>NC_085988.1:8979957-9594957 GCF_030014385.1 Trichomycterus rosablanca | reverse complement strand
TATAGTGGCTTAGTGGGTAGCCTTGTTGATTCACAGCAAGAAGGTCCTGGGCTCCATTTACAGGTGGATTCTTTCTGTGAGGAGTTTGCATGTTCTCCCCATGTCTATGTGTGTTTTTTCTGGGTGCTCTAGTTTTCTTCCACAGTCCAAAGACATGCAAGTGAGGTGCATTGAAGACACAAAACTGCATATGACTGTGTTTGATTTTAAATTTGTGAACTAATAAATCTATAGATGTGAATAGATGTGTAATGAGTAACTACCTGCCCTGTAATGGATGTAACCATGTTAAAATCCTAATAAATAAATTAAAAATTAAGATAAATGTCTGACAGACAGGTCAATAAATCAAGTGTGCTACCCATCATTTGTAATAAAATATAAGCCTATCGAGATGTGCTACCTATAGTTTATAATAATATACAGACCTATAGAGATGTCCTACCTATAGTTTATAATATTATACAGACCTATAGAGATGTGCTACCTGTAGTTTATAATAATATACAGACCTATAGAGATGTGCTACCACTAATTATAATAATATACAGACCTATCGAGATGTGCTACCTATAGTTTATAATATTATACAAACCTATAGAGATGTGCTACCTGTAGTTTATAATAATATACAGACCTATAGAGATGTGCTACCACTAATTATAATAATATACAGACCTATCGAGATGTGCTACCTATAGTTTATAATATTATACAGACCTATAGAGATGTGCTACCTGTAGTTTATAATAATATATAGACCTATCGAGATGTGCTACCACTAATTATAATAATATATAGACCTATCGAGATGTGCTACCTATAGTTTATAATAATATACAGACCTATCGAGATGTGCTACCTGTAGTTTATAATAATATACAGAGCTATCGAGATGTGCTACCTGTAGTTTATAATAATATACAGAGCTATAGAGATGTGCTACCACTAATTATAATAATATACAGAGCTATCGAGATGTGCTACCTGTAGTTTATAATAATATACAGAGCTATCGAGATGTGCTACCACTAATTATAATAATATACAGAGCTATCGAGATGTGCTACCTGTAGTTTATAATAATATACAGAGCTATCGAGATGTGCTACCACTAATTATAATAATATATAGAGCTATCAAGATGTGCTACCTATAGTTTATAATAAGATATAAAGCTATCAAGATGTGCTACCTATAGTTTGTAATAAGATAAACATAATTCTAATAAAAATAGATCAATAAAACTTAAATATTTACTACAGGAATACATTTCGATAGGGTAGGACAAATCGATAGATAAATCTATAAATCTGCGCTACCGTAGGAAGTTTCGATAGGGTAGGACAAATCGACAGAACACCGGCACATTTCTAATCACAACGTGGCAGCGGCGAATATATAGAGTTTGAGTTCTAAAATGAGTAAGAAGGTTTTACTTTTTTAAAAACAAGATCGGGGTGGATTGGTACATTCTCAGGGTTCATGTTGAACGCTGCATCCTGCGGGGTAAAAGAGCAGAAGTTGTTCGACACAGTGATCCGCTATCTGGGAGCATAAATCAGCTGTTTACTGTGTCGTGAGATTGGACCACTTGTCAGGGGATGGAGCTAAACATTCGTTTTTGTCTGCAATTTTTTAAAGAACGTGCACATTTAAATATTGTAAATATATATTATAGTTTATACTCTATTTCTGTTTTTAAACAAAAGCATAAAAAGCCAACAAAAGCCTCTTCATTATGTAAACATACCTCTTATATCTACATTCTTTAATTATTTTATCAGTTCTACAATTACAGACTGTAGTTCATTTGTTTCTTTCTATAGTGTGTTAGCCTGCTTACTGTTCTTGATGACCAGGACCACCACAGAGCAGGTATTATTTAGGTGGTGGATCATTCTCAGCACTACAGTGACACTGACATGGTGGTGGTGTGTTAGTGTGTGTTGTGCTGGTATGAGTGGATCCGACACAGCAGCGCTGATGGAGATTTTAAATACCGTGTCCACTCACTGTCCACTCTATTAGACACTCCTACCTAGTTGGTTCACCTTGTAGATGTAAAGTCAGAGATGATCGCTCATCTATTGCTGCTTTTTTTAGTCGGTCATCTTCTAGACCTTCATCAGTGGTCACAAAACGCTGCCCATGGGGCGCTGTTGGCTGGATATTTTTGGTTGGTGGACTATTCTCAGTCCAGCACTGACAGTGAGGTGTGTAAAACCTCCATCAGCGCTGCTGTGTCTGATCCACTCAAACCAGCACAACACACACTAACACACCACCACCATGTCAGTACACTACACTGTCACTGTAGTACTGAGAATGATCCACCACCTAAATAATACCTGCTCTGTGCTGGTCCTGTGGGGGTCCTGACCATTGAAGAACTGCATGAAAGGGGGCTAACAAAGCATGTAGAGAAACAGATGGACTACAATCAGTAATTGTTGAACTAAAAAGTGCTTCTATATTGAGTGTGTAAAACAGTTTTTGCTGTTAACATTCATTTCATGATGAATAGACCACTTGAATGGTGTTAAAAAGACTTGAAATAAAATCTTTATCTTCAAATGGAAGTTTTTTTTTCCTTCTTTTTTAATGCGATACAAGGTTTTGAACTGAACAGCATATATATTTGATACCCCATTGCTGCCAGCTTGACACTGATAAATTCTGTAATGACTTTAAGTCTTGATAATCTGCTGTAATAAACATAAGAATAAATTATTTTTGAAACATTATTTTGAAACATTCTTACATCGTTGAACATAAACACACATTACATACATTACATTACACAGTGGGCATTACACAGAAATAATTCCAAACTCTTCCAGTAATACCAAAGTTTTTCTAGCTTTCTTGTTCTTGGAATATTTGATACAGTCAATGTAGTTAAGAAGGGCTATATTAAATACACTGAAACAGGGATTAAAACTACACCATTTAGCTTGACGTATATGATATTTACCAAGAATCAAAAATAAACCTATCACATATTTTCTATTTGTAGGGGTACCATCTTTGTAGAAATTTAATAACACAACTTGCATATCCAAAGACAAATTCATTTTAAGTTTTTCATTCAAAAACTGAACCATCTCATGCCAAAACATAGATACAATGGGACATTCAAAAAAGATGCTCAATAGTTTCTCTGTCTCCATTACAGAAAGAACAACTATAATCTATATCCAGTCTGAATCTTTCCAAAGTAACCTCAGCAGGATAAATCTTATGTATTATCTTAAAAAGACTTCTTTAGTTTTTAAGTACACTCCAAGTATCTTCCCATATTAAGTCAGGAAACATTGAGATCCATAAAGATTTTGAAGGAGGAGTATAATAATAATTAAATAAGGATCGGACCATTTTATTGCTACATTTATCATTAATAATATCAATGTCACAAATGTAATGATTTGTGCTGTAGTTTAAAAAAAAAAGACAAGTCAGATATTGATCCTAAAACCATTAAGTATTCTTTATCTGAAATTTGGTAGTTAAACTTGAGACGAAGCTTATTAATACTTAATAAAGTTATTATCTGTATTCAACAGCTGACAAACTAGTAGAATATTAGCTTGAAACCAGTTCTTAAAAAAGAAAGATTTATTCTGATGAGTGATGTACTTGTTATTCCAAATGAAAAAGTTGAAAAATGTGGAGAGAAGTTGTGTTCATAGACCAAGCACCATTTTTGTAGCACTTGTTTCTGGAATCTAGATAGCATCATAGGTAATTTATTAATATCAAAGTTACATTTCAAAAGGAAAGTTATCCCTCCAAGTTGTTCAAATAAGTAATGGGGGAATATACAGTGGGGGAAATAAGTATTTGATCCCCTGCTGATTTTGTAAGTTTGACCCCTTACAAAGACTTGAACAGTCTATAATTTTTATGGAAGGTGTATTTTAACAGAGAGAGACAGAATATCAACAAAAAATCCAGAAAAAAAATATTAAATAAAAGTTATAAATTAATTTGTATTTAATTAAGGGAAATAAGTATTTGATCCCCTACCAACCAGCAAGAATTCTGACCCCCACAGACCGGTTATGTGCACAAAAGGCACACAAATTAGTCCTGTCCCTGTATAAAAGACTCCTGTCACAGAATCAGTTTCTTCCGTTCAAATCTCTTGACCACCATGGGCAATACCAAAGAGCTATCAAAGGACGTCAGGGACAAGATTGTAGACCTGCACAAGGCTGGAATGGGCTACAAGACCATCAGCAAGAAGCTTGGTGAGAAAGAGACCACTGTTGGTGCGATAATTCGAAAATGGAAGAAATACAAGATCAGAGTCAATCGCCCTCGCTCTGGAGCTCCATGTAAGATCTCACCTGGTGGGGTAAAAATGATTCTGAGAAAGGTGAGATCAGCCCAGAATTACACGGGAGGAGCTTGTCAATGATCTCAAGGGAGCTGGGAGCAGAGAAATGTTGGATAAGACCCCAAGAACACCATTCCCACTGGGCATTTCTCTGCCTCCAAACATGGCGAGTGGAGTTGATGCCAAAGAGCTCAATTTTGGTCTCATCTGACCATATCACATTCTCCCAAGCTTTCTCTGAATCATTCAGGTGTTCATTGGCAAACTTCAGACGGGCCTGTACATGAGCCTTCTTGAGCAGAGGGACTTTGCGGGCACTGCAGGATCTCAATCCATTACGGCGAAGTGTGTTGCTAATGGTTTTCTTGGTGACTGTGCTCCCAGCTCCCTTGAGATCATTGACAAGCTCCTCCCGTGTAATTCTGGGCTGACCTCACCTTTCTCAGAATCATTCTTACCCCACCAGGTGAGATCTTGCATGGAGCTCCAGAGCGAGGGTGATTGACTGTGATCTTGTATTTCTTCCATTTTCGAATTATCGCACCAACAGTGGTCTCTTTCTCACCAAGCTTCTTGCTGATGGTCTTGTAGCCCATTCCAGCCTTGTGCAGGTCTACAATCTTGTCCCTGACGTCCTTTGATAGCTCTTTGGTCTTTCCCATGGTGGTCGAGAGATTTGAACGGAAGAAACTGATTCTGTGACAGGAGTCTTTTATACAGGGACAGGACTAATTTGTGTGCCTTTTGTGCACATAACCGGTCTGTGGGGGTCAGAATTCTTGCTGGTTGGTAGGGGATCAAATACTTATTTCCCTTAATTAAATACAAATTAATTTATAACTTTTATTTAATGTTTTTTTTCTGGATTTTTTGTTGATATTCTGTCTCTCTTTGTTAAAATAAACCTTCCATAAAAATTATAGACTGTTCAAGTCTTTGTAAGGGGGTAAACTTACAAAATCAGCAGGGGATCAAATACTTATTTCCCCCACTGTATTTCACAGTGAAGAGCTAGTTTTAATAAAGTTTTTTAACCAGTTAATCTTAAAAGTGTTGTTTGAAATGGAATAATCTAATACATTTAAACCACCCTGTTCATAAAGATTAAATATAACATCCTTCTTTAAATAATGGGGCTTGTTTTTCCGACAAAATTAATCATTAATGTGTCCATGTTTTTGGCAACATTCAAATAACATGACAAATAAGCTGCTCATTAAAGTCCTTCAGATTTAGATAACAAAACATGTCCATAGATAGACAAGTCTCTTTGCAGCCAATAATTAAATTTCTTTTTAGTGAAATCAACAATGGGATCAAAGTTCACAGAGCTACGTAAAGATTCATCTCAACAAAGTTTAATACCAAGATATGTGACAGTCTCTTTTACTGGGATATTTTCTATTTCACTAGTGTTGTTATTTTTTAGAGAAAACAGCTCACATTTATTAACATTTATTTTAAGACCAGAGACTCTAGAAAAAATATCCATAGCCTTAAGAGCTTTACTAACTTCCATGCAATTTTTAAGAAATATTACAGTGTCGTCAGCTCACTGACAAATTTTCAGTTCTTTACCAAAAACATTTATACCTGGGAAAGAATTTATTTTCATGTGACATGAAAGAGTTTGTGCAATCAGCAAAATATATAAGGTGAAAGGTGGCATCCTTGTCTAATGCCTCTTGAGAGACAAAATCTGGTTGTGGTCCCACTAGCTAGTTTAACAGAACTGTTACAATTAGCACAAAGAGTTGTTACAGCTTTTCTAAAAAAAATTTAAAAAAATCAAATTTAAAATACTCTAAAGTTTAAAAAATAAATTCATGTTTAACAGTGTCAAAGGCTTTAAAAAAATCAATAAACAGAATCAGGCTTTTATCATTAATATACTGACTATAATCTATAAGTGTAAGGGGCCGCCCGCACTGCCATCTTCCCGCCACCAGAGGGAGACCACGCTCTGCACCCAGTGGTAATTAGCTTGATTGATATCAGCTGGGCAATGCCTTTATAAGGACTTCGCCCAGTTCACTCGGCGCAGAGTCTTGCGTTTGCATATACAACCCCTGGCAAAAATTATGGAGTCACCACTCTTGGAAGATGTTCTGTCAATTGTTTAATTTTGTAGAAAAAAAATAAATCACAGACATGCCACAAAACTATCATTTTTCAAAATGTCAACCTTCTGGCATTAAGAAACAATAAAAAAAAGAAACAAATATAATAGTTGTGGTCAGTCACAATTGCTTTTTTTAGATCAAGTAGAGGAAAAAAATATGGAATCACTCAAATCTGAGGAAAAAATTATGGAATCACTCTGTAATTTGCAGTTTAAAAACAAAACATCTGCAGCAGATTAGATTTGCTAATTATTCTTCAGTTTAAAAAGAGTGCTTACACCTCGGAGAGCTGTTGCACAAAGCAGATTGTCATGAATCATGGTTCCAACACAAGATATGTCAGTTGAAACAAATGAGAGGATTATAAAACTCCTTCAAGAAGATAAATCATTGTGGAATGTCGCAAAAGATGTTGGTTGTTCCCAGTAAGCTGTGTTTAAAATCTGGACCAAGTACAAACAAAATGGGAAGGTTGTAAAAGGGAAGCATACTGGTAGACCAAGTAAGACATCAAAGCATCAAGATAGAAAACTTAAAGCAATATGTCTTGAAAACAGAAAATGCACAACAAAACAAATGAGAAACAAGTGGCCGGAAAGTGGAGTCAATGTCTGTGACTGAACTGTAAGAAATCACCTAAAAGAAATGGGATTTACATACAGAAAAGCCAAACAAAAGCCATCATTAACACCTAAAAAGAAAAGAACAAGGTTAAAGTAGGCTAAAGAAAAGCAACCGTGGACTGTGGGTGACTGGATAAAAGTGATCTTCAGTGATGAATCGCGAATCTGCATTGGGCAAGGTGATGATGCTGGAACTTTTGTTTGGTGTCTGTCCAATGAAATTTATGAAGATAACTGCCTAAAGAAAACATGTTAATTTCCACAGTTGTTGATGATATGGGCCTGCATGTCGGGTAAAGGCACAGGGGAGATGGTCTTCAATAAATGCCAAAGTCCACATTGAAATTTTGGACGCTTTTCTTATTCCATCAGTTGAAAGGATGTTTGGTGATGATGACTTCATTTTTCAAGATGATAATGCATCTTGCCATAGGGCAAAGGACGTGAAAACTTTCCTTCAAGAAAACATATAATGTCAATGGCATGGCCTGCAAATAGTCCGGATCTCAATCCATTTGAAAATCTTTGGTGGAAATTGAAGAAAATGGTCAATGACAAGGTTCCAACCTGCAAAGCTGATCTGGCAACAGCAAGAGACAGTTGAAGGCAGATTGATGAAGAATACTGTTTGTCATTAGTTAACTCCATGCCTCAGAGAGTTTAAACCATTATAAAAGCCAGAGGTGGTGCAACAAAGTAATAATGGTGCAGTGTTTTCTAATGATTCCATAATTTTTTCCTCAGATTTGAGTGATTCCATATTTTTTTCCTCTACTTGATCTAAAAAAAAGCAATTGTGACTGACCACAACTATTATATTTGTTTCTTTTTTTATTGTTTCTTAATGCCAGAGGGTTGACAGTTTGAGAAATGATAGTTTTGTGGCATGTCTGTGATTTATTTTTTTTCTACAAAATTAAACAATTGAAAGAACATCTTCCAAGAGTGGTGATTCCATAATTTTTGCCAGGGGTTGTAGAAACCAGACCTCGCCGGTAATTGGTATATCTCTTTGAAAGAACCTTTATATTGCCTTCTCTTTTTCTCGCCTTGTAGGGAACCGGTTCCCTCTTGGCCCTGTCTATGTTTCTTTGTAGTTTATAGCGAGTTTAAAAGACAAATATTAAAAAGCTATTTCTTTAGTTACCTCCTCGCACCTTTGCAGAGGTTTCCATCTTAGTTCTGACAAGACTACCCAACGGCCAGTGGGTAGCTTGCCAGGTTGTTTTCCTTTGTTAGTCCTAAGTTTGTTTGGCATCCTTTGTTTCCATTTTCCCGCCTTTTTCGGCTTTGATCTTTCTAAGTTCTAGAACCTACGTTTTCCTCAGCTCAGCCGGTGGCACAGTTGTTAGAGCGTCAGCCTTTCGGCTGTTCAGTACACCAGCGGCAAGGGTTTGAGACCCAGTATTTATGTTGTGGTTATTACACTCCCGTGGTTGCTTTCTGTCTTTTACCTTTTATCTACGTGGTCAGTTGTAGTCTGGGCAGGTATATTCTGTCCTGCTACCATTGTATTTTATTAGTTTATTATTATTATTTTTTTTCTTTCTTTTATCCCCTGTCATTGGATAAAAGTCATAAAGTCACAAGCACCCATACACTCCCCATAGAGTACTGGGTAGAGCATTGCTCTTCCACACCAGTGACCCCGGTTCAAATCCCACTTGCTCCAAAACTTCCCTATTTGCTTTTGAGTCCACCCAGGTGGTTACTGACACCTGGGAAACACAACACATGGCAACACCGCCCCGTAACAGTAAGACTCTGCCAGATATGGACTCAGCAGACAGGGCTGTGTTGCAGCAAGCCATAACAGCTCAGGGTGCCCGGTTGGGCAAGCATGAAGAGGCGTTAAGTCAATTGGCCCAACGTATGCAAGAACTGATGTTGGCCATTCAACAGCTAACCAACCCCCCCAAGGATGAGGCTCCACCCCCTGTCCCACCTGCCCAGCCTCTTCCCCCTATCTGCCCAGAAGTTATGCTACCAGCACCCGTTAGGTTCAGTGGTGAACCAGGTGGATGCAGAGGATTCTTGCTCCAGTGTTCTCTGGTGTTCCAACAGGCACCCACTCGGTTTCCCACTGAAGGAGCTAAAGTTGCATACATGATTTCTCTCCTTGCAGATAGGGCTCTAACCTGGGCCACTGCACTGTGGGAAAGCGGGTCCTCTGATTGTAGCACCGTTGCTGACTTTACAGCAGCTATGAGACGTACATTCGACAGCCCCATAAGAGGTGCTGAGGCTGCCTCTGCTCTTCTGAATATGCGGCAGGGCTCCCTCTCTGTTGCAGATTATACCATCTCTTTTCGTACATGGGCAGCAGAGAGTGGTTGGAACTCGGAGGCCCTGATGGCCGTTTACCAACAAGGTCTTAATGAGGACCTCAAAGACCTCTTGGCCACCAGGGATCCCCCTGCCTCTTTGGAGGACCTGTATGAGGTTACTATCAAGCTCGATAACCGCATACGGGAGCGTCGTCGGGCTAGTAAGAAGGCCCAACGAACCTTACCTCCTGTGGAGAATAATATTCGCCCCCAAGTTTCTGTAACCTCCGAGGGGGGTGAACCCATGCAAATTCGACGTGCACGCCTGACTCCCGAAGAGGCTGTGCAACGTCGCCAGGAGGGGCGATGTATGTACTGTGGGGAGCAGGGTCACAAGCTGGCTCAGTGCACAGTTAGGCCAGTAAAAGGCCAGGCCTACCCCCGGTAGGGGGCCCCAGGGTAGGTCCACTTCTAGGCCCCAGGACGAGTGGGTTGTTTCTTCCAGTTACTCTGAGCTGGGACAATCCACATGCTGAAAAAAGGCTGCAAGCCTTCATAGACTCAGGCGCGGCCGGTAATTTTATGGATATCTCAATGGCCATAGAGCTAGGGCTACCCATGGAGCCTTTGGTAGCACCCCTCCCTGTTGCTGCCATTGATGAGTTCCCACTCCAGTCTGGGGCCATTGAAAAACAAACCAAACCCATTAGGGTAAGAATAGGTCAACATTCGGAGCTGCTCTCATTTTTCTTAACTCAGGCTCCGGATTTGCCAGTCATCCTAGGGTTCCCCTGGTTAGTCAGGCACAATCCTCAAATCGACTGGCTCTCCAAGTCCATCCGTCACTGGGGTCCACATTGTCAGGGGTCCTGTTTGGCCCTTAGGTGTAATCCTGGCATTCTCCCCCAGGAGCCAGTTGATTTGAGCAAGGTCCCAGCAACCTACCATGATCTCCAAGAGGTTTTTAGTAAACAAAAGACTGAGGTGTTGCCCCCTCATCGGTCTTTCGATTGTGCCATTGATCTGTTACCCAGCACATCCCCCCCTAGGGGGCGTCTATTCTCTCTCTCAGGACCCGAGAGGACAGCCATGGAAAAATATGTCCAGGAAGCCTTGGCCCAAGGCTTCATTAGACCCTCTACCTCTGCCGCTGGTGCAGGGTTTTTCTTCGTAGGCAAAAAAGACGGAGGCCTACGACCATGCATTGACTACAGAGGTCTCAATAAAATCACGGTCAAGGACCGATACCCATTGCCTCTCATGACGTCCGCCTTTGAGACACTGCAACAAGCGTCTATTTTTTCTAAATTAGACCTTCGCAGTGCCTACAACCTTGTGCGAATACGACCGTTCATCACCCCTACTGGCCACTACGAGTATTTAGTGATGCCGTTCGGGTTGATGAACGCGCCTGCTGTTTTCCAGCGCCTCATTCACGAGGTCCTCCGAGAGGCACTCGGTCTCTACGCCTTTGTGTACTTGGATGATATCCTTATCTTCAGTAAGACCTTGAAGGAGCATATTGGCCATGTACGGCGGGTCCTGCAACTGCTTCTAGAGAACCACCTCTTTGTGAAACTAGAAAAATCCCAGTTTCACATACCCACAGTTCATTTCCTTGGGTTTGTGGTTTCTCAGGGCAGGCTGGCTATGGATCCTGCCAAGCTCAAGGCAGTAGCTGAGTGGCCCTGTCCAACCTCTCTCCGGCTAGTTCAACGTTTTTTGGGCTTCGCCAATTTTTACCGGCGGTTTGTTAGGGGTTTTGGTTCAGTGGCGGCACCGCTGACGGCCCTTACCCGAAAATTACCAGGGCCATTTCGTTGGACGGACGAGGCACAGAGAGCGTTCGATGATCTTAAGCGCAGGCTGATGTCTGCCCCTATTCTCCATCTCCCTGACCCTGACGTCCCCTTTCTGGTAGAGGTCGATGCCTCCGAGATAGGCGTGGGGGGCGTTCTTTCTCAACGCTCAGGCGTTGACAGGAAACTACACCCATGCGCTTACTTCTCCCATCGACTAACGCCCACAGAACGAAATTATGATGTGGGAGATCGAGAGCTCCTTGCTGTCAAAATGGCTCTCGAAGAATGGAGGCACTGGCTGGAGGTGGCAAAGCATCCGTTCTTGGTCTGGACGGACCACAAGAACCTCTCTTACATCCAGGAAGCCAAACGACTGAACCCCCGGCAGGCCCGCTGGGCCTTATTCTTCAGCCGTTTTGACTTCACCCTCTCATACCGTCCAGGCATCAAGAACGCCAAACCAGATGCCCTCTCCAGGCAGTGGGAAGAACCACCAGCGCCACCTGCCACACCCATTCTCCCCCCCGAACGCATAATGGCACCGCTGCGTTGGGGAATTGAGGGAGTGGTCAGGAAGGCCCTTCTGGCAGAACCCGATCCTGGAGGGAGCCCTGCCCATTGTCTTTATGTCCCTACCTCGGTCCGAACTCAGGTGTTGCAATGGGGACATACGAGTTCCTTTGCAGGACACCCAGGATCTACACATACCCTGGAGTTAATCCAAAGGCGGTTTTGGTGGCCTAATATGGCTCAGGAGGTCCGGCAATTTGTGTCTGCATGTGAAACTTGTGCACGTAACAAAGACTCCAGGGCCAGGCCCACTGGGCTACTACACCCGTTACCCATTCCCCACCATCCATGGTCGCACCTGTCTCTGGATTTCATCACTGGTCTGCCCAAATCCAGGGGCCTATCGGTGATCTTGGTGGTGGTAGACAGGTTCTCTAAGGCCGCCAGATTCATTGGCTTGTCCAAACTTCCCTCAGCCAAAGACACAGCCCACCTCATTCTTCACCAAGTTGTGCGGTACCATGGTATACCCACAGACCTGGTTTCAGACAGGGGTCCCCAGTTCGCCAGCCAGTTTTGGAAGGCCTTCTGTACCTCCCTAGGGGCCTCAGTCAGTCTCTCATCAGGGTTTCACCCCCAGTCCAATGGTCAGACTGAGAGGGTGAACCAAGATCTGGAGCAGTCTTTGCGGTGTCTGGCTTCTGCCAGTCCTTCCACTTGGGCGGATCACCTATTGTGGGCGGAATATGCCCACAATACTCTCTGGCACTCCTCTTTGGGCATGTCCCCCTTTGAGTGCCAGTTTGGTTATCGGCCTCCCCTGTTCCCTGAACAGGAAACTCAGCTGGCTACCTCGTCAGCCAGCCGCATGGTACGCCGTTGCAGGGCAACCTGGCGACGAGCTCGGGCTGTCTTAGTAGCCCAAACGGCCTCACGTAAGAACACTGCAGACCGGAAGAGACGGATGGGGATATCCTTCCGCCCGGGCCAACGGGTGTGGTTAAGTGCTAAAGACTTGCCCCTGAAGGTTAGCAACCGGAAACTGGCTCCTCGATACGTCGGACCATTCAAAGTAGTTCGACGCATCAACCCAGTTTCCTACAGGCTACAACTTCCACCCTCCTTCAGGGTTAACCCCACCTTCCACGTGTCCCGCCTCAAGCCCTACCTATGTGCCCCTGGGACCCGTCCGCCAGAACCTCCGCCCGTTCGTATGGTCGACGGTTCCCCAGCCTACACAGTGAATAAGATCCTTGACTCCCGACGAGTGAGGGATCGAGTTCAATATCTGGTGGACTGGGAAGGTTATGGGCCGGAGGAACGTTCCTGGGTACCGGCAGCACGGATTCTCGATCCCAATCTCATCCGGACCTTTAACCGGGATCAAGCGGCCGGTCAGGGGACGTCTGGAGACGTCCCTCGGGGAGGGGGTCCTGTAAGGGGCCGCCCGCACTGCCATCTTCCCGCCACCAGAGGGAGACCACGCTCTGCACCCAGTGATAATTAGCTTGATTGATATCAGCTGGGCAATGCCTTTATAAGGACTTCGCCCAGTTCACTCGGCGCAGAGTCTTGCGTTTGCATATAGAAACCAGACCTCGCCGGTAATTGGTATATCTCTTTGAAAGAACCTTTATATTGCCTTCTCTTTTTCTCGCCTTGTAGGGAACCGGTTCCCTCTTGGCCCTGTCTATGTTTCTTTGTAGTTTATAGCGAGTTTAAAAGACAAATATTAAAAAGCTATTTCTTTAGTTACCTCCTCGCACCTTTGCAGAGGTTTCCATCTTAGTTCTGACAAGACTACCCAACGGCCAGTGGGTAGCTTGCCAGGTTGTTTTCCTTTGTTAGTCCTAAGTTTGTTTGGCATCCTTTGTTTCCATTTTCCCGCCTTTTTCGGCTTTGATCTTTCTAAGTTCTAGAACCTACGTTTTCCTCAGCTCAGCCGGTGGCACAGTTGTTAGAGCATCAGCCTTTCGGCTGTTCAGTACACCAGCGGCAAGGGTTCGAGACCCAGTATTTAAGTTGTGGTTATTAAAACTCCCGTGGTTGCTTTCTTTCTTTTACCTTTTATCTACGTGGTCAGTTGTAGTCTGGGCAGGTATATTCTGTCCTGCTACCATTGTATTTTAAAAGTCATAAAGTCACAAGCACCCATACACTCCCCATAGAGTACTGGGTAGAGCATTGCTCTTCCACACCAGCGACCCCGGTTCAAATCCCACTTGCTCCAAAACTTCCCTATTTGCTTTTGAGTCCACCCAGGTGGTTACTGACACCTGGGAAACACAACACGTGGCAACACCGCCCCGTAACAATAAGGTCAAGTATAAGACGAATGTTATTACATATGTGCCTTCCTTTCATGAAGCCTGACTGTGATTGATCTATAAGACTGTCCAAACCCAGTTTCACCCTATTCGCAAAAATAAGTGAAAATATTTTGGCATCATTATTTAACAAAGTAATGGGTCTCCAATTTTCTAATATAAGTATATCTTTATTTGGTTTGGGTATTAAAGTAATTATGCCTTGTCTAAGTGATGTAGGCAAAATTCCCTTATCTATTGCTTCAACAAAGACTGAAAGAATAAATGGGCTAATATCATCTTGAAATTTTTTTATAAAATTCACTAGAGAGTCCATCATTACCAGGGGACTTGTTATCTTAAAGTTTATTTATGTTATCAATAATCTCATTGAGACTAAGTTCCTTATCACATACATCTTTCAATTCATTAGTGAAAGAACGTGTGTTATCTAAGTTTTTTAAGAATGAATCTAACAAAATTTTGCCTGTGCCTTTACTAGAATATAGAAATTGATAGAAATTAGTAATATGATTTGAAATATTTTGAAAATCACTTGTAACACCACCATTTGTGCACAGTTTATCAATCAAAAGTTTGTCAGAGTTTCTTTTTTCTAGGCCATAAAAGTATTTTTGTATTTTTTTCTCATTTTTCAAACCATTTGCGTCTTGATCTGATAAATGCACTCTTTACTTTTTCCTCATAAATATTATCTAAATTTCCTTGTAATTTTACCATACGTTGAACTTTTTTTCAGTTAAATTTGGATTATCACTAAGTGTAATAATTTCTTTAATAATAGTTTCCTCTTCTACTCGTTTTTCATTGGCAATCATTTTACTCATTTTAATAGCTAAACATCTGGCTTCATATTTCATTAATTCCCAATATATTCCAAATTGATTAGTTATACATGCTTGTCTATGATGTTTTTTGATAATGTCAGAAGTCTTGCGTTCGAAATCTTTATTAAGTAGGAATGAAGTTGTTTAACATCCAATAACCTCTACAATATCTAGAATCGTCTGTCTTGTCAGCTGTATGATATATAGATAGATCAATGGTCTGTGAGAACTGCAGGTTCAAAACGAACTTTTTCTACTTTATAGCACAGAACCTCTGAGATCAACCATAAATCAATTCGAGACTGCACAGAAAGGTTACTATTTTGCCATGTATACATCAAAGTTTGTGGGTGTTTTTTTCTCCAAATATCTACAAGGCCAAGATTAGTGCACAACTTAAAGATCCCATTGTTATTATCACTACTCCTTACTTTAGGAGGCCATCTGTCTAGGCTGTCATCTGAAACTGTGTTAAAATCCCCCCAAGTATAATATTAGCATCTGAGTATTTTCTGGATATGTGTATGATCCTTTCCTCCATTTCATCTAAAAGTTCTGAGTTTGAATTCAAATCATTTGTTCCATAAACATTAACCAAAATGTATCGTTTACCTATGTCATCTATCACAAGTAGTTGCCATCTACCTTTGTTATCATCTTCACAGTGAACTACCTTACCCCTGTATTTCCCCTTAAGAATAGCAACCCCTGCTGATCTGTTTATACCATTGCATAGCCACATTTCATTTCCTCATTGATTTTTCCAAAAATATAAGTCTGAAGTAATGCTGTGTTTTTTGTAGAAAATAAAAATCAGCCCTTCTTTGTTGCAGTAATAAAAAAATTGATTTTCTTTTGTTTATGCTGCGTAAGCCCCTGACATTAAGCGAAACCAGTGAAAAAGACAGAATGAACAGAACACTAGATTATTACTAAGTGACTTTAGGAACCTTGTTCTGTATGAACAAAAAAACTCCAGCATCCCTCCTCTTACTCTAGTTATTAAGGGTGTGAATAATAAGGAAATCAGATATACAACATACTTAAATGTATCTATGAATGCTGTATGAATATATAATATCTAAAAATATAAAATTTAATCACACCCTGTTGGTATTTCTTTGCATTACATTAAAGTTCCATACCACTCTGGCTAAGCAGAATTTGTTTTCCTTCAACATATGCTCTTGCACCTCTGTAGTAGGCAACCATTCCAGCTTTCCTAGCACGCTCCACCTCGGGCCATAGACACTGTCTTGCGGCTGTCTGCTGCTGTGAGATCTTCTTTAAACAATAGCTTGTTTGCCTTCAAGTACTCACTGCTCTTAGCTGTCTTCCAAAGCATGTCTCTTTCCCTTTGGGAGATGAATCGTATAATCAACGGTCTTGGCTTTGAACCGTTACTGTCATATCTCCTAATGCGATGAACTACATCAACCATAGCAACGTTTAGCGAAGGTATCACAGAGCGACACACGTCTATAACATCTTCCTTCAGTTCGTCCTGCAGACCGTATAACCGCAGATTCCATCTCCTTCCATAACGCTCAGTCTCAGCTAACTTTTCTTCTAAATCAGCGATTTTTTGCTGATAGGAGGAACATCTCTGCTTCAATTTATCGATTTCAATATGAATGCCACCCACCTCATTGTGAATGCAGTCCACTTTCTCTCCCAAGGCTTCAATGCAGGCTGCATTCCTTGAGACTTTGGACTCAATTCTGTCAGACCTTTTGTTTATAAGATCATACAAGTCTTTTTTTTTCTCTTACTCTCAGGACTCCTGTCTTCTTTAGTGTTTTTGTCATTTGTAGCCTCCTTAGCATTTGAATGCATTTCTTGTTGAGAACGTTTTTCACCTTTACTGGCCATAGCAGCCCTTAAGTCCTTAGCCCAAAAGTTAACACAAGCTAGCTAGCTATCAAGAAATAGTCTGAGGTAAAAGTATTTAAAAAATTGATATAAAATCTCTAATTTGCAAATGTGGAAGTTCAGTAAGTCATAAGTCGTATTTTCAGTTTGTATACCACCTCAAAAAAGAACGTTAGAGGGGAATAGCTGGGGTATAAAATTCCTCTCACAGAAACACGTCTTCACCTGCCGGAATCTCGGCCACTCCCCCTTCGGCACTACAGTCTGAAGAAACAGGTGTGGTTTCTGTGACGCATGCCTCCGAGATTTCAGGTTTAACCCTCTACTGCACGGTGTTGTACAGTGGCCGAGAAGTGCAAAACAAATTAACATTTTAGAAAACAAAATTACAACAAAACAAAAACAAATTTACAACAAAACAAAAACAAATTTACAACAAAACAAAAACAAATTTACAACAAAGCAAAAACAAATTTACAAGAGCTGAAACACTTTTACCAATGCCGAAACAAATTTACCAACGGCTGGATCTGATGGAAAGGGTAGGTACAATACACAGAAAGTGCTTGTTGCCTACATGCTGTCAATCAAACTGTTTCTCGGGGGTAAAGTGAACAGAGTTTGTGACGGTAACGCTAAACAATAGTGATGTGCAGATGAAGCCTCATTAAAGCTTTTGAAGCTTTTTCCTGAGCCGTCATGGGAACATTATCAAAATGTTTTATTTAGGGTGTTTAACATATATTATTTTTATTCTTTATAATAATAAATCAGAACCATATTTTAGGCAGAACGACGCATTCTGCCCACAGCACTGCTCATACAGCGGTGTAATAAACAGATTGGATTGCTGATATAACCTGCGCACACACACCGTTACTAATAATAAAAGTGAACACTACTTAATATAATAACCAAACACTTTCTAATTCCCACGGTAGCAGCAGTTTCCTTCTGTTTCATACACATCACCTGTCTCGAAGCATCGGTATCAAATGTTCCGTCCCTAATAAACAATGTTTTGTCCATTTTGTGTTAATTATTTCAGCCAGTTGGCCGCTTTTGGTTTTCTTGTGGGAATACTTTAGATGTTTAGAAGAGCGGACGGTAGATGGAGATGCACAGGCGACGTTTAAACGTCTAAACGTCTGCAGAAACTATCTAAGAACTTCCCACAAGAAAAACAAAAGCAGGTCAACTGGATAAAATGATTTCCACAAACTAGACAAAGCATTGTTTAGCGTTACCATCATAAACTCCGTTCACTTTACCCCCGAGAAACAGTTTGATTGACAGCATGTAAGCAACAAGCACTTTCTGTGTATTGTACCTACCCTTTCCGTCACATCTGCCGTTTGTAAATTTGTGTATTTTGCACTTCTCGGCCACCGTAGTGTTGCTATATGGTGAAGTATTATTGGAAAGAAATACAGGAGATAAACTGTTCAGTAGAGCTTTGTTTTATTGCATCCTTAAACTGAAACCACACATGCGTGTACGGTATCAAGCATAACTCCGTACTCTGTTTTAACCCTTTAACGTCCCTTAAACGTCTGCCTTAACATCTGTCTACAGTCAATAAATACTGTCGTCCACTGACTTCAAATATGTCAGAAGCAATATACTGCCATGGTTTGGAAGGTGCTTTGTGTGGAACAAGAGGTTCTTTTGGGTTTGCATCTTGATGTTCCGCACAAGTACTACAGGATTTGCAAAGTTTTTCAATGTCGTCATTGATCTTTATCCAGTAGACACTTTCTCTGGCAAGGCGACATGTTTTTTCTACACCTTGGTGTCCTTCATGGAGTTGCTTTAAAATGTCATCCTTCATGGAGTCTGGAATGAGCACTTGTCTGCTCTTGAATATGACTCCTGCCTCCATTGCAAGTTCATCTCTGAAAGACCAGTAAGCACGTATGTCTTTTGGCAAATCTTGTATCTTTTCTGGCCATCCTTGATAGATTAACTCCTTCAGTGCGCTGAGTCTTGCATCTTTTCCCGTCTCTGTGCGAAGAGCATCCTGTTTTGCAGGAGAAAAGTTGATAATAGCAACAGTGTGAAGTTCTGGATCTTCGATTTCTACATCTATTCCATCAATGCGCTCATCAAGCTCAATGTCACCTTGGTTTTCAGGGTTTGGTAACCTGCTGAGAGTATCGGCAAGGACCATTTGGCTTCCAGGGCGATATATGACCTGGTAGTTGTACCCTTGTGTCTTGATCAACATGCGCTGAAGCCTTGGCGGTGCAGAGTGCAATGGTTTTGCACATATGGTGACCAGTGGTTTATGGTCTGCTACCACAAGAAAAGACTTACCATATAGATATGTATGGTAACGTTGAATCCCATACACTATGGCAAGCATTTCACATTCAGTGTTGCTGTATCTTGACTGGCAATCTGTCAGTGTTTTTAAACCAAAGGCGATGGGCCTGTTGTCCTGCACCAGTGCAACACCTAAGCCTTTTTGTGATGCGTCTACCTCAATAGTCAGGGGAACTTCTGGGTCATAGTATTTTAGACAGGCATCCACCGTGATTGTTGTCTTTAATTCTTCAAAGCATTTCTGGTGGTCAGTATCCCATGTCCATGGTGATTACTTTAACAGCCCTCTCAGAGTGTGCGCTTTGTCTGCAGATTTTGGTAAGTACGGTGACAAGTAGTTTAGCATTCCCATGAATCTATAAGATAAGATTCCTTTATTGATCCCCATGGGGGAAATTCGGGTGATACAGCAGCTCCAGTACAGTGTAAGTACAGTAAGTAGAGTAAATAAAAATAGAATAAAAAAGAAAAAATAAGGAAAGAAATTTGCTATGCAATGCAATTACTATTATACATCAGTATGGCAATTACTACAATATAATACAAACACTATATATTCTAATATATACATATGTGTAAATAATGAAACAGAGTCCAGTGCTGGGCAAAAGGTTAGGGGGATCTTGAGTTATTGTATGGGGGGAGCTGGCTCATTAGTGTGGGGACAGTCTGTGTATTCTGCTTTTGTTATGCAGTCTGATGGCGGTTGGCACAAAAGAATGTCTGAAGCGCTCCGTCTTGCTTTTTGGTGGAATTAGTCTATGACTAAAATAACTACCCAGCCCCCATAGTTCCTCATTGAGAGGGTGAGAAGGGTTATCCAGGATGGCCCTGATTTTGTCCTTTGTTCTTTTCTCACATACCACCTCCAGACTGTCCAGCTGTAGACCCACCACAGAACCGGCTTTCCTGACCAGCTTATTGAGTTTGTTGGCATCTCCAGCCTTGATGCCACCACCCCAGCACACCACAGCAAAAAAGAGGGCACTGGCAACCACAGACTGATAGAAAGCTTTCAGCAGTCTGTTGCACACATTGAAGGACCTCAGCCTCCTCAGAAAAAAACAGTCTACTTTGTCCTTTCCTATAGATGGCATCAGTGTTATGTGTCCAATCCAGTTTGTTATTTATATGTACCCCAAGGTACTTGTAGGAGTCCCCCCTCTCCACCTCCTTTCCCTGTATGAAAACAGGGACAGGGGGGCTTCTGTTCCTCTGGTAATCTACCACAATCTCTTTAGTCTTGCTGATATTAAACTTCAGGTGATTTTCACTGCACCATGTAGTGAAGATCTCAATCAGTCCTCTGTACTCCTCCTCGTTGTCCCTGGTGATACATCCAACAATGGAGGAGTCGTCGGAGAACTTCTGGAGTTGGCAGGAACCAGAGTTAAATCGAAAATCCGAGGTGTAGACCGTGAAGAGGAATGGTGCTAGTACAGTTCCTTGGGGTGCACCAGTGTTGCAGATCACAGACTCAGAAACACAGCCATCCACTCTGACATATTGTGGCCGGCCTGTGAGGTAGTCTGTGATCCATGATGTGGTATCAGGGTGCAGGTGCATCTCCAGCAGCTTCTCACTCAGTAGGCAGGGCTGGATGGTATTGAAGGCACTGGAGAAGTCAAAGAACATAATTCTCACAGTGCTTCCCTGCTTGTCCAGGTGAGAGAGGGCCTTGTATGTCATATAGATGATCGCATCATCCACCCCGATGTGTGGCCGGTATGCAAACTGCAGTGGGTCCAGGAAATCCGTCAGCTGAGACCTCAGGTGTCGTAGAACCAGTCTCTCAAAAGTCTTCATGACATGTGATGTCAGAGCCACAGGTCTGTAATCATTGAGATCGCTGGGACGATTCTTTTTCGGCACCAGAATGATGCAGGAGGTCTTCCACAGTGTAGGCACCTTCTTCAGTCTCAAAGAGAGATTAAAGAGGTGCTGTAGGGGAGCTGCTAGCTGCCATGCACATACCTTTAGCATCCTGGGGATGATGTTATCAGGTCCACTGGCTTTGCTTCTCTTAAGCCTGGAGAGCTCCCACTGTACCTGGTTGATGGTAAATGTAGAGCATGGTGTTAAAGGAGTTTGCATATAGCTGTGGGTTTCTTGCTGTGGGTGAATAGTTGGTAGAAGAGATGGTGTGAGTGGTGAATTGCCATTGTCCAGTGTTATGTTAATGTTTGCTTGAGTGGTGATTGTAGAAGAGTCTGGGCTGTCAGAGGTCAGTTGTCTGCTAAGAGAGGGTGTGAGGGCCGAGGTGTCGATGGGTTGGAATGCATTGACTCCTGCAGAGGTGTGAGTGAGTCTATAGGTGTTGAGTGAAGACCTGTCCTCACTGTCTGAGCACCCAGTGGTGGGGGCTGTATCAAACCTGTTGAAGAACAGGTTTAGCTCAGAAGCAAATTTCAGGTCTCCCTGTACTCCATGTGCAGGCCGACTGCAGCCTGTCATCTGTTTCATCCCGTTCCACACCTCTCTTGTGTTGTTCTGTCCCATTTTAGCCTCCATCTTCTCCCTGTAGCAGTTTCTAGCCTCTCGTAGTTTGCTCTTAAGTTCCTTTTGAACAGCCCGAAGTTCCTCTCTGTTCTTACACATAAAGGCCCTCTTCTTCCTGTTGAGAAGGTTTTTAATTTCCTTACTTATCCACAGCTTGTTGTTCTGGTAGCAACGAACCTTCTTGGTGGGTGTCCTCACCCTCTGTGGTGTCCTCACAGAAGCGGATATAGTCCGTGATGCAGTGAGAGAGGCCCTCGATGTCCTCCCCATAGTCATTCTGGAATAGCTCCCAGTCTGTGTTCTGGAAACACTCCTGGAGAGTCTCCTCAGCTTCACTGGACCAAACCTTTACAGTCTTTGTGTTTGGCATCTGTTGCATAACCAGTGGCTTGTAGGTGGCCACAAGGTGTACAAGGTTATGGTCAGATTCTCCAAGTGGGGGAAGAGCAGAGGAACTGTAAGCCCTTTCCACATTGACATAAAAGAGGTCCAGGATCTTGTTTTCTCTTGTTGCACAGTTGACATATTGTTTAAAGTTGGTCAGTACAAAAGAGAGGGGGGCATGGTTAAAATCCCTGCAGATCACTGTGAGGGCACTGGGATGTTGTGTTTGAAGTCCTGCAGTGATTGAGTGAATCTACCGCCAGAAGTTCAATGTCCGGAGTACAGATATGTTTCTTCACAGTCACATGTCCAGGATGACACCATTTAGAGTTCACAAATACAGCAAGACCTCCTCCTCTCTTCTTACCGCTTTGCTTTCCTCTGTCTGCTCGAACTAGCGAGAAACCAGCTAGCTCAATATGACTATCCGGTATCTCATGCAGCCAGGTTTCCGTGAAGCACATTAAGCTACATTCCTTGTAGGTACGCTGGCTGTTCACCAAAGCTGATAGTTCCTCCGACTTGTTAGTGAGAGACCTTACATTTCCATTTTTTGGGTTAAGCTCTTCAATGGTTGGAATTTTGTGTGGACATCTTTTTAGGCTACCATTTAGTTTCTGTGGATCTAAGCATATATGCAGGGAACCATCTTTTTTAGTGCTGAATGCAAGACTGGAGCACCAATCAGTATGTTCTTCCACCTTTTGCAGAACACCTTGCTCAACAAGCTTGAACAAGATAGTTCTTTCTGTAGCTTGTCTTTGATATGTATACTGCATTTTCGTGGTGGGTCAAGGAACGGGTTTGCATCCGCCTTTAGGATGAGCTTGGCTGTTCCACTGAAACTACCAATCCTGTCAAACTGATGTCAGATATGCTTTTTAATGAGCAGAGTTTCTTAAGCTGAGTTTTTTGAGTACTGCCTCTTTCCTCTGCCATCGTGTCAACATTGACAGTTACCAGATTCAGCAATTCACTTGTGGGTAATCCAACTACAGCTGGCCCTGGTACGTCCACAATGTAGAACTTTGCAATGACCCACTTAGACTCTTTGTACTGGCATGGAATGTCAATGACACCAAAACAAGGGATCTCATCACCGCTATATGATGTCAGTTTTATGTTGGGTGCTGGTCCAAGGTTTTTCATGGCATGATAGTTTGTTCCATACATTTGCTTGAATGTACGCAATGGGAGCGTATTCCCAGAAGCACCTGTATCAATTTTCAGGCGTAGTGTATGCGTATCACCTGACGTGAGGTGGTTTTACATTCAGAGTTGTGTACGCTTCATCTCGGGGTGATTTGACATGGATGCTATGCATGCACTTTGCACTGACAGTGATAGAATAAAAATGTCTTTGGTAACAGCATTCCTAGTTCCTATTCGCTGTTTTGATTATCATTATCATCAATGCTATCAATGTGTGACTCTCCCCTTTGCTTATGTTCCTTCTTTGGGTTAGGGTATGTGCGATGCTTGCTGTGTGGTGGTCGAGACTTACTTTTTTGGCTACAACTGGAGTTTTGTTTTTGCTGTCTGTTCTTTTTGCAGCACTTCATCCAGTGACCTTTTTTTCCACATGCAGAGCACACATCATTATATGCTGGACACTGGCGTGGCTTGTGGTGTGTATCGCATCTCTGGCACGTTTGACCTCTCGTCATTTTTGTATTTTTTCAGTATGTGATAACCCAAGCTGATGTACAGTAACTGTTCATTGCCTGCTGACAAAGCTTCATATTTTCGCCCTTCTGCCAGCACATCAGTAATGAGGTATGCTTTAGGTTTGCTGTAAAGATCTTTTCGCAGAGCATCATGTGGAGTGCTTGCAATGATGAGCTCAATTAAACGTTCATTGAGTTCTTCATCTGTGAACTGACATTTTAGTGCTAAAGTTCTGGCTCTAGTCACAAAATCATCAATGCACTCTCCTTGTTTTTGTCTGTACTGCATTAGGTGTAGTCTATGAATTCTGAAATTCACATTTAGTTTTAATTGACCTTCGAAAAAGTTACATAATGTGTTTGGCCCTTTTTTTTCATCATCACTAAGCCCACTGGCATTCAGCCATTTCAGTCCTTCATCTCCAATACCACGACATATTTTCCTTGCTTGCTTTTCTGCATCTGTTATTTCTTCATCTTCAAGATAAAGAGTCATTTTTTGGTTAAATAAGGACATTGCCTCACTTAGGTCTTGGTCGGACCAGTTCATCACAGGTAAGTGTGCTGCCATTTCGTTTGTTTGGCTCTGTAATCACGCACGTCAAAGCTCTCACTTAGTTATGATGCGCAAGGAAATTTTTTGTGAACTCAGTGAAACTTTTCCACTGGTGAACTTGTACTCGGGCTTTTTTATGTTCCACTGAGAAACAGTGCACAGTGGCTCAAACGGCATAAACTATGCTTGCGTTTCTTTTATAATGATACCGCGATAGCAGTAAGCGTGAACTTTTTCCCGCGATTCACAAGTCCAGTTAACACAGAAGCAATAGTTACCCTCCTTATTGAGTTTATATGCAAGGGAAAGTTTCAGTCCTTCCGGGCGAACCATTTACGCTGCCACAATGAAGTATTCTTGGAAAGAAATACAGGAGATAAACTGTTCAGTAGAGCTTTGTTTTATTGCATCCTTAAACTGAAACCACACATGCGTGTACGGCATCAAGCATAACTCCGTACTCTGTGTTAACCCTTTAACGTCTTAAAGGCATATTACAATATATGGTAACACCATTTCTTTGCAAATAAACTTAAACCTTGTTTTGCCCTTACATGGAAGGTGCTGCATTGTTTTAACCAGTTATGTACTTGGATGGCATCATTTGACACTTTAAACACAAACATTTTACTCTTTCCCACATTTATCCTTATTTATGCACACATTTGCAACATTTAAAAATACTTAAATAATGTGTGGTAAGTTATGATCTGTTTTAATCATGCAAATCTAGTTTATATAAAATTATTGTCTTTTTATTAAATAAATTAGGAATGTTGCCAAACAGCAACATTGTGCAACAATGGAATGGAGCCAGTGGATTCTTTAGCTACTGACACCTGAATATTTTTGAACTAATTACACAAGAGACCTAGACAGATTGATATATGAATGGAATGATTACACTTATAAGTTAATTAGTTAATTATAAGAAATTATAAGTGTATTTTTTGTTTGTTTGTTTAGAAAATGAACCCATCAGTGTTCTATGAAAATAAGGCACAAGTTGCTATTCCTCCTGATAAAAGTGAGTCTAGCTTTCTTGGCTTCAGGATAAGTGTGGCACACTGTCTTACACAGCAAATGAACAGGGTGACTCAAATTGTTGAGTTCTGTCTTGAGGAGAAGTGTCACAGGTGACTAGCTGTGCCTGTTCCACAAAGCAGCATGCGTCTGGACTGTACTGACCACTGGCCAGAGATGGTCACAGCAAGAGGGAGTGCAAAAATCCTGGCTGCCAAGGCATCATCAGGGTAAATTGCTTTAAGTGTAAAGTGTACTTCCATCTTACCAAGGAAGAAAAACTGCTTCAAGAGCTATCAGACAGAGTGACATATACAGTGTATCACAAAAGTGAGTACACCCCTCACATTTCTGCAAATATTTCATTATATCTTTTCATGGGACAACACTATAGACATGAAACTTGGATATAACTTAGAGTAGTCAGTGTACAACTTGTATAGCAGTGTAGATTTACTGTCTTCTGAAAATAACTCAACACACAGCCATTAATGTCTAAATAGCTGGCAACATAAGTGAGTACACCCCACAGTGAACATGTCCAAATTGTGCCCAAAGTGTCAATATTTTGTGTGACCACCATTATTATCCAGCACTGCCTTAACCCTCCTGGACATGGAATTCACCAGAGCTGCACAGGTTGCTACTGGAATCCTCTTCCACTCCTCCATGATGACATCACGGAGCTGGTGGATGTTAGACACCTTGAACTCCTCCACCTTCCACTTGAGGATGCGCCACAGGTGCTCAATTGGGTTTAGTCCATCACCTTTACCTTCAGCTTCCTCAGCAAGGCAGTTGTCATCTTGGAGGTTGTGTTTGGGGTCGTTATCCTGTTGGAAAACTGCCATGAGGCCCAGTTTTTGAAGGGAGGGGATCATGCTCTGTTTCAGAATGTCACAGTACATGTTGGAATTCATGTTTCCCTCAATGAACTGCAGCTCCCCAGTGCCAGCAACACTCATGCAGCCCAAGACCATGATGCTACCACCACCATGCTTGACTGTAGGCAAGATACAGTTGTCTTGGTACTTCTCACCAGGGCGCCGCCACACATGCTGGACACCATCTGAGCCAAACAAGTTTATCTTGGTCTCGTCAGACCACAGGGCATTCCAGTAATCCATGTTCTTGGACTGCTTGTCTTCAGCAAACTGTTTGCTGGCTTTCTTGTGCGTCAGCTTCCTTCTGGGATGACGACCATGCAGACCGAGTTGATGCAGTGTGCGGCGTATGGTCTGAGCACTGACAGGCTGACCTCCCACGTCTTCAACCTCTGCAGCAATGCTGGCAGCACTCATGTGTCTATTTTTTAAAGCCAACCTCTGGATATGACGCCGAACACATGGACTCGACTTCTTTGGTCGACCCTGGCGAAGCCTGTTCCGAGTGGAACCTGTCCTGGAAAACCGCTGTATGACCTTGGCCACCATGCTGTAGCTCAGTTTCAGGGTGTTAGCAATCTTCTTATAGCCCAGGCCATCTTTGTGGAGAGTAACAATTCTATTTCTCACATCCTCAGAGAGTTCTTTGCCATGAGGTGCCATGTTGAATATCCAGTGGCCAGTATGAGAGAATTGTACCCAAAACACCAAATTTAACAGCCCTGCTCCCCATTTACGCCTGGGACCTTGACACATGACACCAGGGAGGGACAACGACACATTTGGGCACAATTTGGACATGTTCACTGTGGGGTGTACTCACTTATGTTGCCAGCTATTTAGACATTAATGGCTGTGTGTTGAGTTATTTTCAGAAGACAATAAATCTACACTGCTATACAAGCTGTACACTGACTACTCTAAGTTATATCCAAGTTTCATGTCTATAGTGTTGTCCCATGAAAAGATATAATGAAATATTTGCAGAAATGTGAGGGGTGTACTCACTTTTGTGATACACTGTACATGCATGCACATGTATACCTTTTTGGTATATTTTCAACAAGGACAATCAGTTCATTTTTCAATAAAATTTTTATTTTCACACTTGTATACAGTGAACCAAAATAATTAAATCCATAAAAGTTGTATGATCTATAAAATTCCATGTTGCACCATTTCCGTTGATGCACAATGTTACCAAATGGCAACGTACCAAAAGAACCCCTTAAAATTTCAAGTTTTTTTTCTTCTAAGTTAATTTTAAGTGATAAAAACACTGTAACATTTTTTTTCCATGATGGGAAAATAATGTGTGCAGTAGAGGGTTGAGGGTGACATCACTACTTCAAGACATGCGTCACTAAACCAACATCAGTTGCTTGGAACCATTGAGAGTAGGATGGAACCAGTGAGAAAAAGAGAGCGTTCAGAAGTTTGGGAACATTTTAAACTTTTGGTACAGTAAATCAGAGGTAGAGTAAAATAAGGTAGAGTATTTTATCAGAAAACTATTATAAAAATAAAGACAAAGCATTGCCTTATAACTTAATTTCATTTTGTTATGTTAAATGATAGGCTTTACTCTACACCACAGCCCAGTCCACAAGCACGCTTACTACTTTTACATCTGTGAGCATGAAATTCTGTCCTATGTTAAAAACCCCAGCTATAAAAGCTGTAAAAATGATCCTTTGTCCACCGAATACACAAAGCACTTTGTGACTTTGACCACCAGATGACACTAATGTGCACTGTGTCATAAAGCTTCAAGTGTTGAACCATGTTTCACTTAGGAGGAAAGCTTCAAAAAGCTTCGGTTTGCCATCACTTTGCACGGTTGCACATCATTTTGGATCTCCTATGGACCTTGTTTATTAGGACATGTTACACTTTGTGCATTTGAACCTGGACTGTTTTTCTGACTATTTTTTGGACTTTGTTTTTGTACTGCCATAATTGTAACCACCACCAGTCCAATTATGGGCAGGGGATAGTGCTCCTTAATGATGATGTAGTTAGGATACAGGAATGTAGGGAAGGGTAAGTCTTAGGAATAATCTGCATCACTGGAAGTCATGCTTGGGAGCAAATTGATGGCATAATAATAACTGAAGGCATAATTCAGCACTTGCTGAAAACCTTTTGGGGGTCATGTTACTCAGAGTGAACCTCCATTGACTTCTGGTGCCCCCTCGGCTGGGAGAGGGTGTCTGGTGTTTTTCTGAGGCAGGTTTGGTTAAGTGATACCAAGAATAATATTGATCCTGGGGTTATGAAGTTGGAGCCATAAAAACCAAAAGATCAGCCTGAGGGAGAGGCTTTTTTCAATGTGTTTTCCTAATTGCAAGAGAATATGTAGGAGAAGAGCGTTCTTTTAAAATCAGTATCCTACCATCAATGATTATGATTGGTCTGGTAGCCGCAAGGGGTCTTGTGGAGATGCCCAGTGCTTTGACAAGGGTGGCATCAATAAAACTACTAGTCAATCCAGAATCAGTGAAAGCAGTAAAGTTTAAATCCTGCCATTTAAACTAGGTGCTGGGATGCTGCGTGTAAGATGAGTGTTTTCTATCTACATGGCCTCCTTTATATCAGTAGAATTGGGTAAAAATGGGTTAAGGAGAGGGGAGCATCTCCAGAAGGGCAATTGTCATGCCACACTTTCCAAAAGTTTATTGACATTACCCAAGGCAATTTACCAAATGGAAGTTACGTGGTGGAGCTTCAAATGCTGTGGGTTTCCGGTGCCTAACTCATTGGAGAGTCCTCCCTGCAATGTGGCCATCAGGGCCTTAGATTGTGACTTCTCCTGGCCGCAAGAGTATGGAAAGGTATGCTGAAATGAACAGTAAACTAATCCACTAAAGAGCATAGATCAGGATGGTTTTCCTGTGACCCAGGAGAGGGGCCCAACCAGAGAGCAGGACAACAAAGTGGGTGACCTTCGCCCTCTTGGTGGAATGCCAATTCCAGTGACTAGCAACAAATCAGCTATAGTTAGCTGGCTAATCACTGAACTAGTGGCCACCAAGTGAGCTGGTAACTTAAAAGAACCTTCAGGTTGTAATACATAGAACCTCAATTGTGGAACTATCCAAGACTACTTAACTAGAATTCAAGCTACTAACAGTTATACTTGGAGTGCTAAGATCAGCTAGCTGATCTGACAAAATTACGAAACTATGAATGCTCATAAAATACTTATAAGGGAAAGTTTTTACTGGATGGGTAGATAATCATTTGAGTGGGCAATTCTCAACTCTAGGTGGCCAACGCCCACGTCAGCTCACCTGTAGACACGCCCCAAGTATCATGTGAGAGAAATACACTATATTGCCAAAATTATTCGCTCGTCTGCCTTCACACGAAAATGAACTTGAGTCACATCCCATTCTTAATCCATAGGGTTTAATATGATGTCGGCCCAGCCTTTGCAGCTATAACAGCTTCAACTCTTCTGGGAAGGCTTTCCACAAGGTTTAGGAGTGTGTTTATGGGAATTTTTGACCATTCTTCCAGAAGCGCATTTGTGAGGTCAGACATTGATGTTGGCCTGGCTCGCAGTCTCCGCTCTAATTTATTCTAAAGGTGTTCTATCAGATTGAGGTCAGGACTCTGTGCAGGCCAGTCAAGTTCTTCCACACCAAACTGGCTCATCCACGTCTTTATGGACCTTGTGCTTTGTACACTGGTGCACAGTCATGTTGGAACAGGAAGAGACCATCCCCAAACTGTTCCCACAAAGTTAGGAGCATGAAATTGTCCAAAATCTCTTGGTATGCTGAAGCATTAAGAATTCCTTTCACTGGAACTAAGGGGACGAGCCCAACTCCTGAAAAACACCCCCCACACCATTATCCCCCCTCCACCACACTTTACACTCAGCACAATGCAGTCAGATGAGTACCGTTCTCCTGGCAACCGCCAAACCCAGACTCACCCATCGGATAGCCAGATGGAGAAGCGTGATTTATCACTCCAGAGAACACGTCTCCACTCTAGAGTCCAGTGGCGGCGTGCTTTACAACACTTTGCATTGCGCTTGGTGATGTACGGCTTGGCTGCAGCTGCTCGGCCATGGAAACCCATTCCATGAAGCTCATCTGAAGGCCACATGAAGTTTGGAGGTCTGTAGTGATTGACTCTGCAGAAAGTTGCCGACCTCTGTGCAATATGTTCCTCAGCATCCGCTGACCCGCTCTGTCATTTTAAGTGGCCTAACACTTGGTGGCTGAGTTGCTGTCGTTCCCAATCGCTTCCACTTTGTTATAATAGCACTGACAGTCGACTGTGGAATATTTAGTAGTGAGGAAATTTCACCACTGGACTTGTTGCACAGGTGGCACCACGGTACCATGCTGGAATTCACTGGAATTAACGTCATGTTTTACACTTTGGTTACATTCATGACAGAAACGGTAGTTACTCATTACACAAGACATGGACAATTTAGTATCTCCAATTAACCTGACTGCATGTCTTTGGACTGTGGGAGGAAATCGGAGTCCCCGGAGGAAACCCACGCAGACATGGGGAGAACATGCAGAACTCCACACAGAAAGTACCCGGACCGCCCCACCTGAGGATTGAACCCAGGACCTTCCTGAGCTCCTGAGAACGACTGTTATGACCCCTGGGATGTTATTAGGGGTATGGACGGGGTCGGTAACAAAAATTTTACTGCACCAAAGTACCAGAGTGGCAGAACAAATGGATTCACACACAACTTTGTTTTTATATATAATTTACTGGTGAAAATAAAGTATGGTACAAACACAGATTTTGTGGAACCAGCTACACAGACCATATATACAACAATAAGATGTGTTTAATAACAAAACAAAAAAAAAAAAACAAGGAGGGGCGCTGGGCGATAGGTGGTGCTAAAGGAAAGAAAATAATACAACATAAGTCTTTCCTACTATAAACCAACAATTTCTAACCCCTAACAAAAAAATCTAAACAAAACTAACTACTCTAAGCTTACCTGTCTTAATCAAAAATACAAGGGGTGACACTCACCTCTTACCTAATGTATGTAGACAGCGAGTTACCTACGTGTGGTGTTTATGTATGAGCACGCCCTTTCTTACCTGCCCAGAGCCCGAAACACAGCCGCGTCCTCCGTGGTGACACTTGCACAAAAATAACCAAAAGTTTGGGTATTTGACCATTAGAACGTAACAAGTACCAAAGCGAAATTCACGCAAACACGCCATCAGAAGACAAGACAAAACTCCATCTTTCCGCCACACCATGCCATGCCACGCCATGCCACGCCACCTGGTCCGCTGCCACGCTTCCACCACACTGATGATTTTACGTCGCTTATATGACGTGATCAATTTGTGAAGTCCCGCCTCTGCAGCATCCTGATTCGCAGACCCCCAGGCATGTCAATCTCTAACCAGAAAATCAGCTCCGATACAGCTCATGCAGTTGGGCATAAAAGAAAAGAGACAATTACCAATTTTTAATAAAATAAACCCATACGTGCTTGGACACGTAACAGCGACCCATTCTTTCACTAATGTGTGTAGAAGCAGTCTGCATGCCGATGTGTTTGGTTTTGTACACCTGTGGCCATGGAAGTGATTGGAACATCTGAATTCAATGATTTGGATGTGTGAGTGAATACTTTTGGCAATATAGTGTATGTTAATTTACTCTAGAAGTATTATTGATACTTAGAACATGTAGATATTTTCAGGGCATCAGTCATATTCCAATATTCCAAGCATACTTCTACAATGGAATTTTACTGGAAGTGGTGTACATGACAAGAAGTGCGTCAATCACATTTTTTGACTTTTAAAATTTAGTTCTAGCTGGTTCAGACTAGTGATGGGAATTTCGGCTCCTTTTAGAGAGCCGGGTCTTTTGGCTCGGCTCACTGAAAAGAGCTGGCTCTTTCGGCTCCCAAGTGGCTCCTTAGATTTTTTTGTTGCTTAAATTAATTTATTGAACCTCAATTGTGGAACTATCCAAGACTACTTAACTAGAATTCAAGCTACTAACAGTTATACTTTGAGTGCTAAGATCAGCTAGCTGATCTGACAAAATTACGAAACTATGAATGCTCATAAAATACTTATAAGGGAAAGTTTTTACTGGATGGGTAGATAATCATTTGAGTGGGCAATTCTCAACTCTAGGTGGCCAACGCCCACGTCAGCTCACCTGTAGACATGCCCCAAGTATCATGTGAGAGAAATACACTATATTGCCAAAATTATTCACTTGTCTGCCTTCACACGCATATGAACTTATTCATAAGAATGGGTTCAGACTAGTGATGGGAATTTCGACTCCTTTTAGCCGGTTCTTTTGGCTCGGCTCTCTAAAAAGAGCCGGCTCTTTCGGCTCCCAAGTGGCTCCTTAGATTTAATTTAATTTATTGCTTAAATTAATTTATTACCAAATTACATGTAAAATGAATTACTAATGTAAAAAATATATGTTAATAATTTATGCTACAACAATAAATTATAAAATACAAAAACAAAGACCCATCTCAATTAAAAAAGGTCTGATTGTGTATATTATTTGTAAATTTGCATCTAGAGTGAAACAACACATCAACAAAGCATCACTCAACAAAATATAAATGTGCAAAACAAAAAAAAAGCTGCATCCAGGTGACAGTATTTGTAAGTCTTTAGCGAAGATCCTGTTCCTCCTTCTGTTTTCATCTGCCCTGTTTTTTGAAAAGATTCTCTCTGAGATACACAGTCTATGTGCCATGACATGTATAAGATGTGGGTAGACTGAACACTTGGCCTCCCACCAGCTCAGTGGGTCTGCACTTCTCTGTAAAAGGGGCTTCTTGTGTCCAAACGTTTCCTCTCACTCATTTCCCTCACCTTTCCAGTGCATAATGTCTGCCTATGTAAAGCGCAATGTAAAACTTCATCAAGTCTCTCTCTCTCTCTCTCTCTCTCTCTCTGTGAGCGGAAGTGAGTGCGTGAGCGACTGAAGCGAGCGGAGGAACGCGTGAGAGCAACTTTTTGGCGTTTTGCCAAAAGTTTTGTGGTTGCGCTATTTTGTTTTGTTCCGTTTTAACATCTACGGATTTATTTATTTTACTCCCCGGGTGTGAGTGCGGCGCTGCGGCGCTGCGGGTCTCTCCGACCCCGGCGGAGCTACAGAGATAATGGCGGCTTCAAACAGCGGCGTGTTTGAAAGTTTGACACGCCGACATGGAGTGAAGGTGGCGAGCAGGAGCAGCGTGGAAGACTGCTGTCTGGCTGCCGGGAATGTCATCGGACATAGCAACATTGTTTCAGCATCACGTATGAACAATGCCATTGTACTCTTCCTAAACACTGTGGAAAGAGCTCATGAACTGATACAAACTGGGATCGTATTACACGACCAGTTTACACCTGTGTACCCCCTTGCTACCCCAGCAAAAAAGATCATCTTGTCCAATGTCCCCCCGTTTATTACTGATGAACAATTAATTCAAGAACTCTCCCGATTTGGTAAACTGGTGTAAGTCCCCCCTAGTGAAACACCTGGTGTCTTTTCGGAGGCTGGTGTACATGGTGCTGAGGGACGGAGCTGAGCACCTGGACCTGGCTTTGAAGCTCAGGGTGGAGGTATTTGAGTACATGATCTTCGCATCATCGGATGCTGAAATGAAGTGTTTTGGGTGCGGGCAGACTGGTCACCTCGTCCGTGCCTGTCCTGAGAAAAGGTCCGAGGCCAACGTGAGTGACGGAGCCGGAAGACTGGAACCTGACGCGCCCCTAACCACTGAAACTGGCACCCCTGCAGCCGAGGCGGATCCAGATGGTGTGCCGGCTACCAGGACACCGGCCCCGGTCGTGGAAGCAGACCTGGAGCGAGGTGAGCTGATGGAGGCTAGATCTGATGGAGGAAGACAACCTACAGAGGACCTAAACCAGAAGGAACCCAGTGCTGTGGTGGAGGTGACAATCTTACAGGCTGAGATACCCGTGGAGGATGCGCAGACTGATGCAGCGCCGGTACAACCCAAGCAAGATGATCACAGCCAAGAGGTACAGTGTGGTAACCTTGACTTAACACCTGTGGGAACACTAGAGCAGGAGGAGGGGGCTGACATGGATTTGGACCCTGTGTTTAAAACCCCTGCCAAAAGGAAGAAGAGAGCCCAAAGTACTGTAAGTAAGATGAAAAAGAATGTGATGGCTGTAGACAATGATGCCTCTGATAGTGATGATGGTCACTCTGATTCAGGTTGGTCAGTAGGTTCACAGGAAGACCCCTCCCCCCCGGTATACTCAGCTGGTGACATCCGAGTGTTCTTACAGCGTACTAAAGGGCACAGGAATGTACAACTGACAAAGTTTTTTCCAGATAGTCTCCAGTTTATTCATGATGTAAAATATTTCAGAAGAGAAGGGGCTTTTACTGAAGTAGAGCTGTACCGGTTAAACAAATTACTGACCAAACTGAAAAAAAGAATGTAATGATGATGATGGCAGTGTTGTGGTTTAGGTTGTTTTTACTCATCTTGGTATCGTTTGGGACTTGTTTTTCTTTTAACTATCATTTAATGGATGGTTTTAAGATTGCCACTTTAAATGTGAATGGTGCGAGGGACAGTGAAAAGAGAGCTAAACTATTTGAATTACTTAAACAAAAACAGCTGGATGTGACGTTTCTCCAGGAAACACACAGTGATGCTGGAAATGGGGTAGATTGGATAGAAGAGTATGATGGACTCATTATTGTGAGCCATAAGAACAGTCTGAGTTCTGGTGTTGCTATTCTGTTCTCACCGGGTTTTATTCCTCACTCCTATGAAGTGGAGGAAATAGTCAGTGGAAGGCTTTTAAAAGTGAGAGCGTTTTTTGAGAATGATGTGTTTGTTTTTATTTGTGTTTATGCACCGACTGTGGGTGTGGAGAGGATGGCTTTTTTAGATAATTTAAATGAGGTGCATGTAACTCAAATGAGTTTTTAATTGTGGGTGGGGATTTTAACTGTACTGCTGACAATATGGACAGAAACCATGTGGAACCACATGTGGCTTCTCGCAAACGTCTGTGCGAGATAGTGGAGACTCATGAACTGTGTGATGTCTGGAGGACTTTTCATAAAACACAGAGGCAGTACACTTGGACTCATGTGAAAGATAACATGCTCTCTTTGGCCAGGCTGGATCGTTTTTATGTTTTTAAGCATCATCTGAATGTTTTTACACGTTGTTGCATTACCCCTGTTGGTTTTACAGATCATTTTATGGTTCAGTGCAATGTAAGAAAATCTCGTGTGAAGCCTCGGAGTGCCTATTGGCATTTTAATACCGCACTTTTAGATGATGCTAATTTTAGAGAATCTTTTACCTTTTTTTGGAATACTTTTACACTTATACTTTTTTTAATTCTATACAACAGTGGTGGGACATTGCTAAAATACAGATTAAGGTATTTTGCCAACAGTACACTTTCAATGTCACTAAGGATGTCACCAGATCACTTACAGCTCTGGAGGCCGAAATAGCGGAGATGCTGAGTTTAGAAGCCTCCACAGGAATTGGAGAGCATATTGAAGCTATTAAAAGAAGAAAAGCCACACTAGCTGACCTGCTGGGTGCTACAGTGCAGGGGGCGCTGGTCCGCTCACGCTTTAGGGGTGTGACTGAAATGGATGCTCCGTCTAAGTTCTTTTTTGGTCTTGAGCAGAAGAATGGACAGAAAAGGTTTATGCATGCTGTGCGAACAGACTCGGGGGATCTCCTCTCGGAGCCTGCTGAAGTTCGTAAGCAGACAGTCAGTTTTTTCTCTAAACTGTATTGTAGTAAGCAAGCAGATGCACAACAGGTGGAGGAAAGTTTTATCCATCACTTGCCGAAAATGACTCAACAGGTTGCAACCCTGTTGGACAGGGAACTGACGCTGGAGGAACTGCACACGGCTCTCCAGGGCATGGACAACGGAAGGGCTCCTGGCATTGATGGTTTGCCTGTTGAGTTTTATAAGTCGTTCTGGTCAGTTTTGGGGGAGGATGTGCTGGATATGCTCAGGAGTAACGTGACTGAGGGAAAGCTTCCTTTGAGCTGCCGACGAGCTGTCCTCACTCTTCTTCCTAAGAAGGGAGACCTCACTGAACTGAAGAACTGGCGTCCTGTGTCCCTGTTGTGCACTGACTGCAAATTGCAAATTAAAGGATTTTAACATTTTATCATCGGCCAAAGTTAACTGGATCAAAAGCGAGGCAATTTTAGTTGGGGAGTGGGATGGCGAGGAACCCAAACTTCCGGATGGGTTAGTGTGGAAACTAGGAGGTTTTAAGTATCTGGGAGTGTATCTGGGGATAATGATTTTATGATGAAGAACTGGGAGGGTGTTTTAGAAAAGGTGAAAGGCAGGTTACTAAAATGGAAATGGTTAGTTCCCAAAATGTCCTACAGGGGTCGAGCTCTAGTTGTAAATAACCTGGCTGCCTCTTCATTATGGCATAAACTGGCATGTGCTGACCCCCTACCGAATCTGCTTGCAAACATCCAAGCAATTCTGGTTAATTTTTTCTGGGATCAACTACACTGGGTTCCACAAGCAGTTCTGTATCTGCCCAAAGAGGAGGGTGGGCAAGGCCTAGTCCACCTGGCTAGTAGAACTGCGGCCTTTCGGCTACAGTTCATTCAGAGGTTCCTTACTGGCCCTGAGGACACTGTATGGAGGACAGTGGTAAATAGAATGTTGCAAACAGTGGGGGGACTAGGACTGGACAGAGCCTTGTTTTTAGTGGATATTAGGAAACTGGACACTGCTGGACTGCCAGTGTTTTATAGGGGTCTTTTTAAAATATGGAACCTTTTTACTGTGCACAGAGAGAGCTGCTCCTCTCTTTACTGGGTTCTAGAGGAACCTTTAGTCCTTGGTGCTCGCTTAGATATCACTGGTCCAAACTCTAACGCGTTGTCCAGGGCTATGATATCAGTGGGAATCACAAAGCTTCGGCAGCTGGTTGGACTTGTTGGTCCTGAGCTTAGTAATGCTCAGAACCTGGCAGCACGTCTGGGAATGAGGTCCCTTCGTGTAGTGCTCCAGTTCCTGCACAGGTGGAGATCTGCACTCACACTTGAGGAGCTATTGCTCCTGAAGGACCATGCTGCAGGAGCTATTGAGCCTGTTGAGGGTGACCATTTTCCTAATTGTACCATCTCCCCGGTCATGGCAGACTGTGAGGGCGTGCTGCTGGAATGTAATGGAGAATCTGAAATGGAGGTGAGATCAGCTAGCGGTAAGGTATTGTACAAGGCCTGTGTTAAGGTCCTCAATAAGAAGAAGCTGGACAGGAGGGTGGACACTCCTTGGTGGAGGGAGCTAGGGATGGCTGACACTAAGCCAGAGTGGAGGGCCTTATACAAACCACCGTTAACCAAAAAGTTTGCTGATCTACAGTGGCGAATCCTTCATGGCATTGTCTCTGTGAATTCTTTTATTTCCGTTTTAAATCCTGAGGTTTCACACGAGTGTCCATTCTGTTTTCAAAGAGAGATGGTGTTTCATGCTTTTATGCACTGTTTTAGATTACGCCCTCTTTTTGACCTTTTACAGAATGTTTTTACGAATTTTAATGTTCCTTTTACACCTCAGGTTTTTATCCTTGGTTTTAAATATGTCAGAAGCCAAAGGTTTAAGTGTCAGCTAGTCAATTTTATTCTTGGCCAAGCAAAAACGGCGATTTACACAAGCAGAAAGAATAAAATAACACACAATACAAACCAAGAGGTTACTGTAATCTTCTCCAAACTGGTCAAAGCCAGGGTGAAGATAGATTTTGTTTTTTACCAAAGTATGCATGACCTGGACTCTTTCCGGATGGTGTGATGTGATGGAGATGTGGTGTGCTCGGTGGAGGAAGGTGAACTCTTTTTCGCACCTGAGCTTATATGAGAAGTATGACTTTATTTTAAAGGACTACAGTGGCTGGCCTGCTTGCTTTTATTCTCATTTTTTTATTTTTTGTATTGAACTATTATGAAAGTTAATAAAATGCAAAACTGAGTGAGACATAATAAAGGATTGTTAAAAGTCAAAAAAAGTCTCTCTCTCTCTCTCTCTCTCTCTCTCTCTCTCACTCCTGTTCGGGTTCACGCTGTCTGTGCACGCCACTACGCATCCTGACCAATCACGTGCAGTTTTAACAGAAAAAAAACCTAAAATAAAACCCGAATCGGCTCCCAATCAGGAGCCGGATCCCGTCGCTCACTTTAAAGAGCCGACTCTTAGAGCTGGATTGTTCGCGACCGACCCATCACTAGTTCAGACCAGTTCCTGGTCTAAGCTATGCTAAAAAATCTCTTTTAATGAAGGAATATTTCACTGTCCAACAAGCTCACTAATGGGAGAATAAAGGATGTTTTTTTTCCCTTCTTTCTGTTTTATCGCACTTGTAGAGCTTCCATGTGAGACTTTGTTGGTGCAATCCTTCTCTATAGACAAGAAAAAAAACTTTTTTCTACTCATAATTCGGTCTGTGAGGTATTTCATTAAGGGGTTTTCAACCACAATTAATCAATCAATTAATCAATCAATTTCCTTGGCTGCTCCCGTTAGGGGTCGCCGCCGGATCATGATCCACCGGCACTACAATGCACTGGTTTGTGCATCTAGCAGCTAGGTACCTATGGGACAATTCAGTGTCTCAAATTAGCCTGGCTGCATGTTTTTGGACTATGGGAGGAAACCGGAGCACCTGGAGGAAACCCACACAGACACAGGGAGAACACGCAAACTGCGCACAGAAAGGACCCGGACCACCCCACCTGGGGATCGAACCTTCTTGCTGTGAGGCGACAGTGCTACCCACTTAGCCACCGTGCCACCCTTTCAACCACAATCAATATAATGTTTTATTTTATTTATTAAAATATAATTAACTACAGCAGAGATCTTTAACTTTAGCTTTAACTTTGGTCACTACTTAGTTAAATATATTGTGAAAAAAAGTGCTGCTTCTTAACTGTCCTCTACCCCAGTGTGTTATTTCCGTGTGAAGATCGTGTGGTTTATACCACCATTTGCAAATGGAAAAATAGCCTCTGTGGTTTTATTCTGGGTAGCACAAAACAGATCTTTAAATAGCAAAGCAACAACAGTTCAACAACTGTGTTTTCTTCAGATGATGATGACAGTCAGTGCATTAGACTTTTTCAGTCCATGTCTCTTCTAGATTATACTTTTAATCTGACTAAATGTTTGCTTAGTTTATTTTCTAATAAAAATAATATGTTATAACCACAAACTGGTTATTGTCAGGTGATTGTATGTAACAACAAACACATAACAAATAACAAACAAATACCAGGTAACATGATCATATTCCACAGGTGACTTCTCTGTTTGTTGATGTTTACATGGACTAAAATTTTAAAGCTGAAACTGTATTTATGCAGAGCAGCCTTTAGACCCATGGCAATGTAAAGCTCACTTCACTGCACAAATCACCAGCAGCCTTTAATCATTTTAATTTCCCATATAGCCTTACCATTTTGAATGTACAACCCCAAATCAGAAAAAGTTGGGACAGCATGAAAAATGCAGATAAAATAAAAACATTGACTTTGACATTGACAAGTTTCTTACATTGACTTTGACTTTTATTTGATGTCAGACAGGATGAAGCTGAAATATTTTATGTTTTATCTGCTCAACTTCATTTCATTTATTAATAAACATCCATTCCTGCATTTCAGACCTGCAACACATTCCAAAAAATGTTGGGACAGTAAAGCATTTACCACTTTGTAATGTTGTCGTTCCTTTTCACCACTTAAAAGAGGTTTAGGCACCGAGGAGATCAAGTGATTTAGTGTTTCAGCTTTTATTTTGTCTCGTTCTTCCTGTAAACATGTCTTAAGACGTTTGACAGTACAGGGTCGTCAGAGTCCCATTTTTCCTTTCAAAATTCTCTATTGGGGACAGGTCAGGACTGCAGGCAGGACAGTCCAGTACCCGTACCCTCTTCTTCCACAGCCACGCCTTTGTAATATGTGCAGCAGGTGGTTTTGCATCATCTGGATGTCCCTGGAAAAGACGAAGTCTTGAAGGCAGCACATGTTGCTCTAAGATCTCAATGTACTTTTCTGCATTAATGCTGCATCACAGAAGTGTAAATGACCTTTACCAAGGGCACCGACACGCCCCCATACCATGACAATCCTGAACCCATTACCCCCAATATCTTCTCATGGGACAGCATGACATATTCCTTCCTCAAGTCTTATGATTCCAGTGATGATCTCCAGAGCAGAAGATGGAGACACAGCCAGATCCTTGCAGGTCATTTCTGGTCCAGATTTATCTGACAGTACCTTCCCGCTTACCAGGGATGCCAAAAGTGAAGTGACAATATTGATACTCTTAGTATCAGCCAAGTAGTTCTCATTGCTGATCCAGGATATTCATAGCATCCTGGCCTGTTATGAAGATGGTCAAGATGTTTCCTGGCTCTGATGGGAGGACAAAACTTTGTTCAGTTACCCTGTTAATTCCACTGCCATGGCTTCCTGACAAAGATGACATTAATACTTTAGTGAAATCTGGTCTGCTGTACAGGCTTCAGTGTGTAATGATAGACCAAACCATTTGCATCTGAGTTTCTGAACGTTTTGGCATTTGACAGATTTTTGCTGTGCGTAATTGATTGTAAGAGACTGTAAGCATTAATTTAATTTATTAAAAGATTTGTCAACTGAACAAATTCTAAAAAAAGAGCTGCTTCACTTTTCACCTTCGTCTGTGTTATTTCCTGTACAGGCCATGTGGTTTATACCACCAGCAGTCAATGAAGTCTGCAGTCAGCTTTTTATTCGTTTGTGGTTCCTTTGCTTAGTCACTCACTGCAAGCCAGCAACACAACAGAACAACAACTGCTATGTGTTTCATTTTTAATACTTTTAATATTCTATTAGACAATTCAAACCTGCTGTGTTTTTTTTTATTGGATAGTTATCTGAATGTGTGTTAGTTTGGTCTCTTCTGTAAGATGAAGAACTATAGTACATTAGAATTACAGACTCTGTTCAATCCAGTTTAAGTGCAGCAATACACTTTTTGGGCAGCACAGTGGTTTAGTGGGTAGCTGTTACTATATGTAACTTGGGCATGTGAGGTGAATTGGAAGGACGGACACAAACACCAGTAGCTGATATTCCAAGTAGTACTTTGTTTACTTTACAAAAAAAAAGATACAAACAAACCAACAAAAAAATGTTCACAGACAACCACAAGATATCTGTATCCAAATAATTGTGTTCAGTAATGATTATAACAAATATATTTACTAACAGAAAACACGTTAGGCATAATATATAAATATAGATGGATAGATAGATAGATAGATAGATAGATAGATAGATAGATAGATAGATAGATAGATAGATAGATAGATAGATAGATAGATAGATAGATAGATAGATAGATTATGCGTAACGTGTTTTCTGTTAGTAAATACATTTGTAATAACCATTACTGAACACAATTATTTGGATACACTCACTGCAGTTGATATATATATATATATATATATATATATATATATACTGTATATACTGTATGTATATGTATATATATGTATCAACTGGAGGGCGTGCTGATACTACCTAGCTATTTAACTATTAGTTTAAATGTACGGTGGACGCTGACGGAGCCAAAGAAAAGAAAATAACAAAAGAGACTAATTGCCTAACCCCAAAACTACCTTCAAAAATACAAGTAATGCACCCGCCTCTTACCTAATGGTTCTAACAAACAATCGCTACGCGATGTACGCGCGTCAAGCTTGCCTGTCCACTCTTCGCGGTGTTACACGCCAGTCTAGGGTATTAGAGTATCTCGTGCACCAAAATACACACACGTTTCACACTAAAGTGAGCTTCACAATTACAAATTTATTTACAATAGATTCAATAATACAATCAAACCAAGCTCTCTCTCTAGGGGTAAGCAAGGCCAAAATAATAAACAAAACCCACACTAACTTTAAACCCAAACCTCTTACTAACCCAACCAAAATATAAAGGAAACAAAAAACAGGCTTCTATCCTGACTCCCTAACTAAACACAAAACCAGGAGAAAAAGGTTACAAACAAAACGGCACTTACCCACTTCCAGCTCTTTTTGAATCACCCCACTCAATATTTACAATTATTTACACAATCAATAACATTCATAATTTACAATATTTACAATTATTTACACAGACAATCAATAACATTCATAATTTACAATATTTACAATACTCAGCACCTCACTAATTCACTAAGGATAACAGCCAACTACACAACACAATACATCAACCACCAATTCTCTCAGTCTTTGTCTTTTTCTCTCTCTCTCTCCATCTGGTATTCATTTCTTCTCCTTTTATAACCTCACCAGCACAGGTAGTTAGGAATTCTCTCGGCTCCACCTAGGGACAGGGAGGAAAAAGGAAGAACACACAAACACACACAGACACTACACAGCAGCTGTAACACCCCCCCCCCCAAAAAAAAACTGAGAACTCAGGGGACCACTGAACGTGACAAGGCATCCGCTACAATATTTTCTGATCCCCTTTTATGTTCAATTGTGATGTTAAATGGTTGTACCAGTTCATTAAACGTTAATTTTTGTTGCTCATCCTTGATAGGAAAACCAAAGGATTATGGTCGGTGTACACAATCGTAGGTGATGGATGTGAATTTAAGTAAATTTCAAACTGCTGTAAGGCCAAGAGCAATGCCAATGTTTCTTTTTCAATGGTGCTGTAACGAAGTTGGTAACTATTGAACTTCTTAGAATAAAAACATACAGGGTGATTAACTCCCTGACTATCTTCTTGAATTAGGACAGCACCAGCTCCCATATCACAGGCATCTACTTCTAACTTAAATGGCCGGGTGAATTCTGGAGCTGCCAACACTGGAGCACTACACAACAAACTTTTTGCACTTTCAAAAGTGCTCTTTTGACCAAACATACTCCACATTGTTTTTAAGCAGATTTGTCAATGGGAAAACCACTATTGAGAAATTTTTACAAAAAACTCAATAATATCCAGCCATACCCAAGAATCTGCGTAATTCACGTCTAGTACGTGGCACAGGGTGCTTAAATGCTCTTCCCAAGTGAGTGTATACACCACCACATCATCTAAATACGCAGCACAATTAGGCACAGACTGAAGAATACAATTCATTAAACGCTGAAAAGTGGCAGGGGCATTACGCATCCCAAACGGCATGACGGTATATTGCAAGAATGCATCCGGGGTCACAAAAGCAGAAATTTCAGATGCACGGTCAGTTAACGGAACCTGCCAGTACCCTTTTAAGAGATCCAACTTGGTAACGTATTTGGCAGTACCCACTCTATCAATACAGTCCTCTATCCGAGGCAATGGAAAGGAATCAGGGACAGTGATAGCATTCACTTTTCGGTAATCCGTACAGAACCGGTAACTGCCATCCGATTTAGGCACCATTACACATGGAGAACTCCATGGACTGGAGCTAGGAATAGCCAAACCATGCCTTACCAGGTAATCAACCTCTGACTTCATAGTAGCCCGCTTGACAGGATTTACCCAATAATAATTTTGTCGGACTGGAGCACTGGTACCCACATCAATGTCATGTTGGAGAACATGTGTTTGTCGTGGGACATCTGTAAACAGGTTAGCATATTTACCCAACAAGGTCTTGCAAAGAAAATCAAGAAAAATGTTGCAAAAAGGAATCCAGGTTAGCCAGCACTTCAGAGTTCTGCAGACTAGCAGATAACACAGACATTGCAACAGGCATTAGTCCATCATCACACACATTATCTGTCTCTGACATCACCGTCACCAAGATAGGTTTACTTGCCAGAGTAGACACATCTACTGGCTTTGTGCACATTTCACTCTCACGACTAATATACCTTTTTAACATATTGACGTGACACACTCTGTGCTTTCGCCTTCGATCTGGAGTAGAGATCACATAGTTTACATCATTTAGTTTCTTGTACACTTTATAGGGACCGGCAAATTTTGCACGCAGGGCTGACCCAGGAACTGGCAACAGCACTAAAACTTGGGCTCCAGGGTTGAATTCACGGGGCACTGCTTTCTTATCAAAATATATTTTCATAGAGGACTGAGCAGAGGAAAGAGATTTTTTTGCCACTTCACAGGCTCGATGGAGCCTGTCTCTAAATCTACTTACATACTCTAACAAGTTCTGGGGTTTACCACTCTGCTCAGTCAACAGTTGATCTTTTAGGAGTTTCAACGGGCCACGCACTGTGTGTGCAAACACCAATTGTGCAGGACTAAACCCAGTGGACTCCTGTACCACTTCTCTGATGGCAAACATCAAGAGAGGAATCCCTTCATCCCACTCCTTTTCTGTTTCAAGACAAAACATTCTTAATCTTGCCTTTAACGTTTGATGGAACCTCTCCAAAGCTCCTTGACTCTCAGGATGAAATGCTGAGGAAACTTGGTGTTGGATACCCAGTTGTTGAAGGACCTGAGAAAACAGTTTTGCAGTGAAATTTGTTCCCTGATCAGTTTGTACGGTCTTCGGCAACCCAAACACAGAACAAAAGCGTACCAGGGCTTTTGATACTGACTTTGCTGTGATGTTACGCAGTGGAAACACATCCGGGAAACGAGTGGAGAGGCACATTATAGTCAATAGGAACTGGTTTCCACTTTTTGTCTTTGGGAGCGGACCTACACAATCTAACAACAAATGCTCAAAGGGTTCACAGACAGCTGGTATTGGACATAAAGGTGCTGGTGGTATATGCTGATTTGGCTTTCCTGCCACCTGACATGCGTGGCATGATTGGCAGTATTTTACTACATCAGCTTTCAAACCAGGCCAAAAGAAGTGTTGCAAAATACGCTTATAAGTTTTATTTACCCCTAGATGTTCTGCCATCACATGATCATGCACAAGATTTAGCACATACAGCCTATACGGTTCTGGCACAACTATTTGAAAAATGCAGCTCCACTCATTTGATGGTAGAGAAGGTGCCCACTTTCTCATTAGAATACCCTCCTGTTTATAATATGCCACACAAGACCCATGAATTTGTCGTTGGTCTACCACAGATGACCAATATTTAGACAGGGAAGGATCAGCTTCTTGAGCAGACACTAACTCAGCTCGATCCACAGGCAGAGTAAGGGTAAGACAAGTAACAGAATCTCGACTCATTGGACTTGCAGAGCTGACAGTGGGATCGAGAACAGATACGTCTTTGTTCTGACACGAAGAGTCCTCAAAAAGATTAGTCAAGCTCATCTTTTCTTTAACACTTTGTGATCGAGTAGTTACACACATGGGAAACACAGCAGGAAATTCCTGTTGTAAGTTATCCATTCCAGCTACAGGTTCAAAAACTACTTTAGGAATGGGAAACACTTTTCCCCCAGCTAGGTCATTTCCCAGGATGACATCTATTCCATCAACTGGCAACTCAGAAAGTACAGCCAATCGTACCATCCCACTGATTAGTTTTGACTGTAAATACACATAATGTAATACACATAATGTAGGGGTACACTAACTGGTGTCAAATCTATTCCAAGCACAACTGCAAATGATCCACAAAAAGTATTCTCACCAATAGAAAGCACTTTATCAGTAATAAATTATTGTGCTGCTCCTGTATCGTGAAGGATCTTCACCGGCACACAACACTCAGGCTTTTCATTTAGTGAAACATAACCATCCAGGATAAAAGGATTAAAGGTAATGTCACATTTACCTTGTGGAAGTTCACACTCAGAAACATGAACAGCCTCAGCCGAAACACAAGCTACACTCTTGGGTTTGTCTCTCTTTTTATTCCATGCCTCGCACTCCACAATCAAATGACCTGGGCGTCTACAATAAAAACAGGTACGATTCCCAGCAGTAGGTGCAGATGTCTCACCAACTGGTTTGGGAGGGGTTTTGTCACTTCTAAATGACCTCTCAAAAGTTCGTGACACACAAGACCAATTCTCTAACCCTCTTTTGTCCCTCCTGTTCTTGGCACTAACTCCGGGTGCCAACATCGCCTTGCTGGATGGGAACACTGTCTTATGAGTCAACACATACTCATCAGTTAAGACAGCAGCTTCAGACAGGGTTAAAACTTTTTGTTCATTCAGATGAACCACCACAGCTTCAGGGACAGAGTTTTTGAACTCTTCTAATAAAATTAGCTCCTTCAATTGACTTAAGTTGGTCACTTTAGAAGCTGAACACCACTTCTCAAATAAGTTTGCCTTCTCACGAGCAAACTCCACAAATGTCTGATCCCCAGACTTTGAATGAGAACGAAATCTTTGCCGGTAGGGCTCTGGGACTAACTCATAGGCTCTCAGGACAGCGGCCTTAATGATCTCATAATCAAGACTTTGCTCCACACTCAATGATGAACACACTTCCTGAGCCTTTCCAACCAGTTTACATTGGAGTAGCAAAGGCCACATATCTCTAGGCCAATGCAAAGTAGAAGCCACGCACTCAAATGCAGTAAAATAAGAATCTACCTCAGATTCTCTAAATGGAGGTACCAGAGAGATATACTTGCTGATATCAAACTCTATAGCGTGAGACCCTGGTTGTCCCCGAGATGAAGGCCTCGTTGCCTCCAACTCCAAAGCACGAACCCGCAGTCTTTGGGTTTCGCTCTCCTGTTGTCTTATTGCTAGATCCAGCTCTTTCAGCTTTATAGCCATGTTCAACTCTAAGTTACTTAGAGGAGTTGCCCCAGATGGAGAAGTGTCTAGCTTCATACCAGCAGGTGTTCTTGGTAATCTCACAGTGGCCTCCGAGACCTGAGAGAGAGAAACAAAAGAGAGAGCAACAATGAGACTCTGGCAGATACTGGTTACATAAAGTTTTCTAAAAGCCAACATCACCAGCTAAAACCTAAACTGCCGGTAAACAAAGTCTCACTACATGCCAAAGTGCTCCTCGCCGAACTCTGCCCAGATTGGTCCTTTTAAGCGCCAGGACCCACCTCCCAGCAGTCAGCAGCAACTTCTGATTGGCTCAGCGTCACCTGTAGTCAAGGTTGATAGACCAAGGGAAAAAAAAAAAAAAAAAAAAACATGCGTACTTCTTTTGCACATCACAGTAGCACTGTTGTCTCACAGCAAGAAGGTCCTGGGTTCGATCCCCAGGTGGGAGTTTGCATGTTCTTCCTGTGTCCACGTGGATTTCCTCCGGGTGCTCCAGTTTCCTCCCACAGTCCAATGACGTGCAAGTGAGGTGAATTGGAGATACAAAATTGCCCATGTTTGATATAAACTTGTGAACTGATGAGTCTTGTGTAATGAGTAACTACCGTTCCTGTCATGAATGTAAACAAAGTGTAAAACATGATGTTAAAATCCTAATAAACAAACAAACAATACACTTTCCATTACTCATCAGCATTGGTGAAGAACTGCTAATTGAGTGGGATTAAACACAAGTTCAACAGCAGAGAAGAAAGTAGCTGCATAAATTGTACAGGTCTGTAGGACTGTTGTACATGTTGGTCACACCCAGCATGTAGGAGATTGAAGAAGGCAGATAAAGGACACCAAAAAGCAGATAAAGTCAAACATGAACACATCCCATTGCTGACTCTGACCTGATGAATATGAACTCCTCAAGACATCTAAATCATCCTACAGTGCATCCTACTTTTTATATATCAGAAAAGATAGAGAAACCTGTTTAAATAGAGTACCAGCACATAGTGGTACTAAAACTAGTACTTGTCTTTTTTTTTTTAGATTAAATGTCACTTTTAAACGTATATTTGTGGCCAAAGCAACATACATCAGATTATGTTTCATTTATAAAAAGAGTGGGGACGTCCATGCAAAACATGTGCTGGTGATACTGGCACTTACACAGAGAAACTGGTTTCTAAACTTCTGCTTGGTTCTGGCTCAGCTCCATCATCATCATCGCTTGCCCCTGTCCCCTGTTAATGGATTAATGAACACTCTCTAGTATAAACTCATATTTTTTTCATTTTTTTCTGTAGAGCACCACTCAATGGCATCACACACTGACACACTTACTCACATCTAGGAGCAATCCAGCAAAACCAGTCCACCATCTGCATGTTTTTAGGAGATGGAAGAAAAGCCACCCAGTCACGATAGGAGAATACAGAGAATCTTCACAGGCAGTGACCACAGATAGTTAAATCGTTTAATTGAATCCAGATACCCATGTTGCTGTGCACCATACACTCTTAACAGTTGCACCTTAATGTAAGGAGTAATATAGCCTCAGTTTATTGGACAGTTCAGTAGAGCAGGAAGTTGCAGGTTGTGGGTAAAGCAGCTTATACTGAATGACAGCGCCCAGTAGCAATGGACAGTTTTTATGGCTCTAAATCAGCATCACTGGAGGATCTCTGTTAAAATAATGAACAAACTCCCATCTACATTTATTCTACACCTGCTGCTTGGTGAGTTCACAACAATTAAAACCAAACAGAAACCATTTTTGCATGGATGGAAGGATGTTAAAAACATGAATGACTCGATGGGTCAAAAGATGAACAATTTGCTTGGTTTAGAAAATAATGCTCAATCTGTTCTCTTAATGTGATTTTATTCTTTCAGGTTTATTTCCACTGTGTTTTGTTGGAGTCACTTCAGCTGATGTGAGATCTGTTCATCCTGGAGAAAACATCACCCTGCACTGTAACATCACTGCTGATTTTATATTCTGGTATCGACTGAGATCTGACGAGCTTGAACTGCTGATTTCTGCTGAAAGATCAAAATTGAACACAAAGTTCATTCTTATTAATACTGTGAATGAGAGCCACTTTGTTATAACTGAATTCAGTGGTTCATTATTGATTATTGGGGTTGGAGAGACAGATTTAGGACTTTATTACTGTGGTGGTAGAAACAAGACAGTTCACCTTCAGTTCGGGAAATCCATCAGACTGAACTTTACAGGTGAGTGCTGATACATTATTAATGCTGTTGTGTGTGTGTGTGTGTGTGTGTGTGTGTGTGTGTGTACTTATTTTGCAGGCTGTTTTATGACTTTAATCATTCATTATATATTACATTTTTACATAAAATAAACAGATCAAGATACATTCCCAATGTGCAGTTCCCCCCCCCCCCCCCCCCCCCCCCCCCAGGTTCTGTTTATATTCATTTAAAAAAATGAATTTTGGAGGTTTAAAATTGACAGGATAAAAATATGAATTTACTTTAGTACTGAGTGTTCAAGATTGTTTCTTGTTTTTAATCAACTTTAAGATCATCAGATCTTTGTTAACTTAAAGATTATGTATTAAATAACATGATAATGTTCATCATGTGTTAAAGGTGGACTGGTCAATGATTACTTAAATCTTATTGCAAATAAAGTGATAATATCTGGAAAACATAAACAGATTTGTTAATACAATTTGATGGGTTGATATTTTTCCCTGAGACTTGTTGTTTTTATGATCATTAGTATGATTTGAAGTAGAGCAGTCCTAATATAGATAATAAATAACATTTCCCAAAATGTACATTTAGGTTTGTCTGTTTTGTTCTATTGTGTGTGTGTGTGTGTGTGTGTGTGTGTGTGTGTGTGTGTGTGTGTGTGTGTGTGTGTTCATGGTGAACACAAATATTTGTGCAGCATTTTTCATGTGACCCGAGTTTGATCGCCTCTGTTCTCTCTGTGGTTGTTAAGGTTTTTTTTTTTTAGTATGCCAGTGTCATTTCACATTCCAAAATCATGATGTGGATTAGTTATTTTAAACACAAATTTCCAAAGACATGCACTAAAATTCTGTGGAAATTTTTATTTATTTATTTTTATAGCTACAATGAAGGATAACAAACCCATATTAATTCCTATGGTTTTGAAATGGAATGTCCAACAAGCTTATGGTCCGATACCTGCATATTTATGAACATGCCAATCACTTACTTTGAAAACTGATCACATCGCACATTGTTAAATGATTAAATACTAAAATATTAAAAAATTAAACAGCTTAAAGCAATCACTAAAATAACAATCATTAAAATAATATTATAAAACGGATAGTTCCGGTCCTAAAATCTGATTGGCTGAGCCGCGTTTGAAGCCATTGTAAAATCCCCGATAAACGCACACCTAGGACCACCTCACATCATTCCATATTAATACGCCACTGAATAGAAAAAGTTAATGTTATTTTCGCCCTCATGTTGCCTAGCAACACTGTTAAACGAACTACGTTGCGTCGCGGAAGAAAGCTTTATTGTAAGTTTATACACAATAAATACATTTATGAATTAAACATTGTTGTATTTATTATATTTTATGTTACCGGCGTTTTATAAAAGCAATAAGCCACTCGAGACCGTGCATTACTGTTATGATTTTAGCACGGGGAAAGAAGTTTTAGGTCATCCCCGTGCTAAAATCACAGTAACGCACGGCCTCTCGTGGCTTATTGCTTTATTTTTTTATCTTGTGGTTGCACAGCACTCCAGTAAACCCCTCCACTAAAATGATTTGACTGAAGATGGATGGATGTATAATGATTTTAAACAGAAACATACATTTATATTTAAAAAAAAAAGTACCTTTAGTAATTAAGTACTTTACATTTCAATTTAGTTTTAGTAACACCTGTTCACCTCACAGTTACTGGGGAGGAGGAGCTTTGCAGTCCTCCCCTCCACCAGTTGTGCCACCATGTTGCCTGTTTAAAACACATCAGCAGTAAAAGAATATAAGAAATAATGATGTGTTGTTCTAATAATCTGTTAATTTTATATTTTATATAATCCCGTTCACACGCCTGAAGAGAAGACTGAGCATCCTGATCCTAAATATCCTGCAGGTTCTGGTTTCTACTGGTTTATTATTATAATTGCATCAGTTTCTGTACTGATGAACATCATCTGCTCGTGTGTGTTCTGCTGTAAGAAGCACGGTAGGAACTTCCTGCATCATTATTCCATTAAATCTAATTAAAACACATTAATCAGAGTTAAAAATCCTGATTTGGTAGTAACAATGATATGGAGTTGAATAGTGTGGTGTATTTGAGTGATGTATGTGTTCAGTGCTGTGAAAAATTTGCCCCTTACCCATTTTTGCTAATTTGTCCAATTTAAATAATTCAGATAATTTATGATGATATATTCATTCATTATATGTCTTCTAATGCTTCATCCTATTCAGAGTCACAGTGGGCACAATTCACTGTGGACAACACCCTGGACAGATTGTGAATCCATCACAGGGCAAACACACACACACACACAGGGCAATTTTAGTATCCTCAATCAACCTGACTGCATGTATTTGAACTGTGGGAGGAAACCAGAGCTCCTGGAGGAAATCCACACAGACAGAGGAAGAACATGCAAACTCCACACAGAAAGGACTCAGACTGTTACACATGGGAATTGATCACAGGACCTACCTGCTATGAGGCAACCGTGCTACCCATTGAACCACTGTGCTGCCCTTGGATCTTTCAACTAATTTTAGAGATAATTTAAATACATGAAGAGAACATTAGGATACAAAAAATGCAGCTTTTAAATGATTATTCCATTTATTGTAGATAAAAAATGTATTTACAACCTCTACCATCCATGTGGAAACGTAATGACCCCCTAAACCTCACTTCACCATCTAGCCTGATTCACATCACCATACAGGTTCTATTTAAGTCATGTATAGATTCAGTAGGTGATCATGAATGCACTGCAAAAAATGATTTTTTGACTTAGTAAATAGACTGAAGATTTTTAAAGTACTTTATACAAGAATATTCTAGTACAGTCTTGCTACTTAAGAATTTCACATATAATTTAGTGTGTTACTTGGTGTTTCTTTGTAATTATTTGTCATCAAATACATTCGTAGATTTTAATCTAAATACCAAGTAAAAATTTTAATTTGACCTACACAATCAAAATTCAATCAGACCCCAGTAATGTTCATGGTCTCAGTTAGTGTCCTGTTTTGAATGTTCTCTTGCTGCACCTCTGTGTGTGTGTGTGTGTGTGTGTGTGTTCAGTATTTCTTTGATAACTGAAATTCTGCTCTGTTTTAGGAAAAACAATCTCACCATGTATGTGCTGCAGGAACAGCACAGCCTCTACTGAACAGGTACAAAAACACACTGTAATAATAACACATTATTATTTTTACATGAACATTAATTATATATATATATATATATATATATATATATATATATATATATATATGACAAAGTAAAAACATGTTTTCAGACATTTTAGTAAATCTTTTAAAAATGTAAACATTTAAACATAATAGGTACATAAGTATTCACACCCTTTGCTATGACGCTCAAAATTGAGCTCAGGTGCATCCAGTTACACTGATCATCCTTGAGATGCTTCTACAACTTGATCGGAGAACACCTGTGGTAAATTCAGTTGACTGAACATAATTTAAAGTCAAAGGAATTGTCTTTAGACCGCCGAGACTGGATTGTGTCAAGGCAATCTGGGGAAGGATACAAAAAAATTCGGCAGCATTGAAGGTCCCGAAAAGCACTGTGGTCTCCATTATTCGGAAATGGAAGAAGTTTGGAACCACCAGAACCCTCCCTAGATCTGGCCGCCCGGCCAAACTGAGTAATCGGGGAAGAAGGGCCTTGTTTAGAGAGGTGACCAAGAACCCAATGGTCACTAAGGCAGAGCTCCAGTGTTCCCTTGTGGAGATAGGACAACCATCCAGTAGGTCAACCATTGCTAACACACTCCACCAATCAGGCCTTTATGGTAGAGTGGCCAGATGGAAGCCACTCCTCACTAAAAGGCACATGGCAGCCCACTTAAGGATTCTCAGACCAGAGGAATCAAAATTCTCTGGTCTGATGAAACCAAAATAGAACTTTTTGGCCTGAACTACAAGCGTCATGTCTGGAGAAAAACAGGCACTGCTCATCGCCTGGCTAACACCATCCCTACTGTAAAGCATGGTGGTGGCAGCATCGTGCTGTGGGGATGTTTTTCTGCAGCAGGAACTGGGCGACTAGTCCACATAGAGGGTAAGATGACAGCAGCCAAATATAGAGAGATTCTTTAAGAAAACCTCCTCCAGAGTGCTCTGGAACTCAGACTAGAGCGACGATTCATCTTCCAACACGACAATGACCCAAAGCACACAGCCAAGATAACAAAGGAGTGGCTTCAGGAGCAGTCTGTGAATGTTCTTGAGTAGCCCAGCCAGAGCCTGGACTTGAATCCAATTAAACATCTCTGGATAGACATAAAATTGGCTGTCTACAGATGCTGCCCAACCAACCTGACTGAGCTTGAGAGGATCTGCAGAGAAGAATGGGAGAAAATGCCCAAAAACAGGTGTACCAAGCTTGTACAGACACACCCAAGAAGACTTGAGGCTGTGATTGCTGCCAAAGGTGCTTTAACAAAATATTAAACCATGGGTGTGAATACTTATGTACCAATTATGTTTAAATGTTTACATTTTTAATACATTTACAAAAATGTCTGAAAACATGTTTTCACTTTGTCATTATGGGCTATTTTATGTAGATTTTAAAAAAGAAAACTATACTCAAATCGGTGTGCAAATATGTCTGTAACATAACAAAATGTGGAAAAAGTGATATATCTACCTCATTTTATCCTCAGAATTATTTTATTCAGTAAGTACATTTTCCCATATGAAGAATTTGACTTGGTGTAAAGTGGTGGCAATCAAAACATTACAACTAAGTATTTAATTTAGATAGTAAACATTAAAGGAAATAACACAACAACATTAAAAAAAGGTACACAACAAAGACGAGACCCTGAGAAAGAATCATGAAACATGGGACGTGATGGTAAACTTGTCCATTGTGCCAGTAAATGGTATGTACATGAGGTTTGCCTTGGTGTTGAGAGTGGCGTGAGAGCTGTATCTCAGATGTGGAAAGATGTAAATTTCGGGACACATCATCAGTAGTGTACAAAGAATAATGTGCAGTAAAGAGTAAAGTTGACCTTTGAAAGAAGGGATTGGACACTGGGGCTGTGGAACTAAAGGACTTGCTGCCTTAGCTAAGACAGTCTGTAGTTGTAGATTAATAAAATATCTAGCTTGAGCTTTATACATTGGACCCCCACTGATCCGATGTAAGTTGGGTGGTAAAACACTTTAAACACAGTAATGAAATTAACATGGTAAAACATGGTAAATCATGGTAGTGTGGGATGTTCTGATAATTAGCAGTATTGCTAAGATTTTAAAACACTGCTGCACAGGTTCTGGACAATTTCTGATTTCACTGTATATATGTTTATATGTATAGATACTATGTGTGTTAACTGTGTCTCTCCAGGAAATTGATCTTCATTATGCTAGTGTTAAACACACAAGAGTGTCCAGAGCTGCAGCTCAGAGAAACACACCATCAGGATCAGACAATGTGACTTACTCAACCATCGCCTCACAGTGCAGGAGACCCTGACCAGCACTGAAAACCATGATGTTTTGAAACTTTAACCCACTTATAAACACAGAAACAAATAATTGTGTACTTTTGTCTAAAAACAAATACTGTACCACTGTACCAGGACACTAAGAGGAGTCAGCAGTTGAGGAACTAGACTAGTAATCATTAGGTCGATGGTTCTAGCCCCACCACTGTCAGGTTGCCACTGTCATTAATACTTAATTTGATTTGTATATGGTGGCTTTGGTTAAAGGCATCCACTAAATGTAAATGTGGTGCTCCACAAAAATTGGTTTGTTATTTAGTATACCTTCAGGCCATACACGTCATAGCAACAGTGGAAATTTAGCAGTGATGGACCATGGACCTTCTGGTCACTAGACCAGTATGTTAACTTTTTATTTATCAGGGTCTAAATAACAGTTGTGTGATCCTCACCAACCTTTATAAACAATAAAATAACAGGTGTCAATAAAACAACAAAACATAAAACCAGATGGGAGAACAGTAAATTTACAGTAAATACTCTTCTTCTGTTTTTAATACTCTTCTTCTGTTTTTAATACTCTTCTTCTGTTTACATTTCTGTTTGGCAAGATGACAGTGTGTCAATATTTTGTAGGATTGTGCTATTTTTTTCTCCAGGCTAAAAAACTCACCGTACAAGCCCGCTCTTCTTCCAATAGAACCCAAGTGCAAACTATTTAAACAAGGTAGAGCAGTACTGTAGCTTCAACACTACTAAGGTGGATAGTCACAAATAAATCAAGTGGCCGAAATAACGTAAGCACAGTAACAAATAAATCAGAAATTCATTTGTAATCAATTAGTAATCAAAAGGTGGCTGATTCAGGCCCCACCATTGGCAGGTTGTCACTTTTGGGCCCTTGAGCAAGGCCCTTAATTGTAAAAAGTATTCTGCCACAGTACTGTAAGTCACTTTGGATAAAAGCATCTAATGAATACCAAAAATGTAAATGTAAGGAACAGCGCAGTGGCAAACTATGGCAATCTGTGACAACCCAGCTCTCAGAAATAAGAAAGAGAGGGAACCCTGACAACCCTCGGAGGCAATCTACTGTACTATTTAAGGGCAGTTCCCTTGTGAGGCCAAAAAACACTGTGACACCGGGTGAGTTCCCAGAAAGAAATAACTTAAGAGTTATTAAAGATACTTAATAAAGTAAATAGAGTAATAGACTAAAGACAAAACTTTTTCAAGAAGAGATGAAAATCCCACAAACAACAACTGAAAAACTCTTGGCTGGCTACAAAAAGCGTTTACAAGCTGTGATACTTGCCAAAGGGGAGCTACTAGGTACTAACCATGCAGGGTGCCCAAACTTTTGCTTCAGGCTCTTTTTGAAAATGTCAAAGATGAAAATAAAACAATTGTTTTTGCTTAAACAAAGTGAATGTGTCGTCTTTACCTTCACGCCTTTGGAGATCATTTCATCTTCACCTTGCTTAACTGTTCACAGTAACAGTCATTTTGACCAGGGGTGCCCAAACTTTTGCATTTCACTGTAGGTGTGTGTGTGTGTGTGTGTGTGTGTGTGTGTGTGTGTGTGTGTGTGGATATGCATGTCTGTGTGAGTGTAGTATAGGTTTTAGACTCAGTTCACAGCCACTTAAAACATCTTCAGCTCACCTAAAAGAGACTGTCGAGATTCTCCCAGACAAAGTGGTCAGGGTCCACTAACCTGGAGTCAGATCAGTGAGACCACTTCACCAGTTTTAGAAGGCGTCTGTTTTTATACATCTGTGAAAAGCTGAAAGTAAAATGTGAAAACATAAAAGCTATTTTATAATAAAATCACTGTTATGCTACTGAATTACTTACTGAATTTATTAAATAGTATCTTTCACCAACTGTGGTCAGATGTCACACTTTCTGAAACAGAGCTGCTTCATTTTCACCCCCTTGTGTGTTACTTTCTGTACAGACCTTGTGGTTTATACCACCACTAACAAATGGAAAATAAGACATTTTTATTTTGTGGTTTCATTTCCTGGTCACTAACAGCAGAACTCAACAACAAAACAACAAAACAACTGTGTGTTTCAGATTAATTGAGTTTTTATTATTAATTATATTTTATTAGATGATTAAAACAGAATAATGTGTTTCACTGAAGTAGTGCAATCTGTTATTATAAAACAGATAGTTCCGGTCCTAAAATCTGATTGGCTGAGCCGCGTTCGAAGCCGTTGTAAAATCCCCGATAAACTCACACCTAGGACCACCTCACATCATTCCATATTAATACGCCACTGAATAGGAAAAGTTAATGTTATTTTCGCCCTCATGTTGCCTAGCAACGCTGTTAATCAAACTATTTTGCGTTGCGGTAGAATGCTTTATTGTAAGTTTATACACAATAAATACATTTATGAATTAAACATTGTTGTATTTATTATATTTCATGTTGACCGCCATTTTATAAAAGCAATAAGCCACTCGAGACCGTGCATTACTGTTAAGATTTTAGCACGGGGAACGAAGTTTTAGGCACTCCGTGCCCCGTGCTAAAATCACAGTAATGCACGGCCTCTCGTGGCTTATTGCTTTATTCTACTGCTCTAGAGTCCTCTGGTGGAGTACTTTACATCATACAGGATTTGTGTCTGTATACGTTTTGTTATGTAGTGTATTTATGCATGATTATACATATTATCAGGTATTCATTCATTCATTGTCTGTTTTATCCCATCTGGGGTCACGGCGATAGGAAGTATGGCGGTAGGCGGTAGGAAACACCCCGGACAGGTTACCAGTCCATTACATGCCAAACACACATGTGCACACACACACATACACTAAGGGCAATTTTGTATCTCCAGTTAACCTGCCTGCACGTCTTTGTACTGTGGGAGAAAACTGGAGCACCCTGAAGAAACCCACACAGACACGGGGAGAACATGCAAACTCCACACAGAAAGGACCTGGACAGTTCCACCTGAGAACAGAACACAGGACCTTCTTACTGTGAGGAGACAGTGTAACCCACCGAGCCACCATTCCTTCCTAATAATAATAATAATAATAATAATAAATAATAAATAATAAATAACCTTAAATAACTAATAAAATAACAGTGTGTTTTGTTCTAGTATGAGTGTATCAGGTGCAGCAGTGTTGGGATTTTTTAAATGTAGTTGAATCCTACTGGCCTTTATTTGTTAAATATACAGATACAGATGTACAGTACAATGCAATTATTTTCTGCATATCTCTGTTTGTTTGGAGGCTGTGATCAGAGCGCAGGTCAGCTTGCTTAAGAGTTCAACAGTGATTTGACCAAAAATCTTCTGACTGATAGGCCAAAGCTCCACCCACTAATCCCCCACTGTCCCATTTATTATTACCTGTTTGCACTGGTTGTAGGTGTACAGTTAGAGAGTAAAGCTGTTTTCTTATTTCATGCTCATACATGTTGTTAATCTTCATCTTGTCTTCCTCTATCAGTGGACACTTTTCGGTCACATGACGCTCACACCAGTCCAAACTCTGAACATCTGTGTAATCAGTGCACCACCCACCTTCACCCATACCCTGTTACACCTCCTGGGTTCAGAGAAGATTCAAGAGCAGTTACTCCATCTACTGGTTCATATAGGAACAATTCATTATAAACACTACAGAGGGTGGACAAAATACTAGAAACAGCAGAATCAGTCATTTTATCCTCTTATCCTCAGTCACTATGATCAGAACCACCACCACCAAAAAGTGAACTTTAAAAACACTGTTTATCTGGTGTATTTGGTGGCGTTTCTGCTCTGTTGCACCTGCTGACCAGGGGTGCGTTTCTCAAAACGTTCGTAACGCTAAGTACTTCGTAACCTCGTACTTACAAACATTCTTAACGTTACGAGTGTTTCCCGAAACCTTTACTAACTAACAAAGTACTTAAAATCGTTCGTAAATTATGAGTAGTCTAACCCATTCGTAACTCCCCAGCTAGCACAATCATCTGGCCCAGTTCCCACTTTTCTATCGGCACAGTCGGCCGAGTGTCAGAATCGGCCAGAATCAATGTTGCCAGATCCGGCCCAGTTGTTACCACAGCTGGGTTCGGCTGGTGCTCGTAGAAACGCGTGCGCGCCGACGCGGCGGAACAGCGTCACCATAGCAACAGTGCGATGCGAGCCGTTGAAAAAGAGGATTAATCGTTCGTTCGTGTGAGGTAAATAAACGTTTAATCTTAACAACTTTTTACTTAGTAAAATGTAAGGAGAAAGTCTATTAATGAGTTTTGGATTAAGATAGAGAACAATTTGGAAATGAAACTGTTAGGTAATGTTATCTAGTGAGTTTCAGGTTAACTGGTAGTCTGAACTGAAACACTTCAGGTAACGTTAGCTAAAAGGCTAACAGTTTCTAGCATTAGACAACAGCTGCTAAATAATTGAAGCTCACTGAATACTGTGGATAACGTAAAAGCTACAATAAGCAACAAGAACAACAACAATAATAGTAATACAATAATAAGCAACAGACGAACTACCATCTCTGACTACATCCACAAGGTGTACCAACAAAGCAGGTGTGTATAATTTAAGAGTGGACAGTGAGTGGACACGGTATTTGAAAACTCCAGCAGCGCTGCTGTGTCTGATCCACTCATACCAGCACAACACACACTAACACACCACCACCATGTCAGTGTCACTGCAGTGCTGAGAATGATCCACCACCTAAATAATACCTGCTCTGAGGTGGTCCTGTGGAGGTCCTGACTATTGGAGAATAAGGTAAAAGAGGGCTAACAAAGTATGCAGAGTAACTGATGGACGACAGTGGAACTGTAGAGCTACAAAGTGCTCCTATAGATAGATAACTTTATTAATCCCATAGGGAAAGTCAGTAAATGGTTAGTAAACTATATGGTTAGTGGAGCTGATGGAAAAAGAGTATACATACAAGGAGGTGGTTTTAATGTTATGGCTGATTGTAGGGCTGGGCGATATGGATCAAAAGTAATATCTCGATATATTTTTTTCTGAATGGCGATATACGATATATATCTCGAAATTTTTCATCCCATAAGGTAATAACAACAAGACACTTCTGAGACAAAGCTACATGTTCCAAATTTTTTACAGGCACTTTTAGTAACGTTCATGCTGGGGAAGCTTCACACAGGAACTATTTTTCCTTAAAAAAAGAACTATTCTAAGAAAAAGTTTTCTAATGTCTCGCCTGTTGTGTAATGTGAATTACAAATATATTGTCTGGCCCTTTAAGAATGTTAAGTGCACTATAGGGCGCAGGGAGCGAGTGTGTAGGGAAGATAACAGAAATTGACCGTTTCCGGCTGCGCTTGCGTGTTTTGCACTGAGCTTGTATGACATTAAAAGTAGCGTTCTCGTTAAACCCCACTCACATGTTTAGACTTTATACATTGTTTTACATCACCGTCGCCACAACATTAACATTTGGATTATTATTTTTTATACCGTATAGAACTCAGTTCTGTAATACAGGCAGAACTAATCGTTCATGTTACTGTGTACCTATTACAACATTTAATGCATTTTAATCAGCGTTCTGCACTTTATTATTATTTAACAGCTTTATTTGTTGTTTAATTGCTGTTTGCTCCTTGTTTACTGCAGTGTTAGTTCGTGCAATTTTATAAATTTTTGGTTGTTTATTGGCCGACAACAAGATATAATATAATAGAAGATAAATAAATAAATGACGTGTCGGACGTCGGGCGATCGTCCAGTATAAACTAACATGATCACGTACAACATCCAGTACAGAAATCACTCCCATAATGTTTGTTTTTTACAGATAGAGCAAATATATATACGTCAAATATACACACACAAGTCAGAACAACAGGAGACGCACCGCTACGTTATTATTACTTTCTCAACACTCGCATACACTGTTTATACAGTGAGGGGGAGGGGCGGGGCAGTGAGGGAGAGAGGCGGGGCAGTGAGGGGGAGGGGCGGGGCAGGTGAACATGCGCAGAGACAAACTGGGAGAAGAGAAAGACGAACTGTCGGATCTAATTGGAACGCAACATCTATATCGATATACGCGATATTGTCTTATCTTATATCGCGTATGAAAATATATCGATATTTTATAAAATCTCGATATATCGCCCAGCCCTAGCTGATTATATATCATTTTATAACCCAAAGATTGTCCCTTGTATTTTTTGTAGATATTCAAGTGTCCACTACCATCACTGAGCCACATTTGCTTATTCACCTCTCATACATGAGTGAAAACTATGAACACTACTCTGCAGCATCTAACATCCGGCGTAGATCATCAGCCAAGGTCACAAGATCCAGCAAGAAGGTCCTGGGTTCGATCCCCAGGTGGGGCGGTCCGGGTCCTTTCTGTGTGGTTTGCATGTTCTCCCCGTGTCCGCGTAGGTTACATCCGGGTGCTCCGGTTTCCTCCCACAGTCCAAAGACATGCAAGTGAGGTGAATTGGAGATACTAAATTGTCCATGACTGTGTTCAATATAACTTTGTGAACTGATGAATCTTGTGTAATGAGTAACTACCGTTCCTGTCATGAATGTAACCTAAGTTTAAAACATGACGTTAAAATCCTAATAAACAAACAAACAAACTGTAATTTCTATTGTTTTTATATATATTATATATCAAAGTCAAGTCAAAAAGTCAAAATTGCTTTATTGTCAAAAACTGCAATATGTACAGGACATACAAAGGATTTGAAATTTCGTTACTCTCTGACCCATGGTGCAACATTACACATTAATTAACAATAAACCTGTAATAAAAGAATAAAAATTGAATAAGAATAAACATATGAATAAACACACTCTGAAGTGCAAAATATATACACTGACAAATATGAAACTATAGAGGTAAAAATGACCACCTGAAGAATTATAAAAAATTATAAAAAAAATAGAAGTTCCATAATAAAAAGGCATTTAAAGTGGCAGTGCAGATTATGAAGTCTTTGTTAGAAAACAGTTTAATTACGACGGCAGTTCAAAAACGATTTTGTTATATTATAGATTACGTTTAAAGTGATATATGCGTTGGGAAGATTAAAGGATGTAAGTTTTGGTATTGATGGGGGGGGGTTAGGTTCGTGAGAGGGGGGCAGAACAGGAAGCGAGTTGAGGATCCTGACCGCCTGGTGGATGGTGCTGTCCCTCAGTCGACTGGTCTTGGCCCGGAGACTCCGCAGTCTCCTTCCTGATGGCAGCAGACTGAAGAAGCTGTGTAGTGGGTGGGTGGAATCACCTGCCATGCAGAAGGCTTTACGGGTGAGGCGGGTGTTGTGAAGTTCATGTAGGGTGGGAAGAGAGGTGCCAATGATCTTCTCAGCTGCTCTCACTATGCGTTGGAGGGTCTTGCGACAGGACGCGGTGCAGGCGCCGTACCACACAGTAATGCAGCTGGTCAGGACACTCTCGATGGTACCTCTGTAAAAGGTACACATGATGGGCGCTGGAGCTCTGGCTCTTCTCAGCTTACGGAGGAAGTAGAGACGTTGATGAGCCCTCCTGGCTAGAGATGTTGTGTTATTAGTCCAGGAGAGGTCCTCAGTGATGTGCACACCCAAGAACTTGGTGCTGTTCACCCTTTCCACAGCAGCACCGTTGATGGTCAGAGGAGCATGTTGTGTGCATGATCTTCTGAAATCCACAACAATCTCCTTAGTTTTTTCAGCGTTTAAGGAAAGATTGTTGTGTTTGCACCACTGGGACAGGTGACTCACCTCACTCCTGTAGTTTGTCTCGTCATTGTTCTTTATGAGACCCACCACAGTCGTGTCGTCCGCGAACTTGATGAAGAGGTTGGAGCTGTGCAATGGTGTGCAGTCGTGGGTTAGCAAAGTGAATAGGAGAGGGCTCAGCACACATCCTTGGGGAGCCCCGTGTTCAGAGTGATGGTGTTGGATGTGTTACTGCCGACCCGTACTGCCTGTGGTCTACCAGTCAGGAAGTCCAACAGCCAGTTGCACAGTGAGGTGTTCAGCCCCAGCCTGTCGAGTTTGAGAATAAGCTGTTGGGAGATGATCGTATTGAATGCAGAGTTGAAGTCTATGAATAGCATTCGTACATATGAGTCTTTAGAGTCCAGATGAGTGAGGGCTGAGTGGAGGACAGTGGAAATGGCGTCATCAGTCGATCGGTTAGACCGATATGCAAACTGAAAGGGGTCCAAAGCAGGGGGGAGGACCGATTTGATGTGTTGCATGACTAGCCGTTCGAAACACTTCATGAGGATGGGGGTGAGTGCAACTGGGCGGTAGTCATTAAAACAGGAGGGCGACGCCTTCTTCGGGACAGGGATAATGGTGGTGGCTTTAAAGCATGTAGGAACAACAGCCTGACTCAGCGAGATGTTAAAGATGTCAGTGAAGACAACTGCAAGTTCCCTCGCACAGTCCCTTAGCACACGACCAGGAATATTGTTCAATTATAATTATTATTCTTATATGCAATTATATGTTATTTTCTATATATAATATTCATTTAGCTGTCATTTTGGTTCACTTTTATAATTGGTCTTATTTATAATATTCTGATTATTATAAATAGTATACTACTTGCTGCAATTATCTTAATAAAATACTTTCTACTGCACAATCTGTAGTTAATCTGTAGCATAAATCTACTATTTTATCTATGATGATGTAAAAGAGAAGAAAACGGGAAATAAATAGTATCGCAGTGTTTCGGGGGCAGGTTTCAATATCTTTAAGGTTTCGGGAACGTTAGGGGAACGTTCCCAGAACTACTGTATAATGCACAACCAAACGGGAACGGGAAGCTTATTTTCTTCCAGTTGTTGAATTAATCTGAGTCTGTAGTGATGATGGGTGTGTTCGAAAAGCTAGTGTGCTCTCTACATAGGCAGCATTTTACATCATCCTGTGCGCGCTCCCGAGAAGGAGGCTGTTCGAAATCCTAGATGCCTTAAAATCCTCACTTCTGAGGCATCTTATTATTTCAATGTTATTTTGGCTCAAGAACGAGTGAGCATTGGATGCTGCCTTAGTGATCAAGGCAATCCCAGCATTCATTGCGGGTCGGGTGCTCGTCTCTTACAGAAAAATAAACATGGCTGATGGGGCGGAGAAACGAATGGAGTTATTTTCAAACGTAAATAAAATATTACTGATTTTTAACTTGTATAAACTTGTACCGAGTGTTTTTATTTGCAAGTTCGGGCTTGTCAGGAAATGTAACCGTTATCGGTACATGAAGGGAGATGTTATATTGACGTTAGCGTGCTGTGCTACCTCCGTTTATTGGTTTTAATGGTGAGATGCTAAATGCTAAACGTGAAATGCTAAACCCGATGTTATCTCTATCTAAGTAGTGCGTTCGAATAACCTGACTTATAAGTCACTGACTTATTAGAATCCTCTTTACTAAGTCAGCTGCCTATGTAGACAGTAAGACAGCAAGGCAGCTCCCTAGGTTTTCGAACACACCCGATATCTAGGACAGTAAAGAATTACATGTTTTACTGTCTCCGGACTATTGCAGTATTTACATCTACCATTCTCATGTTTCTTGATTAATACTAGTGTGCTGTTTAGCTTTGTGTGTCCAAATCTCAACCTTGATAACACTTTATCTTGTTTTCCTCTGCTTCTGTTTCTGCACTTTCCCACTCTTCTTTAAATATTGTAAAACTGTCTACCTGTCTGTGCTGTGTCCCATAACTCTTGCCATTTGTCTTAGATTTTAGCTTTAACAATACTTTTAATTTTTGCTTTACTATATTTGATCTTAATTTCTATCCTATCCTTCCCTGCTGCTTGTTTTGCATATTTATCTGCACATTCATTCCCTGCTACTCCTACATGAGCCAGAACCCATACAAATGAAATTCTTGTCCCTGATTTTGTTATGTCATTTACCAACTGTTTTATTTCCCATACAATATCTTGCCTTGCCTCAGACTTAACAGAGCTGAGCTGGAATCTGATGCCACTACCACCTCTTTTGGCCTATTATGTTCTACTTATGTCACTGCTAGTTGAATTGCCACCAACTCTGCCATATATACAGCCACCTCATCATTTATTATTTTAATACAGAATATTTTATGTTCTGGAATGATATGAGGTTCTTTTTGATGCATATGTATATATATATATATATATATATATATATATATATATATATATATATTATGGCAAGCCAAACAGGAAATATATAGCAAACGCTGATATATATATATATATATATACAGTGTATCACAAAAGTGAGTACACCCCTCACATTTCTGCAGATATTTAAGTATATCTTTTCATGGGACAACACTGACAAAATGACACTTTGACACAATGAAAAGTAGTCTGTGTGCAGCTTATATAACAGTGTAAATTTATTCTTCCCTCAAAATAACTCAATATACAGCCATTAATGTCTAAACCACCGGCAACAAAAGTGAGTACACCCCTTAGTGAAAGTTCCTGAAGTGTCAATATTTTGTGTGGCCACCATTATTTCCCAGAACTGCCTTAACTCTCCTGGGCATGGAGTTTACCAGAGCTTCACAGGTTGCCACTGGAATGCTTTTCCACTCCTCCATGACGACATCACGGAGCTGGCGGATATTCGAGACTTTGCGCTCCTCCACCTTCCGCTTGAGGATGCCCCAAAGATGTTCTATTGGGTTTAGGTCTGGAGACATGCTTGGCCAGTACATCACCTTTACCCTCAGCCTCTTCAATAAAGCAGTGGTCGTCTTAGAGGTGTGTTTGGGGTCATTATCATGCTGGAACACTGCCCTGCGACCCAGTATCCGGAGGAAGGGGATCATGCTCTGCTTCAGTATTTCACAGTACATATTGGAGTTCATGTGTCCCTCAATGAAATGTAACTCCCCAACACTTGCTGCACCCATGCAGCCCCAGACCATGGCATTCCCACCACCATGCTTGACTGTAGGCATGACACACTTATCTTTGTACTCCTCACCTGATTGCCGCCACACATGCTTGAGACCATCTGAACCAAACAAATTAATCTTGGTCTCATCAGACCATAGGACATGGTTCCAGTAATCCATGTCCTTTGTTGACATGTCTTCAGAAAACTGTTTGCGGACTTTCTTGTGTAGAGACTCCAGAAGAGGCTTCCTTCTGGGGTGACAGCCATGCAGACCAATTTGATGTAGTGTGCGGCGTATGGTCTGAGCACTGACAGGCTGACCCCCCACCTTTTCAATCTCTGCAGCAATGCTGACAGCACTCCTGCGCCTATCTTTCAAAGACAGCAGTTGGATGTGACGCTGAGCACGTGCACTCAGCTTCTTTGGACGACCAACGCGAGGTCTGTTCTGAGTGGACCCTGCTCTTTTAAAACACTGGATGATCTTGGCCACTGTGCTGCAGCTCAGTTTCAGGGTGTTGGCAATCTTCTTGTAGCCTTGGCCATCTTCATGTAGCGCAACAATTCATCTTTTAAGATCCTCAGAGAGTTCTTTGCCATGAGGTGCCATGTTGGAACTTTCAGTGACCAGTATGAGAGAGTGTGAGAGCTGTACTACTAAATTGAACACACCTGCTCCCTATGCACACCTGAGACCTAGTAACACTAACAAATCACATGACATTTTGGAGGGAAAATGACAAGCAGTGCTCAATTTGGACATTTAGGGGTGTAGTCTCTTAGGGGTGTACTCACTTTTGTTGCCGGTGGTTTAGACATTAATGGCTGTATATTGAGTTATTTTGAGGGAATAATAAATTTACACTGTTATATAAGCTGCACACAGACTACTTTTCATTGTGTCAAAGTGTCATTTTGTCAGTGTTGTCCCATGAAAAGATATACTTAAATATCTGCAGAAATGTGAGGGGTGTACTTACTTTTGTGATACACTGTATATATAATGAAACTCGATATATATATAATGAAACTTGATATATATTTAATGAAACTCGATATATATAATGAAACTTGATATATATATAATGAAACTCGATATATATATAATGAAACTCGATATAAATATAATGAAACTCGATATATATATAATGAAACTCGATATATATATAATGAAACTTTATATATATATATAATGAAACTCGATATATATATAATGAAACTTGATATATATATATATATATATAATGAAACTCAATATATATATAATAAAACTTGATATATATATATATAAAGAAACTTGATATATATATAATGAAACTTGATATATATATATAATGAAACTTGATATATACAGGGGTTGGACAATGAAACTGAAACACCTGTCATTTTAGTGTGGGAGGTTTCATGGCTAAATTGGACCAGTCTGGTGGCCAATCTTCATTAATTGCACATTGCACCAGTAAGAGCAGAGTGTGAAGGTTCAATTAGCAGGGTAAGAGCACAGTTTTGCTCAAAATATTGCAATGCACACAACATTATGGGTGACATACCAGAGTTCAAAAGAGGACAAATTGTTGGTGCACGTCTTGCTGGCGCATCTGTGACCAAGACAGCAAGTCTTTGTGATGTATCAAGAGCCACGGTATCCAGGGTAATGTCAGCATACCACCAAGAAGGACAAACCACATCCAACAGGATTAACTGTGGACGCAAGAGGAAGCTGTCTGAAAGGGATGTTCGGGTGCTAACCCGGATTGTATCCAAAAAACATAAAACCACGGCTGCCCAAATCACGGCAGAATTAAATGTGCACCTCAACTCTCCTGTTTCCACCAGAACTGTCCGTCGGGAGCTCCACAGGGTCAATATACACGGCCGGGCTGCTATAGCCAAACCTTTGGTCACTCGTGCCAATGCCAAACGTCGGTTTCAATGGTGCAAGGAGCGCAAATCTTGGGCTGTGGACAATGTGAAACATGTATTGTTCTCTGATGAGTCCACCTTTACTGTTTTCCCCACATCCGGGAGAGTTACGGTGTGGAGAAGCCCCAAAGAAGCATACCACCCAGACTGTTGCATGCCCAGAGTGAAGCATGGGGGTGGATCAGTGATGGTTTGGGCTGCCATATCATGGCATTCCCTTGGCCCAATACTTGTGCTAGATGGGCGCGTCACTGCCAAGGACTACCGAACCATTCTGGAGGACCATGTGCATCCAATGGTTCAAACATTGTATCCTGAAGGCGGTGCCGTGTATCAGGATGACAATGCACCAATACACACAGCAAGACTGGTGATAGATTGGTTTGATGAACATGAAAGTGAAGTTGAACATCTCCCATGGCCTGCACAGTCACCAGATCTAAATATTATTGAGCCACTTTGGGGTGTTTTGGAGAAGCGGGTCAGGAAACGTTTTCCTCCACCAGCATCACGTAGTGACCTGGCCACTATCCTGCAAGAAGAATGGCTTAAAATCCCTCTGACCACTGTGCAGGACTTGTATATGTCATTTCCAAGACGAATTGACGCTGTATTGGCCGCAAAAGGAGGCCCTACACCATACTAATAAATTATTGTGGTCTAAAACCAGGTGTTTCAGTTTCATTGTCCAACCCCTGTATATATATAATGAAACTCGATATATATATAATGAAACTTGATATATATATATAATGAAACTCAATATATATATAATGAAACTTGATATATATATATAAAGAAACTTGATATATATATAATGAAACTTGATATATATATAATGAAACTTGATATATATATATAATGAAACTCGATATATATATAATGAAACTTGATATATATATATATATAATGAAACTCGATATATATATAATGAAACTTGATATATATATATATATAATGAAACTTGATATATATATAATGAAACTCTATATATATATATTTAATGAAACTTGATATATATGGAATGAAAACTACCCCCCAAGCGCAATGCAAAGGGGTTTTGGTCATTAGTTTTTCACTTCAAATCCCAAAGTTGAAAAGGTTTCAGTTTTCAGTTTCGTTTCAAATAACAAACAAACACACATTGATAGTAATAACGACATGATCTGACCCCTGTTCTGACTTTTGTGTATAAGGGTTGCCAACTTTCATAAATAAGGAACACCCTGGGCTGGTGAGTTGGCGGGTTGGTGGAAGGCATAGGGTGTGGGGTGGGATGTTGGGCCAGTGTGACAACCAGGTTGGCCCCCCTACGGCCCCCCTAACTGCGAACTTGCAAACATATGGCGACAAGGCTGCACACCAAAGTAACCCAAATTTTATTAAGTAATTGGCCCCTCTAGAACCCCCACTGTAAAGAACATCATGTAACATTTTTTCTCAATAGTGCAAACAACATTTTTACGTAATCCATCATTACACTGACATGCAGCCCCGGTTCTGGACGCGCTGCCCACTGCGTTTCTTTAAGGACTGAAATAGTAAAAAGTTTATGCCGATATGTCTGCGGCGCACACAACTTAAATACTACTTAAAATAATAACCAGACGTGTTCTTATTCCCACGACAGCAGCAGTTTCCTTCTGTTTCATACAAATCGCCATCGTCTCAATCTAATCTGCAGCATTTCTCTCCCATTGATAAAAATACAGAACAAAGCGCGTCCTGTATCAATTTAATACAGAATGCGATGTTTAGTTTCCAAATAAGGAACGATTCTGTATTTTACGGGATGGTTGGCAACCCTATAACTAACATGACAACGTTACAACGTCCAGTACGAAAATCGCTTCCCCACATTGTTTATTTAATTTTTTGCAGATAGAGCAAATATGTGCACGTCACTAATACAAACACAAAAGTCAGAACAACAGGACGCGTCGTTATTATTACTTTTAACACTTGTGTTTGATTTACACTGTCTAAACAATAATATAAGCATGTAAGCGTTTATTTCCGATCTATCTCCAGTGAGAAAATCGGGGGTCCTAGGGCCTGCCCTGGTTTCATTTAAGTTTCATTATATATATATCAAGTTTCATTATATATACTGTATATCGAGTTTCATTATATATATCAAGTTTCATTATATATATATCAAGTTTATTATATATATATATCAAGTTTCATTATATATATATCAAGTTTCATTATATATATATATCGAGTTTCATTATATATATATCGAGTTTCATTATATATATATCGAGTTTCATTATATATATATCGAGTTTCATGAAACTGGATATATATGGAATGAAACCTGATATATATATAATGAAACTTGAATGAAACAGGGCAGGCGCTAGGACCCCGCGATTTCCTAATTGCTCCTCCAAACGCAAAGCAAGCTCTTTGATCATTAGTTTTATACTTCACATTCCAGGTTTCAGTTTTCAGTTTGTTTTCAAATAACAACAAACACACATTGAAAACGGCTCGTATTTTAATTTTCCGAAATCAACATTTATATCAGTTCAATTGGAAATAAACGCGCCTGCGTGTGCATGCGCTTACATACTTATATTATTGTTTAGACAGTGTAAATCAAACACAAGTGTTAAAAAAGTAATAATAATGACGCGTCCTGTTGTTCTGATTTTTGTGTTAGTATTTGTGATGTGCACATATTTGCTCTATCTGCAGAAAATTAAAGTGAGGAAGCGATTTTCGTACTGGACGTTGTAACGTTGTCATGTTAGTTACATACACAAAAGTCAGAACGGGTCAGATCATGTCGTTATTATTATCAGTGTGTGTTTGTTTGAAACGAAACTGAAAACTGAAACCTTTTCAATTTTGGGATTTGAAGTGAAAAACTAATGACCAAAGGTACACAAACCCCTTTGCATTGCGCTTGGGGGGTAGTTTTCATTCCATATATATCAAGTTTCATTATATATATATATATCAAGTTTCATTATATATATATCAAGTTTCATTATATATATGTCAAGTTTCATTATATATATATATATCAAGTTTCATTATATATATATATATCAAGTTTCATTATATATATATCAAGTTTCATTATATATATATATCAAGTTTCATTATATATATATCGAGTTTCATTATACATATATATATATATATGGAGTTTCATTATATATATATCAGGTTTCATTATATATATATCAGGTTTCATTATATATATATCAAGTTTTATTATATATATATATATCGAGTTTCATTATATATATATCGAGTTTCATTATATATATATATATATGAGTTTCATTATATATATATATCAAGTTTCATTATATATATATCGAGTTTCATTATATATATATCGAGTTTCATTATATATATATCAAGTTTCATTCCATATATGGAATGGCTTGCCATAATATATATATATATATATATATATAAATATATATATATATATATATATATATACAGTGTATCACAAAAGTGAGTACACCCCTCACATTTCTGCAGATATTGAAGTATATCTTTTCATGGGACAACACTGACAAAATGACACTTTGACACAATGAAAAGTAGTCTGTGTGCAGCTTATATAACAGTGTAAATTTATTCTTCCCTCAAAATAACTAAATATACAGCCATTAATGTCTAAACCACCGGCAACAAAAGTGAGTACACCCCTAAGAGACTACACCCCTAAATGTCCAAATTGAGCACTGCTTGTCATTTTCCCTCCAAAATGTCATGTGATTTGTTAGTGTTACTAGGTCTCAGGTGTGCATAGGGAGCAGGTGTGTTCAATTTAGTAGTACAGCTCTCACACTCTCTCATACTGGTCACTGAAAGTTCCAACATGGCACCTCATGGCAAAGAACTCTCTGAGGATCTTAAAAGACGAATTGTTGCGCTACATGAAGATGGCCAAGGCTACAAGAAGATTGCCAACACCCTGAAACTGAGCTGCAGCACAGTGGCCAAGATCATCCAGCGTTTTAAAAGAGCAGAGTCCACTCAGAACAGACCTCGCGTTGGTCGTCCAAAGAAGCTGAGTGCACGTGCTCAGCGTCACATCCAACTGCTGTCTTTGAAAGATAGGCGCAGGAGTGCTGTCAGCATTGCTGCAGAGATTGAAAAGGTGGGGGGTCAGCCTGTCAGTGCTCAGACCATACGCCGCACACTACATCAAATTGGTCTGCATGGCTGTCACCCCAGAAGGAAGCCTCTTCTGAAGTCTCTACACAAGAAAGCCCGCAAACAGTTTGCTGAAGACATGTCAACAAAGGACATGGATTACTGGAACCATGTCCTATGGTCTGATGAGACCAAGATTAATTTGTTTGGTTCAGATGGTCTCAAGCATGTGTGGCGGCAATCAGGTGAGGAGTACAAAGATAAGTGTGTCATGCCTACAGTCAAGCATGGTGGTGGGAATGCCATGGTCTGGGGCTGCATGAGTGCAGCAGGTGTTGGGGAGTTACATTTCATTGAGGGACACATGAACTCCAATATGTACTGTGAAATACTGAAGCAGAGCATGATCCCCTCCCTCCGGAAACTGGGTCGCAGGGCAGTGTTCCAGCATGATAATGACCCCAAACACACCTCTAAGACAACCACTGCTTTATTGAAGAGGCTGAGGGTAAAGGTGATGGACTGGCCAAGCATGTCTCCAGACCTAAACCCAATAGAACATCTTTGGGGCATCCTCAAGCGGAAGGTGGAGGAGCGTAAAGTCTCGAATATCCGACAGCTCCGTGATGTCGTCATGGAGGAGTGGAAAAGCATTCCAGTGGCAACCTGTGAAGCTCTGGTAAACTCCATGCCCAGGAGAGTTAAGGCAGTTCTGGGAAATAATGGTGGCCACACAAAATATTGACACTTCAGGAACTTTCACTAAGGGGTGTACTCACTTTTGTTGCCGGTGGTTTAGACATTAATGGCTGTATATTGAGTTATTTTGAGGGAAGAATAAATTTACACTGTTATATAAGCTGCACACAGACTACTTTTCATTGTGTCAAAGTGTCATTTTGTCAGTGTTGTCCCATGAAAAGATATACTTAAATATCTGCAGAAATGTGAGGGGTGTACTCACTTTTGTGATACACTGTATATATATATATACAGTGTATCACAAAAGTGAGTGCACCCCTCACATTTCTGCAAATATTTTATTATATCTTTTCATGGGACAACACTATAGACATGAAACTTGGATATAACTTAGAGTAGTCAGTGTACAGCTTGTATAGCAGTGTAGATTTACTGTCTTCTGAAAATAACTCAACACACAGCCATTAATGTCTAAATGACTGGCAACATAAGTGAGTACACCCCACAGTGAACATGTCCAAATTGTGCCCAAAGTGTCAATATTTTGTGTGACCACCATTATTATCCAGCACTGCCTTAACCCTCCTGGGCATGGAATTCACCAGAGCTGCACAGGTTGCTACTGGAATCCTCTTCCACTCCTCCATGATGACATCACGGAGCTGGTGGATGTTAGACACCTTGAACTCCTCCACCTTCCACTTGAGGATGCGCCACAGGTGCTCAATTGGGTTTAGTCCATCATCTTTACCTTCAGCTTCCTCAGCAAGGCAGTTGTCATCTTGGAGGTTGTGTTTGGGGTCGTTATCCTGTTGGAAAACTGCCATGAGGCCCATTTTTCGAAGGGAGGGGATCATGCTCTGTTTCAGAATGTCACAGCACATGTTGGAATTAATGTTTCCCTCAATGAACTGAAGCTCCCCAGTGCCAGCAACACTCATGCAGCCCAAGACCATGATGCTACCACCACCATGCTTGACTGTAGGCAAGATACAGTTGTCTTGGTACTTCTCACCAGGGCGCCGCCACACATGCTGGACACCATCTGAGCCAAACAAGTTTATCTTGGTCTCGTCAGACCACAGGGCATTCCAGTAATCCATGTTCTTGGACTGCATGTCTTCAGCAAACTGTTTGCGGGCTTTCTTGTGCGTCAGCTTCCTTCTGGGATGACGACCATGCAGACCGAGTTGATGCAGTGAGCGGCGTATGGTCTGAGCCCTGACAGGCTGACCTCCCACGTCTTCAGCCTCTGCAGCAATGCTGGCAGCACTCATGTGTCTATTTTTTAAAGCCAACCTCTGGATATGACGCCGAACACGTGGACTCAACCTCTTTGGTCGACCCTGGCGAAGCCTGTTCCGAGAGGAACCTGTCCTGGAAAACAGCTGTATGACCTTGGCCACCATGCTGTAGCTCAGTTTCAGGGTGTTAGCAATCTTCTTATAGCCCAGGCCATCTTTGTGGAGAGCAACAATTCTATTTCTCACATCCTCAGAGAGTTCTTTGCCATGAGGTGCCATGTTGAATATCCAGTGGCCAGTATGAGAGAATTGTACCCAAAACACCAAATTTAACAGCCCTGCTCCCCATTTACACCTGGGACCTTGACACATGACACCAGGGAGGGACAACGACACATTTGGGCACAATTTGGACATGTTCACTGTGGGGTGTACTCACTTATGTTGCCAGCTATTTAGACATTAATGGCTGTGTGTTGAGTTATTTTCAGAAGACAGTAAATCTACACTGCTATACAAGTTGTACACTGACTACTCTAAGTTATATCCAAGTTTTATTTCTATAGTGTTGTCCCATGAAAAGATATAATAAAATATTTGCAGAAATGTGAGGGGTGTACTCACTTTTGTGATACACTGTATATATATATATATATATATATATATATATATATATATATATATATATATATATATATATATATACAGTGTATCACAAAAGTGAGTACACCCCTCACATTTCTGCAGATATTTAAGTAGATCTTTTCATGGGACAACACTGACAAAATGACACTTTGACACAATGAAAAGTAGTCTGTGTGCAGCTTATATAACAGTGTAAATTTATTCTTCCCTCAAAATAACTCAATATACAGCCATTAATGTCTAAACCACCGGCAACAAAAGTGAGTACACCCCTTAGTGAAAGTTCCTGAAGTGTCAATATTTTGTGTGGCCACCATTATTTCCCAGAACTGCCTTAACTCTCCTGGGCATGGAGTTTACCAGAGCTTCACAGGTTGCCACTGGAATGCTTTTCCACTCCTCCATGACGACATGATGGAGCTGGCAGATATTCGAGACTTTGCGCTCCTCCACCTTCCGCTTGAGGATGCCCCAAAGATGTTCTATTGGGTTTAGGTCTGGAGACATGCTTGGCCAGTCAATCACCTTTACCCTCAGCCTCTTCAATAAAGCAGTGGTCGTCTTAGAGGTGTGTTTGGGGTCATTATCATGCTGGAACACTGCCCTGCGACCCAGTTTCCGGAGGGAGGGGATCATGCTCTGCTTCAGTATTTGCACTCATGCAGCCCCAGACCATGGCATTCCCACCACCATGCTTGACTGTAGGCATGACACACTTATCTTTGTACTCCTCACCTGATTGCCGCCACACATGCTTGAGACCATCTGAACCAAACAAATTAATCTTGGTCTCATCAGACCATAGGACATGGTTCCAGTAATCCTTGTCCTTTGTTGACATGTCTTCAGCAAACTGTTTGCGGGCTTTCTTGTGTAGAGACTTCAGAAGAGGCTTCCTTCTGGGGTGACAGCCATGCAGACCAATTTGATGTAGTGTGCGGCGTATGGTCTGAGCACTGACAGGCTGACCCCCCACCTTTTCAATCTCTGCAGCAATGCTGACAGCACTCCTGCGCCTATCTTTCAAAGACAGCAGTTGGATGTGACGCTGAGCACGTGCACTCAGCTTCTTTGGACGACCAACGCTAGGTCTGTTCTGAGTGGACCCTGCTCTTTTAAAATGCTGGATGATCTTGGCCACTGTGCTGCAGCTCAGTTTCAGGGTGTTGGCAATCTTCTTTTAGCCTTGGCCATCTTCATGTAGCGCAACAATTCGTCTTTTAAGATCCTCAGAGAGTTCTTTGCCATGAGGTGCCATGTTGGAACTTTCAGTGACCAGTATGAGAGAGTGTGAGAGCTGTACTACTAAATTGAACACACCTGCTCCCTATGCACACCTGAGATCTAGTAACACTAACGAGTCACATGACATTTTGGAGGGAAAATGACAAGCAGGGCTCAATTTGGACATTTAGGGGTGTAGTCTCTTAGGGGTGTACTCACTTTTGTTGCCGGTGGTTTAGACATTAATGGCTGTATATTGAGTTATTTTGAGGGAAGAATAAATTTACACTGTTATATAAGCTGCACACAGACTACTTTTCATTGTGTCAAAGTGTCATTTTGTCAGTGTTGTCCCATGAAAAGATATACTTAATTATCTGCAGAAATGTGAGGGGTGTACTCACTTTTGTGATACACTGTATATATATATATATATATATATATTTATATACTTGCCATTTAGCACTGGGTTCTGCTATGTTTGTGTTTGTGCATTGATATTTACATCTATGATATTTAACAGGTGCTAAATCAATCCAGAGCGACCCACAACTGTGACCGAACACAAATTTCAGTGTTGGTGGGTTAGCATAACACACCCCAGCATTTTCCCTTTAATCATAAAAGCGGACCGCTTCTTTTCACCAGCCAGTGAAACTTTTCCACACAAAGCTGTATTGTTTATAGAGAGTCGCATGTCGGTGCCCAAACCGGTCCCAGAGATAGGGAGTAAAGAGAAACCCTGTCTGACCTTCCCTCCCTCTCCCTTAGACACACCAGTTGTGTATGTTGGATGCTGGGCCAGGTCGATAGCACTGCTGAGATTTAACTGTAGAGCAGAACACTCTGCATTCGTGAGCACTGTGTTTTATTGTGCTGTCAGTTGAGTACGGTTCGGTTCTTTAACACCCGAGCAGGTTTCTTCTCCAAGCCGTCACTGAAGAGCAGGAACACCATTTTCACACTGGGTCAGCGGGGGGCGGTGTTGAGCCCAGCCGAGCTGGAGGGACCCATCCTAATTCCTCACGCTGCTCAGCGTGGAGACGTCAGGGTGAGTTCATGTTTTTAATTACTTCATACTGTTTCTTGAACTGATTAGCGAGTGGTGACATCCAGCTGTATCGAAATGCAAGGTATCAAATTCTATTGAATCCACTTTTTGATGAATTGGAAGCTTAACTGTGAGCCACATTTACATCTACGTTTTCCAGACGCCTTTATCCAAAGCGACTTACATTACAGTTACAGTATACAGTCTGAGCAATTAAGGGTTAAGGGCCTTGCTCAAGGGCCCAACAGCAGCAACCTGGCAGTGGTGAGGCTTGAACCAGCAACCTTTCGATTACTAGTCCAGTACCTTAACCACTGGGCTATGGCTAACCTGTTCAAGTCAAGACCTGAACAGACCTAAACAGAGCCCTGAGCTCAAAGCTATTAAAGCTTTTTGGGATGAATTGGAATTTCAGCCGTGAGCTCTGACCTAAGAAATGCTCTTTTGACTGAAATTCCCATAGAAATTCCAAAATCTTGTGGAGCACCCTCACAAAGAATGAAGGTATATGAAATGGGGTGTCCTACAAGCTGATGGTCATGTATCTACACACTATGGGCCACCTGAATATCTCCTGACCGCTCACCTGCATCCCTCTCTCTCTCTCAGTACCCGTACGAGACGCTGTTCCGCAGTCAGCACTACGCCCTGCTGGATAACGGCTGCCGTGAGTTCCTCTTCCTGTCCGATTTCTTCATGGTGACGGGAAACTCCTCGCTGGACCTGTTCAACAGCGTCATGGGCAAAACGCTCAGCATGTTCCTGGTACGGTAGCGCTCGCACCCTTACACACACTCACACCATCGCTTCCAAACCTTCTAGCTTTGGTTGTATGAGCTACAGAAGCAGCAGCAGGAAGCATGCCTTCAGGGTCAGGGTCTACAGCAGTAGTAGTGATACAGCTGGGAATTGGATATGACTAGATTGGAAGAAAAAGGGAACATTGGCCCACTCATCCTCTTTAGGACATTAGAAAAGGTTCTGTACAGATCTGACCAGCAGGGGGAGCAATAAACCCAAATATCAGTCCTTGGTATCCATTGTATTCAGCTGATTGAAATAATGACAATTGACGCCCCTGTAACTGTCGGGAGTTTGACATGTTCTCTCTGTGCCTACATATGTGTCTTTTAGTATAGTAAAGTAAATGGATTGGCTGCTCAAAATGAACCACAGGTGTGAGAATGTGAGTGAATGAGTATGTGTGTGTTATCCTGAGATGGACTAAAGCCCTGTTCAGGGTTGGTTTCTGCCTCAGGGTGTTTAACATGTCACTGGTATTTATTATTGTGCGTCATTATTGTTTATTTAGTGACGTGTGGTGGTGTTACTGATTCTCTTCCTCCTTTTTGTGTTCATATTGAGCTATTTTTAACCCAGGATGTCTGGAATTAAACGTAAACGCAGCTATGAGCTCACTTGTAATGCTAAGAAGCCACGAGCGACAATAATAGATGCTCAAATGAAAATCATGAGAGTGGAACGAGGCGTAAAGATTGTCATCCTGTCTCGCCACTTGAAGATTAAAAAATTGTGCCTTTAATTAGGAATAACGTTTTAACTTTAATAAGCATTTTATTATGTACAAATAGCTGTAGGACTTGATATGTTAGCGGTAAGTGAGACAGGTGCTGGAGGCTCATGAGATGGATGCTTAGGACAACTTTGTTGGACTTGCCGTACAGATGTAATTGCCCATGTCTCTCAGGACGAATGGTTGAAGTTATTGGCGGCCTCTGCTGGCTCTTTAAGGCACTGCACAGAGACGGTGAATAATGGAAATCAGTGCGTGACTCTCCGTACGTGATACTGATGTCTGTACAGGTGAAAAGAAGCGGTTGGCTACTGCTCATGTGTCGGAGGGGGCGTGTGTTAGGTACGGCCCTTCTGCGTCAGGGTCCGGGTCTGCAGCACTAGTGAAGATACAACTAGGGAATTGGATACGACTAGACCTATTATGATTTAGGATCATAGGAAATGTTCTATACAGATTTGACCAACAGGGGAAGCAAATCAGTCCTGTGTATCACCTGATTGAAATCATGGAGATCATGGAGATCTGGGTTCAACACTAGCCTCTGTAGCTGTGAGGAGTTTGGTATGTTCTCTCTGTGCCTGCTTATGTGTATCATATCAATGTTTTAAAACAGAAAGTAGGTGGATTGGCCAATCAGAATGAACCACAGGTGTGAGAAAGTTAGTGATCGTGTGACCGTGTGTGTGTGTATATGGTATACCATTATACGATCACTGGTATTAATGGATTCAGGGTACATATAAGATGGGTGACCCCTATGTGTGGGTGTGGTGGAGATGATGACTGACGTGTGTCCGGGTTTGTTTCTCTGCAGAAGAACATCTCCACCTACGTGTCGGACTGCTACGACAGCATCGCCGTGTTCCTCTGTATCCACATCATCCTGCGCTTCAAAGCAATCACCGCCAAGAGGACCATCCCCGCCCTCGACAAGTAACACACACACACACACACACACACACACACACACACACACACACACACACACACACACACACACATCTGTCTGAGAAAAAAAAAACCTTCTTGCCTCATTAAAGCCGCCCTTTATTTCCAGACAGTCTGTTTTCATCTGTGTGTGTGTGTGTGTGTGTGTGTAGGTACTAGGAGGCCGTGTTGGAGATGCTGTGGCCGAGGTTCGAGCTCATACTGGAGATGAACATCCAGAGCATCCGGGATACAGACCCTCAGAAACTGGGAGTGCTGGATACCAGACCACACTATGTAAACACACACACACACACACTTTCACCACCTTTTTAGGTCATTTCACAGCATCTCAGTTGGGTTAAACTCCATCTAGTTAAAGTGTGTCTGTGGGAATTTGTGCCAGCTCAGTCGAACAAGCAGCCAATTCTGGGGTTGAGTCAAATTTGTATAGGAAACTTTATATAATATGGGAGTTGATTCGAAGACCCAGGCATTGACATGTGTGAAGGTTCCTGCTGGCACAGGAAAGGGCCTTCCCCAAAGTGTAGCCACTAAGTTGGAAGCATATAATATATGATTTATGTGATGACATTATTATAAGCAGTGGGTTTGGATGTCCTTTTGTTTAATTCAGCTTTATGTGTGTGTGTGTGTGTGTGTGTGTGTGTGTGTGTGTGTGTAGATCACACGGCGCTATGCTGAGTTCTCCTCCGCTATAGTGAGCATTAACCAGACCTTCCCCAATGAGAGGACCAACGCCCTGCTGGGGCAGTTACAGGTACGTCTAAAACCGACCCCGCGTTCATCGTAATTACACACACCGCCGCTCGCTCCTTTGTAGCTTTAATATCAGTCACTCGTCTGGGAAGCCTTTCTTCAAGACTTTGGAGTGTGTCTGTGGGAATTTTTGTAGGCACTATTTGTATGTGTGTGTGTGTCAGATCGAGGTGGAGAACTTTGTGCTGAAGATGGCCGCTGAATTTCCCTCCAGACGTGATCAGCTCATCTTCCTCATCAACAACTACGACATGATGCTGGGAGTTCTCATGGTACGACACACACACACACACACACACACACACACGGACATGTTTACATTTTTCAGCATTTAGCAGACACTTTTATCCAAAGCGAATTACAGTACTGTGACAGTATACTCTCTAAGCAATTGAGGGTTAAGGGCCTTGCTTAAGAGCCCAACAGTGACAACCTGGGAATGGTGGGGCTTGAACCAGCAACCTTTTGATTACTAGTCCACTACTTTAACCACGAGGCTACACACACACACACACACATGAATTTAATGGCAGTTTTTGAGATTTCAGTGATTTTTGGTAACTGACGTACCCCCAGCTCAATGATATCAGGATGCATGCAGCCGCCAACCGCTTCTTTTCACCTACCAGGTGTGTGGTCGTGCATGATCTACAGACACACAGCTCTGTGCAGGACACTGGAGCTTTTCTTCATGTATTTATAGAGCTTGCTCATGCTGGAACAGGAAAGGACCTTCCCTAAACTGTTGGAAGCACATTGCTTCCTTTATGTAATAGATTTATTACACTTGTTTGCATGTGAATGAATTTGAAAATTAGAAGGGGCGTCCCAATACTTTTGTCCATATGACGAATGTGTCTTTAGTATGACCTTGACGAAGAGACCACTGTTCCATGCTTTCTGAGATATGTGCAGCGCTTTCTAGACTCCCATTGTAATGCTTGTGACTCGGACTAATGGACACAGAGAAGTCAGCAGCTGTAGCCAATCATGTTATACAGTTTAAAGAGGCCAATTGAATCATGATTGGGGAAGTTATAGTTTAGTGATCAGAAGGTCACTGGTTCAAGCCCCAAAACCAATAAATTGGCACTGTTGGACCCCTGAGCAAGGCCCTCAATTGGTTGCATTGTATTCAGTGTTGTGGGAATTCAAAATAACCCTTAAAGATTGACACAGACAACCGGAATAGTGATAAAAGCAAATAATCAATTTATTACTCAGCTGAGGACCAATCTCAATGTAAACGCTCACACAGCTTTACAGAGGAGAGAGGCGTATTCCGTCTGTAGTATCACAGTATTTATACCCCGCTTTACTGCCCCTTCAGGCCAACTCTTCTCAGCGACCCAACTCGAGGTCAACTTTCCACACCAAACTTGCTTATCATCCTACCAGAACAGTCAGTTTGTTAGAAACATGGCGTACCTCCACAAGAATGCACCTGTATCAAAACCCCGCGTGCACCCCCGCACACACAGTCCTGACACCCATGCATTTCCACGGAAGCAAGAAGCCCATGCCAAGGTCAACATATCTCTGCCCCTAAGAAACCTTCCAAAAGTCTCTTCTACCTCTGCTAAATGAACTAAGAAAGCAGAAACTTATACGTTTGATGCAAATAACTAATAGAATATAAAATTTCCATTTACATCAGTCACAATTATAAGTTGTTGGTTGGTGGTAGCACAGCGGTTAAGGTACTAGACTAGTAATCAGAAGGTCGCTGGTTCAAGCCCCACCACCGTCAAGCTGTTGGGCCCCTGAGCAAGGCCCTTCACCCTCTAATTGCTCACATTATCAGTCATAATTGTAATTGTGAGTTGCTTTGCCTAAAGGCTTCATCTCAAATAGCACCCTACATTTAAGCGCAGTGGGCACTCACTCAATGGCAAGTGTTTTTGACTAGCAATCAGCAGGTCATCTGTTCAAACCCCACCACTGCCAGGCTGCTGTGTGAGTAACGTGGTTGTGTTGGTGTTACAGGAGAGAGCAGCTGATGACAGTAAAGAGGTGGAGGGATTCCAGCAGCTCCTACTGGCCAGAACACAGGTACAAAAGTTGTTCTTCTATTTTGTCCCAAAGTGAACAGAGGTGGTTAGTGAGCGTCTCATAAGATCATACGCACCAACATTTTGGTACGTTATGGTGGTGCGAGTCCCGGTGATGGATTAACACCCTGTCTGGGGTGTCTTAAAAGACTAGAATAGAAAAATGCAGAATTTAAGCTGTCGAATCATCAGAAATCATCGTATCCTGGTACAAAAATCATGAAATTTGTGTATCATTACACCCCTAGTAAAAGTACTCATTAATTCAGTACTTTTTATTCACAATTTTCTGCAGAATACATCTAGTTCTAAGATATTCTAGAACATTCCATTCCTCCATCTACCTGTGCAATGTTTCCTCTATCACCGGCTGCCACACAAGCCTAAAGCATACACTAGGCATAACATCCTGAGCACTGACAGGTGAAGTGAATAACATTGATTATCTCTTCATCACGGCACCTGTTAGTGGGGGGGATATATTAGTGGGGGGGATATGTTAGTGGGGGGGGTATATTAGTGGGGGGGGGGATATATTAGGCAGCAAGTAAACATTTTATCCTCAAAGTTGATGTTAGAAGCAGGAAAAATGATCGAGCGTGAGGATCTGAGCGAGTTTGACGAGGACCAAATTGTGACGGCTAGACGACTGGGTCAGAGCATCTCCAAAACTGCAGCTCTTGTGGGGTGTTTCCGGTCTGCAGTGGTCAGTATTTATCAAAAGTGGTCCAAGGAGGAACGGTGGTAAACCGGCGACAGGGTCATGGGCGGCATAGACTCATTGAAGGCTGGCCCGTGTGGTCCGAACCAACAGACGAGCTACTGTAGCTCAAATGGCTGAAGAAGGCCTGAATGTAAATGTAAATGTAAAGCCTCCACAAGGGGGCAATCATGTACAATTTCAGCTAGATGGACAGAAACTTATTGATCTCAAAGAAAGTTCATGTTTATGTGCCTGTTCAAATTAGTTTATTTAATTATTATTATTTAAATTTAGAATTATTATTATTTCAAACCCAAGGGCCGTGACCCAGGGTTTGGAGGAATTCTGATTTAAGGCTTTTGCTTTCCTTTCTGGATTGTATAGATAGTTCTTTTAGCATTAATGCACAAACAAAAACCACATAACTGTGTCGTTAAAAGGAAATTTCACCTACAATCACAAAAGTTACAAATATCTGAAGTATGCAAAACAACATCTCGAATATTTTTTGTATTAATAAATAATAATGGACCTTACTGTCCAAGAGGCGTGTTTACAGAAATCAAGTAGCACCAGGTATTGACCTTTTGGGGCGTGTAAACTTTTCCTCAGACCACAATAGTCATTTTATCCCTATATTTTAGTATTTTTTAAGTTAAATGCTCAGTACTTCAATACCCCCATCCCCATTAAAAGAGGTGCATGCAAAAGGTGGATTGGCTGCTATAAACTGTCCCTAGCCTTGAGTGTTTGTTGCATTTTGATGAACTGGTACCCGGTGCTTCCAGGGCTGCTGGACCCATCGAGACCCTGATCAGGATAAATATAAGACATGCATGTTGTTATTGTGTGTTATAGGAGTTTATTGAGGAGATTCTGGCTCCTCCGTTTGGAGGCCTGATCACCTTTGTGAAGGAGAGCGAGGCGCTGATGGAGAAAGGGCAGCTGGACAAACTGAAAAATGAGGAGGGTAAGGAGAACCTGTTCATATTCAGACAGGCTGGAATCCCTGGGATTTCATTAAAATAGTGTCTAGTTTACACAATAAGGTGCATAAAGACAAAAGTTGAGCGGCAGTTCTGTAGATGGTCTACATTAGCAAAAAAACAAACGGGGTTCCAGTTCTGACCCCAACCTAAATCACCAGACCAGGCAGCATTTTTTAAAATCTTTACCTGTCCAGTTTCAGTGAACCTGTGCCCACTGTAGCCTCAGATTCATGTTCTTGTCTGACAGGAGTTGAACCACACTAAAAACAAGTTCTGCTACCAGCAGGCTGGGCGCCTATATGGACAATAATTGGCTTGTCGGAGGGATGAAGGGCCATAGGGATTCCTCATAACTGCTGCAGTTATGACCTCTGCTGGCTGATTGATGGAGATTGACGAGTGACTCTCCGTGCATGATACGGGTCTCTATATGAACCCTTTTGGTGCAGGTGAAAATAAGTGGTCAGCTACTGCACACGTGTCAGAGGGGGTGTGTGATAGTCACGGAGGGGAGGTCTGCAATCGGGTAATTGGATATGACTAATTTGGGAAGAAAATCTAGTCTGTTGTAGCCCGTTCATCTTAAGCTTCTGTGTATTGTGCTGTCAGCTTGGACCAGTCTCTGACCCTTCTTACTTCAACAAGGTGTTTGTGCCTGTGGAACTGCTGCTCACTTGATGTTTTATTTCTTTCTTGTACAATTCTTTGTCAACAGACCCGCCAATTTAATCACATCACTTTTTTTCTATTGTGATTGATGTTTGATGTAACTGAAGCTCTGAACCAGTGGTGGGCAAAGTATGTGGGTCACATACTGTTTAATCTATTTAACAGTTACAGAAGCAAGCAGGTGTTCCTAATGAAATGATCAATTATGTATATAAACTGTATATAAATAAAAGCTCCCCCCTTCTCTTTATAAACAGCTCGTATTACACAGTTGGTTCGAGGTTTCTCCAGCACGTGGAAACAGTCAGTAGAAGCTCTGAGTCAGGACGTCATGCGCTCCTTCACCAACTTCAAAAATGGTACCAGCATCATACAGGTACGCCTCTCTTCAGCTTAACCTCTGTTTGTGTATCAGTGATTTAGTGCAGGGGTTTTCAACCTTTTTGGACATGCGCCCCCCTTCGTGTGCAACTGCAAACTTGCGCCCACAGCCCCCCCCCTTGTGCCACGCCCCTCACCCTTCGTCAACGACCGCACAAAAACCATTGAGAAAACTTCTGACAACCTAAAACAACTTTATTAACGTTGTGCACATCATACATATGATGCAGTTTTGCTGACTGAAAATATTACTTAATAGAATATAATACAGTCCGACCCCATCTGAGCCGATTCTATCAGCACATTATATAAGTTCGGGGTTCACTTTGGTAAATCATAAGCGGTTCTTGCTGAGAGCAGAAAACTTTACTTCACAGAGTCAAGCATAGAAAAAAAGTTCATCAATTACTAAGTTGGTTAGTTCTGGATCATCTGCTCTGACTGACTGAAAACTTTAAGCTCTACAGGCAGAACGAGTCTGAGTCGGCTCCCGCACTGTGGTAATAACCAGTTTAATTAAGTCTGAGCTTTTTAAGGTAAGCGAGTCACAACTCGCTAGCACGCCAGCTAACATCTCTCTCTGTGTACTGAAAACGGTTAAACTGTCCCTGACGAGCCTGAATTTACAAATAAACACATTTATTTACATTTGAAGTCTGTGTGTTTAAATGTAAATGCTGGGATTGCCTTCAGCTCCCTTGTTATTCAGTCAGATCATCACTCAGAATTAAGGCGCCTCAGTAGGAGCATTTTAAGGGATCTATGAATTCAGACACACCCTCTTCTCGGGAGTGTAGAATGATGGGAAATACAATTATGTAGAAAGAACAGTAGGTTTTTTAGACAGACCCTGTGTTCAGAGAGTGTGAGCACTGGAATAATCAGATCTGACTCAAATCTGACTAATTTGGTTTTATGCCATATTTATTATTCTGCTTGTAGCTGCTGATGATTACATTTAAAAAGTGAATGTGTGTGTGTGTCTGTGTGTGTGTGTACCAGGGGGCGCTGACCCAGTTGATCCAGTACTACCACGGCTTCCATAAGATCCTGTCCCAGCCCACCTTCCGCAGCCTGGCCGTTCGCTCCGAGCTCATCAACCTGCACCACCTGATGGTGGAGGTGAAGAAACACAAACCCAACTTCTGAACCAAAGACCTGCTGCAGGGATGGAGGGCGTGGTGCTGCTGGAAAAGACTGGAGATTTAAACTGGTTGTTTTCTATGGAACGATCCAGTTCTGTTTCAGTCAGTCATGGAGCTTTTAGTGAAGATGATGAACTGTGGACTGTAATAATAATCTACATGTTGGATATTATTGTAATGTTAATGGAAGAGGGACCAGCGTGTGTGTATTTAATGTTGCTCTTTATGTTGATTTATTTCTAACATTAATAAAATCAGACTCATTACCAGTGAGCTGAATCTCAGCTCTGTTATGGGCTATACAGATATGTAATTGGCCATGTGTCTGAAACAGGGTTCCTCATCACTGGGTCAGTTACAACCTCTTCTGACCGGTCAAGGTGCCTGTCTGCACAAGGGAGGCTGATCACTGATGACTGTGTGAGACTTCGCCCCTAAAAAGTGAAAATAAATTATCGGTGGCTCTACTCTTGTCAAAGGGGCACTCATTTGGGCTGGGGGTGGCGGCAGTGATGAGAGAGAAAAACTGTTTTCAACAAGTAAATCAAATCCATTAATGTGAGTTGCAGTACAAAATAAAATAAAACTGGAGAAAAAAACCCTGAATTGCTTCTGTTTATCAGGGTGGGTGGATTTCTTATGTATTTTGCTCTAAACTAATAAGCATTCGATGGTTTGTATTTTTTCTTCAGTGTTTTACAAGATACTGCTATAATAACCAGCAACGACCATCTACAATAAAAGTAATTTGGGTGCCGGTACAGAGAAGAGCCTTGATGCTCGTCTTCCTTTAGTCCTGGATGGAGGATCAAGTCAAGCGAGACTGGTGGCTCGGAGGTTGCGTGGTACAGAGCGGGGTTTGATTAGACCACGAAGGTAGCTTGGGGCTGGTCCATTTTTGGCTTTGTAGGTGAGACTACGTTTTGTCTTGAAAACTAACAGGAGAAGTAACGAGGAGTTTAATGATACCACGTTCAAAAATGCACATCAACAAGTAGCGAGAGATCAAAGTTTGTGTGCTGATGTGCAGCGTAAAAACAGAGAGGAAAATATAAATGAATCTGAGTGGATTCAGCTACACGAACAGCAGGGATTGTTCTGTAGTAAGTTGGAGGTTAATAAATATTTTTGCAATGCAGCGTGGATATTATGTTTTGTAGTTTGCTTGTTTGTTTATTAGGATTTTAACGTCATGTTTTACACTTTTGGTTACATTCATGCAGTGATGGCATAGTTACCTTGAAAAAGTAATTTGATTACTGATTACTCCTTTAAAAAGTAACTTAGTTACTTTATTGATTACTTGATTTTAAAAGCAACTAAGTTAGATTACAAGTTACTTTATTAGTTATATAATGCTAATGTATCCCATAATGCAACTGGAGCTGCGTAGGCGATTGAAGCGGAATAAGAAACAAGAAAGACGCGGAAAACGGAGTCCTCTGTTCACAAGTGTAAGTAAGATAAATAAAATAATTTTTTTTAAAGACAAATAAATAACAAAAAGACGATAAATATCCAAAATGTTGGCGAGTGGGGTTTGTAATGAGTCTGTAACTATGGTGGTATTATGTCATCATGTCCCCACGTCATCACTTGACGTTGGTAAGATGTACTTTTTTTACCGGCCGAGTAGTGCATACTTCCTCCAATCTAGTACAGACTCTGTAAGTATGCAATTCCGGATGCAGCCCGTGACTTAATTGTCACATAGGACAGACGTCACTCCCCGAGACGCAAGAAGAAAGCAAAAATATATCTTTTTACTAAGGAAAATGACAAAAATAGTAACGCACAGTAACTTGGATAAGTAACTTTAATCTGATTACTGGATTGGAAATAGTAACGCGTTAGATTACTCGTTACTGAAAAATGTGGTCAGATTAGAGTAACGCGTTACTGACATCAGTGCATACATGACAGGAAACGGTAGTTTTATCTTCACACAAGGTTCTTCAGTTCACAAGGTTATATCGAACACAGTCATGGACAATTTAGTATCTCCAATTCACCTCACTTGCATGTTTTTGGACTGTGGGAGGAAACCCACGCAGACACGGGGAGTACATGCAAACTCCACACAGAAAGGACCCAGACCGCCCCACCTGGGGATCGAACCCAGGACCTCCTTGCTGTGAGGAGACAGTGCTACACACTTAGCCACCGTGCCACCCATGTTTTGTAGACAGCAGAAATACTGTAAAACAGGTATTACGCCCCTGTCCCATCTTTTTACACTCCCCTCCTGCGTTTCCCCTCACACCGTATCTTGCGTTCTCATTGGCTGTTCGACCCCGATTACAAGAGATCCAGTTGACTTCACTTAATTTCCTTCTGGTTGCCCAATCTAAATCTTCCAGTCAATTGGTGCAAGTATAAAAAGAACAGAAGAAAATAAAACATACGTGCTGTCACGTAACATCGACATTTAGGAAGGTGGGTAGAAAAGTCTCTGAGTTATGAACTGAAGATGATTCATGACGTGTTTTTGAAAATGATGGACACGTCTTCAGGAGTTTTGTACTGAATTTGTTGTATCAGACATCCCAAGTCTCCCGGAAGTTCCGGGAGTCTCCCGCATATACAGTGTATCACAAAAGTGAGTACACCCCTCACATTTCTGCAGATATTTAAGTATATCTTTTCATGGGACAACACTGACAAAATGACACTTTGACACAATGAAAAGTAGTCTGTGTGCAGCTTATATAACAGTGTAAATTTATTCTTCCCTCAAAATAACTCAATATACAGCCATTAATGTCTAAACCACTGGCAACAAAAGTGAGTACACCTCTAAGAGACTACACCCCTAAATGTCCAAATTGAGCACTGCTTGTCATTTTCCCTCCAAAATGTCATGTGATTTGTTAGTGTTACTAGGTCTCAGGTGTGCATAGGGAGCAGGTGTGTTCAATTTAGTAGTACAGCTCTCACACTCTCTCATACTGGTCACTGAAAGTTCCAACATGGCACCTCATGGAAAAGAACTCTCTGAGGATCTTAAAAGACGAATTGTTGCGCTACATGAAGATGGCCAAGGCTACAAGAAGATTGCCAACACCCTGAAACTGAGCTGCAGCACAGTGGCCAGCGTTTTAAAAGAGCAGGGTCCACTCAGAACAGACCTCGCGTTGGTCGTCCAAAGAAGCTGAGTGCACGTGCTCAGCGTCACATCCAACTGCTGTCTTTGAAAGATAGGCGCAGGAGTGCTGTCAGCATTGCTGCAGAGATTGAAAAGGTGGGGGGTCAGCCTGTCAGTGCTCAGACCATACGCCGCACACTACATCAAATTGGTCTGCATGGCTGTCACCCCAGAAGGAAGCCTCTTCTGGAGTCTCTACACAAGAAAGCCCGCAAACAGTTTGCTGAAGACATGTCAACAAAGGACATGGATTACTGGAACCATGTCCTATGGTCTGATGAGACCAAGATTAATTTGTTTGGTTCAGATGGTCTCAAGCATCAGGTGAGGAGTACAAAGATAAGTGTGTCATGCCTACAGTCAAGCATGGTGGTGGGAATGCCATGGTCTGGGGCTGCATGAGTGCAGCAGGTGTTGGGGAGTTACATTTCATTGAGGGACACATGAACTCCAATATGTACTGTGAAATACTGAAGCAGAGCATGATCCCCTCCCTCCGGAAACTGCGTCGCAGGGCAGTGTTCCAGCATGATAATGACCCCAAACACACCTCTAAGACGACCACTGCTTTATTGAAGAGGCTGAGGGTAAAGGTGATGGACTGACCAAGCATGTCTCCAGACCTAAACCTAATAGAACATCTTTGGGGCATCCTCAAGCGGAAGGTGGAGGAGCGCAAAGTCTCGAATATCCGCCAGCTCCGTGATGTCGTCATGGAGAAGTGGAAAAGCATTCCAGTGGCAACCTGTGAAGCTCTGGTAAACTCCATGCCCAGGAGAGTTAAGGCAGTTCTGGGAAATAATGGTGGCCACACAAAATATTGACACTTCAGGAACTTTCACTAAGGGGTGTACTCACTTTTGTTGCCGGTGGTTTAGACATTAATGGCTGTATATTGAGTTATTTTGAGGGAAGAATAAATTTACACTGTTATATAAGCTGCACACAAACTACTTTTCATTGTGTCAAAGTGTCATTTTGTCAGTGTTGTCCCATGAAAATATATACTTAAATATCTGCAGAAATGTGAGGGATGTACTCACTTTTGTGATACACTGTACATATCGGCTTCCTGATACCCGCAAGTCAAATAAAATCTCCCGGAATCTAGAACGAGCACCGAAGAGCGCACACACACACGCAGGCAACACAGACTTTTTTCCCCGGTTGCGTATTAAATCCGTCATCTGATACACAATCTAGCGCACTGTGTAGGGAACATAATTCAATAGTTTAATATACTGTCTAGTGCACTATGTAGGAAACATTAATCCGTTATCTGATATACAATCTTGCGCACTGTGTAGGAAACATAAATCAATTGTCTAATATATTGTCTAGTGCACTATGTAGGGAACATAAATCCGTTAACTGATACACAATTTAGTGCACTATGTAGGGAACATAATTAATTATGTAATACACTATTTAGTGCACTATGTAAGGAACACAAATCAACATCTAGTTATACTATCTAGTGCACTATGTAGTGAACATGAATGCGTTATCTAATACACTATCTAGTGCACTATGTAGGGAACATAAATCCATGATCTGATATACAATCTAGTGCACTATGTAGGGAACATAAATCCATGATCTGATACACAATCTAGTGCACTGTGTAGGGAACATAAACCAATTGTCTAATTCACTATCTAGTGCACTACGTAGGGAACATAAATTCATATCTAAAATACTATCTTGCACACTATGTAGGGAACATAAATCCGTTATCTGATATACAATTTAGTGCACTATGTAGGGAACATAAATCCGTTATCTGATATACAATTTAGTGCACTATGTAGGGAACATAAATCCGTTAAATAATACGCTACCTAAAGCATTATGTAAGAAACATAAGTCTATTATCTAGTACACTATCTAGTGCACTATGTAGGGAACATTAATGTGTTTGTGACATGAACAGTTAGCTTAGGGGGTACCTCCCTGAAATGAGTTTTTGCAACTTTGGATGTCTGTTGTATCGCGGTGAAATATCACTTAACAACTTAATAATATGAGACAGAGACGGACTGGGGGTTGAACACAGCTCGCTTCTTCACTTCACATTAATGGACTACAATACAGGTTAACAGTGACACAGTATGGTGCTCCAAACAGGTCAAAACATATTACCAAAAATACATTACAAAATTCATTTTAACAAAATGTAGTGAAACTTTATATCTGTTGTTCGAATGTAATAAAAAATGTTAGCTAGATGTCTAAATGTGCTAATTATAAGAAATAAAAAACAATGATGCTGCGACTTTACTGTGTTTATCATTCTTGACTTGCATTGGTGTGATTGTTGAGGTTGGATGGGGAGTTATCTTAATATCTTTGGGTAAAAAAAAAAGATGCTTCATCTGATACGCAGAATCTTTTACTCTGATCACTCTTAGAGAACTTGTTTAAACTTCTGCATTAATTTGTTTAACCACTGATCTAATTTACAAGCACAGATTCACCAAACCTGCTTACAGTCAGTCACACATTGTACATCATTTAGCTACACAATTTCTTGTCATTTAATTTTGTAGTAACGAGTAACGAATTTACATACAGCAAATGTTTCGGAGTAAAAGTTTATATTTTCTTTAGGAAATGTAGTGGAGTAAAAGTTGCGGAAATTTTTTATACTCAAACAAAATACAGATACTCAAATAAATACTTAAGTACTGTAACAAAGTATTATTACTTCGTTACTTCACTCAAAAGTAAAAAAAAAACCACCCATAATTCAAACAATAACATTAATTAGTGTTATGAAAGGCGCTATATAAGTCGAATGTATTATTATTATTATTAATGACAGCTACAATACACCTTAATGGCTGAATATAAACTAGAACATCCTACACTTCTTTGTCCTCCATAAAACCACTGGACCTTTTTGGTTAAAACTGGGTTCTGTACAAAACTATGTTAAGTCAGAGTAACATCCTACATCAGATTCCGCCTGATTGTTTCAGTCCGTACAGCAGCTTTTCTACCTTATATTCCTACAACTCTTCTTTCACTTCACTTCATATCCTTCCAGTTGCTCCAGCTAAATCTCGCAGTCAATTAGTGCAAGAAGAAAAAAATAAAACATACGTGCTGTCACGTAACACCAACATTAGGGAAGGTGGGTAGAAAAGTCTCTGTAATTATGTTCAGTTCTGCTGTAATTTGTGAACTGAAGATGATTCATGATGTGTCCTCAGTCATGTTGGTGTGTCTGGGGATCACACTGAACTCTCTCCTCTTGCTTTACTTGAGATTAGTCTGTGCCACTATTCACATCGTCCTGGGCTTCATCCTGGGCTCCGTCCTGGGCTCCGTCCTGAGCTCCGCCCTGGGCTTCGTCCTGGGCTCCGTCCTGGGCTCCGTCCTGAGCTCCGTCCTGAGCTCCGCCCTGGGCTCCGTCCTGGGCTCCGTCCTGGGCTCCGTCCTGGGCTCCGTCCTGGGCTCCGTCCTGGGCTCCGTCCTGGGCTCCGTCCTGGGCTCCGTCCTGGGCTCCGCCCTGGGCTCCGTCCTGGGCTTCGTCCTGGGCTCCGCCCTGGGCTCCGTCCTGAGCTTCGTCCTGGGCTCCGTCCTGGGCTTCGTCCTGGGCTCCGTCCTGGGCTTCGTCCTGAGCTCCGTCCTGGGCTCCGCCCTGGGCTCCGCCCTGGGCTTCGTCCTGGGCTCCGTCCTGGGCTTCGTCCTGAGCTTCGTCCTGGGCTCCGCCCTGGGCTTCGTCCTGGGCTCCGTCCTGGGCTTCTGTAGAGGAACTGACAAATATAAATGTGTTTATAATGAACAGGAGACTCCAGGAGAATTAATTTTAGTTCAGTGGGTCAGAAATGAGTCGTAAGAAAACGGCCGATAGTGAACGTAGCAAACAAGAACTCTGTAGTAAGATGTTTTAAACCTTAAACAACACTGTTTTTAAACAAAAACAATATGGAAAACTTTTCTATCTGCTTTTGTTTGTTAAATAAAGAGAATAAACAAATCACAGATTCTTTTTTTACTGTTAATATTTATAGTGTGAAGATCTGAAACATAAGCAAAAACGTAAATACTTTTACATCTCTGTACATGAGTGAGCAGGTGTTCCTAATAAACTGGTGAGTGTTTATATCTCTGAGTTTAATGTAAAAATAATGACAGTAATTTATCATGATGTGTTTATTATTATACTGGAGGTGATTCTGTACCTGTTCAGTGGAGTCGGTTCTGAATTTGCTGTTTTTACATAAGATACACGGTGAATGTTGTTCCTCTCTGAAACTAAACAGAATTGCATTTTTAAATAAATACTGAACACACTACACACACACACACACACTCAGACACACACACACACACACACACTAAATTTCGTTGTACACAAGTATAATGACAATAAAGGTTTTTCTTCTTTTTCTGTTTTCTTGTATTAAAGTAATAAATGCAGGGGAGCCGATAATGGTGGAACATGTGAATTTGTTAAAAGCTGTTATTTCTTGATAAGGTTTTTTTTTTCTCAGGATAAATTTATTTCAACTGATTTTTTTAATTTGTTCAGTGTGTGATTAATCTAAATCACCAAATGATGCATTTCCTTTAACTATTTTACTCATCTGTACCAGGTGTGCCAATAATTTTGTTAAATACACCATTCCTGTATGGGGAAGCACACACACACACACACATACACATACACTGTCTTAAATTCCCTGCTCTGTATTCTTTCAGCTTATAAGATGTTATAGGAGAAGACTAAGTGCAGTAAGAGAAGTAGTGGAACGTGTGGAGAGTGTGAAATTTCTTGGGGTCCACATATCAAAAAATCTAACATGGACACAGAACACCTCGTACCTGATCATGAGAGCACATCAAAGACTCTATTTCATGAGGAAGCTAAAACAGGCTCAGCTTCCTCAAAAACTCCTGATGAACTTTTACCACAGCACCATCGAGAGCGTCCTATCCAACTGCATGACTGTGTGGTACTCCAGCTGCACAGCCTCAGAGAGGAAGAACCTACGTCGGGTGGTCAGAGTGGCAGAACGTATCATCGGGACCGAACTCCCCAACTTGGACAGTGTTTACAACAGAACAAGGCCGACAGCATCAGTAAGGATGCAACACACCCTGGGAACTATCTGTTTTCCCCGTTACCATCTGGGAGGCGGTACAGGGCTATTCGTGTACACACGAACAGACTGAGGAACAGCTTCTTCCCAAAGGCTGTGGCCTCCATCACCCCTCCCAGCACCTCATAGACTGAACATTGCGTATTTGCACAAGTACATAAAACCTTTTTTTTATCTAAACATATAATAATAATTTTTGGAATTTAACTGGTATTTCCACAGAGCACAGTCACTTTGTATATTCATATCCAACCATAATTTATTTTATTTATCTAAAATGCATACTCTAAATTGTACTGGTTATCCTGTGTAAATATCCATATGTTTCTGTAAATACTTTATCTTCTTCTTCTTTTTATATTTTGCAGAGTATCAAACTAAATTTCGTTGTACACAAGTATAATGACAATAAAGGTTTTACTTCTTCTTCTGTTTTCTTGTATTAAAGTAATAAATGCAGAGTAGCCGATAATGGTGGAACATGTGAATTTGTTAAAAGCTGTTGTAATTCTTGATAAGGTTTTTTTTCTCAGGATAAATTTATTTCAACTGATTTTTTTCATTTGTTCAGTGTGAGATTAATCTAATTCACCAAATGATACATTTCCTATAACTATTTTACTCATCTGTACCAGGTATGCCAATAATTTTGGAGACCGTTAAATACACCATTTTACCATATTTCTTTTAGTTTTTCATGCACTTAATAATTATTTTTATAGAGTAGTGTACATTCTAAATTGTAGTGTATATTTTACTATATTTTCTTTTAGTTTTCATGTTTTAATTGCACATTTCTCTTGTTTTAATTTCGTATTTCCCAAATTGTAGGGTATATTTTACAATATTTTCTTTAAATTTTTCATGTTCTTAATTTTTTATCTCTCTTGTTTGAATTTCATGCTCTCTTAATTGTAACTAAATGTTTGCAAGAAGTCTTTCTGAAGTTCTAGATCTCAGATCTCTTTTTTCTTATGTAAAGCACTTTGAATTGCCACTGTGTATGAAAGGTGCTATACAAATAAACTTGCCTTGCCTTGCCATTCTTGTATGTGGAAGCACCTTGTTAATGAAAGCGGTCAGAGAAGATTAGCCAGACTGGTGGATGCTTACGTGAAGGACACAGTAACTCAGTTAACTCAGTGGTGAGCAGAAACACGTTGAACCTGGGACAAATAGCCTACATCAGTAGAAAACCACATGGTCTGACGAATAGGCTGTTTAGAAAAGAAATTCTAACCATAACCAGAATTATCAGACTAGGCAACATTTTTTAAAATCATTACCTGTCCAGTTTTAGTGAACCTGTGCCCACTGTAGCTTCAAAATCCTGTTCTTGTCTGACAGGAGTCATGCAATCGTGTAAGCTGACATCTCAAACTCACAAGTGCTGTTATTGGCAGGCTGAACCTTTATACGGACAGTGATTGGCTTGTCCGAGGGAGGGTGAGCTGTAAGGACTCTGCTGGCTGATTAATGGAGATCGATGTGTGACTCTCTGTGCGTGATACGGATCTTTATTAGAACCCGGCTCATGCAGGTGAAAAGAAGTGGTCTGGTACTGCACACGGGTCGGAGGTGGTGTGTGATAGTGAGTCAGGCGTGGAGGTCAGCAGCAGGTGACATTAAGAAAAACACAATAGGGTAATTGGATCTGGCTAAATTGGGAATAAAATGCATAATAAGGTTGGATCCCTCTGTTGTAGCCCATTTACCTTAAAGTTTCGTGAATTGTGTGGTCAGTTTGAACCAGTCTCTGACCCTTCCTACTTCTAACAAGATGTTTCTGCCTGTGGAACTGCTGCTCACTGGATGTTTTATTTCTTTCTTGTATAATTCTTTGTAAACTATTTTTGTGTGTGAAAATCCCAGATTAGCATTTACAAACCGACCTGCAAATTAAATCACATGACAGTTTTTTTCTTTTGTGATTAAAGTTCCAACTGGACATGACCGTGAAAAAAAGGGGAAAATGATCTATAAAGTAAATCAAGTAAATCAAGTCCATAGATGTAAAATGCAGCACAAAATTAAATAAAACTGCAGAAAAAAAACAAATTGATTCAGTTTTCTCTATGTTTATCAGGGTGGGTGGAGTTTTTATTTTTTATTGGAGTTATATTAATTTCTGCTGTAAGCTAAAGAGCATTTGATAATTTCTACCCTTTCTTCAGTGTTTTAAAAGTAAGCACTACAATAACCAATGCCAACCATCTACAATAAAAATCATCCTGATACAATGGGAAAATGACCAGAAAAAGGAAGGGGGCAGGAAAACCCCCAATACTGTTGGCAGAGTGGGTATGTAAACAGCAATCCTTGCTTTGGTACAAGAGAATCAGAGAGTATCAACAGAGGAAACACAACATACACTAATAAAACTACACACACACACACACACACACACACACACATACACTAATACTATAGATACACACTAATAATACCACACACTTTATATTGAACTGTATGATTAAATAAAATTGTGTGAATGATGCAGGAAGTTTTTACCTCGTTTCTTATGATAGCTAAAGATCATCACTGCTGCAGCGACCAAACCAACACACAATACTGATATAATTATAATCCAGTGTGAACGAGTCTCATTTTCAGACGAGTTATTTGGATTATCTGAAATATAAAATCAGGAAGTGAAACAGTGAACTTAACTTCTGATATGAATAAATAAAGTTATTGTTCTTTATTTAAGTGTTAATAAAAGATTAAATTAGTGATTATAGAACATTTAACTTGTAGCAAAGAAAATCACTTCAGTATTCACTCACCTCTGAAAGAGTCTGAATCTGAACTCTGTGTTGACGTTTCTTCGGCTAAAAAAGAAAATATGTATTATTTATTTTTAAATAAATATAAATAAGTATACAACCATAAATATATATCATGAAGCTCTTGGAGTGAAAAAAAAACTTCTATGATACTTGGTGTTTGAAGTTAGTTTTGCACTGAAGCTAGGACGCTAATGCTACTTATTAACGAGAAGAGAAGATTCTGGCCTCCTATTTAACATCAAACAAACTGCTGCATGTAGAAAATCATCAGCTACATCTATTGCTAACAGATCTCTAAAATCAACAGTGTAAAATACTGAAATACTTTTAGTAGATTTTTGGTAGGTTGGTCAGTAGAATTATTTACTACTGTTACAGGTTTTCTGTGTTTTGGAAACAGTGGCTCTTACTGTGGTTTGCTGGAGTCCCGGAGCATTTAGATTCTCCTCCCAGGAAAAAATTTACTGTGAAGTTTTACAGTAAAACTGTTAAGTTTACAGTTAAACCATAAAAGTTCATAGTTCTACTGTCACTTTTACAGTTTGACCATGAGTACAACTGTGAACTCTCATGTTACCATGAAGTTCATGGCCACCTCCTCTGGTGTTTAATAATATTGACTGTGAAGTTTACAGTTCAACTGTAAACATGATATTGTTAAATTGTAAAATTCAGTCAACTTACAGTTTACAGTTCAACTAAGAATAGTTCATAGTCACCTCTTCTAATGTTTGATGTTTACAGTAATTTACAGTTTAACTATGATCATATAGGTAAACGACAATATACAAATATCAAGACAATAATAATGTATATAATATTTATGTATTATTTAAAGTAGGTATGTGAATGAAGGGTGTAAGTGTATGTGTGTGGGGGTAAGTTAATTACATGACATGAAAAACATGTCAAAAAGACATTATTTACATCTAAAAAATTAGATGATTAACAATATTCCAATAAAAAAAGAATACAGCACAGATTTACATATTTATAATATTACAAAAATACAAATAACCTCATGCAGACAGGACAAATATTACATTACATCAATATTACATCAGACAGATGACTTTATAACCTTTTATTCTGCCTGTTCTGCTCAAACCTCTCTTCTACAAACATCATGTCAGACATGATGTCAGTCTGGACATCTGGGCATGCGCACATGCGCACTTGATTTGAGACCGTTATTTCAACCAAGCGTCTCGAGCTTCGCGTCAGGTGAACCGCGCGAAATACAAATTTAGTCTCAGATTTAGTGATTTAATTCTTATAAACGAGTCTGTTAAAGTCCGCGCTGTGTATCTGCTTAAAGATAAAGTTCCTGCTACATGTGTTATTGAGTCAGAACTTATTAAAGGACAAGAATCTGACGACGGTAATCTCATCAACGGCTAAACTGTTATCTGGGAGAAATGGATAAAAAGACGTTGGTGAAGCGGCGCTATGCTAACATGCTAAAGTCCTGAAGTTCGATGGTAAGTCATAAACTTACACAGTTTATAATAATAAACAATAATATCTTTACTATGCCTGAAATGTTATTAAAAATAAGTGGCCATTTTAGAAAGCCGAAAATAACACAGGTCTCAGGATTCACCGCGGTCACGCCATCTGCACTTTAAAAAAGCTCGGTCGCGCTATCTGCACTTCATTTGTTATTGCGCGTTTAAACCGTGTTACATGGTAATCGAAGCAAACCTTCTGTTTACAGTTTAATAAACATAATGTACTGTATTATAATACACAAAACCCACTACTTTAAACAAGAGCATTCATTCTGTTATTAATGGAATAAATTACAGATGTTTTTACTGTGAGTAAAGTGTCTATTTGGTTGAATACAGACCCCTATTTAAAGATCAATAAAACTAACAAATCAAATTGTTATCAGGTTTCACCCATACTGGCATTAAGTACACTTACTCTAGTACCCATGGTGTGATTTTGAGACAATTTTACTGTAGAAATTTAAAATAATGGAATGGCAAACTTATGTAAAATGTTTATTCGGCTGTGAGACCACTATTTGAAGATCATTAAAATTAACAAATCAAATTGTCATTAAATTGTTATGCCACCCCTACATTCATAAAGAAAATGTACTTTTGTATTTATATTGTGATTTTGAGACAATTTTACTGTAGGAATTTAGAGTCACAGGATGGCAAATCTACATAAAGTGTATATTCGTTTGTGTTAAAACCACATTTTTAAATCCAATAAAAAAGCAAATCAGTTTGTTATCAAATGCGACCACTAGGATCATAAAGAGCACTTACTCTAGTAAGATCAATAAAATAAGCAAATCAAATTGTTATTAAATACCACCCTTACATTCATGAAGAACAATTAATCAAGTACTCGTTTTGTGATTTTTAAGACAACTTTACTGCTGAAATTTGGAGTAATGGCATCACAAAATTGCATAATTGGTTTTGTATAGACCTTGGGGGTCCAAAGTTTTAATAATCTGAAAATTGTGATAAACCATTAACAAATGATGAAATGATTGTAATACTACATGCTTTTAATAATGTAATATTTAATTAGTACGTGTGTAATTAATAAATAAAATATTTATTCTTGTAACAAAAAAAAGCAGTTGATATTTAAGTATTAATGTAATATTGTCATTTACTAATCAGTAAGTCACTGGTGCTTATAATGATATTTAATAAATTAAATCAGTAAGTAAAAAATATTTAGATATTATACTATATATATATAGGCAAATAAACCCATTAAAAAATCAAAGCAAAATAAAGAGCATCAATGGAATTTGTCTGTCTATAATTATTTTTATGATTATTTATGTATGAATATATCTAAGTATATATATATATATATATATATATATATATATATATATAGTATATGTATAGTATATGTATAATATCTATAGAATAAAATTATATAGATATTATTAAATTTTAAAAATAGAATAAAAGTCCAGTTGACAGTTTAAAGTTTACTAAAATAAACAAATCGAATTATTAAATGACATAACTACATAAAAAAAAAAAAAACTTTTGTACTGAATAATTAAGACTTGAATAATCAAGTCATAAATCTTTACAAATATAGTTTAATTAAATGTAAGGGAATTCAAAAAGTAGTTCTAAAACAACCAAATACAGGGTGGGCCATTTATATGGATACACCTAAATAAAATGGGAATGGTTGGTGATATTAACTTCCTGTTTGTGGCACATTAGTATATGGGAGGGGGGAAACTTTTCAAGATGGGTGGTGACCATGGTGGCCATTTTGAAGTCGGCCATTTTGGATCCAACTTTAGTTTTTTCAATGGGAAGAGGGTCATGTGACACATCAAACTTATTGAGAATTTCACAAGAAAAACAATGGTGTGCTTGGTTTTAACGTAACTGTATTCTTTCATGAGTTATTTACAAGTTTCTGACCACTTATAAAATGTGTTCAAAGTGCTGCCCATTGTGTTGGATTGTCAATGCAACCCTCTTCTCCCACTCTTCACACACTGCAACACCGCAGAAGAAATGCTAGCACAGGCTTCCAGTATCTGTAGTTTCAGGTGCTGCACATCTCGCATCTTCACAGCATAGACGATTGCCTTTAGATGACCCCAAAGATAAAAGTCTAAGGGGGTCAGATCGGGAGACCTTGGGGGCCATTCAACTGGCCCACGACGACCAATCCACTTTCCAGGAAACTGTTCATCTAGGAATGCTCGGACCTGACACCCATAATGTGGTGGTGCACCATTTTAAGTTTACATTGCATTACATTGAAGCTATTCTTCAGAAATATGGAATGGATAAAGCCAATCCAGTTACAACTCCAGCTGACACAAATGTGAAGTTAAAAAGAAATGATGGCATCAGTAAGCCAGTGAACCCAAGTACCTATCAGTCCATTGTAGGTAGTTTGCTGTACGCTGCAATGGCTACAAGACCAGACATTGCACAAGCAGTGAGTGTTGTGTCAAAGTTCAATGCAGATCCAAATACTGCACATCTGACTGCTGTGAAAAGAATTCTTCGCTACTTGAAGTATGAGCATTTAGAGTCTAAAACTTTAGTTGGGTTCTCAGATGCTGACTGGTGTTAGGGTTTACGTAAAAACGTAAATTTAATATGGGAAGTTTTCCGGCATTCACTCACGTGGTCTTTTGTTCAAAATGGCGCCGGCCAGGTCCCCTTTGTTCAAAATGGCGCCGGCAATGCTTCCTTCCTGACTCCTACCAAGGGGGGGGAGGCGGAGCCCTGGGCTTTTTAGCACACTTCATTGGCTCCACCAGCAGTAAAGGAGGAGGAGCCTAGCTTAGTTTAAAAAACCGGCGCACTCAGAGGCACGGCCCTTCTTCTTGGCTGGCGATCGTTTTGGATTGCAGGAGAAAGGAGCGTCGATCGGCTTAGCTCTGACATATATTCACAGATCATTTTGTACACTTAATAAAGTGTTTTGAAGAGTACTTTCTGGATTCTACGACTGCTTTCTTCAGGACCTCTTGAACTAAAAAGATTCGTCCTAACAGATGGTAGCAAAGAGGATGGTTCAAGAGGCCTGAAATAGCAGCAAAATTAATTCAGCTGACTGAGCTAAAGACCGAGATTCCGAGGATCTTTTGTACTCAGTACAAGGCGCGCCTACACAAGGTAAACAGATGTTCTCTGTATATATTAGCTGCATTTATTATTTAGCGTATTGAGTATGAAATTGAGTCTCGGAATCCGTAAGTGTCTGATTAAATTACTAAAGTATTATTAGATAGTTTAAAACTGTGAATATATGCTGGAACTAAAAATGTATGTGTCCTGATTGCTGAATTTGAACCAGACTGGTCTAAATAAACTGTACAGGGCGCCATTGTGTTAGACTGGGCTGGGCCCGGGAACACCATTGGAATGCAAGGAGAATCCGTCTGTTTGGGCAACGGGATTCGCCTAATTCGATTGTTACACATCTTAAAAGAATCTGTCTGTTTGGGTAACGGGATTCGATTAAGAAGCGTGTTCTAAATTCTAACGAATCCATCTGTTTGGGCAACGGGTTCGGTTAATTCGATTGTTACAAATCTTCAAAGGAGAGCCTGTCGGTTTTGGTAGCGGGGCTTGAATAATAAGATTGTAATAAATACGGGCTTGTCTGTTTGGGTAACGGAGCGCCGTTTAATCTTGAAATAATCTTTTGGTTCTGGGAACGGGATTCGATCTATAAGATTATGCTAAATTCGGGCTCGTCTGTTTTGGCAACGGGGCTCGAGTAATTTGAGTGTTCTAAATTCTAAATTCGGTTCGAAAATAGTACATCAGGAGTTTTGTTTGTCAGTAAGTCTCTGTGTATGTTTGTCTGTGAACCGCGGGTGAAACCGTGTGTGTGTTTTGTGTTATTTTGGTTCTGGATGCGCAACGTGGTTTCTTTTGTTCGTCGGCGCCATTTTTGTCTTGGGAACGCAGCGTGGTTTCCCGTCTATCCGCCATTTTTGTCTTGGGAACGCAGCGTGGTTTCCCGTCTATCCGCCATTTTGGTCTTGGGAACGCAGCGTGGTTTTCTGTCTATCCGCCATTTTGGCTCTGAATGGGCAGCGTGTTATTTCTGTCCGTCGGCCATTTTGGCTCTATGTGCGCAGCGTGTTATGTTTGTCCAACGGCCGTTTTGTCTTTGTATGCCTGGATTGGGTAAGTGCTGCAGTTAACTTTATAATTTAATTTAATTTTATAATCTTAAGATAACTGAGTTAAGATGAAGTATTTGTTATGGTACCTTATTAAGTGTGTTTTAATGTGGGTGGCGTCTGAAAGAATCCAGTGAGTTTTGCGACCGGGAGTCGAGTCTTTTGTCTCGGTTCCTTTTAGGGAGCCGTATATTTACATAATGACTCTTGGAAGAGTCGGTTCCTTTGTTTCGGTTAGAAAAGCCGGTTCATAGATTCGAATCATTTTACGACACATCGCTAGTGATTATACAGTTTGAAAAAGTTTTATGTCATTTGAAATGACACATTACACATCCCTAACTGTTTTAATTGTTGCATCAACGTTTCTTCTATTGCATTTGAATTAAAGACTACTGTTGTGAGGTTTGTATCCACTCCTGTTTACATTACACAGAGGAGACCCCCTGCTGTTTACTCGGTGAGTACATTTTAAATGTTACTTTCTACTTTTTACTTGAGTAGATTTTTAGAGTAGTAACTTTACTCGTAATTAAGTAAGGATTCATTGGAGTAATAGTACTTTTACTTGGATACAGTTTTTTTTGGCACTCTTTCCACCTCTGATTAAGACATATGTTAATATATTAGATTATATATTGTCAAAGCTTGTGTTTGTTTAAGAGTGATGTCATGTTTTTCTCTGTATACAAATGCTGAATACAAGTAAAAGGTAAAAGCTAATATATCGTTATTGTTTCTAAAATATTGTGTGGTTGTAAAGGGTGTGATTTCATGGACTGTCGCAGGGTTCAGAAGTTTGCATGTGAGGCTTTTCAATGTTGGTGTTTTTGGCAGTTTTTCTGGGATTTATATTGTTCATGTCGGTATCGGAATTGTGTCGTGTCGACCGAGGTTGGGAGTTGTGTCGTGAAATGGGTTTTGGCCATATCGTCCAGCCCTAGTGTGGGGGTTGTGAAGTTAGGAACACATGTCTACGTGATCCAAAAGTTTAAGGCCTCCATTGTAGTGTGATGTTAAACTTTAGAAATACTGTATGTGCTCCCCTCTGTAGTTGATAGTGAATTGGAGAAAGCTAAAAGGTTGAAAAAATTTACTTTTAAAAGGGTTTTAATATCTGCTGAAAATGATTTAGCTCTGACACAGATTATAGTCCAACATAAGAAGCCATTTGTTTAAGCGTGAATTCTGCCCCCGCTGAAAATCACACGCACACACCCACTGAGGAGAAACAGGAAGTAACCAATTCAGCACAGATGGCGCTGCCCGACACAGCTGTGCTGGGCTGCGCCCCTCCCTATATGTAGTGTCAGCCATTTCTGAGCAGACGGCTACCTCCCTCCCGTCTCTCACTCTCACACATACCTCAAATACCACACCCAGCGCTCCTGTTTTACAGCACACACAAACGCAGACTGGTATGAATCCGGTGCGTGTTATGTTTTCTGATAATGAGCATCAGAGTGAACAAGGTAAAGACATACACACATCACATGTGACATTAAAGGTGCTAAGTGGGGTTTTACATGCTAAATCAGAAGAAGATCGGGGCCAGTGATAGCTTGGTGGTTAAGGTACTGGACTGGTAAGCAGAAGGCTGCCAGTTCAAGCCCCGCCACCACCAAGTTGCCACTGTTGGGTCCCTGAGCAAGGCCCTTAACCCTCAATTGCTTATCGTGTTCCGCTCATTGTGTAAGTCGCTTTGGATAAAAGCGTCTGCTAAATGCTTAAAATGTAAATGTAAATCAGAAGAAGAAGAGGAGGAAGATATTGGAAGTGAAGGTAGCAGCTGGAGGAGAGCAAGTAGGGGAAGAAAACAAGGTAAAATGCAAGGTAGGGTTGTTAGGCCTACAATTAGGGCCAGTAACAGTAGAGAAGGTGTATTAATTACTGGTGAGGATCTGGATGTGGAATGGAAGGAAGGGAAAGACAGTAGAAGCAGAAAAGTGAAGTGGGAAAGGAAAGGAAAGTTGAGTAAAAATGAAGCCTTTGACAGATATGAGAGGGACTTGAGACGGTTATCAAATCAGCTAGAAACTTCAAGGGCTGAGTTTGACATAAGGATGGGAACAGGTGAGACTGGCCATGAAGAGCCAAAATGCACTAAAACTGGTAGCCCTGTGTCTAGCTGTCTTACTGACACAGAACCTTTTGAGCAGTAACACCGTGTTGATTCAATATGTTGATGACTTGCTAATTGCTTGTACTTCTGAAGAGCTCTGGTTACAGGATACTATTACCATTCTTACTCATCTGGCGAACTTAGGATACAAAGTCAACAAAGCCAAACTGCAGATATGCCGACCTGTCGTGACATTTCTGGGATGGAGGGTTTCCAGCAAGGGTCACTCCCTGACTGCTGACACCAGAGGTTGCATCCTGAATCACCCGAAGCCAACTACCGTGAGTCACCTTCTGTCTTTTCTTGGCTTGACAGGTTATTCCAGGAACTACATCCCTAATTACTCAGGCTTGGTTGCACCTTTGAGGGCTGAAATTACCAGGTTAGGTCAAAGAAACCTAACAACCTAAGTAGAGTGGGCCAAGCCCCTTGAGGCTGCTTTTATTGAATTAAAACAGCAACTGACCTTAGCCAGTGACCTACAACAACCGAAATACTCTGACCCTTTCTATTTGGATGTTTCTGAAAAGAATGGCATTATAAATGCAGTTCTTTTTCAGAAAAGGGGGGAGTGGAGAGCTGTACCCTTGTACCATAGCTCAAACAGCACATTTGGTCATGTCATCCTCTTATTGTCAATACAAGTCATGGTGTGACTGCATTTTTGATTTCCACAGCCTTTACCCTGTCAAGAGCGAGAAAAGACAGAATCAATAGTATTCTCACTCAACCTCATATCTCATACACTACAGGGAAGATGGTGAACATCATGACTGTATTACTCTATCTATTTTTTCTGGGCCTGATAGGAATCCTGAATTGGAAATGTTTGTGAAAGGATTTGCATCCAGAGATGCTGCAACAGACAGGAAACAAGTGGGCTTAGTTAAAATTTTAGCAAATTATACTTTGTGTCATTGTCCCTCCTATTCAATTTATTGGCTTAAACTGTTGAACTACATGCTCTAATAACAGCCTCTAGACTGGCTGAAAGCAAAACTGCTTACATGTTTATGAACTAAACTTTCACATATGGAATCGAACAATTGGTTGTATTTGGTGAGAAGTATCGAATAGTCTAGTAGACAGTTAACTAAGTGGAACTATTTAAGTAGAGTTTAATGTGATTCAAGAAAGCCAAAGTGGATCAAAGCGCTGGTGATGATGAGCATGAGGGATTGGCTGACTAGGAGCAGGAGATGGTCATGTGAGAGTCTGTTGGATTGTGGGAAATGGAGTCTGTATTGTTAGAAGCAGGGGGTGTGTTAGTACCAGTGACCAAAAGTTGGGGTAAAAACCTGAATGAATAAATAATATAAGTCAGGGGTTTGTAGGACTGATGGAAGTTGATATAGCAGAGCTGTTGTTATTTTAAGTATGGCAGAGTAAATAATAAATAGTGGATTGGTGATTTTGTATTGGGAAAAATGTGATTTAGAAAATTTGAAGACTCTCTAGCATGCGGCGATGATGAAGTAGAATAAGTGTAGAAAATGTTAGATGTAATGTGTATGCACCTTCTGCTCTGATCAGTTTGAACTGTTTGAAGTGGAATTTTATATAGCAGGAAGGGTTAATGCAGTATGAGAGACAAATAATGAAGTATATGTTTGTTTCCATAGGACCATTGTCGGTCGCTGTGAAGTAATTGTTTGTTTCCAGGGGATCACTGTCGGTTGCCCTGAAGTATATGTTTGTTTCCATAGGACCATTGTCGGTCGCTGTGAAGTAATTGTTTGTTTCCAGGGGATCACTGTCGGTTGCCCTGAAGTATATGTTTGTTTCCATAGGACCATTGTCGGTCGCTGTGAAGTGACTGTTTGTTTCCAGGGGATCACTGTCGATTGCCCTGACACACCCTGGTACTGACACACCCCCATACCATAACAGATCCTGGTACTGACACACCCCCATACCATGACAGACCCTGGTACTGACACACACCCATACCATAACAGATCCTGGTACTGACACACCCCCATACCATGACAGACCCTGGTACTGACACACACCCATACCATAACAGATCCTGGTACTGACACACCCCCATACCATGACAGACCCTGGTACTGACACACACCCATACCATAACAGATCCTGGTACTGACACACCCTCATACCATGACAGACCCTGGTACTGACACACACCCATACCATAACAGATCCTGGTACTGACACACCCCCATACCATGACAGACCCTGGTACTGACACACCCCATACCATGACAGACCCTGGTACTGACACACCCTCATACCATGACAGACCCTGGTACTGACACACCCTCATACCATGACAGACCCTGGTACTGACACACCCTCATACCATGACAGACCCTGGTACTGACACACACCCATACCATGACAGACCCTGGTACTGACACACCCTCATACCATGACAGACCCTGGTACTGACACACACCCATACCATGACAGACCCTGGTACTGACACACCCCCATACCATGACAGATCCTGGTACTGACACACACCCCATACCATAACAGATCCTGGTACTGACACACACCCATACCATGACAGACCCTGGTACTGACACACCCTCATACCATGACAGACCCTGGTACTGACACACACCCATACCATGACAGACCCTGGTACTGACACACCCTCATACCATGACAGACCCTGGTACTGACACACCCCATACCATGACAGACCCTGGTACTGACACACCCTCATACCATGACAGACCCTGGTACTGACACACCCTCATACCATGACAGACCCTGGTACTGACACACCCTCATACCATGACAGACCCTGGTACTGACACACACCCATACCATGACAGACCCTGGTACTGACACACCCTCATACCATGACAGACCCTGGTACTGACACACACCCATACCATGACAGACCCTGGTACTGACACACCCTCATACCATGACAGACCCTGGTACTGACACACACCCATACCATGACAGACCCTGGTACTGACACTCCCTCATACCATGACAGATCCTGGTACTGACACACTCCCATACCATGACACACCCTGGTACTGACACAATCCCATACCATGACATACCCTGGTACTGACACACCCCCATACCATGACAGACCCTGGTACTGACACACACCCATACCATGACAGACCCTGGTACTGACACACCCCCATACCATGACACACCCTGGTACTGACACACCCCCATACCATGACAGATCCTGGTACTGACACACACCCCATACCATAACAGATCCTGGTACTGACACACCCCCATACCATGACAGACCCTGGTACTGACACACACCCATACCATAACAGATCCTGGTACTGACACACCCCCATACCATGACAGACCCTGGTACTGACACACACCCATACCATAACAGATCCTGGTACTGACACACCCCCATACCATGACAGACCCTGGTACTGACACACCCTCATACCGTGACAGACCCTGGTACTGACACACCCTCATACCATGACAGACCCTGGTACTGACACACACCCATACCATAACAGATCCTGGTACTGACACACCCCCATACCATGACAGACCCTGGTACTGACACACCCCATACCATGACAGACCCTGGTACTGACACACCCTCATACCATGACAGACCCTGGTACTGACACACCCTCATACCATGACAGACCCTGGTACTGACACACCCTCATACCATGACAGACCCTGGTACTGACACACACCCATACCATGACAGACCCTGGTACTGACACACCCTCATACCATGACAGACCCTGGTACTGACACACACCCATACCATGACAGACCCTGGTACTGACACACCCTCATACCATGACAGACCCTGGTACTGACACACACCCATACCATGACAGACCCTGGTACTGACACTCCCTCATACCATGACAGATCCTGGTACTGACACACTCCCATACCATGACACACCCTGGTACTGACACAATCCCATACCATGACATACCCTGGTACTGACACACCCCCATACCATGACAGACCCTGGTACTGACACACACCCATACCATGACACACCCTGGTACTGACACACCCCCATACCATGACAGACCCTGGTACTGACACACACCCATACCATGACACACCCTGGTACTGACACAATCCCATACCATGACATACCCTGGTACTGACACACCCCCATACCATGACAGACCCTGGTACTGACACACCCCCATACCATGACAGACCCTGGTACTGACACACACCCATACCATGACACACCCTGGTACTGACACACTCCCATACCATGACACACCCTGGTACTGACACACACCCATACCATGATACACCCTGGTACTGACACCCCCATACCATGATACACCCTGGTACTGACACTCCCATACCATGACACACCCTGGTACTGACACAATCCCATACCATGACATACCCTGGTACTGACACACCTCCATACCATGACAGACCCTGGTACTGACACACACCCATACCATGACACACCCTGGTACTGACACACTCCCATACCATGACATACCCTGGTACTGACACACCCCCATACCATGACAGATCCTGGTACTGACACACACCCATACCATGACACACCCTGGTACTGACACACTCCCATACCATGACAGACCCTGGTACTGACACACTCCCATACCATGATACACCCTGGTACTGACACACCCCATACCATGACACACCCTGGTACTGACACACCCCCATACCATGACAGATCCTGGTACTGACACACCCTCATACCATGACAGACCCTGGTACTGACACACCCCCATACCATGATACACCCTGGTACTGACACACCCCCATACCATGACAGACCCTGGTACTGACACACCCCATACCATGACAGACCCTGGTACTGACACACCCCCATACCATGACACACCCTGGTACTGACACACCCTCATACCATGACAGATCCTGGTACTGACACACCCCCATACCATGACAGATCCTGGTACTGACACCCCCTCATACCATGAAAGATCCTGGTACTGACACCCCCTCATACCATGAAAGATCCTGGTACTAACACACCCCATACCATAACAAACCCTGGTATATTTTCTCACACATTTGTGGACAAACTGGATCCTCTGATCATCTTTACTCATCAGAGACTCAGCCCTTCCTGGATGCTGCTTTTGTACCAAAATCACCTGTTTGGAATCACATCATTATTTAGTTTCTTCACCTCATTTCTAGCCCTAAATTGCCCCCGTCCTAACTTTTTTGGAATGTGCTGCAGGACTGAAATGCAGGAATGGATGTTTATTAATAAATGAAATGAAGTTGAGCAGATAAAAGATGAAATATCTCAGGTTCATCCCGTCTGACATCAAATAAAAGTCAAAGTAAATGTAAGAAACTGTGTTTTTATTTTATTAGCATTTTCCATACTGTCCCAACTTTTTTTGATTTGGGGTTGTAGGTTCTGTATAAACAGAGTGAAAATGTTGATGTGGTAGTAACAGTGATGATATTGTACTGAAGTGTATGGTGTATATAGTTTCTGTATATGGTTGTACCATAGTTAACACCAATAGTAAGTGTACTACAAGGAACAGTAAGGTGGTCTCTGGGTTGTTGGTAGATGTTCTCCTCCAGACATTGTTCATGTTGACATGAACTTACACAATTAGAATCAGATTTATCCAGTTTATTGTTGGATCTCTAAACCACTGAATTTTGTCCATCTGAAAATGCATTTGTTTTTATTTCAGATAAATGTGCTGCCTCTGGTGACTCCAATGAAAAGGTACAAAAACTCTAAAACTCAAAAAAATTTTATATATTAGATTTTTTTTCTTTATTATATAATTAGATTCATGATTATTATTATTATTTAAATCTGCAGAAAGTGGAACTACAATTCAGTACTGAGTCTGATTTCACCCATCTGATCTACACCAGCTTCACCTGATGGTTTTGGAAACATACCAGACCCAACAGATCCTGCTGTGTATCTGATACCCACTGCCAGATAAAACCACAAACACAGAATTAAATATTAGTTCTTACTTGTATAATTATAAGAACTATCTACATATTCATAAAATCAGAAATAAACTATTAAACTAAATAGAAACTGGTTTCTGTTCTCCTGAATGACCCAGGTGGATCTGGCTGGTACATAGCTCTGCCGTGTCCTTATCACGTGTATTTGTTCTTTATTTGTGATAATCAGACTGGTTTTCTCTGTAATTTTTCTTGCTTATACAGCCCCCTCCTCAATTACTGGCACTCCTGGTACAGATGAATAAAAATAGTTATACGAATGTCTATAGAAATTGTCTAATAATCTCCATTTCACACAAATCCTCATCACAAGATCATTTTCACATTAGTCTTTATAGAGATTGTTTATGCACAGGGACACAGTCTAACATACAAATATGGCTGTTTAGAGGGCAGTAAAGGTGTATAGAGAAATAAAACACATATATTTATGTTCTTTTTTGTCTTTTCACTAACACATGTTAACATAAGCCGAACATGTTCCAAATATAGAAATGCAGAGGCGTTTTTATTAGCATTATTAACATAACAGAATAGAACAGTACACCTTTATTTGTCATATATACAAATACAAACGTACAGTACAACACAATTCTTTCATTGCATATCCCAGCATGTTTCGGAAGCTGGGGTCAGAGTGCAGGGTCAGCCATTGTACGGCGCCCCTGGAGTAGAGAGGGTTAAGGGCCTTGCTCAGGGGCCCAATGGTGGCTGCATGGTAAAGCTGGGTTTCAAATTCTCTATTCATGATAGGACGTGTAGTTACAGATTACCCATGATTCATCAGTTCAAGTCAAATGTCAAACACAATGTCACCTCACTTACTTATTTTTGGACTGTGTGAGGAAACCGGAGCTCACGGAGGAAACCCATACAGACACGGGGAGAACATGCAAACTCCACACAGAAAGGACCCAGACCGCCCCACCTGGGGATGAAACCCAGAACTCTCTTGCTGTGAGGCGACAGTGCTACCCACAAGTCACCGTGCCAGCCCACTGAATTCAAAAAATGATGCTGGCACTAAATCTCTTACAAGAGCAATACAAATAACCCACAATTGTATTAATACTCATTCATCTTGTCAAAACCAAAGAATGAAAAGCTGTTTTGTTTTTACAGAATATAAAGTTTAAGAGATTTGGAGGGTAAAACAGGTCAAAATATTCACCTGTTATTTTACATCAACACTTCTCAACGATTAAAAGCCATGCGGGCTTGTGTTTGTAGTACCAGTGCTATGTTGCGGGTTCTCTGCATTTCTGTTAGCGTGTTTCGCTTTCAGTAAAGTGATAATAGCGGCCGCGCTGCACTACTGTGACTGCGGTAGCTGCTGTGTCTGCTGGTCTGTACTCTGACTTTCACTGTGGGGGAAACTGCATTGCTGTATCCTGGTCCTTAACCCGGATCGTGCTGGCTCTGTTCCAGTTCCCTGTAGTGCTGCTGTTTTGCCTACATTGCTGTTTTGCCTGAGCTACTGTTTCGGTTGGACTTTGCCATTTCTGCATTAGTGTTTGTCTGAGGTTACAGTTTTGTTGTATTTTACTGCTTTTGTATTTCTGTTTTATTTGAGTTTCATATTTTGATTTATTGTTTTGTATAATACATTTTGTTTTATTGATTTAGTTTCCATTTATTTTGATTTATGATTTAATTTATTGGAGTACTGTGTATGTGTATTTTCTATTTTAGTCTTTTGTTTGTGTGGTGTAAGGGGGCTGCAAGGAGAGAAGCGAGAGAGATAAGAGTCCTTTGCCTCTTGAGCTATTAGTTATCATTTAAATATCAGATTTAAATATATTAAACAATAATAATAATACAATAAAACATATAAACAAAATGCGATGAAACTGTGTGTGCATCACAATTTTAATAAAATACATCTAAGGGGTTTAAACATTATGTGGGTGAGTACTTTAAAAAAAATTATTTGGTTGAATAAATATATAATACAGTGGTACCTTGAAACTCGATGTCAGTTGGTTCTGGCAGTTTTAAAGATGTTGAGTTTTAAGGTATTTTTTCCTATAAGAATGTTTGGGAAACCTGTTAATGCATCCATGGTTGTGTGTAACTGCATATATTTTAGGTAAAATAATGGGGTGTTTTTGACACTTATACACTAAAAATAACACAAATATAATATTATTCATTTATTACCACCGATTTATCCTGTTTAAGATCCAATTCACGGGCTTAAGGCAGAAAACACCCTGGACAGGTCGCCAATCACAGGGCAAACACACACACACACACCCACCCAGGGGGACTTTAGTATCTCCAATTAACCCAACTTTATGTCTTTGGGAGGAAATCCCCACAGACATGGGGAGAACATGCAAACTCCACACTGAAAGGACCCGGACCGCTCTACCTGGGAATCGAACCCAGGACCTTCTTGCTGTAAGGTGACCATGCTACTTACCGAGCCACTAGCTTATTCTAAGTTTCAACCATTTACATCTCCACAATACTACAACCCCATTATGATCCTCTCACAATTCTACTGCATTTCATGATTGGTGTTCTTGGGATCGTACACAAACTTTTCTTCAAACATGTTGAGCTAAAATATCGATATAAAGCTCTATTTTTCTTTCCGTTTCCCTGTGTACTTTGTATAAACAATCAAATAAAAATTTCCTTCAGATATTCAGGTTTCCTCCTACCTTCTCAAAACATAAAGAATGTGGAATGGCTGCTGTACACTAGAGACAGGGTGGCAATTCATTGTACGGTAACACACACACACATTTACTCTTCACTCGTGGGCAGCGTCCTGTGACCACTGATGAAGGTCTAGAAGATGAGCAACTCAAACAGCAGCAATAGATGAGCGATCGTCTCTGACTTTACATCTACAAGGTGGACCAACTAGGTAGGAGTGTCTAATAGAGTGGACAGTGAGTGGACATGGTACTTGTGTGCAGCTGTAGGTCATGAAAGGTCCTTGTTGCTTCCAGAAGTGGTTTGGAATGAGCTGCAACTGAACAAGTCTTTCCTGCAGTGTGTTTCAGCACTGATCTGTCCTTGTAATTACAGCACATGGCAGCTCCAGCAGGAACATGACTGGCATCCTGTGATGGCACAGTGTTCGAAGTCACTGAGCCGTGTAGGTTTGACCTGTTCTACTGCCAGTGTTTATCTACAGAGATCACAATGTGCCTGACAGAGTACCTGAGGTCTTGTACGGTCGGTCAGTGTAGATAATCAGCAGTGTGCACAAACAATCCAATCTGGATTAATAAAACATGTTAGTATGATAAATACAACGCTGATTTGTGTTGCTTGGATATTTCGACTAACAGGTTCTTTTTAATAACATAATAAACACAATAAGCTAAACATGAAAGTAAGATGAAGATTAAGAGCATGTGTGCGAAGCTCCACCCGTCATCATCTAGAGTAAAACACAGAAATATTATAGTAAATAAATTATCCTCTCAATAACAATCGTCTGTGTATTTTTGGTCATTCCTCTTTTATTTCACTAACAGAGGTTCTTTTCTATAGAGAGAGAGAGAGACGTGTTCTGAACACTGATCCACGTTCTGTACTCTTCCATTGTTTACAAAACCACATGTTTATACTCTTTTATTCTTTTATCTGTTTATCCTAAACCAACAACATTAAAGCACTTGTGGTTTCATGACAATAAATACAACCCCAAATCAGAAAAAGTTGGGACGGGGCCAATTTAGGGCTAGTAATGAGGTGAAAAATCTAAATAATGATGTGATTCCAAACAGGTGATTGTAATCATGGTTTGGTACAAAAGCAGCATCCAGGAAAGGCTGAGAGTCTCTGATGAGTAAAGATGATCAGAGGATCCAATTTATCCACAAATATGTGAGAAAATGATTAAAATGTTTAAAAACAATGAACCTCAAAGAAAGATTGGAAGGGATTTGCATATTTCTCCCACTACAGTGCAGAATATCATTAAACCATTCAAGGAATCAGGAGGAATTTCAGTGCGTCGAAAACTGCATCAAGAACCTTCACTCAACACTAGCTGATATAACCACATGGGTGAGGGATTAGTTTATCAAACCTTTATCAAGCTCTACAATACAGAGTTACTGCACAAATGATACTTAAAACTTTACTGTGCAAAAAAGAAGCCTTATGTTAACCATGTCCAGAAGCAATTTCTCTGGGCTTGGAGGGATCTAGGATGGACCATCACACAGTGGAAACATTGTGGTCAGATAAATCAGCATTCCAGGTCTTTTTTGGACAAAATGGACACTGTGTGCTCCGGACCAAAGACTACGGACCATCCAGACTGTTATCAGCAACAAGTCCAAAAGCCAGGGTCTGTCATGGTATGGGGGGTGGTAGTACCGGCAGCATTAATGTAGAAAAGTACATTGAGAGCAACATGTGCTGCCTTCAAGACGTCGTCTTTTCCAGGGACGTCCAGCATTATTCAACAAGACGATGCTAAACCACCTGCTGCACACATTATAAAGGCGTGGCTGAGGAAGAAGAGGGTACGAGTACTGGACTGGCCTGCCTGCAGTCCTGACCTGCCCCAATACAGAATGTGTGGAGAATTTGATGATCTTAAGACGTGTTTGCAGGAAGAACGAGACAAAATAAAAGCTGAAACACTAAATCACTTGGTCTCCTCGGTGCCAAAACCTCTTTTAAGTGGTGAAAAGGAACGGCAACATTACAAAGTGGTAAATGCTTTACTGTCCCAACTTTTTTTTAAATGTGTTACAGGCCTGAAAGGCAGGAATGGATGTTTATTAATAAATGAAATGAAGTTGAGCAGATAAAACATGAAATATCTCAGCTTCATCCTGTCTGACATCTAATATTATTTGCATTTTCCATGCTGTCCCAACTTTTTCTGATTTGGTGTTGTATTAACAATCAAGGACACATATTAGTGTTACTAAAAATAAATAGATAACTGTTTTAGATGTACTTACCCAGGCCTTTCAGTGAGAGAAAAGAAACAAAGAGAGAAAAAAATAGATTAGTATTTTAAAGTTAACACCACCGCATCAGAAAACTGCTAAAGATCTCTATACAATTTGTGCAACTGAGAATTAAGCACCTCGCCCAGGGGCCCAATTGTGGCACCTTGGCAGCGGCAAGGCTTGAATTGGCAACCTTCTGGAATACTAGTCCAGCACCTTCTTAATCACATTACACCAGTGACTTCCAGCATGTGCTTGTTCTGCAACAGTGTCCACTTACCATATAGAAGCACTTTGTAGTTCTACAATTACTGACTGTAGTCCATCTGTTTTTCTGCATGCTTTGTTAGCCCCCTTTCACCCTGTTCTTCAATGGTCAGGACCTCCACAGGACCCCCACAGAGCAGGTATTATTTAGGTGGTGGATCATTCTCAGCACTGCAGTGACACTGACATAATGTTGGTGTGTTAGTGTGTGTTGTGCTGGTGTGAGTGGATCAGACTCACTGTCACTGCTGGACTGAGAATAGTCCACCAACCAAAAATATATCCAGCCAACAGCGCCCCGTGGGCAGCGTCCTGTGACCACTGATGAAGGTCTAGAAGATGACCGACTCAAACAGCAGCGATAGATGAGCGATCGTCTCTGAATTTACATCTACAAGGTGGACAAACTAGGTAGGAGTGTCTAATAGAGTGGACAGTGAGTGGACACAGTGTTTAAAAATCCACTCATACCAGCACAACACACACTAACACACCAGCACCATGTCAGTGTCACTGCAGTGCTGAGAATGATCCACCACCTAAATAATACCTGCTCTGTAGTGGTCCTGTGGGGGTCCTGACCATTGAAGAACAGCATGAAAGGAGCTAATAAAGCATACAGAGAAACAGATGGACTACAGTCAGTAATTGTAGAACTACAAAGTGCTTCTACATGGTAAGTGGAGCTGATAAAATGGACAGTGAGTGTAGAAACAAGGAGGTGGTTTTAATGTTATGGCTGATAGATTATTAATTCACTAGTGATGGGCAGTGGTAGCTCAATGGTTAAAGTACTGGACTAGTAATTTGGAAGTTTTCACCACTGTTAGGCCCTTAAGCAAGGCCCCTAGTCATCAGTTGCTTGGATTTGGTAATTTATTTTAATGAATTTCTAAATAAAATAAAAGTTTAATACTGTCCGCTTACCTTCAACTTGAAGTTCGACTCTCTGGATGAAATGAGCGTAAGGTCTTCTGGAGCTGTTCTCTAGCAGGTAGCTGTAGTAGACACCTGCATCGATTATACTGACGTTCTTCAGGATCAGTGAACAGTTTCCCCTGAGCAAGGCGCTAGCAGGGACGTCCACACGACCCTTATACCTCTCACCCTGGTATAAGTCCTTCTTCCATCCCTCAAACACAACCTGGAATTCAGTGCGCCACCGGACGATCGGTCTTCGGCGGGGTGGACTGGTTGACTCACAGGGCAGGGCGGTGGTGGTACCCACGTGGGCAGTTACGACCAGAGACTCTGCAGAGCTGGAACCTGGTGTAGAAACATTACATTATAAAGATTATTGTAATTATCTAAGTCGTCTAAGACCCCGGCCACCAAATATCCATGCATCTTTTGCCCCTCTGATGTAACTCTGATAAGCTCCACACTACTGTACACTACACTTCTATACAGAATGATGACTTTGTTAGAAGAAGTTTAATTCTATAGATAGATAGACAGACGAATGGAAGGACGGACAGACAGATACTTAATTCATTCTTAATACTTAATCAAATGTTTGGCCTCCAGTAATTAAAAAAAAAGAATAAGAAGAAATTAATACTTATACACAACATGTAAGTAAGGAGTAGTAAATGTATAATGAGCATATACACTTACAGTGTACAAAAAATATAACAGTATAGTAAACACAGTAGTTGAACTAATGGGGTGGATGATACAGGGAGAATATAAATAAGATTTCTATAAGAAGACTGATTTCTCTCTCTCTGTCTCTCTCCTGCAATTAATTTTAAAACCTGTTTTTGTATATATTGCACTTCTGAGGTGGCTCGGTGCGTAGCATTTTCGCATCACAGCAAGAAGGTCCTGGATTCAATCCCCAGGTGGGCCGGGCGGTCCGGGTCCTTCCTGTGTGGAGTTTGCATGTTCTCCCCATGTCTGTGTGGGTTTCCTCCGGGTGCTCCAGTTTGGTGAATTGGAGACACTAAATTGTCCATCACTGTGTTTGATAGAACCCTGAGAACTGATGAATCTTGTGTAATGAGTAACTACCGTTACTGTCATGAATGTAACCAAAGTGTAAAACATGACGTTAAAATCCTAATAAATAAACAAAATACTAGCCCTAAATTACCCCCATCCCAACTTTTTTCGAATGTGTTGCAGGTCTGAAATGCAGGAATGGAGGTATATTAAGAAATAAAATGAAGTTGAGCAGATAAAAGATGAACTTGGGTTCAAACTTGGGTTCAAACTGTCTGCAATGAAATACAATTCAAAGTAAATGTAAGAAACTCTTATCTTTATTTTATTTGCATTTTCCATACTGTCCCAACTTTTTCTGAAGTTTTTTGATCGCAGTCTCTTCTCTGCTGCCGTGCTCATACTTGTATTTGCTTCTCCAGTTCGATCAGTTTTAAGTGATTCTGGATCCATTCCATGTTTTGTAGGCAGCTTTGCTCCACCTAATTCAGACTAGCACAGGTGGTTTTAAATTAAGCTCCTTTGGGACTCCACAGTCCAGGTGTTAGTAATCAGTAGTTAATCTGTGTTTTAGAAAGACATGATTTATTAAATTAAACCCTGTCTGGGAAACCACCCCCGTATGTACAAATATGTATACAATTAAAATGTCAAAGAACAATATGAATATGTTAAGAATATGTATGAATGGTATGTAAACACACTATACCATAAGTACAGCTGTAAGTAAGCATCCTGGGGTGCGTTTCCCAATAACGATTGATCTTAGCGATTTACGAACAACTTTAAGAACGCCAGTTTTGAGAGTGTTTCCCAAAAGCCCTCGTAAGTCTCAGAAACTACAAACCAGGTTTAAGTTGTTCTTTATTGACTCCGCCTTTGAAAAGGCACCTCCAGTCGAAAACTGAATCACCGATTATCATATAATTTGTCATTATTACAGGTATATTACAAAAAGCAAATAATTCATTAAGAAAACATTTTTTAAAAACCAATAACCAACAGATATTTAATTTAGTAGTATAAAACATTGCATTTACAATCACTATCTGTTGCATATCAAGCCTATAAATAGGCGCACAATTAACCTTTCATGCATCAATCTGAGAATAGTCCACCAACCAAAAACACCCAGCCAACAGTACCCTGTGAGCACTGATGAAGGTCTAGAAGATGACCAACTCAAACCGAAGCAACAGATGAGCGATCGTCTCTGACTTTACATCTACAAAGTGGACCAACTACGTAGGAGTGTCTAATAGAGTGGACAGTGAGTGGACACGGTGTTTAAAAACTCCAGCAGCGCTGCTGTGTCTGATCCACTCATACCAGCACAACACACACTAACACACCACCACCATGTCAGTGTCACTGCAGTGCTGAGAATGATCCACCACCTAAATAATACCTGCTCTGTGGTGGTCCTCTGGGGGTCCTGACCATTGAAGAACAGGGTGAAAGGGGGCTAACAAAGCATGCAGAGAAACAGATGGACTACAGTCAGTAATTGTAGAAATACAAAGTGCTTCTATATGGTAAGTGGAGCTGATAAAATTTACATATATTTATATATACATTTTAGGTAATTTTAGGTAAGCATAATTCAAGTATAATTCAATAGTATAAATGAGTGTATATATACAAATGTCAGAAAAGCTCAAGAAGCATTTTAAACTCAGTTCTGTGATATTTTAACGTTTGTGTACGTTCCTATTTCTTTGCTGATATATATACAGTGGTGTTCATAAAAATAGCAGTCCAACACCATTGACCTGATAAATCACTGTTTTTAGTAGAAATGCTATTTCTACATAGCAAATTAGATTCAAAATTCACTTGAAGTAGAGTAATGAAAACAAAACAAACCCAACAATTAGGACATGCATGCCGCTCATTCTGAGTAATTGAAGCATTGATTGAAAGGGGCTTGTTCAAAATAATAGCAGTGAGGAGTTCAGATGGTGAAGTCATTCATTCTGCAGAAGAACGGGTGTCAATTTTGGCCCTTATTTAATATAGAAGGGTGGCAAATGTTGCACAGCTTGGTCATAGCACATTTCCTTCTGAAATACTGGGTAAAATGGGTTGTTCCAGACATTGTACTGATGAACAGTGTACTTTGATTAAAAAGTTGATTGTAGAGGGAAAATGATCTCAAATGTCTTGAAGTGACAACCAACACCTGAAAGACGCAGAAGGAAGCGTGGAACTACTGTTCAAATGGATCGAAGAATAGCCAGAATGGCAAATACTCAGCCAGTGATCACCTCCAGAAAGATCAAGGAACATCTGAAGTTCCCAGTGAGTACAGAAGATGATTAAGTGAAGCCAATTTACCAGCTAGAACTCCTTGTAAAGTCCCGTTGTTAAGAAAAAGACGTCCTGAATGGGTTCAAATTTGCCAAGGAACACACTGACTGGTCCAAAGAGAAAAGGCTCAACATTTGTGGACTGATGAAAGCAAAATTTTATTTTTTTGGGTCTAGTGGCCGTAGACAGTATGACAGACGACCCTCGAGCACTGAATTCAAGCCAAAGTTCACTGTGAAGACAGTAAAGCATGGTGGTACAAAATGATGATATGGGATGTTTATCATACCATGGTGTTACATCTATTTATCTCATACGAGGGATCATGGATCAGTTTAAATATATCAGAATACTTGAGCAGATCATGTTGTACTATGTGGAAGAAGAAATGTCCTTAAAATGGGTGTTTCAACATGACAATGAACCAAAACATCTTGGTTACAGACAAACAAGATTGAGGTAATAGAGTGACCAGCCCAATCCCCTGACTTCAATCCCATAGAGAACTTGTGGACTGATATCTGAAACACGTTCTTTAAAGGCAAAACCCAAAATTGCAGAAGAACTGTGGAGTCGTCTAATCATCCTGGACTGGAATACCTGTGCAGAGGAGCCAGAAGTTGATCGACTCCATACAACACAGATCTTGGAAACAATTGTAATGCCACTAAATATTCGTTCAGTAATTTAAAGTAAAGTAAAACCTCAAACATTTTTAGTTTGTAGATACATTTTTGAGTTTTTAAAGAAAAATGCTGCACTGCTATTTTTTTGAACAGCCTAATATACATTTTTCTTAACTTTCTGTAAAGGATGAACACAAACTGCCTAAATTTTGTTAATGTTTTGATTTAGAATTGAAAGTGTAGTATTTTCAGTGCATTTGCATTTATGGAAATAAAAGTTATTATAATGATTTTGTGCTTTATTCACTTTTTTAAAATCACTGCTATTTTTTTTAACACTACTGTATATATATATATATACAGTATATATATATATATATATATATATATATATATATATAACATTTTTATGATAAAGGTGATGTTGCGGTGTAAAACCAGTGCGTCTGTAAGTTTTTTTAATGCAAATTGGCTGAATTTATCGTTTTTGTGCACACAAAGTTCAAATTAAAAGGTACTTAGTGAGTTACGAATGGGTTAGACTACTCGTAATTTGCGAACGATTTTAAGTACTACGTTAGTTACAAAGGGTTTCGGGAAACACTCGTAAATTTAAGAATGTTCGTATGTACGAGGTTACGCACCCCTGACTGACAGTGAAGAACGTAGCTTAATTGTATTCAGTCAAAACTGTCAGTCACTTTGGATAAAGCAAATCTGTAGCCATCTCTACTTTATCTGATGCTTATGCTGTCAGTAGTACTTACATGATCACACCCACACTCATATCCCTAGCTCATAGATCACATACATATTTTTTTACTTTATTGTGTGTATATACAGTACATACACATGTCCATCTAATCTTGTCACTCTTGCACTTCACTTTCTGCACTTCTGGTTAGATGCTAAACTGTATTTTATTGTCCTAGTACTTGTATTATGTGCAATGACAAAGTTGAATCTAACCTAAATGACATCTCCCTGACCCACCAGTTGAGAACGTTGTTTTGAGTAATGCTTTATATTATTAAAGGTTTGCTACTTACCAACACGAGTGTTAAACCAGAGGTAAACGAGTAGAACGGAGGTCAGGAAGCCCATGAGACTCTGTCAGAGGGTGGAGTGGCTGCCTAAACAAAAGTACAAATCATACATGAATCATAAAGAACATCAACTAGGAGTCTGTTTATATAACTGTATCATTTATTATTAATACTCTCACTGCTTATATTGTTTTATTTCAACAAGCTATCATACTCTATGTGGCCAAATGTTTGTAGACACAGATATCGCTAACAGATATAAAATAATAAAAGGTGAATGTATTGCTTTTAACATTGTGGCAACAGTTTGGGGAGGGCCCGTTCCTCATAGAGCATGACTGTGCTCCTGTACACAAAGCAAAGTCCATAAAGACCTGCACAGAGCCACAACATCAAGCCTATTAAACGTCTTTGTAATAAAATGAGTAGATCGCCTGGGCCTAGGCTTCACAAATGCCGTTTTGACTGAATGGACACAAACTCCCACAGACACACTTCAAAATCTTATCTAAAGCTTTTTTCAGAACAGTGAAGGCTCTTATATCCGTAGTGTGTGTGATGGAGGGGGCAACGCCATATTAATATTTATAGTTTTGGAATGGGAAACCCTGTCTCAACCCAACTCACAAATTCTTACAGACACACTCCAAAGTCTTGTAGAAAGGCTTCCAAGCAGAGTGACTGATATTAAAGCTACAAAGGAAAGAGGAAGCACTTTTGATATTTGGAAGGTTTTGGAATGAAATGTCTAACAAAATCACAATCAGGTACTTCTGTCCATTTAAGTGTTTACAATGATCAGCCATAACATTAAAAGCACCTCCTGGTTTCTACACTCACTGTCCATTTTATCAGCTCCACTTACCAAATAGAAGCACTTTGTAGTTCTACAATTACTGACTGTACTTTATCTGTTTCTCTGCATGCTTTGTTAGCCCCCTTTCATGCTGTTCTTCAATGGTCAGGACCCCCACAGGACCACCACAGAGCAGGTATTATTTAGGTGGTGGATGATTCTCAGCACTGCAGTGACACTGACATGGTGGTGGTGTGTTAGTGTGTGTTGTGCTGGTATGAGTGGATCAGACTCAGAAGCTGCTGGAGTTTTTAAACACTGTGTCCACTCACTGTCCACTCTATTAGACACTCCTACCTGGTTGGATGTAAAGTCAGAGACGATCGCTCATCTATTGCTGCTGTTTGAGTTGGTCATCTTCTAGACCTTCATCAGTGGTCACAGGACGCTGCCCACGGGGCGCTGTTGGCTGGATATATTTGGTTGGTGGACTATTCTCAGTCCAGCAGTGACAGTGAGGTGTTTAAAAACTCCAGCAGCGCTGCTGTGTCTGATCCACTCATACCAGCACAACACACACTAACACACCACCACCATGTCAGTGTCACTGCAGTGCTGAGAATGATCCACCACCTAAATAATACCTGCTCTGTGGTGGTCCTGTGGGGGTCCTGACCATTGAAGAACAGGGTGAAAGAGGGCTAACAAAGCATGCAGAGAAACAGATGGACTACAGTCAGTAATTGTAGAACTACAAAGTGCTTCTATATGGTAAGTGAAGCTGATATGTTATGGCTCATCAGTGTATAGTGCTACGGACATATTAACAGTACTCGGATCTTCATCAACAGTGATCTTATTGGTGTATTTGTGGTGTTCTATCAGGATCTACTATATCGTAATAGGTGTTTGGTAGATGTCACAGGTTGGGGGGTTTAACACTGATGTTTGGGTGAATTTGAGTTCTGCAAATAAAGCTTTACTGTTTGCTTTACTTTATCATTTTCCACACATAATTAAAGCTCAAACAAATCTCATTTGACGTCTCACTAGACTGTGCACATTCAGCGTATAAATAAAGATAGAACAGAGATTTGCAGACATCTGAAATCACAATCAAACCATTTACAATGAGTTCATGCCAGATGCTTTTGTCCACATACATTTACAATGAAACTGAGCCAATGGACATGATGTGACTCAGCAAAGCCAGTTTAATGGACGTGAATTAAAATCACAACCCACCTGTTATTAGTCCAGAACATTAACCACTTAGCCACAATGATCGTGCCATCAATTCTGAGAAATTAAATAAAGGCTGTCTCTAGTACCTACTGTACAAGCCCATTGTAAATCTTTACTCGGCACGCAGTGTTTTCACGACCCTGAACAAGATGAACCAATTCGTTCAAACGAATGAATCAGTCAATAAATAAGTGCAATAAAATTCTGCTGTGCCAACATGTGACCTCTAGAATATTAAACAATATAAAACAATAGAATTTGTATTGATGATGTAAAATCCAGCCTGAAATACACTGGGAAAAGGTAGCTTAGTGGTTAAGGTACTGAACTAATGCTCAGAAGCCCTGGGATGGATTGGCGTCCTGATCAGGGTCATCCTGCCTTTGTCCCAGAGTTTCTGGTTGCACCAGATCTGCTGCCACCCTAAACTGGTTAATGATAATGACAGCACTAATGGCAGTTGTAGCCTAGTGGTTAAGGTACTGGACCAGTAAACAACTAATCAAAAGGTCACTGGTTTAAGCCCCACCACTGCCAGGTTGTCACTGTTGGGCCCTTGAGCATGGCCCTTAGCCTTCAGTCACTTCATTACACTGTCACAGTACTGTAAGTCACTTTGTATAAAAAGCTGCTAAATGCTGAAAATGTGTCAGATTTCAGTAAAAATGATCTCCGGAGACACTTTAAGGGGGCAGCTGTAGCCTAGTGGTTATGGTACTGGACTAGTAAGCATAAGGTTGCTGGTTCAAGCCTCACCACAGCCTGGTTGCCACTGTTGGGCCCTTTAGCAAGGCCCTTAACCCTCAATTACTTAGACTGTATAATGTAGGGCAGTTGTAGCCTAGTGGTTAAGGTACTGGACTAGTAATCAACTAGTAATCGAACTGCCACCACTGCCAGGTTGTCACTGTTGGGCCCTTGAGCAAGGCCCTTAACCCTCAATTGCTTCGACATTACACTGTCACAGTACTGTAAGTCACTTTGTATAAAAAGCTGCTAAATGCTGAAGATGTGTATGTGCTCTCATACAGGGTCAGATTTCAGGAAAAATTACCTCCGAAGACACTTTAAGGGGGCAGCTGTAGCCTAGTGGTTATGGTACTGGACTGGTTCAAGCCCCACCACTGCCTGGTTGTCACTGTTGGGCCCTTCAGCAAGGCCCTTAACCCTCAATTGCTTAGACTGTATAGTGTAGGGCAGTTGTAGCCTAGTAGTTAAGGTACTGGACTAGTAATGAAAAGGTTGCTGGTTCAAGCCCCGCCACTGCCTTAACCCTCAATTGCTTAGACATTACACTGTCACAATACTGTAAGTCACTTTGTATAAAAGCGTCTGCTAAATGCTGAAAATGTAAATGTAATTTCGAAAATAATATAATATAGAAACATGTGGGAGTGGTTGAACAATGTAATGATTTAATGCAGTTAATTTAATAACAATTACTGCTGGTGCATTGGTAAAACATGCTAGTCTACATTACGGGGTTCGAATCTCTGTGGTGCTGCCGGGCGTCTATTTGAGCATGCTTGGCTGTGTCTGGAGGGGGCGGTGGCTGAACAGACTAGTCATTGGAAGGTGCACGTTTCAGTGTGCTCTTATAAAATAAGAAGGGTTGTGCTGCTGTGCTAAATATGGAAGCAGTAAAAATAATTGTGGGCTAAAATGTTTTGGTTTGTGAGCTAACTATAATCATCCAATCAGAGGGGACCTGTCAGGGCTCTAGGCCCTTGGAGATGGTTTAAGGTAATCTACAAATAATATAAATAACAATATAAGTAATGTTCTAGTTTTATTTTATCTACTCATTAACAAATAATTCCCTCGTACCTGACTGTTTAATTTGTGTCGGAAAGTGAGCAGTTAAATTATCTTTGTCTTTCTATCAGAATTTTGCCGCCTCTGCTGTAGCTGGCTGGTGATTGGTGGCCTATCTTTACATTTTTAGTTTAATGAGAGACGGATTTCAAATGACACTTAAACTGACCAATCACATCGTTTCTATAAACGGGTCGGGCTTTGTTATTGCTAACTTTAGGACAAGTTCCTCCTCTTGTGCAGGCTGCAATAATATCTGTCCAGAGCTGTAAATCATACTCATTCTTGCACGTTGGTGCATTTTTGACAGTTTTATGTTGTTTGTAAGGAATTTTAACCAGCAGTAAAATGTTCACCCCATGGTGCACTTCAAAAAGCAGGTTTATTAACTAATCCATTTACAAAATATTAGTTTTATCAGCAAAGACGGTTTATTCAGACCAAACCTCTAAACTTTAAGATAAATCCAGTTGATTGCCTGGGCCCAGGTTTTACAAACTTATTTCCACCTTCCAAAAACATGCAGAAGGTGGATTGGCTGCTCTAAATAGCCCTAATGTGTGTGTGTGTGTGTAGTTTGCACTGGTATAGATTGGCACCGTGTTTTGGGTGTTTTTCTGTCCAGTAGTCTCTGGATTTAGTAGTAGTCCCCCCCCCCCCAATCACCACCACAACCACACTGAGCAGGATGAAGCTAGGAATAATAATAATAATAATAATAATAATAGTAATAATAATAATAATAATAATAGTAGTAATAATAACAACAATAATAATAATAATAATAATAATATTAGTAATAATAACAATAATAGTGATATAATAAAAGTGATAATACTAATAACAATAATAATACTAACAATACTAACAACAACAAGAACAATGATAGTAATAATAACTGCTACTACTACTACTAATGATAATTATAATATAATAATGATAATAATAATAATAATAGTAATAGTGATATAATAAAAGTGTTAACACTAATACAATAATAATAATAATAATACTAACAACAAGAACAATAATAGTAATAATAACTACTACTACTACTACTACTAATAATAATAATAATACTAACAACAATAATAATAATAATAATACACACACTTCAGTCAAAAGGAGGTCGGTAATTTAAAAATAATATGCTTGATACAGACACAGTGACGTCACTGGTACAGTCTTTACACTGAATTTCTTATATGTGCTTGGAGATTCTTATGTCGTAGTTTGTGAGTAATATGTAAGCATGTAAGCTTTTTGGACAGCAGGCTAGCACAATTAGTGGTGTGGGTGTGACACAGCACCATGAATCATGAAGACCTGGGCTTGAGTTTCTCCTTTGGCCACTCTATGAGTTTAGTATGTTCTCTTTATGCCAGTGAGCGTTTTCTTGGGGTATTACAACATGCAACAGATAGATAAACTGGGTAAGCCTGTGCTGTCCTGTGTTAGACTGGCATATTGTTCAGGATGCATCCTGCCCTGCACCCAGTGTTGGGTGAGACAGGACCCACCGCGACACGGGTGGATTATGTGACATTTGGTTTATGGTAAAACTAGGAAAAAAAACGAAATATTTCATAACCTCTTAAGATTCAAATCAAAGTCGCGGTGGGTCCGCTGGTGCAAATTACAATGCAAGTAAACATAGGTGTGTGTTAAAACGTATATAAACCAAATAAATCGTCAAATAACAAACACGACTCTCTTTATCTGGGTTTATTTAAGCTCTTAAACTGCTGTCAGGAATCAAAACACAGGAAACAAACAACACACACTGGGAAAATCTTAATCTTATTAACACCTTCACATTAATCCTTTCCACCTTAACAAAACAAAACGTATTTAGCAAAAGCAAGATGATCTTACCTCAGAGAAGAAATGATGTTTCATGTGTGTAAAACTGGTAGAAAATAAAGAGACTGCTGCTGGCAGCTGTAGTTGTTTTTACTTCTCACCTGTCCACTGAAGCCACGCCCACTTCCGCTTTCAGGCGAAGGTGCAGGGCGGGGTTAATCATGCTGCTGTACACAATTCCAGGTAAATCTGAAGGTGTAGGTGAATCACATTGTACCTCAGGAGTGTCCAGTCTATCACAATAAGTGTAGCTTTTCAGTCCAGCCCAGCAGGGGCTACACCTCATTCCACTTGTTTACCAAGTAGGTCTCGATTTTCAGGTAGGACTGGACATACTGGTGTACAGGGTCAATAACTGGATAAAAGGCAATGTGTCCAGTGCCACCCTGGAACACTGGGCACAGGGCAGGGTTGTACAGTGGACATGCCAACCCATACTGACATTTATTCAGTACAATTACATGTCATTTAAGGTTTAAAGTAGTTCGTCCACATTCTGCATGTTTTTATAAGGTAGAAGGAATGTGGAAGGTGTGTGTGTGTGTGTGTGTGTGTGTGTGTGTGCAGTTTACAGTGTTATAGATGTTTAGGGTGTTGTTTCTGTCCCCCCCACCCATATCACCACCACAACCTATAATACAGTATAATAATAATTATGTAATAATAATAACAATAGTGACACTAATAAAACTACTAATAATTAAATAATAATAATAGTAACACTAATAATACTAATATTACTACAAATAATAAAAAGTAAATAATAATAATAAATAATAGTAACACTAATAATACTAATATTACTACAAATAATAAAAATTAAATAATAATAATAATAATAAAAGTAACACTAATAATATTAATATTACTACAAATAATAAAAATTAAATAATAATAATAATAAAAGTAACACTAATAATACTAATATTACTACTAATAATGAAAATTAAATAATAATGATAGTAACACTAATAATACTGATATTACTACTACTAATAATAATTAAATAATAATAATAATAATAACACTACTACTACTAATTATAATAATAATGAAATAATAGTAATAACACTAATAATAATTAAATAATATTAATAATAATAATAATAAAAATAATAATGAAATAATAATAATAGTAACACTAATACTAAGAACACTACTAATACTAATAATTAAATAACAATAATAACAATACTACTACTAATATTACTACTACTACTACTACTAATAATAATAATAATAATAATTAAATAATAACGATAAATAATTAAATAAATAAATTATTAATTATTATTAGCATTTTTAGTGCTGTGGCTTATGAAACCTAATATTTATTTATCTTTGATAACTTTATTCTGAAGCTTTTATTTTATTTTAAATGTTCTTGCTCTTAATTCATCATAAAACAGACGAACCTGATGAAATGAATTTTAAACAGCAGCTGTAGTGTATAAACTTTTACCCTGAAGCTCATTTCAGAAAGCCGGTTTATCAACCTGTTCTGAAACATTCAGGAAAATCCAGTTGTTCCTGGATTCCAGGTCAGAATCCAGAGTCAGAGTCAAGATCAATTACTGTGGTGAAACAAGCCTGGCTGCGCCTGATCTCAGACCCTTGGACCGGAGCTGCCCACCCCGATTATAGACAAAGGCGCAGAGCTTGGGGGTTCTTGGTCATAGAAACTTGTGGTGATCAGGGATGTTGGGTTGCTGTCGTTCTGCCTCTCCTGTCCAATCACTCAGGTTTGATGACGGTGGGGGAGGTGGGTTCTAATGTCCTGTGAAAGCCCTCATGACCGTGTTACCTGCTTGCTCTCCCTGTTAGTTGGAGTGTCTGACATTTTACTGTTAATGATTCACATTTTAACTCAGGGCCAGCGCTGGGGAAGGGGGGGGGGGGGGGGGGGGGGGGGGGGTTGTCTCACTGCCCCCCAAGCGCAACGCAAGCAAAGGGTATTTTTTCATTATTTCTGAACCTGTACCAGGGCGAGCGGCTTGTGCCACTACCGTGGGAATTAGAAAGCGTTTGGTTATTATTTTAGGTAGTACTTAGTCTTAGTAACGCCGTGTGTGTGCAGGTTATATTAGCATAACAACCTGTTTCTGCTAGATATGATGAAGACCTGGCGTGTTTGTACCAAAAATGTCAAGAACTCACAACTGACTTTATCACAGACAGGACTAAATAATGAAGAACTCACATTATTATTTGCTAGTTATAACTTTTATTTCAATGTAATTTTGTGATTGTATGAATTGTTTAAATCGTATTTATTTAAATGATCCTCCAGGCCACCTAAGAAGGATGGAGGTCCCTGCTGAGTCTGGTTCCTCTCAAGGTTCCTTCCTGTCATTTTAAGGGAGTTTTTCTTGCCACCGTCGCCCTCGGCTGCTCAACAGGGGTTTTTGGTCTGTTGGTCCTCGATTCTGTAAAATTACTTTAAGACAATGTCCACTGTAAAAAGCGCTATATAAATACATCTAACTTGACTTGAAATGTGCATTTTACTTCGAATAATATGATATATTTTTATGAAATTGGATTTTATATGTTTATAATGTAGGAGGTTCAAATGATTTGTACTGATAAACACTTCGTTGGTTCTTATAGAGCTGATTTTATTCTCATCTTAAACACTAGGTGGCATTACAGTAATGTTTCAATCGTGTTAGTCTTCTGAGTCGTATATACCGCAAATGTATTCATTTCCATAACCACATCATCCTGATCAGGGTCAACATCATTCAGCCGCCACTTTAATAAGGCGTTAATCCATCGCAGGGCATCACCTACCCATTTCTTTACACTGGCAGGGGTCTTGTACATGTGCACCAGCATGTCAGAGAGATCAATGTCTCCCATATGCTGATATGCATGAGTGAAGTTGATCTTTGCATGGCCAAATTAGTTTGGGCCTGGGAGTGAAGAAGGGTCACTAGTGTCTTTTGGCTCCAAGGATTCTGTTTTTAGGGAGTTTTGATTGTTGAGGCAATCTCCTTTCCATGGATTCAAAACATGTTTCCCTATACTTTTCTGCTTGCATGGGCAGATAATAAGGATCCTTTATTTGGTCACCATCATCACTCAGATTCAACATTAGAGTTTTCTAGTATGAGAACCGGAACCATCTTGCACCGTAAAATGTTTTAGAGTCCATATATTATTTATAAAATAAAACAAACAAAAAAGTTACAAACTGTGTACTTTTATTAGTTTAATATATTTAATATGTCTAGTAATATGTTAGTATAACAAATATGTCAGTTTGTTAACATAGTATTACTAGTACAAGTATATTTACAGTACTTAGGAAACATGTCAGAAATGGTAATTTAAGCAAATATCTAATGGAATAACATTAAGTACATTATAATAATATCAGTGACTGTAATTTTTTGTTATTTTATAAAATTGTAAATGTATTATTTTGGCCTAATTTCCTCATTTTTGATAAAAAAGCCTAAAAGACCATTCAAATGCCAATTTTAGACAAAATCATTCTTCATAAAACGTTAGCATATATTTAATGGAATAACAATAAATGCATCATTTAACAACAATAGATGATCAAAGAGTTTTTATTTCAAAGCAAGTAGTCAATTATAATTACATTAGCAAAGCGCAGCTACCTTTACTATAAAGTGACAAACAAACCATTTGGTAACGCATGTATTTTTCAAAAATTATTTTACCATTATTAGGGCGGCACGTTGGCTAAGTGGGTAACACTGTCGCCTCACAGCAAGAAGGTCTTGGGTTCGATCCCCAGGTGGAGTGGTCCGGGTCCTTTCTGTGAGGAGTTCTCCCTGTGTCCACGTGGGTTTCATCCGGGTGCTTCGGTTTCCTCCCACAGTCTAAAAACATACAGCCAGGCTAATTGGAGACACTGAATCGTCCTGTAGGTACCAGCCGCTAGGATGCACAAACCAGTGCACTGTAGTGCCGGTCCTAAGCCCGGATAAATAGGGAGGGTTGTGTCAGAAAGGGCATCCGGCGTAAAAACTGTGCCAAATTAATAATGCAGCTCACTATCCGCCGGTGACACCTAAATGGAAAAAGCCGAGGAAATTTATTGATTTTACCATTATTAGACTTCTTTTTGTTGAAAAAAGTCACATAATTCTTTTCATCAAAACCTCTAAAACTATAATATGTAAAACTATATATATGCTTGCCTTGGAAGTTTCCACAAAAAACAATCCACATGTGTGGAGGGATTTTCCGTATTCCTGACCTGTTCCATGGATGAGAACTAAGAAGGCATACTATACTATTGAAAGACAGTGACCCCTAGTGGATTTCTTCTAGCCTAACATACCTCTACTGACTGGTAGAGATGGCACAGTCAGCTTGGGTTAAGTTCAACATCTTTTTAAAGGAGATATAGTCACTCAAAATGTGCTCTACCAAAAGGTTGTGCAGAACGTTAAAGGGATAATCCACCTGCTGCATGTTCTGGGAGGTGAGAGGAAATTGGAGTACCCGGAGAAAAAGCCCACAAAACGAACAATGTGCTGAATTTGTCTCTCAGAAAAAAAAAAAAAAAAAAAAAAAGTAAACAAATAAATTGCAAATTAAATTAAATCACTAAAACTATTAAACAGAAGTGAACCATAAACATGTAACATTTATTTATTAGGATTTTAATGTCATGTTTTACTCACTTACATTCATGGCATAATTGGTAGTTACACAAGATTCATCAGTTCACAAGTTTAATGTCAAACACAGACACAGGGAGAACATGCAAACTGCACACAGAAAGGAGCCAGACTGGATCCAGAAAGGATCGAACACAGGACCATGTTGCTGTGAAGCGACAGTGCTACCCACCGAGCTATTGTGCCACCCCACATATAAATACAGTTTATCGGTGAATACATTGACCTGAATGACATAAATGTAAATCAGTAAAAAATACAAACAAAAAGCTAAAATACAAATATAATTACAAATACAAATATAATTACAATTAATGCATGTTAAATGTTGTAACCAATTTAATACAATATAATAATAATAATTATATATTCATGTGTGCATTTTGTGAGGAATCTATGGTTTTTGTATACATTAAGGTTTTATATAATACTCATTTATATTTTGATCATTTTTGCTTGATGGAATGAGACAGCAGCTGTATAAAACAGTGCACTGCAGGTGTAAACACATTTAGGCTACATAATTACAGCGATACATTGAAACTCAACATCAATTGGTTCTGGGACTGGCGTTGAGTTTTAAAGATGTTGACTTTCAAGGTATTTTTTTCCCATAAGGATGTTTGGGGAACCTGTTAATGTGTCAATGGTCCTGTGGAGCTGCTAGTATTTTAGTCTCATGTAAAATAATGAGATTGTTTGTGAGACTTATACACTGATAATAACACAAACATAATATAAGAACACTGATTCTCACAATTTCTCAGAAGCTCGAGCTGTAACACAAGTTTAAAAGTGAAACAGGGAGAAAAATCCAGATAAATCCAGATACATGTGGAGCTTTCAGACTAGAGCTGGCGATTATTAAACACAAATGCAGATTCGTCTCATATTCACACTTTGATCACTTTTTATTTTTTAAAAAGTTTTTAAGGTGCCGCTGTATTGTTACTTATTGCATCGTATTTATAGTGGTGTAAAAAATAAAATAGTTTTACAAATCTTTGTGTAACACATTTTTGCTTAATGATCTAAAAACATTAAGTGGGACAAACATCCAATATCCAACATTAAAATTTACGACAGCATAAATATAAATAGAAAATAGAGCTATTGTCAATAATGCATAGTGAAATAAAATACAGGCCTATATAAACTGAAAGCCATAACATTAAAACCACCTCCTTGTTTCTACACTCACTGTTCATTTTATCAGCTCCACTTACCATATAGAAGCACTTTGTAGTTCTACAATTACTGACTGTAGTCCATCTGTTTCTCTACATACTTTTTTAACCTGCTTTCATGCTGTTCTTCAATGGTCAGGACCCCCACAGGACCCCCACAGAGCAGGTATTATTTAGGTGGTGGATGATTCTCAGCACTGCAGTGACACTGACATGGTGGTGGTGTGTTAGTGTGTGTTGTGCTGGTATGAGTGGATCACACACAGCAGCGCTGCTGGAGTTTTTAAATACCGTGTCCACTCACTGTCCACTCTATTAGACACTCCTACCTAGTTGGTCCACCTAGATGTAAAATCAGAGATGATCGCTCATTTATTGCTAGACCTTCATCAGTGGTCACAGGATGCTGCCCACGGGCGCTGTTGGCTGGATATTTTTGGTTGGTGGACTATTCTCAGTCCAGCAGTGACAGTGAGGTGTTTAAAAACTCCAGCAGCGCTGCTGTGTCTGATCCACTCATACCAGCACAACACACACTAACACACCACCACCATGTCAGTGTCACTGTAGCATGAAAGGGGGCTAAAAAGCTACAGTATGTAGAGAAACAGATGGACTACAGGCAGTAATTGTAGAACTACAAAGAGCTTCTATATGGTAAGTGGTGCTGATAAAATGGACAGTGAGTGTAGAAATGTGTAGAGTGTAGAGAGGTGGTTTTAATGTTATGGCTGATGGGTGTATTTAGACAAGATGTTGAAAAGCATCTATAAATGCAAGGATGTCTGAAAGTCAAGACCAACATTTAAATACTATCACTATATTGTAAAATACTAGTAATTACATTACATATAGAAACCACAGAATGTGGACCTACACTTAATACTAGGAAAGATCCTTCTTAACACTTAAAGCAGAAAAATTGGAAGCATCCTTTCAAAATGTTTAGACGTTTTTTTTTTTTTTACTTTATCTCTTTGAATTCATTTAAAAATTTTAAATATTAACACGTTTTCTCTCTCTCTCTCTAGGTGTCAGGAAAAGGTTTCCATATACAATCCAAAGTGTTCAGCAGCACATCTGCAGTTTTTATGCTGGATGCCCTTTCCTGGCACAATCCAGGCATGGGACTGGCACTAAGAGTTCACTGAAAGTGATGAAGCGTCGCTCCCTATTCCCTACTTTGGATTGGAATCTCACTTAAAATGGTGGAATACCCTACATAGTGCACTTCACAGGAACAGCCGGGGTGAATGGAACGCTCCTACAGAATCGGTACTAATGGTTGGAAGAACCGCTTTCTGAACCAATCAGAGCTTCTGATTGTAATTGTTAGTAAGAAATGCTGTTATTTGCATTTATTCAGTTTGTGTCACACAGATGACGTGGTAATGAAACGCTTGATTGTCTTACTAATGAGTTTGTGTTTTACTTCACAACCGGGAAAAGTTTGTAGGTTTTTAATTATAAGCACATTTACAAAATAACGGATTCTATCCCTAATGGGACACACGCTTATAAATGTAATAGCATCTGGAAGAACAGAAGCTAAGGTAAGCAGTGCTTATGATTTTTTTTTGCTGTGTTTGGGATTTTGGAACGTTGATACGTTTTGCAGTGAAAACAAAACCTATCAGTTTCAAAGTAAAGGCATGAAGTAAAACGGCTAAATACACTCGCTAATCTGTTGCTGTTTTTTATTTGAACTTACAGATTATTTGTTTATTTCTATGCTACATTTCCAATATATATTTTGTAAAAATTATATTGACTCGTGACTTGACTCGGACTTATATTTTGTGACTTGTGAACATCTCTGGCCTACACCCAATGTGGGAATGTTGAGTACTTAATGCTGTGAATTTCCATCTTCTATAAAAGCTCAATAAACCTCAGGGGTCATGTACAAAGGGTGCTTAAAGTGTGACAGTGTGCAAGAGATACAATTCACGAGCTGATAGGCTCAAGCTGCAGCTAAAAAACACCTTTAAAACCAAAGCGAGGAACGAATATGAAATATGCAATAAATACAAATAAGTTGCAAATGAAAGTAAGAAAAATGAATGTAAGCGTGCAAATGCTGCACAGTTTCCTCTTTCTGCAAGCAGCTGATGGGGTCTCATGTGCCTTGAGTTCCCCTTAATGAAGAAATGAAAAAATGAACATGGAGATGGAGATGATGATGATCAGTGGGTTAGCACCAATTCTACTTGCATCATCTGCAGAGGCACAAAAAATTAGTTATACACCAGTATATCATTTCCAGTACACAGTTTAGTGTTGGTTAGTATCAACCTGGCTGCATGTCTTTATACTGTGAGAGGGAACATGCAAACTCCACACAGACGGGACCCAGACCGCTTTACCTGGGTATCAAACCCTGGATCTTCTTGCTGTAATGCGACAGTGCTACCCACCGAGGCACCCGGGATGACTTTCAGTTCCTAGAATTATAAATTTCACAGCAGGAGGAGAGTACTCGTACATCACCCCACACGCTAGTCCACACAGTTATGTTCAGGTTTGAGACACAGTCTCAATTCTTAAGATTAAAAACACACATTGGCCGCTCAGGTGGGAGGATTTTGAATACATTGTATTGAATCTCAGCTCTGCCATCCGGCTGGGCTGAGCGGCTATATGAACAACGTTTGGCTGTTGTTCATATAGCATTAGGAAACCGGGTAGGGAATTCATAATTGATGAAATTACAGAGGAATGGAGGAATAATGCTGATCAGGGTTTGGCTCTCCGTGCACAGGGCTGATGCGCATATGAAGTCAGCTACTGCTCACGTGTCAGAGTTTGCTCTCCTCAATCAGGGGTGGGGGTTAGCACCAGTAGAGAGGAAGCATGATGCAATATGAAAATGCATTAAAAAAATACACATTTACTCAGGCCTTTGATAAATCTTCGTACCAACTCAACTGTAAAGCATGGTGGTGGTAGCATTTTGTTGTGTGAATGTTTATACATCAGTAGAGACTGGGAATTTACAGTTAAAGGCAAGCTGGACTGAGCCAATACAGGACAATCTTATATAAATATCGTTCCAGTCTTCAAGAGACTGGGGTTTAGGTTCTTACTTTAACAGGACAACAATACTAAGCATAAAGTTAAAGCTACACTGAAGTGGTTCAAAACCAAGAACTTCAAGTGGTTCTCGAACTTTTTGTCATCTGGGCATCAATGGGCCATAGAAGTGGTCCCAAACACAAACGTTAATGTGTAAAAATTAGGGATGTAATGATACACTCTACCCACGATGCGATACGATTCATGATACCAGGTTCACGATACAATTTTTTCAACAAAATTAAATTGAAGACAAATTATGACAAAGTTTCCTTTTATTATTTCTTCATAAAATAAAATACTGTATTTGTGCTTATCTTTTATTTATCTATATAATGAACGGCCTTTTATTTCTGAGGTGGGTACAAACTATGCAAAACAATGCTGGTTTCACTTTTTGTGTAAAAAAATAAAAATATATAGCGCCAGCGTCCTCTGCTGTTTAAAGTGAATATCGATTCATCTTAAATGAATAACCGATTAAAATCGTGGCACATGTGCACCGATTTTTAACAGTTTGTGATGCATCGTTACATTTACATTTTCAGCATTTAGCAGACGCTTTTATCCAAAGCGACTTACACAGTGAGCAGTTGAGGGTTAAGGACCTTGCTCAGAGACCCAACTGTGGCAACTTGGTGGTGGCGGGGCTTGAACCGACAACCTTCTGTTTACTAGTCCAGTACCTTAACCACTAAGCCATCACTTCCCTAAAAGATATCTTTCTATATATTATGAAATTCTTTCTTCATATATGTCAGTTTGTTTGGAAGTTGGGGTCAGAGCGCAGGGTCAGCCATCATACGGCGCCCCTAGAGCAGAGAGGGTTAAGGGCCTTGCTCAAGGGCCCAACAGTGGCTGCATAGCAGATCCTGGATTTGAACCACCAATCTTCCGGTTGATAGCCGAAAGCTCTACCCACTAGGCTACCACTGTTCCATAGATAGTTACATCCCTACCTATAATAACTCTTGTTATTATTATCTAGTTAATTAACTAATAAACATCCCAATACAGTGCATTTTTAGTCCATGTTCCACTACAAAATGTGGAAAAGCTTAAGGGGGTTAAGACAATTTTGGGAAATGTGCAGTTCTATAGTGTGGATAAAACGTGCAATTGTTGCTTTTACTCACCTCTGGGAGTTACTCTAGAAGAATCCTCTTTAGGGGAGAGAAAAAAAAGTCAAACATTGTATTGTTTTATTACGATCACAATGATTATGTACTCTTCTTTATCATGATACATTTATTCACACATTTACTTCTTACAAATCTAAATCAGTTTTTAAGCAGAATTCAGCTGTAAACAGTACAAAGACGAAATACTTTTAGATGCATGTTGTAAAAGTTGGAATTAACTTTCCTTGTAACAACGTTCTGTAGTCGTTTACTGTCTAAGGACGCTGTTGTTGTTCTTGCTTGATAAAACACTTAAGCTGCCGGGATCTTTGTTGTCTTAAACTGTGTTTCGTTCCTCGTCAGGTTTTTAATGGGTTAACTCATTAACAGGATTTTTAAAATGTGGGTTTTCAATGACTTACTTGTCCTTGACCTTTATGCACATAGATTATTCTGGATCTTTTAATAATGTTATGGACTATAGATGGTGAAATCCTTATTATTATTATTTTAATGCATGGAGTTGGACTTGCAGGCAGCACGGTGGCTCGCACTGTCGCCTCAAAGCAAGAAGGCCCTGGGTTCGATCCCCAGGCGCTGCAGGGTCTACATGGGTTTCCTCCGGGAGCTCCGGTTTCCTCCCACAGTCCAAAGACATGCAGTCAGGTTAATTGGAGACACTGAATCTCCCTATAGGTAAATGTGTGTGTGTGTGTGTGTGTGTGTGTGTGTGTGTGTGTGTGTGTGTGTGTGTGTGTGTGTGTGTGTGTGTGTGTGTGTGTGTGTGTGTGTGTGTGTGTGTGTGTGTGTGTGTGTGTGTGTGTGTGTGTGTGTGTGTGTGTGTCTGCCCTGCATGGACTGGCACCCCGTCCAGGGTGTTACTGTGTGCCTTGCGCCCATTGAAAAGCTGGGATAGGCTCCAGCACTCCCCCGTAACCCTAATTGGATAAGCGGTTAAGAGAGTAGGCAGGCAATGGTAGCTCAGAAGGTCACTGGTTCAAGCCCCACATCTGCCAGCTGTTTATTTAGCATTTTTCCTTTTCCTCCTAATCTTATCATATCTACTTTTCTAGCTGTAATGCCTCCCGTCACTGCAGACCCCCACCGTGGCCAAGAAGCTGCTTCTATAACACGTGCACAATCATGACCGCCAGCAAATGTCACAATTACAGCATCAACGAAAAGGCTGTATATATTAATAATAATTATTATTACTATCCTGAGCAAGTGTAACCCTGCATTTACACTGCAAGCATTAAGATTGTTTAATAAGCACGTGTCCAGCCAACTTACCTTCAACTTTGAGCTGTGGATGAAACTCCACGTTTTAGAAGTAGACCTTGTGCTTCTCACCCTCAGGTAGCTTCTATAGATACCCGCATCAGTAAGTCTGATGTCCTTCAACACTAAAGAACAGATCCCCTTAAGTAGATCATCCTCAGAAATGTCCACACGTCCTTCATATCCCGGTCCCGCGAAGAAGTCTTTGCCCATTCGTTCAAACACAACCATTAAATTAGTCCTCCAGTTAATGTACGGGTTTTGGCTGGACACGTTGCTCAGTTTACAGGGCAGGACTGCTGTCAAACCCACACAGTATAACGAGGTCTGTGGTAGCTGGTGAACGTGCCCCGGGTTCCCAGCGAAGCAGACATTACAGAGCTCAGAGAACAAAGGCCTCTTATACCAGGCCTCCTAATTAGTGCTGATCACCCGCAGCCGTGGGGCTGACTACTTAAGCCAGCTCCACACAGCAGCGGGTGTCGCACCTTTGTTTGTTTTCCGGTCCGTGGTGGCAGCTCGTCCACACGTTCGTAGCCTTAGCTGGTAGCCCTGGTGGCGTATGCCATTCGGGTAAGTAAAACCGCAAGGTTTGAGGTAACTGGTATGTTCTGGTGGTCTCGTAGATATAGTGTGGTGCGACGCGGTGCAGTCCTCGAACTGCAGTTCATTTTGCGCTAGCAGTTAGCGTTAGCGGTTTCACTCAGCGCTGTGTTAAAGCGCTGAAAGTATTCTGGCATCAGTGCCTTCAGTTATTCTGAACATTGGATTCTCCAACCGCTGGGTGGCGACTCCGCTGAGCAAGCGGTTGCCGTGCTAAAGACCCCGGTTCGAATCCGCAGTCTAGAACTGCCTAACTTTGTTTATTTGTTTCTTTCTGGTTTCAGATTGATGTGTCAGCTCCGCGATCCAGGGCGCGCCGACCGGTCACTGCGATTGTTAGTCGCGGTGTTGGGTCTAGCGCTCCTCGGAGTTCCCCTCCTCTCCCTTCGCTCCTAAGCGTATTAGAGGTTCTCGCGCTCCCGTTTTCCAGCACCACTACAGTGCGGTGGTAACGCTCCCGGCTGCCACGCGGCTGACCGGGGTTCGCGTCCCGCTTCCTTCTGTTTTGGTTTCACTTTGTCTATTTTTCATTTAGCTGCGTCAGCAGCTCCGTCGGAGTTTCCGATCGGGTTTTTTGTGTTCTGTTTTTTGTTTGCTGTTTATCTTTCCGTTGTCCTTTATAATTAAATAAAATAGTATTATTATTATTTACTTCTGCATTTGCGTCCTTTCTTCCCACGTGACAGAAAGGTGCGACCAACCATGGACGCAGCAGAAACGCCACCCCCTATCGACGTACTACGCCACCAGGGTGTGGCGTTAGGCAGGCACGAGGTGGCCATTAGTCAATTGGCGCAGCAGGTAGCTGCGCTTAGCCAGCAGTCTCCAGCTTTAGGAGCCGGCCCACACCCCCCACCCCATTCTGGAGGATGTGGAAGCCGCGACACCCCCATTCCTCCTCCTGAAAGATATTCGGGAGAGGCCAAGAGGTGCCGTGGCTTCCTCCTCCAGTGCGCGCTAGCCTTCGAGTTGCAGCCCTCCCGCTACCCCACAGAGCGGTCGAGGGTTGCCTATATCGTTTCCCTCTTGACTGGCCGAGCCTTGGAATGGGCTACCGCCCTCTGGGAGCAGAACGCTCCGGAATGCTCATCCGAAAGCGCCTTTAAGGAGGCCTTAAAGGAGACCTTCTTCCACCCCTCGGGGGGTCGCGAGGCAGGCCCACGCTTACTTGAGCTAACCCAAGGTAATCGGCCAGTCGTAGATTACGTAATTGAATTTAGGACACTAGCGGCGGAGTGTGGGTGGGATGAGGGCTCTCTCACCGCCATCTTTCATCGTGGCTTATCGGAGAGGATAAAGGATGAGCTGGCCACCAGGGACCGCCCAACGACCCTTAAGGCCTCCTATACGCTGGCCACAGCCATCGATACCCGTCTTCGCCAGCGAAACCGGGAGCGGGGTACCTGTCCCCCGTTTACCCGCTTGCTGGCGCCCCCTAAGTCTCCTCCACCGGCCCTGGATCCCGAACCCATGCAGTTGGGCTCAGCCCGTGCCAATGCCCGTTCGGCATCGGGCTCGTTCTCCCGACCCCGGCAGCCGGAAAAACATCTAGGCCGCTCTCGAGTCAGGGACTCGGGAGTGAGCCGACCTACCATCCCTGCCCAAGGTCTGCTTTTGCAGGCCCGGTTGTCCTGGGGCCTCGGGAACACAAACCTTCAGGTTTGTGTCGATTCAGGTGCGGTGGAGAATTTCATTGACAGCGATCTGGTACACAGGCTGGGGATTGAGGTCCAACCGCTAGCATCACCAGTGTCGGTCCATGCGGTGGATGGCCGACCTGTAGCGGGCAGCCCGATAACCCAACAGACAAGACCTCTCACGTTGCGTCTGCAAAACCACGAGGAACGGATTACCTTTCTTGTAACTCACGTTCCTCACCTCCAGGTGGTTTTGGGGTATTCGTGGCTGCAAAGACACAATCCTCAGATCGACTGGGCCACCGGATCAATCTTCATCTGGGGAACGCGGTGTCGCGACTCGTGTTTGCTGCAAGGTGGCACGAGTTCTGCTCCGACGGAACCGAAGATGGAGGTGCCGGATTTGGCAGCTGTTCCCCCTGTGTACCATGACTTACGGGAAGTTTTTAGCAAGTCCCGGGCGCAGGACTTGCCCCCCCACAGACCGTTCGATTGCGCCATCAATCTTTTGTCCGGCACTACTCCTCCTAGGGGGCGCCTTTTTTCGCTCTCCGGTCCAGAGAAGGTGGCTATGGAGGAGTATGTGCGTGAGGCACTTAAACAGGGGTTCATCCGTCCTTCCTCCTCCCCAGCTGGGGCAGGGTTCTTTTTTGTGAACAAAAAGGACGGCACCCTGCGCCCCTGTATCGATTATCGCGGTCTGAACGCCGTTACGATCAAGGATCGGTACCCGCTGCCGCTGATGGCCACGGCTTTCGAAGCCCTTCAGCGAGCTTCTGTTTTTTCCAAGCTCGATCTTCGCAGCGCGTACAATTTGATCCGGATCAGGCAGGGGGATGAGTGGAAGACTGCGTTCATTACGCCCACTGGCCACTATGAATACCGGGTGATGCCATTTGGGTTAATGAATGCCCCCGCAGTCTTCCAGAGATTTATCAATGAGGTCTTGCGGGAGACTCTTGGTAAATTCGTCTATGTTTACTTAGACGATATTCTTATCTTTAGTCGGTCCATCGACGAGCATATAGGGCATGTCCGACGAGTTCTCCAGCTTTTGCTTGACAACCATTTGTTTGTCAAACTGGAGAAGTCAGTCTTTCACTCCCCCACGGTTTCGTTCCTGGGGTTTGTAGTGGCCGAGGGCACCCTGCGCATGGACTCGGCTAAGGTATCAGCTGTGGAGAAGTGGCCAACTCCAAGTTCTTTACGCCAACTGCAAAGGTTTTTGGGCTTTGCAAACTTTTTTCGGCGTTTCATTAAGAACTTTAGCTCAGTCGCCTCTCCGTTAACGGACCTTACAGGAAAAGGTCCGTTCCGATGGACGGTGCAGGCCCAACAAGCTTTTGACGAGCTAAAAACACTCTTGACAACTGCTCCCGTTTTACAGTTGCCCGACCCAGAGGAACCCTTCGTTGTCGAAGTGGATGCCTCCGAGGTCGGAGCTGGGGCAGTTTTGTCCCAAAGAGTGGGGCCAGAGAAGAAGCTGCATCCATGTGCCTTCTTCTCGCACCGCCTGACTCCAGCCGAGCGGAACTACCCGGTTGGAGACAGGGAACTCTTGGCCATTAAGTTGGCATTAGAGGAGTGGCGACACTGGCTCGAGGGGGCCAATCATCCTTTTCTTGTCTGGACGGATCACAAAAATCTGTCATTCATCCAGCAAGTCAAGAGGATGAACTCCCGTCAGGCCCGGTGGTCCTTATTTTTTGGAAGGTTCAATTTTACACTGTCTTATAGACCGGGGTCCAGAAACGTCAAACCGGACGCTCTGTCTAGACAGTGGGAACCGACCAGGCCGGAGACCGGACCTGATCCCGTGATCCCCTCGACCCTGATAGCGGCTCCAGTCACATGGGGCATATCGAAGGTCATTCGGGATGCCCACCGGGCTGAACCCGACCCCGGTGGGGGACCTCCTGACAGACTGTACGTACCTTCATCCGTACGGCGTCAGGTTTTTGAATGGGCCCATGCTTCCCCATTTTCGGCGCACCCAGGTGTGACTAAGTCCCTGGTCTTGCTGCGCCGAAGATTTTGGTGGCCGGGGATGGAGAACCAGGTACGTGACTTTGTCCGTGCTTGCTCTGTGTGTGCTCTGAACAAGACACCCAGAGAGCGCCCGCGGGGCCTCCTTCATCCGTTGCCAATACCTGCTAGACCGTGGTCCCACATTTCTCTGGACTTTGTGACAGGCTTGCCAAAATCCAGAGGGTTCACGGCGGTATTGGTAATTGTCGACCGGTTTACCAAATCTTGCCTTTTTATCCCACTGCCCAAGCTACCATCCGCCATGGGTACTGCGCAAATCATCCTGAATCATGTGGTGAGAGCACATGGGGTCCCATCAGACATTGTGTCTGATCGGGGTCCACAGTTTGTAAGCCAGTGCTGGCGGGCCTTTTGCCAACTTCTTGGCGCCACGGCCAGCTTATCCTCCGGCTACCACCCGGAGTCGAATGGGCAGTCGGAGAGGCTGATCCAGGATCTGAGCAAGATGCTCAGGTGCCTGACGGCAGGGAATCCGACCACGTGGTCGGATAAGTTGATATGGGCAGAGTTTGCTCACAACACCCTGCATCATTCGGCGATTGGAATGTCACCGTTTGAGGCTCAGTTCGGGTACCCTCCGCCGCTCTTTCCTGAGCAGGAGCAGCAGGTAGCGGTCCCGTCTGTACAGCTTCATGTCCGCCGCTGCCGCGCCGCCTGGCGCAAAGCTAGGCAGGCACTTGTGGCCACCCAGCGCTCTGTGAAGCGCAAAGCTGACCGCAGGCGGCAGCCGGCTCTTACCTTCCGGCCAGGCCAACGAGTACTTGTGTCAACGAGGGATCTCCCCGTTCGAGGTGCCCCACATAAGTTGGCACCCAAGTACATTGGTCCGTTCAAGGTGGTAAAGCGGATTAATCCGGTGACGTATAGGTTGGAGCTTCCTCCCCGTATGAAAGTGCATCCAACCTTTCATGTCTCCCATCTCCGACCATTTATGTGCGGGGGAGTTTTACCCCCTCCCCAACCTCCCGCCCCTCGTATCATCCAGGGTGCCCCTGCCTTCACCGTCCGCCGGTTGCTTGACAGCAGGAAGGTTCAGGGTAGCACCCAATACTTGGTGGATTGGGAAGGTTACGGCCCTGAGGAACGTTCATGGGTACCGGCTCGCCAGATCCTGGACCCTGAACTGATCCGCGAGTTCCGGCGCAACCGAGCTGCGGGTCTTGGGACCTCAGGAGCTGTCCCTAGAGGAGGGGGTTCTATAACGAGGTCTGTGGTAGCTGGTGAACGTGCCCCGGGTTCCCAGCGAAGCAGACATTACAGAGCTCAGAGAACAAAGGCCTCTTATACCAGGCCTCCTAATTAGTGCTGATCACCCGCAGCCGTGGGGCTGACTACTTAAGCCAGCTCCACACAGCAGCGGGTGTCGCACCTTTGTTTGTTTTCCGGTCCGTGGTGGCAGCTCGTCCACACGTTCGTAGCCTTAGCTGGTAGCCCTGGTGGCGTATGCCATTCGGGTAAGTAAAACCGCAAGGTTTGAGGTAACTGGTATGTTCTGGTGGTCTCGTAGATATAGTGTGGTGCGACGCGGTGCAGTCCTCGAACTGCAGTTCATTTTGCGCTAGCAGTTAGCGTTAGCGGTTTCACTCAGCGCTGTGTTAAAGCGCTGAAAGTATTCTGGCATCAGTGCCTTCAGTTATTCTGAACATTGGATTCTCCAACCGCTGGGTGGGGACTCCGCTGAGCAAGCGGTTGCCGTGCTAAAGACCCCGGTTCGAATCCGCAGTCTAGAACTGCCTAACTTTGTTTATTTGCTTCTTTCTGGTTTCAGATTGGTGTGTCAGCTCCGCGATCCAGGGCGCGCCGACCGGTCACTGCGATTGTTAGTCGCGGTGTTGGGTCTAGCGCTCCTCGGAGTTCCCCTCCTCTCCCTTCGCTCCTAAGCGTATTAGAGGTTCTCGCGCTCCCGTTTTCCAGCACCACTACAGTGCGGTGGTAACGCTCCCGGCTGCCACGCGGCTGACCGGGGTTCGCGTCCCGCTTCCTTCTGTTTTGGTTTCACTTTGTCTATTTTTCATTTAGCTGCGTCAGCAGCTCCGTCGGAGTTTCCGATCGGGTTTTTTGTGTTCTGTTTTTTGTTTGCTGTTTATCTTTCCGTTGTCCTTTATAATTAAATAAAATAGTATTATTATTATTTACTTCTGCATTTGCGTCCTTTCTTCCCACGTGACACACAGGTGGTTAAAATCTCTGAGTAGGCAAACTGGAGGCCTGTGGGAAAAGGAAAAGGTGCAACTTAATCTACATTAGAGAAGTGTTGGGTAGTACACTGATCATGCATAACATTATGACCACCTTCTTAATATTGTGTTGGTCCGTTGGTCCCCCTTTTGCTGCCAAAACAGCCCTGACCCGTCGAGGCCTTGACTCCACCCCTGAAGTTGTGCTGTGGTGTGAGATCTGGGGAATTTGGAGGCCAACTCGTTGTTGTGCTCCTCAAACCATTCCTGAACCATTTTTGCTCTGTGGCAGGCTGGGCCGTGTGGTCCGATCCAACAGACGAGCTACTGTAGCTCAGATTGCTGAAGAAGTTAATGCTGGTTCTGATAGAAAGGTGTCAGAATACACAGAGCATCACAGTTTGTTGCGTATGGGGCTGCATAGCTGCAGACCAGTCAGGGTGCCCATGCTGACCCCTGTCCACCGCCAAATGTGGCAACAATGGGCACACGAGCAATCGGAACTGGACCACGGAGCAATGGAAGAAGGTGGCCTGGTCTGATGAATCACATTTTCTTTTACATCACGTGGATGACCGGGCAGGAAATGTGGTGTTCCGTATTTTTATCAATGAGAGAGAGAGTTTGGTTATTATTTTAAGTCATGTTCACTTTTAGTCTTAGTAACGCTGTGTGTGCGCAGGCTTATCAGCAGAACAACCTGATATTATTTTAATGTTTGAGTGTCGCGCGCCCTAGGTTCGAATCCGGCTTAGGGCGAAAGTAAAGTAAAACAAGCAGGGCCGGCGCTTTTCTCACTGCCCCCCTAAGCAACACAGTCCAGAACCGGGGCTGCATGTCAGTGTGAACGGGTCACCTTGGCCATCATCACAACAAATAAAACATTTCTGTGTGTGTATTACAGCAGGGTTACATGCTTTTTTTTCTACATAAGACATAAGTAAATAATATCATGTAGGAAACACAAGAGATTAATAAATATTACTAACCGTATAGGATAAAAAAGTGAATTTGTAATAAGAATGTCATGTTCCAGCTGCAGACCTCCGCCCAGAAGCCAGTCGGTGTGATCAAACGCCTTCGTCAGCCGTATAAACCGTTTAAACCTCAATCAATCGCAACGATGTTTTGTGTTTACCACAAAATACAAATGACACTAGTTATACTGAGAACGAGTTGTCTTTATGATTGTAGCCTGTGGTATAGGGGATTCGTCTTTTTGAGGATATGTCCTAGATTGAAGCCAAGCAGGCAGTTACTGAGCCAGCTGGGGTCCTACAAACAAGTAACGCAACGCGACCTTCACAGCAGCAGGTCGCGGACAGTTTGTAAAAAATAAATACATTTAAAAAAAATACAAAATAATCAATGCTCATCTGATTTTGTACTCGTCTTTTATCTGGAAAAAAAAGAGACAGAGAGAGGCACGCATCAGACGCGCGCAGCATTCTCGTTGCCATGGTAACCACCATTCGTTTGCCGGTGATAGCTCAGTGGTTAAGGTACTGGACTAGTAAACAGAAGGTTCCCGGTTCAAGCCCCGCTACCACCAAGTTGCCACTGTTGGGTCCCTGAGCAAGGCCCTTAACCCTCAGTTGCTCATTGTGTAAGTCGCTTTGGATAAAAGCGTCTGCTAAATGCTGAAAATGTAAATGTAAATGTAAATGCCGTTTACCCAGAGCCGTAGATAGAGAGAGTTGCGACACTCCTTGATCTCGCCGCTACGCGGTCACGTGGTTCATGTAACCCTCCAATAGTTCCAAACAAACCCGGTGCTGTCATGTTCTCATATGGGACAGGCAGCAGTGAATGAAATAATAAACATTAAATAATAAACATTTGTACAATTTCTGGGTATTTTCACCTGCCTTTACATTTACTGCATCTGCTTTAATGTCAGTTTGGTATATAAAGTGTAAGATTGATGTTTATAATGATGTTAATAGGTCGTTCTTGTTAACACACAGTACATTATATTAGCATACATTACATAATGCGATATCATTAAGTAGTATAAACAGTTTTTTATGTTTTGTTTTTTGCATAAACTAATCTCCCTTCACTTTCCCGAGGATTCATAATAATAATTATTTAGGTTAAACACTAAGCCATGTGGCTGGATTCATAATATTTACCTGCACTGAATGAACAGATTGATAAACACACTACCGTACCTTTACCATTATAGTGCAGGTACATGAAATAGCTTCATTCATCTCTTATTTCATGAGTGATTAATAATTTATTTCTACATGTAATACATGAATTAATTCATAATTAATATGCACTAGTTCATTTTGTCTAATGTAAGTGGTGGACAAGGTACACAAACCATGTAGTTGAGTTAAAGTAGAGATATCCAAGGTGAAATATTACTCCAGTAAAAGTAAAAATACTCTTTACCTCCACTAAAGTACTAAAGTATTTACCTTCAAATGTACTTAAGTATGAAAGTAAAAGTAGCATGATTTATTATGGCTCTGATGTTTTATTATCATTTCTGTAACAAGACTCTTGATTAATCAACTTTTAATTAATCAATTTTAGGTGAAAAGACTCGTGTGTCATTAATTAAGCTTAACTGATTAAGCTAAATTCAGTTATACCTATTAATTAAGATAAACATGTAACATTTAGTGCTGAGCAAATGCTAAACAATAACAGTATTAAGTATATTAATGACATTAAATTCATTATTTTTTTTTAAAACAAAGCAACAAACAGGTGAAAATGCTTGATAAGTGGTGGAAATGAATGGGGCTCTATGGGATGTTTGGAACTATACAGAGCTCCACAACCCGGAAGCTGGGCAGAAAAATGTCCCGCCCCCGTTACAACGGTTCCCTATGGGAGTATAACCCGGAGTATTTGAAATGTGGATTTTCGTTCATTGAGGACAAACACGGACAGAAACCCCAGTGTGTTATTTGTAATGAAGTGCTGGCACATGAGCGCATGAAACCATCCAAACTAATGCGACATTTACAAACAAAACATCCCGCATGTAAAAACAAGCCGGTGGAGTTTTTTCAAAGACGACTTCATGAGCTGAAGGTATCACAGAAGTGTCCGACATTATTTATTTTATGCAGTTTTGATTTTTAAATTTATTGTAGTAACTTTTATACATGCAGTTGGCATGGTCCTCTTCAGTTTCTTACTAATGTACTCTGAATGCAGAGATATGCAGAGAAGTGAAATATCAAATTTTGTAGCCTCATTTATTTTGTGCAGTTTTGATATTTAATTTTATTGTAGTAACTTTTAGTAGTAGTAGAACATTTTATACATGCAGTTGGCATGGTCCTCCTCAGTTTCTTAAAAAAAATGGCTCTTAAATTCACTTTGCATGCATATGTATGTTTAAATGTGTTTTTGAAGGCTATTTTTCAAAAATAAATTTGTTTGGTTTGTATTCTATAAAAGTGGGTCGCGACTTCGTTCCCCGTGCTAAAATCTTAACAGTAACGCACGGTCTCGAGTGGCTTATTGCTTTTATAAAACGGCGGTAAACATAAAATACAATAAAAACAACAATATCTAATTCATAAATGTATTTATTGTGGATAAACTTACAATAAAGCATTCTTCCGCGATGGCAGGTAGTTCCTTAACAGTGTTGCTAGGCAACATGAGGGCAAAAATAACATTAACTTTTTCTATTCAGTGGCGTATTAATATGGAATGATGTGAGGTGGTCCTAGGTGTGCGTTTATCGGGGATTTTACAACGGCTTCAAACGCGGCTCAGCCAATCAGATTTTAGGACCGGAACTATCCGTTTTATAATCGGTGTTTTTGCTGTTTAAAAATCGTTCTAATACATTTGAGCCTCCACATAGTCACAAAACCTTACTTTCACTTTAGAACAGCTCTAACCCCAGCTAACACAGAACGTTCCCGTAACGTTAGATTTTGGTTCCCCTATGGTTATTTTTAGGGAACCATCCCATAAAGTTATGGTAACGTTCTATTTTCGTTAAAAAAATTAGCGCTGTTCCCGGAACGTTCCGGGAACTATGAAACCTAATGTTCTCTCATGGTTTTATGAAAACTAATAGAGTCTAAGATCTAAAAGTTGCCTTAAGGTTTTCTTTCTTATGTGTTTAAAGTAACGTTCCCGGAAGGTTTTCTTATGATCAGCCTTTTGCTTGAGACGGTCCATGTAGATCAACCTTTACTTACAAGTACCAACTATAAAACTATGAAACCTAACGTTCTCTCATGGTTTTATGAGAACTAACAGAGAACGTTAGTTAAAGCTTGTATAAGGTTTTCTTTCTTATGTGTATAAAGTATCGTTCCAGTAACGTTCCCGGAAGGTTTTCTCATGATCCAGTGAGAGAAATCAGCTCTATACGTATATAGCAAGCAGAACTCTCCATTAGCACAACTAGAAAGTGAGGTTTTCTTGTCTAAAGTTTTCAATAATTAAAAGGTTAGTACAAGGTTCCCTTAAACCCAGCTAGCACAATAATCTGGCCCAGTTCCCACTTTTCTATCGGCACAGTCGGCCGAGTGTCAGAATCGGCCAGAATCAATGTAACCAGATCCGGCCCAGTTGTTACCACAGCTGGGTTTGGCTGGTGCTCGTAGAAACGCGTGCACGCCGAAGCTGGTTGTCCGGATGTGGTCCAGCGTCCAGTGTCTGATTCAGCGCCGGCAGAACAGCGTCACCATGGCAACAGTGCGACGCGAGCCGTTGAAAAAGAGGATTAATGGTTCGTTCGTGTGAGGTAAATAAACATTTAATCTTAACAACTTTTTACTAAGCAAAAAGTAAGCAGAAAGTCTATTAATGAGTTTTGGATTAAGATAGAGAGCAATTTGGAAATGGAAACTGTTAGGTAATCTTATCTAGTGAGTTTCAGGTTAACTGGTAGTCTGAACTGAAACACTTCAGGTAACGTTAGCTAAAAGGCTAACAGTTTCTAGCATTAGACAACAGCTGCTAAATAATTGAAGCTCACTGAATACTGTGGATAACGTAAACTTAAAAGCTACAATAAGCAACAAGAACAACAACAATAATAGTAATACAATAATAAGCAACAGACGAACTACCATCTCTGACTACATCCACAAGGTGTACCAACAAAGCAGGTGTGTATAATTTAAGAGTGGACAGTGAGTGGACACGGTATTTGAAAACTCCAGCAGCGATGCTGTGTCTGATCCAGTCATATAAGCACAACACACAGTAACACACCACCACCACGTCAGTGTCACTGCAGTGCTGAGAATGATCCACCACCTAAATAATACCTGCTCTGAGGTGGTCCTGGGAGTCCTGACCATTGAAGAATAAGGTAAAAGGGGGCTAACAAAGTATGCAGAGTAACTGATGGACGACAGTGGAACTGTAGAGCTACAAAGTGCTCCTATAGATAGATAACTTTATTAATCCCATAGGGAAAGTCAGTAAATGGTTAGTAAACTATATGGTTAGTGGAGCTGATAGAAAAAGAGTATACATACTGTACAAAGAGGTGGTTTTAATGTTATGGCTGATCGTATATAATTTTATAACCCAAAGATTGTCCCTTGTATTTTTTGTAGATATTCAAGTGTCCACTACCATCACTGAGCCACATTTGCTTATTCACCTCTCATACATGAGTAAAAACTATGAACACTACTCTGCAGCATCTAACAGCCGGTGTAGATCATCAGCCAAGGTCACAAGATCCAGCAAGAAGGTCCTGGGTTCGATCCCCAGGTGGGGCGGTCTGGGTCATTTCTGTGTTGTTTGCATGTTCTCCCCATGTCCACTTAGGTTTCATCGGGGTGCTCCGGTTTCCTCCCACAGTCCAAAGACATGCAGGTGAGGTGAATTGGAGACACAAAATTGTTCATGACTGTGTTCAATATAACCTTGAGAAGTGATGAATCTTGTGTAATGAGTAACTACCGTTCCTGTCATGAATGTAACCAAAGTGTAAAACATGACGTTAAAATCCTAATAAACAAACAAACAGTAGTTTACTTTTATAATTATTATTCTTATATGCAATTATATGTTGTTTTCTATGTATAGTATTCATATAGCTGTCATTTTGGTTCACTTTTGTAATTGGTCTTATTTATAATATTCTGATTATTATTATTATACTACTTGCTGCAATTATCTTAATAAAATACTTTCTACTGCACAATCTGTAGTTAATCTGTAGCATCTGTAGTTAATCTGTAGCATAAATCTACTATTTTTTCTATGAGGATGTGAAAGGAGAAGAAAACGGTAAATAAATAGTATCGCAGTGTTTCGGGGGCTATTCCGGCCCAGTTATGGGAGAGTCGGCGGAGATCTGGCATCCGGATTTGGGCCAGTGTATCATTGCAAGGTTGTCTAAAGTTTTCAATAATTTAAAGGTTAGTACAAGGTTCCCTTAAGGTTTCAATCATTTTAAGGTTACGGGAACGTTAGGGGAACGTTCCCACAACTATAATGCACAACCAAACGGGAACGTTCTATTTCCGTAAAGAAAACTTTCCTGGGGAACCAAAGGGCAACCAAAATGATCTGTTCCCGGAACGTTCTGGGAACCAAAAATGGTTAGCTGGGTAGCTGCTGACGGTGATGTTTATGATTATTACAGCAGGGTTACATGCTTTTTTTTCTACATAAGACATAAGTAAATAATATCATGTAAGAAACACAAGAGATTAATAAATACTGTATTACTAACCGTTCAGGATGAAAAAGTGAATTTGTAATAAGAATTTCATGTTGCAGCTGCAGACCTTCGCCAGTCGGTGCGATCAAAGCCAGTCGGTGCAATGAAACGCCTTCGTCAGCCGTATAAACCGTATAAACCTAAATCAATCGTCAGAATTACACTGATAAAATACAACTGTAATTCAAACTTCATTCTGTGTTTTTGCTGCTTAAAAATCGTTCTAATACATTTTGGCCTTTGGCATTAACCTTGCGACATTTAGAGCTGGGCTGTTCTCCAATCTTTGTACTGAATCAGGAATCACAAGTCTGTGGTCTCAGTTAACCCGGATCATATGTGTCCTCTGACTGGCTGCTGTTAAGTACACAAGGCGAGTGAACCGACTCACTATAAACACCGCAGACTCAGATGATTTGGCTGAACCGGCTTCACTCCAGTCCGTGAATCTAAGTAACAAGTTCAATATTCCAATAAACAAGCAGTTAAACTCACTGGTGTTGGTTATGTGGCTGATTTTATGCACATGCTATTATCATTATTATTATTATTATCAGTAGTAGTGGTATAGATTAGTAATGCAGCATATTTTATTGTAAGCAAAACAACAACACAATATAGTTATATATTTTATTATAACCCATCTGATTGCTAGGTGAGTCCACCCCCCCTCTGCCCCATGATCAAGATTCCACTTAGAAAAAAGTGCCAACTTGTCGCTGATAAGACAGTGTGAGGTGCCAAGAGAATTAAGGATTTATTTACAGAAGACGAGTGATATTTGGATGCATTTTCATGCAGTAAATCAATCACAATGAAGATGTCAATACAAGTGACTCAAGTGAACCGGATCACATTACTGAGGAACGGTTCCGGGTTTCGGTTTGCGAACTTTGAACCGATTCCGCGAGTTTCCATCGAAAAAAAGAGGTTCCAGACAGTGAACTATAGGGGGTCAATCTGGCACCACAGAATACTTGGTTTTTCAGCGCGAACCATGACATAACTGGTGGGCGTGCCACAGTGTAGAGGTTTGGGTGCTTTGCTAAACCACTGTGCTGGTGTCTCGTATGGAGCTCGTCGCTGCATTTTTATCTTTTAAAGTTCATCTGATTAAATTTTGATCCAGTTTGCTGTTGATATTTTCAAAGCGCCTTAAAAAAGATGAACTGTGTAATATAACGTGGCAAACGTGACCCAGACAGTACGAACAACGCTTAACGTGAAAAATAAAGCATAACGTGGCTTATTGTACTAAAACAACGACCGATCAATTTGTACAATACAGAGCACTTATAACCTGTGATAAAAATGAGACATTTAGTACAATCAGCCAAGTTAAGTTTTATTTTTTACGTTAAGCTTTTTTGATTATCCCAAGAAGATTTAGAACCCCGAGCTGCATAAACGCAGTGAAGTAAATCCATCTTAACACAGATACATGTTGTATTTTAGAGTAGATTTGGTTATTTCACACAGATGGATGTTCATGTCGTGAAACTTTAGTGCTGTTTTTTTCGCTCAAGTCGAGCGCTGAGCAAATCGGCAAAACACTTCTTATGTCAATAAACTAAAGAAAACAACAACTGCAACAAACACGTCTACGTCTTCTTATCACCAATCGATGCTTTTTACATAAAATCGAACATCTGTAACAACAGCACAAATGCTCGCACATAATCTACATGCTCCACCATGATATTACTACTCTTAACTGTTGATGGCACATGCTTGGTCCTCAAAAACTGGTGGAAACGTGGGTTGGTTCTCTACAAAACACCAAGGTTCAAAAATACCTGAACAGAACCGGTTCAAGAACCAGAGTTCTTTTGGTGGAAAAGCACTATGAGTGACTTGGATTAACCCGAGTCCATAAAACGAACCAGATTTACCACCACTAGTGACATTGAGATTGCCAGGTCCAGAAAACAGGCTACAAATAACTAAGGAACTACCAGAGTACTACTTCTAAATATTCTGTTAATCGTAATTTGTTTTTAACTGTACATTCTAATTTCTACTTTTGTGAAGCATTGTCTTTATATTCATATTACTTGTAGTATTATATTTTAATTGTATTATTAGTAATATGCATTCATTTACTGTCTGTTTTACCACCACTTTACCTGCTTCGGGGTCACAGTGGGTACAATTCACTGAGCGAAGTGTAGAACACCCCGGAAAGGTCACCAATCCATTTTAGGGCACACATACACACACTAAGGGTAATTTAATAGCTCTAATTACCCTGACTGCAGTTCTTTGCACTGTGGGTGGAAGCCGGAGCACCCAGAGGAAACCCACATAGACACAGGGAACATGCAAACTCCACACAAAAAGGACCCAGTCCGCTCCACTTGGGAATCAAACCTTCTTGCGGTGAGGCGACAGTGCACGAGGGCTGGGTGGGTAGCGCCTATCTAAGCCACTTAAAATATACTTAAATAAATTATCACAGTATAACTAAAATCACTGAGTCAACTTAAATATTTTGAGTTGGGGGGGGTAAGTTGAATCTACTCAGGTTTTGTAATAAATACAACTAAATAAAGTCAAAATGAAGGACTACAAATTAAAGTTGTACCAACTCATTTTTTTAAGTTCTCCCAACATAGACAGATCCATGCAAACTATTGCCTTAATTTTTTTGCTTTTGTATTTCTTAAAGTACAAGCACACTTAACTACCACTTAAATAAATCAATTTCCAGACATCAAATACAATATCTGCATTTATTAAAAGTGCAAACAATTACCAAGCAGCAAAATGACTTGCATATACAATCCTTACATTTGTTTAAATTTACTGTTAAATGAAACATAAAATGTATTGATTACAAAAATAATAATATACAAAATTTGGTCACCTGAAAGTCACCATCAAGTGCACAACTGCATTCTTTTTTGTTCCCTCTAAAAACAGTTCTTAAAACAGTAGAGCAACATACGAAATATCTGAATTTTTTACGTACTTAAATTTGTTACGTGACATGAACAGAGCAGTAATATAAAAAAAAAAACATTAATGTAAACAAAGATTTTGAGTCTGGCATGAAGTGTTCACAATAATATTTAAAAAGTTATACTCTGTGGATTCAAGTTGTAGTACTTGACCAAGTACTTGACCAATAAAAGTCTCAAAAACTCAAAGAAAATAAAACTCAAGACCATTTTGCAAAGCTGGTGGTCAGGAATCAGTTCAGTAAAATAAATCGAAACTGAATCGGTTCAGTAAAATGAAACTTTCTTTAACTAATTTAAAACTGTTAACTTTGAGCATAATTCTGCACGTCTGGATTATTTTACACAATACCTTCTTTTTAATCTTCATCTACACTGAGCTTTACCAGCAGTGGGTCTAGGAATCACTACATTTAATCCAAAGTTTAAACGAAAGCATCACCACACACTCTCACTGTCTCCACACAGAGCACTATGGCCTGGAGGCACAGAGCCCTCTGCTTCCACACAGCGATTCAGCTCGCTAGCAAAACGGCATTGCCAAACTACACATCCACCTCCCATCTTCGTCCACACATCGAGTTCATGTGCTAGCATTTAGCTAGCGCTCCCTAGCTAGCTAGCGTGCTTGGCAATAGGACTTACCGAATTACATTTACCCAGAGAAAAGTATATTCATATATAGCGATATAGGTTAACTCCTCTTTTAAGATGCATACGAGCACCAAAAAGCACAACATTTAAGGTTATCAACCTTGAAATATGAGAAGTAGTGGTTTAACAAAAAGGTTAACTACAGGAAAAATGAGCTCACAATTTAGAAAGCAAATCAGTTAGCCAGTTGTGGCTTTAATGTCGACATACATCTGCAGATATACTCTTACAAAGTTATTTTACATGTAGAAATTAGGTTCTGAAATACTAATATTTGAGGTGATAAGAAACTTACCTTAAATCAAACGTTTATGATGGTGCCCGTTGCAGCTTGCCTCTCTCTCTGTCTAGATTTGAAATAAATGAAAATAAGTTGTCCCAACTTAGTTCACCAATGTTGCTCTGACGTCTACAAAATTTAAGTAGATTTTGATGAGCTTGTCGAGTTCAGTTTATACTGCAAACTTTACATTCAATAAACATAAAAATATTTAGAAACAGCGTAAACTTGTTTTTATTGTGTAATTTTTTATAAAATTTTAAGTATAATTTGCTTTGAATCAGAATCAGTTTTTACATTGTAGGTTCGAGGTGGAGAGGTCCAGGTCCGCTCTGTGTAGAGTTTGCATGTTCTCCTGGTGTCTGTGTGGGTTTCCTCCGGGTGCTCTGATTTCTCCCGCAGTACAAAGACTTGCCGTCAGGTTCACTGGAGCTACTAAAATCGCCCTGTGTGAGTGTGTGTCCTGTGGTGACCTGTCTGGGGTGTTTCCTACTTTTTGCCCAGGGAATCAGACCTACTGTATCTCCAGGCTGCATCCTCATAATCTCATTTAGCTTTTATGGAACAAACTTTTATCTGTAAATCATAACAATCATTTTTTTTGCTATAGAACTGCTTGTAAAAGACAGCATTGCTACAGTTCTTCTTTTAAATAATTTAAGTAATGCTGACAGTCCTCTGGAGGACGCTCCTGACCTGTGCAGACTGGTCCTCGAACTAGTTGTGGTTCTCGAACTGGCCACGTTTCCACCAATTTTGGGAGTCAGGTATGCGTAACATGATGGAGTGTGTAAAATTACCTGTGGGGATTTGTGTTGTTACAGATGTTTGTTTTTATGTAAAAATCATCAACCAACTATTGGTGATAAGAAGACGTAGACGTGTTTGTCGCAGTTGTTTTGTTTAGTTCATTAAGGTGAGAAGTGTTTTGCGCTTCGCTCTCACCTTGACCATCGGCGCAAATAGGCGAATTGCTCCCCTGGTGGAAAAAAAAAGTATACTTAAGTATACTAATCTTTAATATGCTAAAGTGCACTAAAGTGTATTATTGTCACACTAATGATCAATACACAGAGTGCTAAAATGGAACAACTGTTTTTGTACTTAATATACTTTAGTTGTACAAAAATAATACAATAGCTTGACTTTAATTGTATTAAGTGTACTAAACTGTACTAAATTGAGACTATTTTAAGTATATTTAATTCAACTTAAGTATACTATTGCATGTGTATTTAATTCCATGTTTCACATAGACTTAAAGTGAAATTAAAGCACACTTAATCAGTATTTCAAGTGCACTTAGAGTACATTAAAATATATTAAAAATAGATTTTAAAAACTTTATTTTAGAGTAAAAATATACTTCCACTTCCTGTTTTTCTAGACCTGATTCTTTGTAGTTCATAGCAAAACTTCTCCACCACGCACTGAACTCAGAATTGTAACCATCAACCAGTAGGGGTCGTTATTTTTTTTATGTATTGAGGTGACTTTCAGACTTAGCAGACACGAGGTTCGAACCCATGACTTAGACATGTCAGTTCTTATGTGTTAGCGTGTTTCACCGCTATAAACACAGGTGTAGTAATACCTCTCTTATGGATTCCTTATGACTAGACATGTAAAAATGTTTGTTGTTGAAGTGAATGTTTTAAAATCTGCTTAGTTTGATCTGTAATACTGAAGGTATGTTAAATAAACTGTTCAGCTTTATTGTGAGTTCTAGTCACTTTAAAATACACTTGAAATTTATATGTAAGTTCCAAAGGCCAGTGAAGTCAGCTTGATGCTTTTCATACCCTTATTAAAGTTCTAATACCATGTTTAAAAATGAATAAATACACGGATAGCGATGACTTGCATTTAAAACTCTTTTACTGAGTACTTCAAGGCACAAAAACATACAAAAGGTATGTAATACATAAGAGCACGGCAAGGTCAAAAAAACTATGCGACTCCATTACAGTTCCGCACTTCCATGGTGCACCACACCAGGCTCCATCCCACTGAGAAAGAAAATAAATAAATAACATAGATAACCAAAAAATATCAATCAAAGATCATCAAGTTACAACCTCTTTACAGTAACAGTTTAGCAAATAAACAGAAATTGTGCACTAGTGTGCTTTACTGTAGTGTATTCCAATCGTCAGTTTATTTAAAATCATGACTTTATCTGCTTCCTGTCTCCTCTAGATCTGCTTTTTTCATCCTCAATCATCCTTCATCAACAGTCTCACAGATCTGACAGATGTTCAACACATCAGATCTTTTTCTTCTACTGACCACCTTCTATTATAATCTCTCATTAGCCATCAGATTCACACTAAAGAAGGATTTATATTACAGAAGAGACCAAAATATAATGGGATATAAGAATTAAATCCTGATCTAAAACACACAGCAGATCAGTTGTGGTTTGCTGCTGCGGTCTGTTGTGAGAGATCAAACAATGAAAAAAACTACAATGTTCAATTTGCTAATTGTGGTTTAAACCACGTGGTATTTGCAGGAAATAACACACAGGTGGTGAAATAAATAAAATTAAGCCAGCTTTAGGAACTTTTTCACAACCATAAATATACCAGGAATATCGCCTGACCATGCCTGGCCATGACACAAACAGCAGGTTACAGATGTAATGGATCATCAGTGAGAACATGAAGCAGAACACACAGGTCTCTGTGATGAATAATGTACCAGATACATAATAATAAATGACCTGCAGTGGTGAAACAGACGTTCTTATGCTGGTGATCTACTTTGGTAGGAAATGTGCTTTGACACAGACAGTGGTGGATTGTGGGGAGCCGAGATAAGCACAGAGCATGTGGTGAAATGGCAGACAGGTCGCCAGTCCATTACAGAACAAACACACACACACACACACACACATTTTTAGTAGCTCCATTGTCTTTTTTTTTTTTTTTAATAATATTTTTATTGAAGAGTAAAAAAGACATTACAATAAAATGACAAACTGTATAGCAAACAATAGGCATAACAGTAAGTGAAATAATCTTAGCATCTGAATTTTAAACATACTCAAAAAATTTTCAGTTAAACATTTAACCCTAGAACTACTACCACACACGCTCTCACACACACAGACACAAACACAACAAAGGAGGGGAAAAGGGAATCAGTCAGCCGGCACTGCTTCAAGCAAGTTGAAGAATGAAAGAAAAGAATTCCATTTGAAATAAAATGCAGCAGTATTACCTTTCAACGTGAGTCTTATTTTTTCCAATTTCAAAAAGTGCAAAACATCATGGAGCCACTGTGATATTGAAGGTGGTTTTGCAGATTTCCACAATATTAATATACGTCGTCTTGCCAATAGAGAAGTAAAGGCTAAAATGTCTGCTTGAACACGAGTCAAAAAACACGATCCGGCAGATAAACCAAATATTGCAACAGAAGGGCAGGGAGAGATGCTAATACCTAAAATCTCTGAGATAATCTCAAAGTAGTCTGACCAAAATTTGTGTAATGAAGGACAGAAAAAAAACATATGACTTAAGTGACATGGTGAGGCAAAGCATCTGTCACACCGATCATTAAAGGCATTTGGGTAAAATTTGGAAAGCTGGAATTTGGAGCGATGGATCCTGTGCAGAACCTTAAATTGGATCAACTGAAGTCTAGCACAGGGTGCACTGAAACGTATCTTATTAATTGCCTTGTCCCACCACCACTCCGGAAACACTGTGCCTAATTCTTGTTCCCAAGCACTTTTAACTTTATTAAGGCAGTTTGCATCCCAAGTCATGAGATTTATATAAATCTTGGATATAAGTGACTTTTGGAAAAAGTCAATACTCATAAAATCATCCCATAGCTGCCCATTAGGATGACATATGTAATTCGAAAACTGGGAAGAAACAAAGTGCCTGACTTGAAAATATCGGAACATGTGTGAGGAGGGCAAATTAAACTCAGTAGATAGCTGGGCAAAACTTCGAAATGTGCCATCTTTATACAGATCAGAGACAGATCTAATACCTCTATCGCACCACACCTTAAAAGCAGGATCACTCAACCCTGGGGGGAACAGATGGTTGTCTAAAATAGGCATTTTAGTGGATGATGACAAACTTAAAATGACGTCTAAACTGAAACCAAATACGTAGAGTGGAAAGAACAAGAGGGTTGCTAGAACACTTTGATAGCTTATGTGACAGGGGGGATGTGAGCAGAGCCAGAACAGAAGATGGCGAACAAGAATGTGTTTCTAACCTGCACCATAGCAACTCTGGTGTATGCAGCCAATGAAGTGCCTTTTGAATGTGAGCCGACCAGTAGTAAAATAGAAAATTGGGAAGGAAAAGCCCACCATCGGACCTAAATCTCTGTAAAAGTGAATTTCTTACTCTTGGGACCCTCCCATCCCATATAAAATGAGTAATATGTTGATTAAGAGATTTAAAAAACTTCCTGGGTAATAATAACGGAATGTTTTGAAACAAGAAAAGAAATTTTGGCAAGACATTCATTTTAATGATATTTATTCTAGCTATTAATGATAACGGAAGAGATCTCCATCTTTGTAAATCTAATTTTAGCTTGCTCAGTAAAGGAGAAAAATTTTTGTCAAAGAGGGATGGCAGAGTGCGGGAAACATGAATTCCCAGATATTTAAATCCAGTTGGAACAAATTTAAAGGGGATAGCGGATTGATTAAGTGATAATGCTAACGAGTTAACTGGATAACACTCACTTTTTTGTATATTCACTCTGTATCCCGAAAAGGAGCCAAATCTCTTTAAAAGTGACAAGATTGAGGGAAGACTATGTAGAGGCTCAGTTACATATAACAGCAAGTCATCAGCATACAATGATAATTTTAGGTCAACACCAGATCGGGAAATTCCTTGAAAGGAAACAAGAGACTTTAATGCAATTGATAGAGGTTCAATGACAAGAGCAAACAATAAAGGAGACAAAGGACACCCCTGTCTAGTTCCACGGGACAAAGAAAAATAATCTGAGCGTATACCGTTGGTAGAGACACTGGCTTGAGGAGAAATGTATAATAATCTAATCCAAGATACAAACTTGTCTCCAAAGCCAAATCTATGTAGGACTGCAAAGAGATAGTTCCACTCAACCCGGTCGAATGCCTTCTCTGCATCCAAAGAGATCACAACTTCAGGAGCAGAGGAAGATTGCCTCGCAAAAACAACATCTAAAAGGGTGCGAACATTAGAGAAAAGCTGACGCCCCTTAATGAAGCCATTCTGGTCAGAGGAAATTATACCAGGAAGGACATTCTCTAAACGCAACGCCAAAACCTTAGCCAGAATCTTAACGTCAACATTTAAAAGGGACAGAGGTCTGTATGAAGCGCAGGCTGTGGGATCCTTGTCCTTTTTCAAAAGAAGGGATATAGAAGCTTGAGTCATAGTTGGTGGTAAAGCCCCGAATGATAGGGATTCGTTATAAACTTCTAAAAGGAGAGGAGATAACTTATTAATAAATTTCTTAAAGAACTCAATGGGGAATCCATCAGGGCCTGGTGCCTTATTAGTCTGCGTAGTTTTGATAGCAGCAGTGATTTCATCTAGGTGTAAGGGTGAGTCAAGATCACCCGCAATCCCTGAGTCTACGGCGGGGAACACCAAACCCTCCAGAAATTCAGTCATATGATCTGCAACATATTCTGTCTGATACAGATTTAAATAAAAAGATTTAAAAATCGTATTAATTAACAATGGGTCAGTGCACAGCCCCCCAGAAGAATCCTTTATTTGACGAATCAAACGAGATGCAGCACGTCTCTTTAGCTGATGGGCCAGTAGTCTAGAGGGCTTGTCACCATGCTCATAGTAATTACAACGTGTACGAAGCAATAATTTCTCTGCTTCAGTCGTTGTAGTGAGGTTGAATTCGGTCTGTAGCTCAAGCCGCCTCTTCAGTAAAGCAGGTGACAAGTTGATTGAGTTAAGTTTATCCAAATTCGCAATTTTTAGCATCAAATCTTGTAATTTGGATTTCTGTAGTCTTTTTGAATATGCAGTGTAGGAAATTATCTGTCCACGCAAATAGGCCTTAAGAGTTTCCCACAATAAAGAAAATGAGGTTGTGTCATTTTTGTTAATAGCAATAAAATCATCAATCGAAGTTGAGATGAAGGTAGTGAAAGCCTCATCTGATAATAGTAATGTGTCAAATTTCCAGGTAGGTGAAGTGACGGGGCGACACAAAAAACGTATATTCATAGTGAGAGGGGCATGATCTGAAATAACTATAGGATGATACTCAATAGGACCAACCCTAGAAATAAGAGAGTCATCCACAAAAAAATAATCAATGCGGGAGTAAGTTTGATGTGGGTGAGAGTAAAAAGAAAATTCTTTGGCACCAGGGTTATGAGATCTCCAAGGGTCGGTAACAGCTCGGTTAGCTCGGTTTTTTCCAAATAATGCGATTACTTAGCTATTGAAGTGACAAACTGCGTGGCCTCCTCGGGAGAAGTAAAATCGCGATGCTTGCCATCCTGAGTTATCCGAAGCCGAGCCGGATAAAACAAACCGTATTTAACTCCTTCAATGTTGCGGAGCAGTTTACGGACATTGTTAAAAGCTGCTCGTGCTTTCGCCGTTTTAGCGGTGAAGTCGGGAAAAACAGAAAGCGTCATGCCCGAAACCGTAACCCGCTGTTGTCGTCTAGCTTTACTGAGAATGTCTACACAGTCTTCATAATAGTGTAATCTCGCTATTATGGAGCGTGGAAACTCACCAGGCCTCGGCATGGGTGCGAGCGATCGGTGCACCCTGTCCACCAGTGGGCATTTATCCATGGAAAAAGATTCTTTAAGGAGCTTTGATATATTGAGGGTAGTCAGGGAAAACGAATCACCCTCTGGAATCCCCACAATTCGGACATTTTGGCGGCGCGATCTAGCTTCCAAATCCTCACATTTAGCATCCAGTTTAACGAGTTCTTTAGACAGAAATTCAACTTTGTTCTGTAGCGCTGCCGTATCATCGGTACATGCAGACAGAGAATGTTCGATGTCCGAAACCGTGCTTTTCACGCCGGCCAACTCGGACCTCAGCGAAGCAAAGTCTCGTGTTAGCTCGGTTTTCATGTCCCGCAGTTCTGTTTTTATCTTGGAATGATGGTCATTCAAAACGGCCTGTAGTTCAGCCACGACAGCGCGAACCAGCTCAGATTTTAATGCATCGGTATCTAATGTGGAAGCTGGTGACGCGCGTGTCTCTGCCGAGGGAGCCGAAGCACCCGACGGCGAGGATGCAGCGTGTATAACAGGCCGTATGAGCGACTGTGTAGAACTCGTCGATTTATTTAATTTTGGAGGCATGGCAGTTTAAGCAGTAAGCACAACTAAAACAACCAAGTAAAAGTAATAACTGATGCCTATAAATAAACGAATAAAACGTTATCAAAATAATAAAATATTACTTTCCCTACGGGCACCACCAAACACACGTCTACTCCATACCGCACCAGACCGGAAGTCAGCTCCATTGTCTTTTGACTTGTGGGAGGACCCCAGAGCACCAAGAGGAAAACTTTTTTGGAATGTGTTGCAGACCTGAAATGCAGGAATGGATGTTTATTAATAAATGAAATGAAGTTGAGCAGATAAAACATGAAATATCTCAGGTTCATCCTGTCTGACATCAAATAAAAGTCAAAGTCAATATAAGAAACTGTGTTTTATTTACATTTTCAATGCTGTTCCAACTTTTTCTGATTTGGGGTTGCATAACCGAGCACTTTTCTGGCATAAAACTGGCATATTTACCCAGTTGTACCCAACTGATTCCTTCATTAAGACACCATATGATTGATCATAATCAGAAAGTGTGCAAATGCAAACTACATTGCTAGCAGCATGTTGCTGTAGTTTAATCCTTGTAGATTCTATACTCTTACTGAGCAGATTTTACTCTTATTACTCTTAATTATTTGATTAAGCTGTGAAAGATTTGTTAACTGAAACATCACCTGAGTTGGTTCAGTTTGAGCTAATAGTCTATGGTTGGTGGAAGGTGGATTTATAAAAGTTGACACTGATAATCGTAGAAAGACTTTCATATTTCCTTCTAGTGACACTTAACTGAAAGACATCAGCAGTGGATCAGAAAAAACTCGCCTCAGAGAAGCAGTAAGTATGTAAGAAAGAAAGTGATTATGAACAGTGTTGATGGAAGGTTGATTCTGGAATCACCTGGAGAGAGAGAAGAGAGAATAAAATATATGATTGTTCTGAACCAAAAACATTTTCTACTTAAATCAGTTCATCAGTAAAAAATCTCTCATTTATTTATAGACGATTCATCAAGTATACAGTTTCTGTTAAAGCTTCTAACATTAATAAAGTTATTATGTATTTAGGAGAGGTAATGAAACATATTTAACATTCAACTTGTAGCAAAGAAATGTTCACTTAAATATTCACCTCCTTTAGAGTCCGAACCAAAGTCCAAATCGTGGTTCAAAAGGTCTGGACTCTGTGTTGTCATCTCTTTGGCTGAATAAGAAAATATGTACAGTATTAATTTTACAGTTTTAGCACCAGTGTACCTCTCCTCTCTGTAACAATAGTAAATAAATCTACTTTATGAAGCTCTAGGAGTAAAAAATAAAAGCTAGATTGTTTTTCTCTAACTCCTAAATGTCATGATGTTTGGCATCTGAGGTTAGTTTAGCACTGAGCTACGAGGCTAATGCTAGGGATAAGTAAGAGGTTCTAGCACCTATAGTTTAGCATCATACAAACTGCTGCATGTAGAAAATCATCAGACTTGTTCAGTGATATTAAGTTCAGTTTTAGCAAATTGAAACTGAATGATTGAAAATCATTTACTGTACAGTATCTTCATTTATAATTTTAATTATACTTAATTAATGTCTGTTATGATTGTCTTCTCTTCTACAGAAAATAAAATACTTACTAGTAACTGAGAGTTGAATCTCCTGGATCAAATGCAGTTTAGTAGAAATAGCTTTCCTTGCGAGCATCACTACCATGTAGCACATATAGACAGCTGCATCATTAACTCTGACATTCTTCAACACCAGAGAACAGTTTCCTTTATTCAGCTCGTCTTCAGGAACATCCACACGACCGTCGTATCCCTCACCATCAATCCACTCTTTACCCTCTTGCTCAAACACTGTCTCAGTATCAATCTTCCAACTAACATGCAGTGTTTGATCAGGTTCAGTGGTACATTTACAGGGCAGGAGAGCTGTGGAACCCACTGTGGCACTTACGCTGCCAGGCGAACCTTTTGAGAAGAAGAAAATAAATCAAATCTAGATTAATTGGAGCTGATATTAAATAAAACTCTTATATCAGATAAAGTCAGAAGTATTTATAAAAGCTGCTCACTCACCATCACAGCTAACAAACTGCACAATGCAGATGTACAGGAGAAACATCTGGATGTTAATGAGTGTCATGAGGAGAAGGAGGTGCAGATTTTCTGAAGGACACTGAAAGCATTGAAATGATGATAATATTTTAGATCATATACTGCACAACACACACAGACCAGTACTGACCCCTAAAAGCTGACATATATGTAACAACTAAAAGTCAATGTCTAATTTTAATTACATTGATACAAATTCTAGGTTGTGGCAATTTGTATTGGATAAATACTTTTTAAGATGCTGTAAACAATGTAAAAGCTTTTGAACAGTGGATGGTGCTAAAGTACAACAGTGACACATCCAGGTTTAGTCATGTTGCTGAATGAGTGTGAAGCTAGATGTCATCAGTTTATAAGTTATTTTACTTAAGTACGAGTAAAGTTACTAGTCTAAAAATATACTAAAGTAAAAAGTAACTCATTTAAAATGTACTCAGAGTAAACATTACTTAGTTACTTTTTTAACAGCACGGGGGGTCTCTCCTGTGTAATGCAAACAGGACAAATAGATATATCTCACAATTGTTGTTTTTAATTAAAATATAATAGAAAAAACATGTTGATACAACATTTAAAACATTTTTTGATGTGTAATTTTAGTACAGACCATCCCATAAAACTTTTTCAAACTGTATAACCACTGAAGTTGGCATTAATTGTGGATTCTATACACCAGCCTTCTTTTCATCACCAACAAATACCAAACAACAGTCATACTGCAAATTTCATAACTCACAACAAGTCAAGGTTACAGGTGTTGTGACTTTCACTAAATGACCCAAAGAAAACCTTCAAGATGTATAAGACAAAACTTTGCCATTCTTTGACATCAGACTATGTTACCAAATAACGAAACATCAAACTCCAAACATATTAAACTTTTAAAATTACCCTTCCCTCCCTACTCTGTACCTAGATTACAGCTCCTTTATTTTAGCACCAGTTTATTTTCCATCCCAGAATTCACTGCAGCAGTTTCCCAGACGCAAGTTTTGTTTTTTTTACTCAATAACGGATGTTATTTAAAATGTAGTGAATTACAATTCTGAATACAAAACATACTTAAGTAAAAGTAAAATTACTGGTTGCAAAATCTACACAAAAAAACTACTCAATTACAGTAACGCGAGTAAATGTAATTCGTTACTTTCCACCTCTGGTTATTTTTGAGAAAGAAAATATGATGAAGTGATACCCAGAAAAAAAGAGTTGTGATTGCATTACATTACATTTACATTTAGTGGGCGCTTTTATTCAAAGCAACTTACAATTGTGACCATATACAATCTGAGCAATTTAGGGTTAAGGGTCTTGCTCAATGACCCAACGATGGCAACTTGGCGATAGTGGGGCTTGAACTGGCAACTTTCTGATGACTAGTCCAGTACCTTAACCGCTAAGCTACAACTGCCAACTGATTGAAGCTTTTATGTTAAAGAAAATGCCTCAGATGATCAAGAAGACATCTGTAAAGAGAATGAGAGTGAAAAGTGATGTTTAGCAGGAATGGCAGTGAAATTTGTAACTAGATTGTTTAACAAAATTCTCGGAATGTGAGAGGATGTGAGAGTAATAGAGAAGAAGCTGATGTTTTAATAGAAGACACTGACCAGATAATACATTGGTTTCTCATTATTATTATTATTATTATTGTTGTTGTGAATAAAGAACGGTTACTTTAAAATTTTTATTATAAAGACTTTGCATCTGAGTAATCTAATCAGATTCATTCATACCACTTATCTTGGTCAGAGTTGAGGTGGGAAAAGATTGTAAATGTCGTGTACACAACTACTGACTCTAAGACAATTTGCATTTGAAAACAAGTTTGCAAATAATCTGTATCCAGCAGTGGCGTCTCTGGCACAAACTGCCTGGTGGGGCACAATAAATTCTGTGCGTGCAGTATCAAACTCATCAGTAAAGCTACAGAGCATTACAATACAAACTAGGGATGTAACGATATACTCTACCCACGATGAGATGTGATTCACGATACTGGGTTCAAAATAAGATTTTTCCCCGATTTTTTTAAAACTTAAATTGAAGAAAAATTATGACAAAGTATCATTTTATTATTCCTTTAAAGAAAATAAAACACTGTATTTGTAATTATCTTTTATTTATCTAAATAATGAATGTCCTTTTATTTCTGATGTAGGTACAAACTATGCAAAACTATTTAGAATTAAGCCCATTTTGGCTGAAAAACCCCAAATCTGGCAACCAGGCATATAGCACCAGTGACGTTTTAATCGGTTATTAACTGTATTGTGGTGAATCGTTACATCCATATTCCAAACACCAAGTTATGGAGCAGTAACGACTATTGTTTACTAAACATCTTGACGTAAGCCCGTGTACATTTGGCTATGTGGTCTGGCCCAGCATTTAAATAAGATTCAAATCAAGAATTTGACTCACTTCAAAACCTTGATTGATTTTTTTTTTTTTTTGGGCCATTCAGAAGTTAACTTATGTGTGTGCTTCAAATAAGAAAAGAACGCCTTTATTAAGTAATTTTTTCAGTTTTATTTGTTTAGTTACAGAAGTTCCATCTCTCAATACTGTTTAAATAAAGCTCAAATGTTCATATTTTAAAATAAGTTCAAAAAGACAAAGGTTCTCATGTATGTAAATGAGGTAAATATGTAGCAAAAGTTTTGCAGCTGTGAAAAAAACAATCTGTAAAATTTGTACCTGTAAAAAAAATCTGTACCTGTAAAAAATACATTTGTAACTGTAAAAAAAATCTGTAAAATTTGTACCTGTAAAAATTAATTTGTAACTGTATATCCCATCACACTAGTATAAATCCAATTCCAATACTAGTTGGTATCAATACTATCGATGTTTGGATCGATCTGCCTGCTATTATGCCAGCTGCCATACCATCTGTGTTCACCTCAATAACTAATATTCCTGTTAAAGAGTGATAAATATCTGTGTTTATATTTCCAAAATACCAATAAAAAGATGGAGAACATTTTTAAATTACCAAACCTTTTCAGTAGGCAAAAACAAACTTTACTGCACAACAAATGTGTTTAATGGTGCCCTTATATAACGCATTTAGACCCAGAATTATGTACCTTCATACAGTGTAAAAAATAAAACATTGCTGTCATTCAGTTAATGTTTTTTTCTAATTAAAATTGTTGAAAATTATTAGTTTGCTACTTTGAATTTGACTTCTTAATTTATATCTACAGTTTGAACCTGTTTTTTATACTGATACAGTGTAAAGTTGTGTCAACCAGTGTTGCCAAATATATTTAGTGAATTTTCAGACCCCTCCAGATTAAAAAAAAAAAAAAAAGCGACGCGAGAAATCTAGCGACTTTTTCATGCGCATGCGCACATCTGTTTTTTACTCGTTCAGTGGAACGCCTAATTCTGTGCCACTTTAGCCTAAATTATTTCTGCTAGCGGTTAGTATTGTTTGGTTTTATTTTTAATTCCTTTAAAAGTTTAAGTGTATGTAATGCCGTTATTATGTGACTTCTTATTTATTGTATTTCAGAACTGTACAAGGTGCTCAAATTAGCTATACTTGATTGCATACAATTGAATAAGTTGTTTATCTAATGCTATGTGTTAATGTTTTATTTAACCACATGTATACATGAGTTCAGTGAATTTAAAGCATTTTTCATACATCTAGGGAAGCCAATAATTTTTAAATAACCATCTGCGACCTGAACATTACGACAACACAAGAGGTATATATCGGTTTTGCTTACTAAGCTAACACAGTTAGCATCATAGCACACAGAGGATGACATAAATGCGGTTATGTAGAGAGCTCACCAGGTTTTCGATTTTATCTTCCAGGAAGGAATGTGGTCGGAAAAAAATCTTGAATGAACGTGATCAGCGATCACTTAAACGTTTGGTGAAATCAGATCGTAGAAAAACAACAGTAGAACTCAGGGATGTTTAATAGTGACAGTAAGAGCAATTCCACACGCACAATGTGAAGGGAACTCAAGGGATTGGGACTAAACAGCTGTGTAGCCTTAAGAAAACCACTCGTCAGTGAGGCTAACCGGCAAAAATGGCTTCAATTTGCTAGGGAGCATAAAGATTGGACTCTGGAGCAATGGAAGAAGGTCATGTGGTCTGATGAGTCCAGATTTACCCTGTTCCAGAGTGATGGGCGCATCAGGGTAAGAAGAGAGGCGGCTGAAGTGATGCACCCATCATGCCTAGTGCCTACCGTACAAGCCTGTGGGGGCAGTGCTATGATCTGGGGTTGCTGCTGTTGGTCAGGTCAGGTTCAGCAACGTTATGTGCCCAAAGAATGAGGTCAGCTGACTACCTGAATATACTGAACCACCAGGTTATTCCATCAATGGATTTTTTCTTCCCTGATGGCACGGGCATATTCCAAGATGACAATGCCAGGATTCATCAGGCTCAGATTGTGAAAGAGTGCTTCAGGGAGCATGAGACATCATTCTCACACATGGATTGGCCACCACAGAGTCCAGACCTGAACCCCATTGAGAATCTTTGGGATGTGCTGGAGAAGACTTTTCTTGGGGAAAAATTAATGCAACTCTGGACAGAAATAAATGTTGTGACGTTGCAGAAGCTTGTGGAAACGATGCCACAGCGAATGTGTGCCGTAATCAAAGCTAAAGGCGGTCCAACCAAATATTACAGTGTGTGACCTTTTTTTTTTTTGGCCAGGCAGTGTATATCCATGTACAACATGTATTTTAATTATGTCCGAAAGGGCGGAGACATTTAGAAACACCAGCCGTCGTGGGCTTGTCCGTTCAGAGAAGCTCGGGTCTCGGTTCCTGGATCAGCACGCTTATAATCAGTCTTACTGTGGTTATCCAGTAACCTGTGATTATTTTGGGGTGGTTGTTTGTATGCTACGCTTCCATCTACATCACATAACGACTAAACTCATCAATACAACCATTTATAGCGATGCCATACGGCTTTAGTTTATTGTACGAGTCCATAATGCGCTGGGGTTGAAGTGCTGGCGATGGCGCAGACGCAGAGCGCACCGGTTGCGCACGTTCTTCTAAATAAACAGAGTTCATTACAAAGCTGTTTCAGCGTCCTGATGCTCATAACAACCTGGTGCTGATGTGCAGGACGTTCAGAATTACTTTATTTGTGAAACCGATACGAAAGTAGAACTTTACCAAATCATGAACATCCCTCATTAAAGTGGCTCTAATACACCGTGGTAGCATCTGTCCACTACACATAGTCCTGTTTGTTCATGAGAGCCTGAACGTTAGTACAGAGAACTCTGGGTTGAAGTGTAACCACGTCTTACCTTCAGGTCCGTTTAGCTCTCCTCACCCAACAGCTCCTCATCGAACAGCTCCGGACTCACTGCTAAAACTCGTTTCTGTTGGCGAAGCTCATGAACGGAAAGGTTAGAACATGCCACTCCTCTCCTCCTGTGCTCACTGCTGAAAAGAGGTGGCAGAGAGAAAGCAGATCACTCATCACTGTTCGAAACGAATGAAGTTTCCATGTGGGTGCATTACAGACATCCCAAGTTGAAAAAAATTCTGGGAGGTACCCCCGGACCTCGAACCCGACCCCCCAAGCCCCCCAAAAAAATACCAAAGGAGATGGGTGATAACTAAGCTAACAGTTCGCGTCACAAACACATTAATGTGTACTACATAGTGCACTAGATAGTGTGAAAGATAATAGATTTATGTTCCCTACATAGTGCACTAGATTGTATATTAGAAAAGAATTTATGTTTCTTACTTAGTGCACTAGATAGTGTACTAGATAATAGACTTATGTTTCTTACATAATGCTTTAGGTAGCGTATTAGTTAACGGGTTTAGGTTCCCTACATAGTGCACTAAAATGTATATCAGACAACGGATTTATGTTCCCTACATAGTGCAACAGGGGCAGGTTTTTTTTGTATCTGTTGGTCCTGGATTTTGTAAAGTTGCTTTGAGACAATGTCTATTGTAAAAAGCGCTATATAAATAAAGTTGACTTGACTTGACTTGCACTAGATAGTATTTTAAATATGAATTTATGTTCCCTACGTAGTGCACTAGATAGTAAATTAGACAATTGGTTTATGTTCCCTACACAGTGCACTAGATTGTATATCAGATCACGGATTGATGTTCCCTACATAGTGCACTAGATAGTGTATTAGATAGCGCATTCATGTTTACTACATAGTGCACTAGAAAGTATAACTAGATGATGATTTGTGTCCCTTACATAGTGCACTAGATAGTGTATTAGATAACGCATTCATGTTCACTACATAGTGCACTAGATAGGGTATTAGATAACGCATTCATGTTCACTACATAGTGCACTAGAAAGTATAACTAGATGATGATTTGTGTTCCTTACATAGTGCACTAGAAAGTGTATTACATAATTAATTATGTTCCCTACATAGTGCACTAAATTGTATTTCAGATAAGGGATTTATGTTCCCTACTTAGTGCACTAAAAAGTGAATTAGACAATTGATTTATGTTCCCTACATAGTGCGCTAGATTGTATATCAGATAACGGATTTAATAAGCGATCGGGGAAAAAAGTCAGTGTCGCCTGTGTGTGTGTGTGTGTGCCTGCGTGTGTGTGTGTGTGTGTGTGTCGCTCTTGGCCGCTCGTTCTAGATTCCGGGAGATTTTATCTGACTTGCGGGCATCAGGGAGCCGCTATGTATATGCGGGAGACTCCCGGAACTTCCGGGACACTTGGGATGTCTGGCATTAGTGGTGTGCAATACTGCAGAATTTGGTATCGATCCGATACCAAGTAAATACAGGGCCAGTATCACCAATACTGATACAGATACTTTAATAATTAAGGTAGATGTATCTTCAAGTTGCTAAATCTGAATGAATTTTCATGAGATTTAAGTGTATTATTGTAATACATACATTTGTTTGTAAGTAGCTGCTCTTAGTATGGTCCCCAGTCTCACCTATTGTTGAAAACCTGTACATGGAGGAAGTGGAACAGGCCTGCAACACACTCGGCAAGAGTGCAAGCTTAAGCTGAACACACGTGATCTTTCATCAATCAGACGGCATCAAGAACCACCACTCAACAATAGCTGATATAACCACATGGGTGAGGGATTATTTTATCAAACCTTTATCAAGCTCTACAATACAGAGTTACTGCACTAATGATACTTAACACTTTACTGTGCAAAAAAGAAGCCTTATGTTAACCATGTCCAGAAGCGGCGTCAACTTCTCTGGGCTCGGAGGCATCTAGGATGGACCATCACACAGTGGAAACGTGTATTGTGGTCAAATGAATCAGCATTCCAGGTCTTTTTTGGAAAAATAGAACAAAGACGAAAAGAACCATCCAGACGATTATCAACAACAGGTCCAAAAGCCAGGGTCTGTCATGGTATGGGGGTGTGTCAGTACCAGGGTGTGTCATGGTATGGGGGTGTGTAAGTACCAGGGTCTGTCATGGTATGGGGGTGTGGGTGTGTCAGTACCAGGGTCTGTCATGGTATGGGGGTGTGTCAGTACCAGGGTCTGTCATGGTATGGGGGTGTGTCAGTACCAGGGTCTGTCATGGTATGGGGGTGTGTCAGTACCAGGGTCTGTCATGGTATGGGGACGTGTAAGTACCAGGGTCTGTCATGGTATGGGGGTGTGTAAGTACCAGGGTCTGTCATGGTATGGGGGTGTGTCAGTACCAGGGTCTGTCATGGTATGGGGGTGTGTCAGTACCAGGATGTGTCATTGTATGGGGGTGTGTCAGTACCAGGGTCTGTCATGGTATGGGGCGTGTCAGTACCAGGGTGTGTCATGGTATGGGGGTGTGTCAGTACCAGGGTGTGTCATGGTATGGGGCGTGTCAGTACCAGGGCCACGTCATTGAAATTAGTCCAGTGCTTCCCGGGTGTTGCAAACTTTTCAAAAGATTCGTGAAGAACTTCAGTTCATTGGCCGCACCTTTGACGGCCCTCAGTCGTAAAACCTCTTGCCAGTTATTGTGGACCACAGAGCCCCAGGAAGCGTTTGAGGAGCTCAAGCAGCATCTTGCCACAGTTTACAGTTTCCACCAAGCGAGTCTTCTGTTCGTGGTCGATGCATCAGGAGTCGTCGTGGGTGCGGTGCCATCAAATTAGCAATCGAACAGTGGAGACACTGGGTAGAGGGGGCTAACTATCCATTCCTAGTCTGGACAGACGACAAAAACCTGACGTACATCCAGCAGGCGAAGCGCCTGAACACCCATCAGGCCAGGTGGCCACTGGTCTAGGTGAACACTAGACCAGTGGGAACCCCCTTCACAGAGGCAGACCCCCGAGGCTGTGATCCCAGAAGCCCGTATTGTGCGTCCCTTCCACTGTCAGGAAGAAAATCCTTCAGTGGGAACACACCTCGCCTTTTGTAACACACCCAGGAGTCACCCGCATGCTGGAATTTATAGGACTGTGGTTTTGATGACCCCACATGGATTGTGACACTGCGCATGTGCGATTTGTGCCCAGAACAAGGACCCTAGAACCATCTGCCTTTCATCAGGGTTGTATCCTCAGTCGAATAGCCAAACCGAGAGGGTCAACCAGGATCTGGAATGGACCCTTTGCTGGCTGGCATTCTCTAATCCCGCCTCCTGGTCAGACCACCTAATGTGGGTGGAGATGGCTCACAACACGTTATGGCACTCCTTACTAGGTATGTCCCCCTCTGAGTGCCAGTTTGGCTACACCCTGCCCAGGAGGCAGAAGCTGGGATTTTGTCGGCCAGACAAATTATCCAGCGGTGTCGTAGGACCTGGAAATAGCGCTCAGAACAGCGGTGGACACACAAAAACGGAGCGCAAATCAAAAGCACAGACCAGCACCCTCCTTCTGTTCAGGCCAGTGGGTATGTAACACCCCACGTTACATAGGCCAGTTCAAAGTGCTTTGTAGGCTCAACCCGATCTCTTACCGTCTAGCACTGCCACCCTCCATGCGTATCAACCCCAATGCTTTAACCCCGATCTCTGTTCCACCAGTGTACAGTAGGTGAGTCAAGTCAATTTTCTACAGAGCCAGCCTGGCTGAGTGGTAAAGCATTTGGTTAGTAAACGTAACAACCTGGGTTCGAGTCCAACTCAAAATCTTTTTTTTTTTTTAGTTTAATTATCTGTTCCACAGTCAGACTATTATCTTTATTGTTTATTAGGATTTTAACGTCATGTTTTACACTTTTGGTTGCATTCATGACAGGAAACGGTAGTTTATCTTCACACAAGGTTCATCAGTTCACAAGTTTATATTGAACACAGTCATGGACAATTTAGTGTTTCCAATTTACCTCACTTGCATGTTTTTGGACTGTGGGAGGAAACCCACGCAGACATGGGGAGAACATGCAAACTCCACACAGAAAGGACCCAAACCGCCCCACCTGGGGATCGAACCCAGGACCTTCTTGCTGTGAGGCGACAGTGCTACCCACTTAGCCACCGTGCCGCCCATCAGACTATTAAGCATTTGGGTCCTATTCCAAACTAGACTGGTAGCTCACCCTGTAAAGGCACCTGTGTGTTCAAAGGGGTTCTGTGTTCAAATTAGGGTGGCCAGACGTCCGGTCTTTGGTCGGACAGTCCGGCTTTTCAGCTGCCAGTCCTCCATCCACGCAACGCTAGGACGGACACTTAAAAATCCTCCTTTTGGAGTGAACTGGTTTCATTTTTGATCGATATTATCTGTCATTGGCTCAGGTACATGTCAAAACAAATGCTTTGTATTTCATTGGTTTAACAACCTCATTTTACTGCTGATTGTGCTACCACTGGCCAATCACAGAAGGCCCGCCCTCTAAATGCTAGTCTGTGATTGGGTGGTTGAATTTCGCCCGCCCGCTCTGTTCTGTATACACCTCTACCTGAGTCAATTAATCAGCTCTCATGCTCAGAAATGCTGTGAAAATGCCAAAAAGTAAACTTTTGGAGGCAGCGAGGAACAGACTTAAATATGAAAAGTAGACACAACATTTAGTGAGTAAAACAGTCATTTATTATGGAATTCTTGCTTAAATTGGTCAAAAAAACTTATAAACTGTTATATGGGTTCTGGATTCATTCTGTGTGTTGCAGTATCATGCCCCCCTGTTCCTAATATGACGTCCTCCTTTTGGGTGTAATGTCCTTCTTTTTGGGGTGCAATGTCCTCCTTTTTGTGACTATGAATGTGGCCACCCTAGTTCAAATCCATCACTGGATTAATTTAACTTTGGAGGGGCCGTCACTTGAACAGTTTGATCCTAAACACAGTGTTAAGTGAAGGAGAGGAAAAGGAGACTTAAGTACACTAGATGGCCAACTGAGACTGACATTGTGATGGCCAGTGGCACAAGCTCAATGAGTAAAGTCCATACTTCTTTATGGCATTATCCACAGATAGAGAAAACTTGGAGCTACCCAGGAGTGGCCGGCCAACCAAAATTTTACCAAGAACGCATCAATGATGCAACCAGGGGGTCACCAAAGAGCCCAGGCAAACACTTAAAGAACTACAGGCCTGTCTCACCTTAATTAAGGTCAATTTAGACGATTCCACAAAAATAAAGTGAGCTGCCTCAGTACAGAGGATTCTAATAAGACATCAAACTCATAAGTCATATTATATAGACGCTCTACCTATACAGAGATTACACCGATTACATCACAGCAGTTTTAGCTTACTAAGCTAACACAGTTCGCTTCAGGCCATTCAAACCACTGGGCTGAGGCGACACAAACCACTAGCAAGCCAGCTAACGTCTCATGTACCAAAAACAGTTAAACTGTCCCTGACGAGCCCCAATTTACTAATAAACAACACTTGTGCTTCTTTATACAGATTAAACATCAATGAGAATTTATTTACATTTAAAGAACTCTGCATTCGTCTGCCATATTTCTTATTTTTTTGGGAGAAAAGTCGTGGCGCACTGAAGGTTGGGATTGCCTTCAGTGCTGAGGACTCTCCATCGTTATTTAGTCAGATTATCACTTAGAATTAAGGTGCCTCAGTAAGAGCATTTTAAGGGATGTAAGAATTTAGACATGCTTTCTTCTCGTGAGCGTAGGCTGACATATAATGCATCTATGTAGAGAGATCTTTGGGTTTTCAGACAGACACAAAGATTTGAATCTCATTGAGGTGCTGGGCAGGACAGGTAGATCATGCAAACCCATCAGTGTGGGCAGATGTAGCCAAATGTACTGTACACTGGCCTTTGTAATTTTTATGTTTAGTAAACGTCGTTTACAGTATCGGCATTGCTACACAGTTATCCATCGTCATCACAGTTCAGTTAGCCACAGTCATGGATTGTTGGACTTCGACTGAAAAAGTTTTGCCCAGATGAAACATCGTTGCGCATCTTTTTTAAAGCACTAACGTCACTGATGAGTGTTTTGCTTTATTACAGGTGTGCTGTTTTGTATTATTTTGACAGTATGTTTAATTGAATTGTTTGATTGATTGTTGATCTGAAAGTGTTATTACAGTCTCAGATCACAATGATGGTTACTGCTCCTTAACTTTGTGTTTGTAATGTGATGTTAGTACAATGAAATTGAAAAAAGTGGGATTCAAAAACTTGAACTTTAAACAAAAAAGGACACTAAAACACTCAAAAACTAAAGATTAAGGCTCTACCATATAATTAATAATTAATTAATACTAATTAATAATAAAAATAATAATTAATTAATAATTAACGTAATATAATTAATATTAATTATAATGTATACTGTATAATTAATAAAGAGGCAAGATGAAATGCTGTTACTGGTGATGTTACTCATATTTCTCTCTCCACTTTACATTAACATGTGCGTTTGTGATTCATCCATAAGTTGTGTTCGCATTAACTGAACAAGTAGGAGTTAAGTTTTAATGATGAGTTTGATATTGTATAAACAGAATTTATTGTACCCCACCAGGCAGTCTGTGCCAGAGACGCCACTGCTGAATACAGATTAATTGCAAGCTAGTTTTTAAGTAGTTGTGTACACGATATTTACAATCTTTTCCCACCTTAACTCTGACCAAGATAAGTGGTATGAATAAATGAATTAAAACTGTTTTATGTTCAAATAAATGATTTTAGTAAATATACTATTTTACAGTGAACACATCATACGTTATATAATGAACATCGGTGTCAGTGTAATATTTCTTAGTAAAAATGATGTGTTAGATGAAATATAAACTGAACTGGTTAGAAAATTATAACTAATAAAGTGTTAGAACTCTTCAGCTTGTTTATCAGAACATTAACAATGAATTTGAAAGCCTGTATGCACCACGTGGTTTCTGGTGAATGATGTGACTTGTTTTGAGTTCCTTCGAAGTCATGTGATCAGATCATATTACTTCCCCACAGTCTTTCGGGTGGCACGGTGGCTGAGTGGGTTTCCTCACACAGTCCAAAGACGTGCAAGTGAGGTGAACTGAAGATACTAAATTGTCCATGACTGTGTTTGCTATAACTTTGAGAAGTGATGAACCTTGTGTAATAAGTTACGTTTCCTGTCATGAATGTAACATGAAAGTGTAAAACATGACATTAAAATTCTAATAATTAAATAATAACCCCCACAGTCTTTCTCCTTTACAGGGAGAATTTTAAAGTAACCGTTCATTTATTTACAACAACAACAACAACAATAAGAAGAAGAAGAATGAGAAAGCATGTTAATAAAATATTCTTTGTTAGGTATAAATACATGAATCATACAGTAAACGTGTTAGAACTCATCAGCTTGTTTATCAGAACAGTGAGAATGAATATGATCTCAGAGCCGTTATTTCGGGTGTGGCTTCTTTTCTGTTGCACTTACCAAGAAAAAAAGACATTAAACATGAGATTGACATGTTGTAGAAACTAAAGTCAGATTAATATCAACCATAAGGTTAAAGAAGAATATTAACAGAAGCTGGATGAAAGTAGGCTGACCATGTTGTACTTGGACACTGTGGACACTGTGTTGAAAATGGTCAGTGTTGTTGGGTGGGTATTAATCTGATGGGGTTCAAAATCCTGGTGGAACCCTGGCAATTGAACTGGTGGATGGGTAGATTGTTGGGTGGGTATTAATCTGATGGGGTTCAAAATCCTGGTGTAACCCTGGCAATTGAACTGGTGGATGGGTAGATAGTTGATGTGGATGGGTAGATAGTTGATGATTGCCTGTAAACCCCTTTATTTAAAATTGAATGCATAAACTGTTAATGATCATAAACAAAACTAACTCCATAACCTCTGTGGCCAGATTATCTTATTATATCCAGTTTATTCTGTTAAAATGCCTTTTAAATTGTATTGTTGTACAACCTTAAATTAGAAAAAGTTGGGGCAGTATGGAAAATACAGATAGTAAAAAAACAGTTACTTAGTTTGACTTTTATTAGATGTCAGACAGGATGAAGCTGAGATATTTCATGTTTTATCTGCTCAACTTAATTTCATTTATTAATAAACATCCATTCCTGCATTTCAGGCCTGCAACACATTCCAAAACAAGTTGGGACATTGAAGCATTAACCACTAAAAAGAGGTTTTGGCACCGATGAGACCAAGTGATTTAGTGTTTCAGCTTTAATTTTGTCTCGTTCTTCCTGCAAACACGTCTTAACATGTGCAACAGTACAGGGTCGTCGTTGTTGCATTTTTCATTTTAAATTTCTCTATTGGGGACAGATCAGGACTGCAGGTGAGCCAGTCCAGTACCCATACCCTCTTCTCCCACAGCCAAATCTTTGTAATGAGTGCAGCAGGTGGTTTTGCATCGTCTTGTTGATAAATACCCCACGTCCCCATACCATGACAGACGCTGGTACTGACACCCCCCCATACCATGACAGATCCTGGTACTGACACACACCCATACCATGACAGACCCTGAAACTGACACACCCCCATACCATGACAGACCCTGAAACTGACACACCCCCATACCATGACAGACCCTGAAACTGACACACCCCCATACCATGACAGACCCTGGTACTGACACACCCCATACCATGACAGACCCTGAAACTGACACACCCCCATACCATGACATACCCTGGTACTGACACACCCCCATACCATGACAGACCCTGGTACTGACACACCCCCATACCATGACAGGCCCTGGTACTGACACACCCCCATACCATGACAGACCCTGGTACTGACACACCCCCATACCATGACAGACCCTGAAACTGACACCCCCCCATACCATGACAGACCCTGGTACTGACACACCCCCATACCATGACAGACCCTGGTACTGACACACCCCATACCATGACAGACCCTGGTACTAACACACCCCCATACCATGAAAGACCCTGGTACTGACACACTCCCATACCATGACAGACCCTGGTACTGACACACCCCATACCATGAAAGACCCTGGTACTGACACACCCTATACCATGACAGACCCTGGTACTGACACACCCCCATACCATGACAGACCCTGGTACTGACACACCCCCATACCATGACAGACCCTGGTACTGACACACCCCATACCATGACAGACCCTGGTACTGACACCCCCCCACACCATGACAGACCCTGGTACCGACACACCCCCATACCATGACAGACCCTGGTACTGACACACCTCCATACCATGACAGACCCTGGTACTGACACACCCCCATACCATGACAGACTCTGGTACTGACACACCCCCATAACATGACAGACTCTGGTACTGACACACCCCATACCATGACAGACCGTGGTACTGACACACCTCCATACCATGAAAGACCCTGGTACTGACACACCCCCACACCATGACAGACCCTGGTACCGACACCCCCCCATACCATGACAGACCCTGGTACTGACACACCTCCATACCACGACAGACCCTGGTACTGACACACCCCCATACCATGACACACCCTGGTACTGACACACCCCCATACCATGACAGACCCTGGTACTGACACGCCCCCCATACCATGACACACCCTGGTACTGACACACCCCATACCATGACAGACCCTGGTACTGACACACCCCATACCATGACAGACCCTGGTACTGACACACCCCCATGCCATTACAGACTCTGGTACTGACACGCCCCATACCATGACAGACCCTGGTACTGATACATCCCCATACCATGACAGACCCTGGTACTGACAAACCCTCATACCATGACAGACCCTGGTACTGACACACCCCCATGCCATTACAGACTCTGGTACTGACACACCCCATACCATGACAGACCCTGGTACTGACACACAACCATGCCATTACAGACTCTGGTACTGACACACCCCATACCATGACAGACCCTGGTACTGATACATCCCCATACCATGACAGACCCTGGTACTGACACACCTTATACCATGACAGACCCTGGTACCGACACACCCCCATACCATGACAGACCCTGGTACTGACACACCCCCATGCCATGACAGACTCTGGTACTGACACACCCCCATACCATGACAGACTCTGGTACTGACACACCCCATACCATGACAGACCGTGGTACTGACACACCTCCATACCATGAAAGACCCTGGTACTGACACACCCCCACACCATGACAGACCCTGGTACCGACACCCCCCCATACCATGACAGACCCTGGTACTGACACACCTACATACCATGACAGACCCTGGTACTGACACACCCCCATACCATGACACACCCTGGTACTGACACACCCCCATACCATGACAGACCCTGGTACTGACACACCCCCATACCATGACAGACTCTGGTACTGACACACCCCATACCATGACAGACCGTGGTACTGACACACCTCCATACCATGAAAGACCCTGGTACTGACACACCCCCATACCATGACAGACCCTGGTACCGACACCCCCCCATACCATGACAGACCCTGGTACTGACACACCTCCATACCATGACAGACCCTGGTACTGACACACCCCCATACCATGACAGACCCTGGTACTGACACGCCCCCCATACCATGACACACCCTGGTACTGACACACCCCATACCATGACAGACCCTGGTACTGACACACCCCATACCATGACAGACCCTGGTACTGACACACCCCCATGCCATTACAGACTCTGGTACTGACACGCCCCATACCATGACAGACCCTGGTACTGATACATCCCCATACCATGACAGACCCTGGTACTGACAAACCCTCATACCATGACAGACCCTGGTACTGACACACCCCCATGCCATTACAGACTCTGGTACTGACACACCCCATACCATGACAGACCCTGGTACTGACACACAACCATGCCATTACAGACTCTGGTACTGACACACCCCATACCATGACAGACCCTGGTACTGATACATCCCCATACCATGACAGACCCTGGTACTGACACACCTTATACCATGACAGACCCTGGTACCGACACACCCCCATACCATGACAGACCCTGGTACTGACACACCCCCATGCCATGACAGACTCTGGTACTGACACACCCCCATACCATGACAGACTCTGGTACTGACACACCCCATACCATGACAGACCGTGGTACTGACACACCTCCATACCATGAAAGACCCTGGTACTGACACACCCCCACACCATGACAGACCCTGGTACAGACACACCCCCATACCATGACACACCCTGGTACTGACACACCTCCATACCATGACAGACCTTGGTACTGACACACCTCCATACCATGACAGACCCTGGTACTGACACACCCCCATACCATGACACACCCTGGTACTGACACACCCCCATACCATGACACACCCTGGTACTGACACACCCCCATGCCATGACAGACTCTGGTACTGACACAACCCATACCATGACAGACCCTGGTACTGACACACCCCATACCATGACAGACCCTGGTACTTACACACCCCCATGCCATTACAGACTCTGGTACTGACACACCCCATACCATGACAGACCCTGGTACTGATACATCCCCATACCATGACAGACCCTGGTACTGACACACCTTATACCATGACAGACCCTGGTACCGACACACCCCCATACCATGACAGACCCTGGTACTGACAAACCCTCATACCATGACAGACCCTGGTACTGACACACCCCCATGCCATTACAGACTCTGGTACTGACACACCCCATACCATGACAGACTCTGGTACTGACACACCCCATACCATGACAGACCCTGGTACTGACAAACCCCATACCATGACAGACCCTGGTACTGACACACCCCCATGCCATTACAGACTCTGGTACTGACACAGCCCATACCATGACAGACCCTGGTACTGATACATCCCCATATCATGACAAACCCTGGTACCGACACACCCCCATACCATGACAGACCCTGGTACTGACACGCCCCCATACCATGACAGACCCTGGTACTGACACACCTTACGCACGCTGAGACGCTAGCCTAGTTGTTTGTTTGTAGCCTTTAGCTAAATAACTTTTTATATACGTATGTTTTAAACATATAATTTATACGTTAATCTTCCGTGTGTTGTTGATTTAGTTTTATTTTGTTTATCGTAAAAAAGCGCTTGTGTTTACTAACGTAAACTCGTGCTGTGTTGGAAACTAGGAAACTTCTGCTACCGGCATCCGAACGAAGCCGGTTTTGTTTGTTTTTGTACTTCAGCGCATAAACATCATAATTATCCAGAATTAAAACCGTTTTCGGTTGTGTTTGGTTGTGTTCTGTATTTCAGCTCTTAAAACACCTCTGTTTTGTGGGGAGTTATAACCGTTTCTGTTCGTAGGAAGCGCGTTTATTTGTTTTGTACACCAGCGCATAACACTGTTTTCCTTTAGAATTACAGCCGCTTTTGTCCGAACGAAGCGCGTTTGTGTTGTTTGGTTGGTGGTTTTTGTATTCCAGCTCATCATCGCCTGTTTCATCCGGAATTAAAGCCGTTCTTCTGTGACTACCAGCAGAAGCGCCGGTGAATCCAACATAAACATCAACTCCAACTCATCTTGTAAAGCTAAGTATATTTCTTTGTTATTATGGCCCCAGTAGGAGCGCTGTGTCCATGTTCCGAGTGTAATATGTTCAGTTATTCCTTCTCCGTGTTTAGTGATAACTTTACATGTGATAAGTGTAGATTAGTTGTTAGTCTGACGGAGAAGATCTCAGTGTTAGAAGGGCGCATTCGGGCGTTAGAACAGACTACTACTAGTGAGTGTTTAGATTCAGCTGTAGCAGTCCCGAATGCCAGCAGTTCAGGTGTAGAACCCCAGACTCCGGCATTAGAGCCCTCACAGCGGGGCGACTGGGTGACGTCTCGGCGACATAGTCGTAGGGAAAAGCACCGACCATCTCAGTTGCACGTGTCCAACAGGTTTTCCCCACTCAGTGACCCACCCGCTGAGAAGCCTGTTAATGTAAGTGCTCTGGTTATAGGAGATTCTCAGCTCCGACACGTGCGTATTGCAACCCGCATAGAGACACCAGCAACCATAGTCACTTGTATTCCGGGAGCCAGGGCGCCCGACATCAGAGCAAATCTAAAAGTGCTGGCTAATGTTAATCGTAGATTTTCGAAGATTGTTATCCACGTCGGCACTAATGATGTTCGCTTACGGCAGTCTGAGGTTACTAAGAGTAATGTTAAAGAGGTGTGTGAGTTAGCTAGGTCGATGTCTGAGGCAGTAGTGTGCTCTGGCCCCTTACCGATTCGACCCAGTGGCGAAACCTACAGCAGGTTGTTGTCGCTGAACCGCTGGATGTCTAAATGGTGCTCAGAAAACTGCATTGATTTTGTAGATAACTGGTCCACCTTTGAGGGAAGGCCTGGTCTTTTGAAGCGGGATGGTGTCCACCCCACGTGGGAGGGTGCTGCTCGCATTTCTTGCAGCATAGGTGACAGGCTTTACCACCGCGTTAGTGTAGCGGCAGATAGTGGTAAATGACTATCCAGAGCCAAGACCAGGCAGCAGACTAACAGGCCTAACCGACTGTCTGCGAGTCGCCATCGGACGTCACCCGGAATCCTTAGGTCACAAACCATTGAGACTGTGTCTGTTTACCGTGGCAGGTGTAAGCCAAAACAAAATCAAAAAGTATGTCATAATAACTTAATTAAAATTAATCTAAATGAGCATCATGAAAACCCTAGTAAAGTTAAACTAAAGTTAGGACTTCTAAACATCAGGTCACTTGCATGCAAAACAGTAATTGTAAATGAAATAATTACAGATAATTGTCTTAGTGCCCTGTGTTTAACCGAGACCTGGGCTAGACCTGATGAGTATCTAAGTTTAAATGAAGCATCTCCTCCGGGTTACAGTTATGAACATAAGCCACGTCTTAGCGGTCGTGGTGGAGGAATAGCCGCAATTTATGATAAAGACATAGGTCTTACTGTAAAATCATCTCCCATAACAAACTCGTTTGAAGTTCTTATCTCTGACATAACCAATAAATGTTCATCTGATAAAAATAGTATGTTTAAACTGGTTACTGTTTATCGACCCCCTGGTCCTTACTCAGAATTTCTTAACGAATTTGCCGATTTTCTTTCTAAATTAGTTTTATCAACTAAGAAAGCTTTAATTGTTGGTGACTTTAATATTCATTATGAGGATAAGTGTAATCCACTCAAAATTGCGTTTGACTCTATTTTAGAATCTTTAGGCATCACCCAAAATGTAACAGGACCCACTCACCGCTGTAAACATACCTTAGATTTAATACTTACTTATGGTATAAACATAAACAACCTGGAAATTGTACCACAGAATGACTTAATCTCTGATCACTCCCTACTAATGTATGAAGTGTCCCTGTCCAATAATATACAGCAACCACATTGTTTTAAATGTAAGCGCACTATTACATCTGCAACTGCAGCAGCGTTCATAAACTGCCTACCAGAATTACCAAATATATCAGCATCGGAACCTAAAGAACTAGATCAGGCAACTAAAAACCTAGAGACCGTACTGCGCACAACCGTAGATAACGTAGCCTAACTCAAAACTAAACTGATTATGGAGAAAAAACTTGCTCCTTGGTACAATGACCACACATGCGCACTTAAACAAGCAGCACGGAAATTAGAACGCAAGTGGCGTCACACTACACTGGAGGTGTATAAGATTGCTTGGAAAGATGCTCTAACTGAGTATAAACATGCACTTATAAAAGCTAAATCTGTATATTATTCATCCCTAATAGAGAAAAATAAAAACAATCCTAGATTCCTTTTTGAGACAGTGTCCAAATTAACTAAAAACGTCAATGAAACTGAATCTAATATACCGCCTGACTGTACCAGCGATGATTTTTTAAAATTCTTTAATGACAAGATAGAAAAAATACGACTTCAGAGTCAAAGTGTGTCACTTCCCAATGTTAAGTATGGACTCACTCCGAGCAGCATTGGTGAGAATAGTAACGAGTTAATCCAACTAAATTCCTTTAGTCCAATCTCCCAAAATGAACTAACTGTGTTGATTAAATCATCGAAGTCATCATCGTGTATACTCGATCCTGTTCCAACTCGTTTACTTAAAGATTTACTCCCAGCTATTGTAGAGCCCCTGCTTACATTAATCAATGCATCCCTTAGCCTTGGGTATGTACCTAAATTGTTTAAAAGTGCTGTTATTAAACCCCTGATTAAAAAACCTAATCTTGATCCACATGTTTTATCTAATTATAGGCCAATTTCAAACCTTCCTTTTGTCTCAAAGATATTAGAAAAAGTCGTTTCCAAACAGCTATGTTCTTATTTGAATGAAAATTGTATTCATGAAAAATTTCAATCAGGATTTAGACCCAACCATAGTACCGAAACCGCATTAATTAGAGTAGTTAACGAGTTGTTAATGTCTTCTGATAATGGATGTGTCTCTTTTCTTGTTCTATTAGATCTTAGTGCAGCGTTTGATACGGTCGATCATAACATTTTACTGGAGAGGCTAGAAAATACAGTAGGTGTTAAAGGACTCGCACTCTCTTGGTTTCAATCATATTTGACTGACCGCTCGCAATTTGTTTATGTAAATAATAAATGCTCAGAAACTACAAAAGTAAAGTGTGGTGTTCCACAGGGGTCGGTACTTGGGCCCCTATTATTTACACTCTATATGCTTCCACTAGGTGAAATTATTCATAAACATGGCATAAACTTTCACTGCTATGCAGATGACACACAGTTGTATATATCAGCCAAACCAAATGATACTGACACAATCAGTAAGATAGAAGATTGTGTAAACGACATAATAAAACTGGATGTCGTGTAATTTTCTTTTACTTAATTCAGATAAAACTGAGGTTTTACTTGTTGGCTCTAAAGCTGCAAGAGACAAGTTGTCTAACCTGGTGCTAAACTTAAACACGTTCTCTGTTACTCCCAGCCCAGATGTAAAAAACTTAGGTGTCACAATAGATTCAGATCTTTCCTTTGATACACACATTAATAATATTACTAGAGTTGCTTTCTATCATTTGCGTAATATCTCTAAAATAAGAAATATACTATCTGTTAATGACGCTGAAAAACTGATCCATGCGTTTATAACTTCTCGGTTAGATTATTGTAATGCTCTTCTAACTGGATGCTCTGGTAGATCCATAAACAAACTCCAGTTAGTTCAAAATGCAGCAGCTCGAGTGCTAACTAGAACTAAAAAATTTGATCATATCAGTCCTGTTCTATCTTCTCTACACTGGCTGCCAGTTAAATTTCGCATTGATTACAAAATACTTTTACTAACCTATAAAGCGCTACATGGTCTGGCTCCACAGTATCTGAGTGAGCTTATTAATTACTACAACCCAGCGCGTCCACTTCGTTCACAAGATGCAGGGTTACTTATAGTTCCTAAAATTAAAAAGACCACAGCTGGTGGAAGAGCATTTTCTTACAAAGCTCCACAACTTTGGAATAATCTTCCTGCCTCTGTTCGGTATTCGGACACAGTCTCAATGTTTAAGTCTAGACTGAAAACATATTTATTTTCTCAGGCTTTTCATTAATATAGACAAAGGCGCAGAGCTTGGGGGTTCTTGGTCATAGAAACTTGTGGTGATCAGGGATGTTGGATCGCTGTCGTTCTGCCTCTTTTGTCCGATCACTCCGGTTTGGGTAGGAGAGGTGGGCGCTGATGTCCTGTGAAAGCCTTCATGACCTTGTTACCTGCTCGCTCTCCCTTTTAGTTATGCTGTAATAATTAGGGCTGCCGGAGTCTAAAACTCTCTGTAAAACTGTTGGTCAACTAGCATTGTACATTATTAACTACATTCTCTGTTGTTTTACCCCGAGGGCATTCTGATGGAAACCTGTTTACCCGCCGAGGTTAAGGATTAAAGTCAAGACTGCCGGGACAACGATGCTGCTCCTGTCAGATGTGACGGGTCTGGAGTAATTGCAACGACAAGAAATCACTACAGACTTTATTGAAGACTAGAGCGGATAACAACTCTATTATTTTTTAATTGTTTATTTATCTATTTATTACCAGTTATGACTTTTAGATCATTTAATTCTGTGTTTGTATGATTTGTGTAAATCGTGTATTTATTTAAAGTATCCTCCAGACCACCCAAGAAGGATGGGCCCTGCTGAGTCTGGTTCCTCTCAAGGTTTCTTCCTGTAATTTTCAGGGAGTTTTTCCTTGCCACAGTCGCCCTCGGCTTGCTCAACAGGGGTTTTTGTATCTGTTGGTCCTGGATTTTGTAAAGTTGCTTTGAGACAATGTATATTGTAAAAAGCGCTATATAAATAAAGTTGACTTGACTTGACTTGACCTTATACCATGACAGACCCTGGTACTTACACACCCCCATACCATGACACACCCTGGTACTGACACACCCCCATACCATGACAGACCTAGGTACTGACACACCCCCATACCATAACAGACCCTGGTACTGACACACCCCCATACCATGACAGACCCTGGTACTGACACACCCCCATACCATGACAGACCCTGGTACTGACACACCCCATACCATGACAGACCCTGGCACTGACACACCCCAATACCATGACAGACCCTGGTACTGACTCACCCCATACCATGACAGACCCTGGTACTGACACACCCCCATACCATGACAGACCCTGTGTTGCTGATAACAATCTGGATGGTCCTTTTTGTCTTTGGTCCAGCACTGTGTTTATTAAAAAAAAAAACCTGGAATGCTGATTCATCTGACCACAATACACGTTTCCACTGTGTGATGGTCCATCCTAGATGCCTCAGAGCCCAGAGACGTCGACTCCCCTTCTGGACATGGTTAACATAAGGCTTCTTTTTTGCACAGTAAAGTGTTAAGTATCATTAGTGCAGTAATTCTGTATTGTAGAGCTTGATAAAGGTTTGATAAACTAATCCCTCACCCATGTGGTTATATCAGCTAGTGTTGAGTGGAGGTTCTTGATGCCGTCTGAGGGATGGAAGATCACAGTCTTTCAGATTAAGCTTGAGTTCTTGGCCTGTACGCACTGAAATTCCTCCTGATTCCTTGAATGGTTTAATGATATTCTGCACTGTAGAGGGAGAACATGCCAATACATTCCAATCTTTTTGAGCTTCATTGTTTTTAAACATTTCAATAGTAACTGGAGTAAGGTTGGAATGATTCCTCGAGAAACTTGAGTAATTCGATTGATTTTAATTTTTCTCATCAAGGAATCGTTTAACCTATACAACTATATACAGCTCACAGTGTTTTGAACGGACTTTCACTTTTCACAACGCGTTCACGCTGTGTGCATGTGACGTGATGAAGCCGAGGGCTGCATCCCAAATCTTTACATCTTAATCTGGGTACTTTTCACCTACAGTTCAATGAATACTCTGTATTTAAACACGCTCACCGCTCCTGCATACTGTTTAGTATGAAAGCAGCGATCTGAAATGCAGCCGAGATTTTATGGCCTGGACTCTGCAGTTTACACTCACCTGCAAGTCAGCGGCCACTCATTTAATGATGGCGATGTGCAGATCCTTGACAAGAAGGAACGCTTGTTTGAACGGGGAGTCAAAGAGGCCATCTATGTGAAGAGGGAACGACCATCACTGAACTGGGGATCGGGCCTGAGAGTACATCTCTCACCATCTTACAACGGCGTAATAGGAGCTATACCCCAATCATATGTGAAAGGCACACATGACCATTGCTATCAATGGTCACTGTGATTTGAATATGGACCCGATCACCGGTTCCATTGTTATGCAATGGGCAGTTATCAGCCGCTATAATGTCGGGGTTATTCACCACCAGCTCAGACTGAAGAAGTCGCTTGGTCCAGATGAACCGATTCAACTTTGTGGATTTGTGTACCTGGACTATTGCGCATGCATCAACAAATTACTGGCAACTTTTATTGTTTAAATTACAGAAATCAAACCAGAGCATAAACAGACGAAACACCGATTCATTACACTTGTAACTGGATTGTAACTTAGTTTTGTGTAGGTTTTAAGATTTGTGTAGGTCACAGAAGATTTAGCACACAGACTCTATAGATGCTGCCATTAACTTCGCTTTTATTATTATTCTAGTTACCTTTTAACCACACATCTCTTAACTGTGAACTCCCTCTATTGGTTTAACTATGATATGTACATATCACTAGATCCCCCTCTTTCAGCTATTAACCTCTCTTTTATTATTGCCCATAAGCATCTCCAACCTGGAACTATCATACAGCTGTTCTTTGCTTCTATCAATTCTTTGTGTCTAACAACTACTACTATCTTAACAACAATCTATCTTAAATTTCTCATAAGTTCATTCTCTGTGGAGGACGGGAAATTCTCCCTGACCTTGTCCTCCTCCCCTCCTGGCTCTGCTGGACTGGTGTTGGACAAGAAACCAGCTGTGCTCTGTTCCTTCTTACAGTGCCCAGATCAGTGTGAACATAGTAGGAACGTGGCATCCCAGAAGAACCTTGAACAGTCCCCTTGGTATGAGATGTCCTTATCCACACTTTCTGTCCCGGAACCAGAATGGGTAGGTCTCTGGCTCTGTGTTTTCTGTTGAACACATCCTTAGTATATAGAGAATAAAAAAGCGGACTTAATACACAGCCCTGTGGCATGCCAATGCTGAGTGTGATAGAGGAGGATGTGTAGGGGCCTAATCTAACCTTTCGGGGACGACTGGTTAGAAAGTCTCTGATCCAGCTGCATATTTGTTGAGGTAGCCCTAATTCAGACAGTTTGTCTGGAATGACTGTGTTAAAAGCTGAGCTATAGTCCACAAAGAGCGTTCTCACATAACTGTCTTTTTGTTCCAGATGGACAAGTGCAGTATGTAGGGCCATGGTGATGGCATCCTCTGTAGATCTATTTGACCTGTTTGACCTATAAGCAAACTGGTATGGATCCAAGGTGATTGAGAGATTATACTTAATGTGTCGTTTGACTATTTTCTCGAAGCATTTCGTAATGATCGGGGTTAGAGCCACTGGTCTGAAGTCGTTGAAGCTGTTGGTCGCTGATTTCTTTGGCAGAGGAATAACTGTTGTGGCTTTCAGGCAGAATGGAATGGTGGCACTGGACCGGGACAGGTTGAAGATTTTGGTGAATACTGCCGCTAGCTCATTTGCACACTCTCTCAGTAATCTTCCCGTCACGCCGTCGGGTCCCGCTGCTTTTCTAGGGTTGAGTGACCTAAGAACATCCTCACCTCACTCTCCCGTATCATGAGCGAGTGGTTGCTGGTGTAGAGGGAGGAAGATTTTAATTTCTCCTTCTCTTCTGTTGATGGCACCTCAAAGCCGGCAAAGAAGCAATTAAGTTCTTCAGCTCAGCATTTACATTGGTGGGTCTAATATTGCCAGGTTTGTAGTTAGCAAGATGTTGATTATTGTGTTAATAAGGATAAGTGATCCTCCAATTTCTTTTAATAGTCCATTTTTATGGCTTTTTGAGCATGGCCCTTTTATCCCTGTATTTAAAAGCAGCATTTCGAGCTTTTAAGAGTGTTCTTATATCTTTGTTCATCCAGGGCTTCTGATTGGAATGCACCCGGATGCGATTATCAACAGTAACATTAACCACACAGGTTTTTATATAGCCCAGTACTGATGATGTATACACTTCCAGATCTTTATCTTCAAAAATTTAAGTTAAGAAAAGTTAAGAAACCAAGGTACAAAGAAAATCATTCCAAACTAAACCAGTTCACTTTCTTTAGAGTTCATATAAATCTTTATTTATCTTCAGAAACAGAAAACTACATTAAATTGTGTCTGTATTACAGTAAAAACTCTCGGTATCTTAACATATATTTCTATTTAAAGCATTTGGATTAAATGAAGCAGGACGTCCTCTGTAAGTCTTGTAGGTATCTCAGCCTGGGATCTAATGCTGTTCACACCATGTAGGAACGCGCTGCTGGTTTAATCTACATGCTACTTGTATTTACACTAACGGCGTGTTTACCTCGTCCTCATGAAGAAACTGTCTGCAATAATAAACACAGATTTATCACACACACACACACACACATCTCTTCATTAACAAACATGATCCTGCTCCGGTCACGGCTGTAGATGATTTTCCTACTCGGTAGATCTTTTGTAGGTCTGGATGATAAAAATACAAATGCAAGATTAGCTTTAAATATGAACTGAACAGTAATGAGTTTTTACGTTCGATGAGCCTCTGCAGAACTGTGTGAAATATGAGCAGGGTAAATCTTACCTCAGGTGGTGAAAAACAACACAAATGTTTATCACTTACTGCACCGGAAGATCTTCCTGTATAACCTGTGTGAAGCAAAGAAAGAGAGAACAGAGAGTCACTCAACATGTTAATGATGTTATGATGAATTATTGAAGTACTGGGTGGTTATAATGTTATGGCTGATCAGTGTAAATCTTAAATCTAAGTCCTAAAGGAATCATTTCTAAAAATATTAGATCTTGGACTGATATTATTTTATAAGTAGTGATCTTTGATTCCACTTTGACCTTTATTTAAATACGTTCCCAACTATTAACAATTAAAGTTTAATTCAGATTTCAGCTCCGTACCTTGATGAATAATTAAGATCGGCTCAGGTGAAGCTCATCTGGCTGGAAGACTCGTTGATGTTGGGTGAATCGAGGTACCTTGTTCATTCCTCCAGCTTAGTGGTTCATGTTCATGTTCACTCGGCTTCTAAGGACAGTTTAACACGTTCAGTTTCTCACTGACCAATGAGAAGTTTTTATTATTCTGTCTAACTTGAGCTAGTGAAGAACTCTTTGTTAGACAGATAACATGTACCTGTCTGTTCATCCCAGCTTCATTCACTTACCTTACATCTCACCAGCCTCAATCAGCAGCTTGTGCTTTCTGTTTTCCTGGCCTTAAGTCTGGAGTGGAGATGTTGGGTTCATCTCTGTCTTTTCCAGCTTCATCCTCTTAGCTGGAATCTCATCACCATCATCTAGTCACCTTTGCTTTTTGCTTTCTTGGTCTTAAGTCTGAAGTGGAGCTGTCTGTCCTTTCTAGCTTCATTTACTTAGCTGGATTCTCATCACCCTCATCCAATCATTGTCACCTTTTGCTTTCCTGGACAGAGAGCTGGGGTGGAGATGTTTGGTTCCTCTCTGTCCCTTCCAGCTTCATCCCCTTAGCTGGATTCTCATCATCCTCATCTAGTCGCTTGCGCTTCTTGCCCTCCTGGACAGAGAGCTGGGGTGGAGATGTTTGGTTCCTCTGTGGATTTTCCAGCTTCATCCTCTTAGCTGGATTCTCATCACCCTCATCCAATCATTGTCACCTTTTGCTTTCCTGGACAGAGAGCTGGGGTGGAGATGTTGGGTTCCTCTCTGTCCTTTCCAGCTTCATCCTCTTAGCTGGATTCTCATCATCCTCATCTAGTCGCTTGCGCTTCTTGCCCTCCTGGACAGAGAGCTGCGGTGGAGATGTTTGGTTCCTCTCTGTCATTTACAGCTTCATCCTCTTAGCTGGATTCTCATCACCCTCATCTAGTCGCTTGCGCTTCTTGCCCTCCTGGACAGAGAGCTGGGGTGGAGATGTTGGGTTCCTCTGTGGATTTTCCAGCTTCATCCTCTTAGCTGGATTCTCATCACCCTCATCTAGTCGCTTGCGCTTCTTGCCCTCCTGGACAGAGAGCTGGGGTGGAGATGTTGGGTTCCTCTGTGGATTTTCCAGCTTCATCCTCTTAGCTGGATTCTCATCACCTTCATCTAGTCGCTTGTGCTTCTTGCAGTCCAGGACAGAGAGCTGGGGTGTAGATGTTTGGTTCCTCTCTGTCCTTTCCAGCTTTATTCCTTCAGATGGATTCTCATTACCCTCATCTAGTTGCCTTTGCTCTTTGCTTTCTTGAACAGAGAGCTGGGGTGGAGATGTTGGGTCGCTCTTTGTCCTTTCCAGCTTTATTCTTTTAGCTGGATTCTCATCACCCTCATCCAATCGTCGTTGCCTTTTGCTTCCCTGGACAGAGGGCTGGGGTGGAGCTGGATTCTCATCACCCTCATCCAGTCGCTTGCGCTTCTTGCCCTCCAGGACGGATGAGTGAGCTGAAGATGTTGGTTTGCTGTCTGGCTGTTCCAGCTTCATCCTTTTGGTTGGAATCCCGTCACCTTCATGCTGCAGCTTGCGTTTTCTGCTCTTTTGTGGTTTGATATCAAATTTGCTGCTGGTGCTACGAACCACAAAACAAATAAATGAATGAATGATTCTCAGGATAAATCTACAGTGTACAGAGTTACTTTTATAGAGACTCACCTGATATAGAACAGCATGTATATCAGCTGGTTCAGCGCTGAACTTTTATCTTTGACAGTGACCGATGTGTCGTTTAATTCGTACCACCGTCCATTGCAGGCCTACAACAGATACAGATGATTTTTATTGAAGCTCATTGCTAGAAGTGTTTTCTCCAGTAGAAATGATCTGTGATTGCGTAGGCTAGTTTACTTTGACGTAGCTATAACAGTGTTGTTGGCCATGAGCAGAACGAGCCACGATACCATAAAGCTCATATTTTTCTGGCTTTCTGCTGCGCTGACACATGAACGGCCTCATGTCCAGCTTCTCAGGATAGTCCACATGCTGTGTAAAGAGCAGAGCTCTCATATAATAAATGCTTTCAATTTCAGATTTAAAAGTAGTTAATAATAATATAATATAATAATAATATAGAGTTTGTTGTAGCTCTGACAGTTTTACCTTGTTGCAATTATCCGGATTCAGTTTGAAAACCAGCACCTTTGAGTTTTGACCAAATGAAACATAATTGATTCCAGGCTGGATCTTCCTGCACCTGTGAACATGAATAGAAATGAAAAACTTTCGAGTATTTCAGTAGAATAAATGTGTTTTTATTTTTACTGTGGTTAAACCTACTTCTGACATGTGAATTCTGCATCTTCATCGAACTTCAGGGGTTTATTTGTGTACATTTCCAGACCTTCTGTAAGCGACTCGACCCCCTAAACACAGGAATGAATAAAAACATTTATATTTACTTATATATACTTGTACATTTAACAGATATTTATGACTATTATGCAGGTGAATGTCGTTTCTCTGAACCTCAGCTGGTACTGAAATCGTCTGGTAAACCTCAAGTGTATCTGATAGTGCACCACAGTTTCCACATTCAGCTGTAAATCAAGAGAAAATCTAATCAGAAGAATGTGGAAATGAACAATGAGATGTATTCATATACACCCATCAGGCATAACATTATGACCACTAATATTGTGTTGGTCTTTCTGTGATGCTCTGTGTATTCTGACACCTTTCTATCAGCCACTTTTGATAGATACTGACCCCACAAGAGCTGCAGTTTTGGAGATGCTCTGACCCAGTCGTCTAGCCATCACAATTTGGCCCTCATCAAACTCACTCAGATCCTCACGCTCACCCATTTTTCCTGCTTCTAACATTAACTTTGAGGATAAAATATTCACTTGCTGCCTAATATATCCCCCCCACTAACAGGTGCCGTGATGAAGAGATAATCAGTGTTATTCACTTCACCTGTCAGGGCTCATAATGTTATGCCTGGTCAGTGTATATAAAATAAAGCAGGTAATCCAGTCATATAAGCATCATAGACAAACACTGCAGTATGATGAGAAATGTTAAGTTACTTTAAATATGTTACAGTCACTGGATGCCACATTTTGTGTGAATAAAATTAAAAAGCTTTGATTATTTTCCGACTTACTCTCAATTTCCAAGCTGCCCTGAAATAGTTTCTGGAGCAGAGACGTTTCCTTCTCCTTCCTGTTTAAAGTGATGATACGAGGAAAACAGTGAATAAGTGTTTAGTGTAATATAGTGACTCAGATCATTCATCTGAATTAAATAATAGAGACTGAAACAATGACTGCATGTCTGCATGGAAGGAAATTGCTGTTGTTAGTAAGAAGGTAATACAGGGTAAACTGTATAGTGGAGGGCGGCACGGTGGCTCGGTGGGTAACACCTTCTTGCTGTCGCCTCACAGCAAGAAGGTCCTGGGTTTGAGTCCTTTCTGTGTGGAGTTTGCATGTTCTCCCCGTGTCTGTGTGGGTTTTGCTCGGAATCTCCGGTTTCCTCCCACAGTCCAAAAACATGCAGTCAGGTTAATTGGAGACACTAAATTGCCCTATAAGTGAATGAGTGTGTGTGTGTGTGTGTGTGTGTGCCCTACGATGGACTGGCACCCCGTCCAGGGTGCTACTGTGTGCCTTGCACCCATTGAAAAGTTGGGATAGGCTCCAGCACCCACCCACAATCTTAATTGGATAAGCGGTTAAAACAGTGAGTGAGAGTATAGTGGAGTTCTTATTGTGCCTGATACAGACACTCATGTCATTCCAGTTCTCTCTGACTTGCTTCTAATCGCTATATTTATATCAGAAACGCTCCGGAGCCTAAAATACATACAACGTTCTTCTTTAACAAGGATAACAGAGATCACATGACTTTAATTTGATCCTATGGTGCTTCTTTTAATCATATATACACCTACCCACTACCAGACATGCTAGACTCATGCATGGCGTTCAAAGTACCCAGCAGGACCTCATGTGGATCTTGTGAAAATCCGAGAACAAACTGAGGTCCCAAACCTGAAAAACAAACAAACCATGAACTCAATAATGGGTCAGCGATTTAAATCTGATATACGCAAGCATTAAAAACACGATCATACTCACGGTGCAGGTGACAGAGCACCCCAAACGGTTCAATGACTTTTCCTGAGCTCTTCAGGACTTGGGTGATGTGAGCCTCCATGGTGCACATCATACACAACCCATTCTGGTGACCTAGGGGTGAAAATACGACACCAATAAATAGGTTCATAGGTAACGGAATGACTTCATTAACATGTGATTGACCTACATTTCCTGGAATGCTCTCCACTGAGCATGTAGCTAGCCAGGGGAGCCGTGTAGGTCAGGCACTGTAGAACTGAGTTCAGGTAGCACGTGTTGTGGTTGTTTTCCAAGCCGGCTCCCACAGGAAGCTCCTCACTCCATTCCAGCTTTGGATTCTGATTTTCAGGCATTTTCTCTGATCTGATGAAAATAAAGTAAAAATAAATAATCAAGCATTGAGTCTGTACCTGAATACCTTAATTACAGCATTAATTACTCTAATAACACCAGTTAATATCATCATTATACCTGTGTGTCAGTAGCAAAACTACATTTTACCTTCAGAAATGTAATAAAGTAAATGTGAAACTTCAATAAAAACTATAGATGAACGATCGTCTCTGACTTTACATCTACAAGGTGGACCAACTAGGTAGGAGTGTCTAATAGAGTGGACAGTGAGTGGACACGGTATTTAAAAACTCCAGCAGCGCTGCTGTGTCTGATCCACTCACACCAGCACAACACACACTGAGAATGATCCACCACCTAAATAATACCTGCTCTGTGGGGGTCCTGTGGGGGTCCTGATCATTGAAGAACAGGGTGAAAGGAGGTTTAAAAGTATTTAGAGAAATAGATGGACTACAGTCAGTAATTGTAGAACTACAAAGTGCTTCTATATGGTAAGTGGAGCTGATAAAATAGTGAGTGTAGAAACAGGGAGGTGGTCATAATGTTATGGCTTATCAGTGTATGATCACCTTCAAAGTATTTGGACACTAGTTCAAATGATTAAATTCAGTATTTTTCAATACAGTCGTCTGTTAAAATATGTACACACACTTCCAATTCCCATAAATGTCCAATAAAAACAGGATTTGACAATATTTGTGTGAAGGAACCTCACAGAGCCCTGACCGCAGACACACTGAACAACTCTGGGATGAACTGGAACATCAGCTGTGAGCCAGTGCCCCAACATACCCCAACCTCTCGTCGAAAGCCGTTCCATGAAAACAGGGGGCCAACCTCATATTACTGCTCATGGTTATGAAATGGGACGTCCAACCAGCTCAAAGTCAAGTGTCCTTTGGTCAGGTGGTGTAATGTAATAAATAGAGCTTTTGTCTATAGGTCAAAAAATCAATCAACCAACCAATCAATCAATAAACAAATAAATAAATAGATAGATGTTCCTACCGTGTGTCTGAACTGGTTGCTTCACTGGTACGATGTGATGTGATGAGTGAGTTCAGTACTGACTGGCTGTAATGTAACATTCTATAAGGTTCCACTGATTATGACATCATAATAACCTGCATTAAGCACTGAGACCTTCAGCAGTGATGAGTTCCTATTGAGATGCTGCATTACTATAATAAATGAATACAATTATACAACCCCAAATCAGAAAAAGTTGGGACAGTATAGAAAAGCCAGTAATAAAAAAAAACACAGAGTTCCTTACATTTACTTTGACTTTTATTTGATGTCAGACAGGATGAACCTGAAGATGAAGATATTTCATGTTTTATCTGCTCAACTTCATTTCATTTATTAAACATCCATTCCTGCATTTCAGGCCTGCAACAGATTCCAAAAAAAGTTGGGACAGGGGCAATTTAGGGCTAGTAATGAGGTGAAACAAGTAAATAATGATGTGATTCCAAACAGGTGATTGTAATCATGGTTTGGTACAAAAGCATCATCCAGGAAAGGTCTCTGATGAGTAAAGATAATAAGAGGACCCCAGTTCTTCAACAAATGTGTGAGAAAATGATTGAAATGTTTAAAAACAATGAACCTTAAACTCTGTGTTTTTATTTTATTTGCATTTTCCATCCTGTCCCAACTTTTTCTGATTTGGGGTTGTACGTTTACACTTTCATGAATTTATCTATGTACAGTGTATCACAAAAGTGAGTACACCCCTCACATTTCTGCAAATATTTCATTATATCTTTTCATGGGACAACACTATAGACATGAAACTTGGATATAACTTAGAGTAGTCAGTGTACAGCTTGTATAGCAGTGTAGATTTACTGTCTTCTGAAAATAACTCAACACACAGCCATTAATGTCTAAATAGCTGGCAACATAAGTGAGTACACCCCCACAGTGAACATGTCCAAATTGTGCCCAAATGTGTCGTTGTCCCTCCCTGGTGTCATGTGTCAAGGTCCCAGGTGTAAATGGGGAGCAGGGCTGTTAAATTTGGTGTTTTGGGTACAATTCTCTCATACTGGCCACTGGATATTCAACATGGCACCTCATGGCAAAGAACTCTCTGAGGATGTGAGAAATAGAATTGTTGCTCTCCACAAAGATGGCCTGGGCTATAAGAAGATTGCTAACACCCTGAAACTGAGCTACAGCATGGTGGCCAAGGTCATACAGCAGTTTTCCAGGACAGGTTCCACTCGGAACAGGCTTCGCCAGGGTCGACCAAAGAAGTTGAGTCCACGTGTTCGGCGTCATATCCAGAGGTTGGCTTTAAAAAATAGACACATGAGTGCTGCCAGCATTGCTGCAGAGGTTGAAGATGTGGGAGGTCAGCCTGTCAGTGCTCAGACCATACGCCGCACACTGCATCAACTCGGTCTGCATGGTCGTCATCCCAGAACGAAGCTGACGCACAAGAAAGCCAGCAAACAGTTTGCTGAAAACAAACAGTCCAAGAACATGGATTACTGGAATGCCCTGTGGTCTGACGAGACCAAGATAAACTTGTTTGGCTCAGATGGTGTCCAGCATGTGTGGCGGCGCCCTGGTGAGAAGTACCAAGACAACTGTATCTTGCCTACAGTCAAGCATGGTGGTGGTAGCATCATGGTCTTGGGCTGCATGAGTGTTGCTGGCACTGGGGAGCTGCAGTTCATTGAGGGAAACATGAATTCCAACATGTACTGTGACATTCTGAAACAGAGCATGATCCCCTCCCTTCGAAAACTGGGCCTCATGGCAGTTTTCCAACAGGATAACGACCCCAAACACAACCTCCAAGATGACAACTGCCTTGCTGAGGAAGCTGAAGGTAAAGGTGATGGACTAAACTCAATTGAGCACCTGTGGCGCATCCTCAAGTGGAAGGTGGAGGAGTTCAAGGTGTCTAACATCCACCAGCTCCGTGATGTCATCATGGAGGAGTGGAAGAGGATTCCAGTAGCAACCTGTGCAGCTCTGGTGAATTCCATGCCCAGGAGGGTTAAGGCAGTGCTGGATAATAATGGTGGTCACACAAAATATTGACACTTTGGGCACAATTTGGACATGTTCACTGTGGGGTGTACTCACTTATGTTGCAGCTATTTAGACATTAATGGCTGTGTGTTGAGTTATTTTCAGAAGACAGTAAATCTACACTGCTATACAAGTTGTACACTGACTACTCTAAGTTATATCCAAGTTTCATGTCTATAGTGTTGTCCCATGAAAAGATATAATAAAATATTTGCAGAAATGTGAGGGGTGTACTCACTTTTGTGATACACTGTATGTATAATTAAACATAAATGTTCTTCTAACACTAGCTTTTCATTATTAGAGAAGGGGTTAGTATTGGGACCTCTATTTTTTACACTTTACATGCTACTATTTGGAATTATTATTCCTAGACCTGGCATTAATTTCCACTGCTATGCAGGCAACACACAGCTGTATTTATCAGCCAAACTCAACAACGTTAACACAGTCAGTAAGATTGTCTTCTTTCACTTAATTCAGATAAAACCCAGGTATTACCTGCCGACTTTTGATTAGTCTTTACAAACCAGGGATGTTTAGCTCCGATCCTGGGGGTCTGAGATCTGGGCAGTCTGGTGCCGTCATGTTCTCTTACGATTGCTGGCTCAGTTGTGATATTTTGGGTAATCTGGCTGCGCCTGGTTTCTGACCCCTAGGACCAGAACTGCCCACCCTGACTATAGACAAAAGTGTAGAGTTTTGGGGTCCAATGTCGTAGAGGTTTGCAGCAATCTGGGATGTTGGATTTCTGTCGTTCTGTCTCAAGTTTGCTGATGGTGGAGAAGGTGGGCGCTGATGTCCCATGAGATCCCTCATAGCTGTGTCACCTCTTAGTTCTTTTATTTAGTTATGTTTTGTTAATTAGGGGTGCCAGAGTCTCACGCTACAAGCTATTTTAACTACATTTGTTCTTTTACCCTGAAGTGGTTCTGATGACCTTTTTACCCACCTGAAGCCTGCAGGGTTGAGGCTGGCATGCTAACAATTCTTTATCCTCCTGGTGATAGATAGATGGTGTAGTGTGTGACCCCCATCGCCGATTAGTTGTGTAGTGTGAAATCCACAATGACTTAAAAAACTCTCGATTACAAGAGATCCAGTTGTGTAGTGTGAACTGTACAGCGACCTGAACACTTTAAAAGTCGTGTAGTGTGAACATAACTTCTGCTGATGGTGCGTAATGTCTGCTGCAAATCATTGTGTCGAGTAGAAGATTCATGATGAAAATGTGCATCATCTGGTGGAAATTACATCCTGAGCTACAGTTTTAGGGCAAGGTTACAGAAGCGGTGCAAAAACTCTTTCATAGTGGGAAGATATTCCTGGATGACACCTCCACCTCCTCACCCTCTTGGTTCCTCTCAAGGTTTCTTCCTGTAATTTAAGGGAGTTTTTTCAGAGTGTTTTTGGTCTGTCTGTCCTGAATGCTGTAAAGCTGCTTTGAGAAAATGTCTATTGAACATAAACTTTAGCTTTTCTCATGTTCTTCTCAATCACCAGAATCAAGTGTCATTAAGACTTTATTGAAGGTTCTTCCTCAAAGAACTGAAAGTACTTCTTACTCAGGCCTGAACATCTCACCACAGATCATCAGGACTTCTGTGAGAACAGTAAAACAATCAGTAAAGCTCTGACTCCACTATTTAATAGCTTCTTAAAAGGAACGTTGTAGGTTTGCAATATTTCATCCACTATGTGAATAGTGAGGATAATATAATATAATATAATATAATATAATATAATATAATATAATATAATATAATATAATATAATATAATATATTATAATCTGGGATCAATTCTGCAATTTTTCTCTGGGATCAATAAAGTATTTCTGATTCTGAAATAAAAGCCAAAGCCTCTGTCACATTTTTATAGATGTTATCAATAGGACAGTAGAAAAAGATATAGAGGTATATATGAGGTATATATGAGGTATAAGAGAGAACTGCAACAGGAAATGACCAATCAGTCTGTCGGTCTGAGTCCAGAACTTCCTCTTCTTCTCTTGTTGGTTTCACATCAGTTTCACATGAACATCAGACGATGAAGCTTCTGATCAGTTTTCTGCTCTCCGTACACACAGCTCAGTGTGGTGAGTACATGATTCTTCACTTCTTCTACAAAGTTACTGCCTGATTTCAAGACGGTTCTTTTAACTCTATGGGCACAAATTCCCACAGTCACACTTGAAATGGTGGGCTTTTACAGAAAAAGGTGTACAACTTAACATGAGCATGATTTTGCAATGGGATGTCCAACAAGCTCATGGTCAGGTGTCCATATACTTATGACCATATACTGCATATCTGCCAAGTAAACTATTTAAATGAAACAGTCCAAACATTTGTAAGCAACATTTAATTTCAGAGGAGCCTTGAATCATTGTTTTGTTGTATAACCCAACCTCACTTTAGATTAGCTTTAGATTAGCTTTAGATCACACTTTAGATTAGCTTTAGTTTAGCTTTAGATCACACTTTAGATTAGCTTTAGTTTAGCTTTAGATCACACTTTAAATTAGCTTTAGTTTAGCTTTAGATCACACTTTAGTTTAGCTTTAGTTTAGCTTTAGATCACACTTTAGTTTAGCTTTAGTTTAGCTTTAGATCACACTTTAAATTAGCTTTAGTTTAGCTTTAGATCACACTTTAAATTAGCTTTAGTTTAGCTTTAGATCACACTTTAAATTAGCTTTAGTTTAGCTTTAGATCACACTTTAGTTTAGCTTTAGTTTAGCTTTAGATCACACTTTAGATTAGCTTTAGTTTAGCTTTAGATCACACTTTAGTTTAGCTTTAGTTTAGCTTTAGATCACACTTTAGATTAGCTTTAGTTTAGCTTTAGATCACACTTTAGATTAGCTTTAGTTTAGCTTTAGATCACACTTTAGCCTCCTAGGACCTGGCGTCCACATATATGTGGACAACACATTTTAGGTTGTCTACGTCACAATATTAATTCTATCTCTACAAGTGCCTGGTGTCCACATCCGAGGACATTATACTACCATCTAGTGGCGGCAAAAGAGCAGAACGCATTACATCATTGATTCAAGATGGCCAACAACACACCTGGAAGTTCAGATGACAACACCCGTGCTAAACCTCGCTCAGGTAAAAGATTCAATCAAAATTCACGGCTGGTTTTTGCTCAGATATGTATATAAGTGTTCAATGTTTGTTGTGGAAGTGAATTTTTACAAAAGTTAGCAAATGTTACGATTTACCATGCGGCTAAACATGAAGTCCACATATGTGGACAGCGGGACTTTGTTTTGTTGAGTTTTTTGTAAATGTCCACAAATGTGGACAGTAGGACTTGGGATGATTTTAGTATTTTAGTAAACAAAAATAGTTTACTACAGTGCAAACAGGTATTGCATGCTTCTTGAATTATTCTAAATGGTTCATTTGATTGTTATGGTGTTCTTTTGTTTTTTGCCAGAGCGTTACTCTCTTTCACAAGTAATGAAGTTCCTGGGGCTACTGGATGGAGGAAACTCTGAATTGGAAGATTTGTCAGACATTGATGATCCCGTGAGGGATGCTGACTATCAACCTCCAAGGCAGGAGCCAAGCAGCAGTGAGGAGGACAGTAGTGGATGTGAGGACCTCATTCCACAGCCTTCTAAGCCTGTAAGGGGACGAAAACGTCACAGGGATGAACGTGAAGGCTATCCTTCAGATCGTGACAGTACCAGTTCACGCACTCCCAGAAGTTGTTCCCGGACACAACAAGATGATGCTGATGTCTCAAACAATATCCCTGAAGATATAACACCAGAACCAAGCAATCAGAAACAGACCAAGAAAGGACGTGGGATGCGATGGAGGGCTAATCCACTAATACCAAATCAATCAGAGTTTGAGCATGAGGATGAAACTGAGCAGGACAGAGAGGGCTGGACTCCATCAGACTACATGGAGCAGTACATTGACAAAGATTTGATGATGAAGATTGCAGATTGCTCTAATGCTACATCACTGGCCAGAGATGGGGTCCTAATCAACACATCAACTGATGAAATCTATCATTTTTTTGGTGCGTGTATTTTAATGTCTTGCATACAGAGCCTTGAGATTCGATGCCATTACTCAAAGGTTTACACGTGACAGATTTTTCAGATTGAGACGATCAATCAAAGTGCTCATTGATGAAGATGTTCCTCAAGAAGTCAGAGAATGTGATAAGTTCTGGAAGGTGAGGCCTTTTCTGAACCGCATTCTGAAAGGCTGCATGTCTCAGGCCCGGCCACAATGCGTTTCTATTGACGAACAGATGATTCCATTCACAGGAGCTTGCCCCTGTCGACAGTATTTGCCAATGAAGCCAAATCCAGTTTTTTCCAGATCGTTTTTTTACAACCATCCAATGTGTGGAGCGAATGATGAAGAAGCAGATCTATGTAACTGGTACAGTGATGAAAAATCTGATTGCGTCAGCAGTGCAGAAGCTACCGGATGACAAATCTATGCAAAAGAATGGAAGAGGTACCTCCGCACAAGTTACCACTGAGGATGGAAAGGTTTGTGTTGTCAAGTGGTATGACAACAAACCTGTACTGATGATGTCTACTGTACATGAGAAAGAACCAGAAGACACTTGCCAAAGATGGGACAAAAAGCTAAAGCGATATGTGACCATCTCTCGACCAAGTATTGTCCGGGAATACAACTCGAAGATGGGTGGTGTTGACCTTGTAGATAGAATGATGAGTTACTATCGCCTGAGTGGCCGTACAAAGAAGTGGACTCTGCGGATGCTAATGCATTTTACAGACCTGGCATTAGCGAACAGCTGGCTATTGTACCGCAAAGACCACACTGTACGTGGCACACCAAAGAAGAACATCCTGCAGTTCCTTGAATTTCGGATGGACGTAGCCATAACCTTCTTGAGTCAGCTGGACAATGACAACTCTGAACTTTCACAGCAGGAAGATAATGAAGACGATTTGGTCCATGGAAAAAAGCGCTCAGTGAAGGGAGTGCCACATGTTTCAGTCCGCAGGAGAGGTAATGCACATATGCCAGAGGTGGTAAACTTGAAGAATGCCGCACGCTGCAGAGCAAAAGGCTGCTCTGGGAAAACTCGAGTGAAGTGTGTAAGGAACAAGGTGTTTCTCTGCTTACAGGCAGATCGCAACTGTTACATTGCCTTTCACACATAGGTGTACCCATGTTACCATGGTGGGAAAAAAGTTAGAAAAAGCAGTTTGGGAGTGTAATTCTTTCATGTTTCTTTTCATGTTTCATATTTCATGTTGCAATGTTCGGAATTTAATGCAAAATGATTGTTCATTTCCTTGTTTTAGACAACTTCCTGACACAGAAATTAATATGAGCACTACTGCTCAAGGTTGCATAATTGTTGTGTGTCATGTTTTTGCACTATGAATAAATGCTGCTGTGTTCAAGCACAAAATAAAACGTTTTGCACATTATAACTCTACTGTGGCTTTATTATGTTCTACAGACATTTAAAACGAATGTCCACATATGGGGACATCATTTTTCTTTGAAACTGTATCATGTAAAAAGACAAATCTTTGTTTTTACAATCATTAGGCCCCAACGAGCCCAAATAGTAAAGAGAAATTAAAAATGCATGCTCTGCAAGAGTTCAGGTCTTAGGAGGTTAGATTAGCTTTAGTTTAGCTTTAGATCACACTTTAAATTAGCTTTAGTTTAGCTTTAGATCACACTTTAAATTAGCTTTAGATCACACTTTAAATTAGCTTTAGTTTAGCTTTAGATCACACTTTAAATTAGCTTGGTGGATCTACTGGGGTGGCAGAGGGTGGCAAATGCCACCCTAAAAGAAAGCCTTGCCACCCCTGCTGCCACCCCAGTTGGCAGCAACAAATTAAAAGAAAAGTTATGGCCAATTTGCAACGCTGCCACTCTGACACAGTCAAAAACTGTTTGCTTTCCCTCTCACACATCTGCCACTCATCACCTGGGTCTTTCCTTAATGCCTTTCCTTTGATAATACTCCACCTACAGTAGTGTTACCATACTTCTATCTTCTATTAATGAGATCACATTGTATGGTCACTTATTCCTAATATGAACTGTTTCACATGAAACCTTAAATGCAAGACATTGATTGCATGAGATTAAGTTTGCCTGTATGAGTTTGTAAATGTCAGCCCGTGCCCTTTTGTAGTGTGTACATACTATTTCTCATCAAACTGTGATAACTGTGATTAAATTCAGTATAAATACGTCTGCCATATGTTGCCACCCCCCAAAAATCCTGCCCCCCTCTCGCCACCCCATAAATATTTTTCTAGATCCGCCCCTGGTCAGTTGAGTCACTTATACTGACGTTCTGATTGCGACTGATTTACTGCATTAAAATGCATCCAAATATCACTTGTCTTCCATGCACTTATCTTCTGTAAATAAATCCTTCTCTCTTAATTCTCTTGGCCCCTCACACTTCTCTTATCAGTGACAAGTTGACACTTTTTTTGCACATGTAACTGTTCTGTATATATTTGTTCTTTCTTATTTTAATTTTTTATATTTCCCTGTAACTTGCTTTGGCAATACGAATGTCATTATTTGTCATGCCAATAAAGCTTCTTTTGAGTTTGAGCTTGAGTTGAGTTTGTGTGTGTGTGTGTGTGTTTGTGTGTGTGTGTGTTTGTGTGTGTGTGTGTGTGTTTGTGTGTGTGTGTGTGTGTTTGTGTGTGTGTGTGTGTGTGTTTGTGTGTGTGTGTGTGTTTGTGTGTGTGTGTGTGTTTGTGTGTGTGTGTGTTTGTGTGTGTGTGTGTTTGTGTGTGTGTGTGTGTGTTTGTGTGTGTGTGTGTGTTTGTGTGTGTGTGTGTGTGTTTGTGTGTGTGTGTGTTTGTGTGTGTGTGTGTTTGTGTGTGTGTGTGTGTGTGTTTGTGTGTGTGTGTGTGTTTGTGTGTGTGTGTGTGTGTTTGTGTGTGTGTGTCTGTGTGTGTTTGTGTGTGTGTGTGTTTGTGTGTGTGTTTGTGTGTGTTTGTGTGTGTATGTGTGTGTTTGTGTGTGTTTGTGTGTGTATGTTTGTGTGTGTGTGTCTGTGTGTGTTTGTGTGTGTGTGTGTGTGTGTGTGTCTGTGTGTGTTTGTGTGTGTGTGTGTGTGTGTGTTTGTGTGTGTGTGTTTGTGTGTGTGTGTTTGTGTGTGTGTGTGTGTGTGTGTGTTTGTGTGTGTGTGTTTGTGTGTGTGTGTGTGTGTGTTTGTGTGTGTGTGTGTGTTTGTGTGTGTGTGTGTTTATGTGTGTGTGTGTGTGTGTTTGTGTGTGTGTGTTTGTGTGTGTGTGTGTGTTTGTGTGTGTGTGTCTGTTTGTGTGTGTTTGTGTGTGTGTGTTTGTGTGTGTGTATGTGTTTGTGTGTGTGTGTGTGTTTGTGTGTGTGTGTGTTTGTGTGTGTTTATGTGTGTGTGTGTGTGTGTTTGTGTGTTTGTGTGTGTGTGTGTCTGTTTGTGTGTGTTTGTGTGTGTGTGTTTGTGTGTGTGTGTGTTTGTGTGTGTGTTTGTGTGTGTTTGTGTGTATGTTTGTTGGTTGTGAGATTTTGTTTATTCAGGTTGAAACAAATAATAAACAAATATGCAAAATTTAGTAGAAGTGGCAGATCACTTTCATGGCACTGTACATTTTATTTACGCTGTAAAAAATTATTGTAAATTTACAGTAAATTACTGTAGAGCCCTTTTACAGTAAAGAACTGTAATGTGTTGGCAGTTAATTACCAGAATTTTACAGTGAAATTACTGTGAGCTTACAGTAATATACTGTACATTTCCAGCATAGTTGCAAGTAAATTACTGTATTTTTACAATAACTAACTGTGGAGTATATCTACAGTAAGAACTGTAATGTGTTACCAGTTAATTATCTTAATCTTTACAGTAAAATCACTTTGTTTATAGTAATATACTGTACAATGTAATCACTGTTGCCATTAAATGACTGTAAATGAAAAGTAAATAACTATATAGCTGCAATATATTGTTATTTTTACATGTTATTTATGTAATTTGTGCAGTACATCATTCTAGATTTATTACTGCAGTGAAAACATAATTGCAACTGATAGTACAATAAAAACTAAGACGTTGTCTTTACAAAACTTAATGTTACACAAAACAAACACTAGAATTTGCTTTTTATTTCCTCTTTTATTTAAACAGTGTGAATTTTGTTTTTGTTTTAAACACAAACAGACATATTCAACAATTTCTTCTAACAAACCCCCGAGATTGTTGCCAGTGTTTGTGAACATTTAGAATTGTATGCATAAAAATAACCTAAAATAAGGTCATATTTTAATACAAGTCCTTAAAATACTACAAAAGAAGAAAAATAATATATGTGAAGAAGTTAGTGGCACTCACGCAATCTCAAAACTGACAGTAAAACATTAAACAATTAGCATATAAACCTGAACAAACGTAGCAACATCTAAACATAAAAAACTTGAAGCTTTGGCATGTGTCTGGTCTTGTCTTATATTATTGTTATTATTTTGTTATATTTTCTTTATGCATTTTCTCTCTTTTAGCGCATACAATTGCCCGATTGCGTCATGCTTCCTCTTCACCAATGCCGATCTCCGCTCTGATTGAGGAGAACGAAGCTAACCCGCGCCCCCTCCGACACGTGGGCAGCAGCCGTATGCATCTTATCACCTACACTTTGACGAGTGCAGTACAGCTCAGCGTTGTGTACGGAGATACACACCCTGAGAGCACTCTTTTCTCATCTCTGTGCAGGCACCATCAGTTACACCAGTCATGAGAGAGAGACCCCATCTGGCTTAGTCCCGCCCATATCTGAACAACAGGCCAATCGTTGTTCACGTGGCCGCTCAGCCTTAGCCAGTAGGCAGAGCTGAGATTCGATACGATGTATTCTAGATCCCAGCTCTGGTTCCAGCGTGTGTTTTTACCGCTGTGCCACCTTATATTATTTTGTTAACTCAAAACACGTCAATGTCTGGCGTGTGGGTGGTAAGAAATAGCAGACAAATATCTCAAATATCTTTAAAACGACTTTAACTCCGCCCCAAAAATCCAATCATGCATTGCGGTTTCTTGTATTTTACTGTAATCTAAAGCACCCCCATATTTGCCCAAATATTTACACTTTAATTGTGTAAATTATGAAAAAAAAAAAACATTTTAACTGTGAAATATTTACTGTAAATTTACAGCAATTTTCTACAGTGTATCTGACTGTGATGTTTCTTTTTTACCTCTGGTATTAGGAATATACAATCAGGGTGGCACAGTGGGGGGTGACACCATCCTTTTCTGTGAATCTAAAGAGATTCTTCTCTGGACTAAAGGTGGAGACAGAGGAGTGCTGATCATGAGTTTTCGAGATGGAGAAACCACCAATCACATGAGAGACGACAGATACAGTTTATTACTTGATTCATTTCTTCATATAAATAATCTTACTCTATCAGACTCTGGGATTTATTCATGTAATAATGATCCAGTGTGGAATCTCACTGTAACTCCATTACAAGGTGGGTGAATGTCTGTGAAAATGTCACTTGTAAGACCTGATGGTCTGTAACCAAAGTTTCAGGACAGATTTTATACAGGACAGTGACATAAATGTATTTCCTACAGGTTCAATCCCACCAACCCCTGCCTGGATTCCAGAGCAGGAGGAAGATGAACAGAAAGGTAAACACATCTGTAAATGATTATTGTTGTAGTGTTTTATTACTGTTCATTATTATACATATTGATTTTAGATTAAGTTGAAGGTAAACATGAAGGTAGCTGAATGTGTAAATTCTCACATGTTTTTTCTTATAAGAGATGATTCAGTGTGTGATTTATGTGTGTTTATTACACAGATGAACGTTTTTGTTTTTCTGTGAAATGAAGAATCACATCCAGTCTGGATTCTGCTAAAGAAGTGGCGAGCCAGTCTTTACAAACAAAAAATTCTACTTAATTTAGTCATATCCAATGACCTTTTTCACTCCCTCTACCTCCACTTCTGACTGAGGAGAGCTGTTCTGTGTGTTTTCTTTAACTTATTTTATAATAAATGTATTCTGAATTTAGAGCTGGACAAGGTTACATGTTAAAGAGACGACATTCTTCCTCTTCTTCTTTCTCTTCTTTTTTTCGTTTTTTAAGTGCTGAGTGTAACTGTGTTTTGTCAATAATAATAATAATTATTATTAATAATTATTGTATTATTATTGTTGCTGCTGTTATTATTGTTTTATTAGTAGTAATATTAGCATTATTGTTATTATCACCCCTACTTTTATTATCATTACCTTTACTTTTTAAAATTGAAAGACATATAAATTGTTCCTGATTGATTTGAGATGGATTAAAATAAAATAAACTGGCAAAGCTGGTGTGTGCCACAAAGCTTCAGGTGAACTTTTGAATGTTGTCCTTGTCTTTACTTGTTGATTGTTGTGTCTGCTGTAGTGTGTGATGATGTCAGAATAAACCAGCTAGTATGTAATAAAATAATGAATATTATGTCCGTTATACCACTTAGATAGTGCTTCCCCCTAGATAAATGTGAGTGCTGTTGTGTCTAAAAAGAAGATTCCTTCTACTGTATGAGTTTTTTCTGGCCATTTTTAGACCCTGCCCGTCCTGCGCCTGCATTATCAGGGACTAGTCTGCTGCAGGAGACATGAGACAGAGAAACAGTGGGTATTGGAGGAATACCCTGTGATGTGGCGTGTATTATATTGTATTATGTGGGTAAAGTGACACTTGGTTTTTGATTACTGTGAAAAGTTAAGAAACTCTGAACCCAGGTAAAAAAAAATCATCTGAGCTGCTGTTTTCCCCAAACAAAACAAGTTCATGTTCTTTATAGTTCATATAAATCTTTATTTAACTACATTACTTACTTAGAGAGTAAGTTATGTCTGTATTACAGTAAAACATTCTGTAGCTTAACATACAGTATATTTCTATTTAAATAAATCTTAAAGCATTTTGATGAAAATGAAGCAGGACGTCCTCTGTAAGTCTTGTAGCTATCTCAGCCTGTCAGCCTGGGATCTAATGCTGTTCACACCATGTAGGAAGAAGCTGCTGGTTCCTCATCTCCTGACAGCTCTAAGTCTGACTCTTCTGCATAAATTCTTGATAAAAACTTCTCTGCCTTATTCAGTCCTCTGTTTTCTTGTATTGAAATTAGGGATGTCCCGATCACGTTTTTTTGTTCCCGATACCGATCCCGATTGTTAATTTTGATCCCGATCCGATATCGATACTCAAACCGATACTTGTATTTTCTAGATGTTGTCTACATAAGAACTGGATAATACTGTTCACACAGTGCACACTTCAAGTACATTACAGTTATTCAAATTAATCCAGTGTGTATGTTTAACAACTAAATAGCTCTGCAGTGCTGAAGGGAACAATGCTGCATCCAAGCTATTGGCTTAATGTTTTTGTATTTTTACAAAATCAATCAAAATGAGTGAGATAATTACAGTTTTACTTTAAACTTTACATTCGCAGAAAAAAATCTGTTTAATGCAGTGATGCACTAAAAATGAACAGAAATCTGTGTAGCAGCTTCACTTGAATATAAGAAAAAAGTTACTTAACAGCATTACAGTAAAACCTGAATACCAAAATAAAATGGAAAGGCTCTTATGTTATGAAGGAAAGCCAGTTCTTAAAGTGCTTGTATTGTGACAAGGGTTTTATGGACGTTTGTACACTAATTGAGTGTGTTTTGACCCTTTTGGCCTTCCATAGAACATGAAATAGCGTGCTTGACTCTAGCTCTCCGCTATTCGGTACTAACAGAGGAAGATAATGAAGTGTTCTGCTCCCGACTATTCTGAAATATACCGTGTATTTATTTCTTTATTAAGTGAGTGCATCACTACGTTGTTTTGTAAACCGGAGTGATCCTTCACTCACACACCACATAAACAGTAAAATTCTACAGTAATGAACGCAGCTCTGCTCCCACCGCATCATGAAGCGCTCACATTGAACTTGTTTTAATTTCCACTTGAAACTATTTCCACACAGCGGACATGCTGACGTAGAACAAAAGATCGGGATTAAGATCGGGTTTAGTAAAGCCGATTCCGATCAATTAAAAAATGCCGAGATCGGCCCCGATCCCGATCTTTGAGATCGGATCGGGACATCCTTAATTGAAATAGGCTAAAAACAGGGGGTAGTAAATCCTGCTGTCCACTACAAAGGACATAAAGGAATAAATGTTGTGTTTTGAAAGGGTTAAAATTGCTGTACATTTCCCCATACATACGCTGCTGGTTTAATCTACAGTACATGCTACATGTAGCCTATTTTCACTAATGGCGTGTCCACCTCGTCCTCATGAAGAAACTGTCTGCAATAATAAACACAGATTTATCACACACACACACACACACACACACACATCTCTTCATTAACAAACATGATCCTGCTCCGGTCACGGCTGTAGATGATTTTCCTACTCGGTAGATCTTTTGTAGGTCTGGATGATAAAAATACAAATACAAGATTAGCTTTAAATATGAACTGAACAGTAATGAGTTTTTACGTTCGATGAGCCTCTGCAGAACTGTGTGAAATATGAGCAGGGTAAATCTTACCTCAGGTGGTGAAAAACAACACAAATGTTTATCACTTACTGCACCAGAAGATCTTCCTGTATAACCTGTGTGAAGCAAAGAAAGAGAGAACAGAGAGTCACTCAACATGTTAATGATGTTATGATGAATTATTTAAGTACTGGGTGGTTATAATGTTATGGCTGATCAGTGTAAATCTTAAATCTAAGTCCTAAAGGAATCATTTCTAAAAAATATTAGATCTTGGACTGATATTATTTTATAAGTAGTGATCTTTGATTCCACTTTGACCTTTATTTAAATACGTTCCCGACTATTTACAATTAAAGTTTAATTCAGATTTCAGCTCCGTACCTTGATGAATAATTAAGATCGGCTCAGGTGAAGCTCATCTGGCTGGAAGACTCGTTGATGTTGGGTGAATCGAGGTACCTTGTTCATTCCTTCAGCTTAGTGGTTCATGTTCATGTTCATGTTCACTCGGCATCTAAGGACAGTTTAACACATTCAGTTTCTCACTGACCAATGAGAAGTTTTTATTATTCTGTCTGACTTGAGCTAGTGAAGAATTCTTTGTTAGACAGATAACATGTACCTGTCTGTTCATCCCAGCTTCATTCACTTACCTTACATCTCATCAGCCTCAATCAGCAGCTTGTGCTTTCTGTTTTCCTGGCCTTAAGTCTGGAGTGGAGATGTTGGGTTCATCTCTGTCTTTTCCAGCTTCATCCTCCTAGCTGGAATCTCATCACCATCATCTAGTTGCCTTTGCTTTCTGCTTTCTTGGTCTTAAGTCTGAAGTGGAGCTGTCTGTCCTTTCTAGCTTCATTTACTTAGCTGGGTTCTCATCACCCTCATCCAATCATTGTCACCTTTTGCTTTCCTGGACAGAGAGCTAGGGTGGAGATGTTTGGTTCCTCTCTGTCCCTTCCAGCTTCATCCTCTTAGCTGGATTCTCATCATCCTCATCTAGTTGCTTGCGCTTCTTGCCCTCCTGGACAGAGAGCTGGGGTGGAGATGTTTGGTTCCTCTCTGTCCTTTCCAGCTTCATCCTCTTAGCTGGATTCTCATCACCTTCATCTAGTCGCTTGTGCTTCTTGCCCTCCTGGACAGAGAGCTGGGGTGGAGATGTTTGGTTCCTCTGTGGATTTTCCAGCTTCATCCTCTTAGCTGGATTCTCATCACCCTCATCCAATCATTGTCACCTTTTGCTTTCCTGGACAGAGAGCTGGGGTGGAGATGTTTGGTTCCTCTCTGTCCTTTCCAGCTTCATCCTCTTAACTGGATTCTCATCATCCTCATCTAGTTGCTTGCGCTTCTTGCCCTCCTGGACAGAGAGCTGGGGTGGAGATGTTTGGTTCCTCTCTGTCCTTTCCAGCTTCATCCTCTTAGCTGGATTCTCATCACCTTCATCTAGTCGCTTGCGCTTCTTGCCCTCCTGGACAGAGAGCTGGGGTGGAGATGTTTGGTTCCTCTGTGGATTTTCCAGCTTCATCCTCTTAGCTGGATTCTCATCACCTTCATCTAGTCTCTTGCGCTTCTTGCCCTCCTGGACAGAGAGCTGGGGTGGAGATGTTTGGTTCCTCTGTGGATTTTCCAGCTTCATCCTCTTAGCTGGATTCTCATCACCTTCATCTAGTCGCTTGTGCTTCTTGCCCTCCTGGACAGAGAGCTGGGGTGGAGATGTTTGGTTCCTCTGTGGATTTTCCAGCTTCATCCTCTTAGCTGGATTCTCATCACCTTCATCTAGTCGCTTGTGCTTCTTGCAGTCCAGGACAGAGAGCTGGGGTGTAGATGTTTGGTTCCTCTCTGTCCTTTCCAGCTTTATTCCTTCAGATGGATTCTCATTACCCTCATCTAGTTGCCTTTGCTCTTTGCTTTCTTGAACAGAGAGCTGGGGTGGAGATGTTGGGTCGCTCTTTGTCCTTTCCAGCTTCATCCTCTTAGCTGGATTCTCATCACCCTCATCCAATCGTCGTTGCCTTTGGCTTTCCTGGACAGAGGGCTGGGGTGGAGCTGGACTCTCATCACCCTCATCCAGTCGCTTGCGCTTCTTGCCCTCCAGGACAGAAAAGTGAGCTGAAGATGTTGGTTTGCTGTCTGGCTGTTCCAGTTTCATTTTTTTGGCTGGAATCTCGTCACCTTCATGCTGCATCTTGCGTTTTCTGTTCTTTTGTTGTTTGATATCAAATTTGCTGCTGGTGCTACAAACCACAAAACAAATAAATGAATGAATGAATTAAACCCAAATCAGATATACAGTGTACAGAGTTACTTTTATAGAGACTCACCTGATATAGAACAGCATGTATATCAGCTGGTTCAGCGCTGAACTTTTATCTTTGACAGTGACCAATGTGTCGTTTAATTCGTACCACTGTCCATTACAGGCCTACAACAGATACAGATGATTTTTATTGAAGCTCATTGCTAGAAGTGTTTCCTCCAGTAGAAATAATCTGTGATTGCGTAGGCTAGCTTACTTTGACGTAGCTATAACAGTGTTGTTGGCCAGAGTCATGAGCAGAACGAGCCACGATACCATAAAGCTCATATTTTTCTGGCTTTCTGCTGCGCTGACACATGAACGGCTTCATGTCCAGCTTCTCAGGATAGTCCACATGCTGTGTAAAGAGCAGAGCGCTCATATGATAAATGCTTTAAATGTCAGATTTAAAAGTAGTTAATAATAATATAATATAATATAGAGTTTGTAGTACAGTAGTTCTGACAGTTTTACCTTGTTGCAATTACCTGGATTCAGTTTGAAAACCAGCACCTTTGAGTTTTGACCAAATGAAACATAATTGATTCCAGGCTGGATCTTCCTGCACCTGTAAACATGAATAGAAATGAAAAACATTCGAGTATTTCAGTAGAATAAATGTGTGTTTATTTTTACTGTGGTTAAACCTACTTCTGACATGTGAATTCAGCATCTTCATCGAACTCCAGGGGTTTATTCGTGTACATTTCCAGACCTTCTGTAAGCGACTCGACCCCCTAAACACAGGAATGAATAAAAACATTTATATTTACTTATATATACTTGTACATTTAACAGATATTTTTGACTATTATGCAGGTGAATGTCGTTTCTCTGAACCTCAGCTGGTAGTGAAATCGTCTGGTAAACCTCAAGTGTATCTGATAGTGCACCACAGTTTCCACATTCAGCTGTAAATCAAGAGAAAATCAAATCAGAAGAATGTGGAAATGAACAATGAGTTGTATTCATATACACCCATCAGGCATAACATTATGAGCATCTTCCTGATATTGTGTTGGTCTTCCTGTGATGCTCTGTGTATTCTGACACCTTTCTATCAGAACCAGCATGAACTTCTTCAGCAGTTTGAGCTACAGCAGCTCGTCTGTTGGATCGGATCACACGGGCCAACCTTGAGCCTTTGCTGCCCATGACCCTGTCGCTGGTTTACCACTGTTCCTTCCTTGGACCACTTTTGATAGACACTGACCCCACAAGAGCTGCAGTTTTGGAGATGCTCTGACCCAGTAATCCAGCCATCACAATCTGGCCCTCGTCAAACTCGCTCAGATCCTCACGCTCGACCATTTTTCCTGCTTCTAACATCAACTTTGGGGATAAAATGTTCACTTGCTGCCTAATATATCCCCCCTACTAACAGGTGCCGTGATGAAGAGATAATCAGTGTTATTCACTTCACCCCTCAGTGCTCATAATGTTATGCCTGGTCAGTGTATATAAAATAAAGCAGGTAATCCAGTCATATAAGCATCATAGACAAACACTGCAGTATGATGGGAAATGTTAAGTTACTTTAAATATGTTACGGTCACTGGATGCCACATTTTGTGTGAATAAAATTAAAAATCTTTTATTATTTTCCGACTTACTCTCAATTTCCAAGCTGCCCTGAAATAGTTTCTGGAGCAGAGACGTTTCCTTCTCCTTCCTGTTTAAAGTGATGATACGAGGAAAACAGTGAATAAATGTTTAATGTAATATAGTGACTCAAATCATTCATCTGGATTAAATAATAGAGACTAAAACAATGACTGCATGTCTAGGTTTAGGAAGGAAATTGCTGTTGTTAGTAAGAAGGTAATACAGGGTAAACTGTATAGTGGAGGGCGGCACGGTGGCTCGGTGGGTAGCACTTTTGCCTCACAGCAAGAAGGTCCTGGGTTCGGGTCCTTTCTGTGTGGAGTTTGCATGTTCTCCCCGTGTCTGTGTGGGTTTCGCTCGGACTCTCCGGTTTCCTCCCACAGTCCAAAAATATGCAGTCAGGTTAATCTGAGACACTGAATTGTCCTATAAGTGAATGTGTGTGTGTGTGTGTGTGTCTGCCCTGTGATGGACTGGCGCCCCGTCCAGGGTGCTACTGTGTGCCTTGCGCCCATTGAAAAGCTGGGATGGGCTCCAGCACCCACCCACAACCCTAATTGGATAAGCGCTTAAAACAGTGAGTGAGTGTATAATGGAGATCTTATTGTGCCTGATACAGACACTCATGTCATTCCAGTTCTCTCTGACTTGCTTCTAATCGCTATATTTATATCAGAAACGCTCTGGAGCCTAAAATACATACAACGTTCTTCTTTAACAAGGATAACAGAGATCACATGACTTTAATTTGATCCTATGGTGCTTCTTTTAACCCTATATACACCTACCCACTACCAGACGTGCTAGACTCATGCATGGCCTTCAAAGTACCCAGCAGGAACTCATGTGGATCTTGTGAAAATCCGAGAGCAAACTGAGGGCCCAAACCTGAAAACCAAACAAACCATGAACTCAATAATGGGTCAGCGATTTAAATCTGATATACACAAGCATTAAAAACACGATCATACTCACGGTGCAGGTGACAGAGCACCCCAAACGGTTCAATGACTTTTCCTGAGCTGTTCAGGACTTGGGTGATGTGAGCCTCCATGGTGCACATCATACACAACCCATTCTGGTGACCTAGGGGTGAAAATACGACACCAATAAATAGGTTCATGGGTAACGGAATGACTTCATTAACATGTGATTGACCTACATGTCCTGGAATGCTCTCCACTGAGCATGTAGCTAGCCAGGGGAGCCGTGTAGGTCAGGCACTGTAGAACTGAGTTCAGGTAGCACGTGTTGTGGTTGTTTTCCAAGCCGGCTCCCACAGGAAGCTCCTCACTCCATTCCAGCTTTGCATTCTGATTTTCAGGCATTTTCTCTGATCTGATGAAAATAAAGTAAAAATAAATAATCAAGCATTGAGTCTGTACCTGAATACCTTAATTACAGCATTAAATACTCTAATAACACCAGTTAATATCATCATTATACCTGTGTGTCAGTAGCAAAACTACATTTTACCTAATGTGCAACTTCAATGAAAACTATAGATGAGCGATCGTCTCTGACTTTACATCTACAAGGTGGACCAACTAGGTAGGAGTGTCTAATAGAGTGGACAGTGAGTGGACACGGTATTTAAAAACTCCAGCAGCGCTGCTGTGTCTGATTCACTCATACCAGCACAACACACACTAACACACCACCACCATGTCAGTGTCACTGCAGTGCTGAGAATGATCCACCACCTAAATAATACCTGCTCTGTAGTGGTCCTGTGGGGGTCCTGACCATTGAAGAACAGGGTGAAAGGAGGTTTAAAAGTATTTAGAGAAACAGATGGACTACAGTCGGTAATTGTAGAACTGCAAAGTGCTTCTATATGGTAAGTGGAGCTTATAAAATGGACAGGGAGGTGGTCATAATGTTATGGCTGATCAGTGTATGATCACCTTCAAAGTATTTGGACACTAGTTCAAATGATTAAATTCAGTATTTTCCAATACAGTCGTCTGTTAAAATATGTACACACACTTCCAATTCCCATAAATGTCCAATAAAAACAGGATTTGACCCTAGTCATACTGAACAGCTCTGGGATGAACTGGAACGTCAGCTGTGAGCCAGTGCCTTCTTGCTCAGTATGAACAAACATACCCCAACATCTCATGGAAAGCCGTTCCATGAGAACAGGGGGGCGACCTCATATTACTTACTGCTCATGGTTTTGAAATGGGATGTAAAACCAGCTCAAAGTCAAGTGTTCAGATACCTTTGATCAGGTGGTGTAAATGTAATAAATAGAGCTTTTTGTATATAGGTCAAAAATCAATCAACCAATCAATCAAACAAATCAATAGATAGATGTTCTTACCATGTGTCTGAACTGGTTGCTTCACTGGTACGATGTGATGTGATGAGTGAGTTCAGTACTGACTGGCTGTAATGTAACATTCTATAAGGTTCCACTGATTATGACATCATAATAACCTGCATTAAGCACTGAGACCTTCAGCAGTGATGAGTTCCTATTGAGATGCTGCATTACTATAATGAATGAATACAATTATACAACCCCAAATCAGAAAAAGTTGGGACAGTATAAAAAAGCCAGTAATAAAAAAACACAGAGTTTCTTACATTTACTTTGACTTTTATTTGATGTCAGACAGGATGAACCTGAAGATGAAGATATTTCATGTTTTATCTGCTCAACTTCATTTCATTAATTAATAAACATCCATTCCTGCATTTCAGGCCTGCAACACATTCCAAAAAAAGTTGGGACAGGGGCAATTTAGGGCTAGTAATGAGGTGAAACAAGTAAATAATGATGTGATTCCAAACAGGTGATTGTAATCATGGTTTGGTACAAAAGCATCATCCAGGAAAGGTCTCTGATGAGTAAAGATAATAAGAGGACCCCAGTTCTTCAACAAATGTGTGAGAAAATGATTGAAATGTTTAAAAACAATGAATCTTAAACACTGTTTTTATTTTATTTGCATTTTCCATCCTGTCCCAACTTTTTCTGATTTTGGGTTGTACGTTTACACTTTCATGAATTTATGTATGTATGTATGTATGTATAATTAAACATAAATGTTCTTCTAACACTAGCTTTTCATTATTAGAGAAGGGGTTAGTATTGGGACCTCTATTTTTTACACTTTACATGCTACTATTTGGAATTATTATTCCCAGACCTGGCAATAATTTCCACTGCTATGCAGGCGACACACAGCTGTATTTATCAGCCAAACTCAACAACGTTAACACAGTCAGTAAGATTGTCTTCTTTCACTTAATTCAGATAAAACCCAGGTATTACCTGCCGACTTTTGATTAGTCTTTACAAACCAGGGATGTTTAGCTCCGATCCTGGGGGTCTGAGATCTGGGCAGTCTGGTGCCCTCATGTTCTCTTACGATTGCTGGCTCAGTTGTGATATTTTGGGTAATCTGGCTGCGCCTGGTTTCTGACCCCTAGGACCAGAACTGCCCACCCTGACTATAGACAAAAGTGTAGAGTTTTGGGGTCCAATGTCTTAGAGGTTTGCAGCAATCTGGGATGTTGGGTTTCTGTCGTTCTGTCTCAAGTTTGCTGATGGTGGAGAAGGTGGGCGCTGATGTCCCATGAGATCCCTCATAGCTGTGTCACCTCCTAGTTCTTTTAGTTAGTTATGTTTTGATAATTAGGGGTGCCAGAGTCTCACGCTACAAGCTATTTTAACTAAATTTGTCTTTTACCCAAAGGTGGTTCTGATGACCTTTTTACCCACCTGAAGCCTGCAGGGTTGAGGCTGCCATGCTAACAATTCTTTATCCTCCTGGTGATAGATAGATGGTGTAGTGTGTGACCCCCATCGCCGATTAGTTGTGTAGTGTGAAATCCACAATGACTTAAAAGACTCTCGATTACAAGAGATGAAGTTGTGTAAAGTGAACTGTACAGCGACCTGAACACTTTAAAAGTCGTGTAGTGTGAACATAACTTCTGCTGATGATGCGTAATGTCTGCTGCAAATCATTGTGTCAAGTAGAAGATTCATGATGAAAATGTGCATCATCTGGTGGAAATTACATCCTGAGCTACAGTTTTAGGGCAAGGTTACAGAAGCGTTTTTTTCTGCCCCTGTCACTCTTGGCTGCATAAAACATAAACTTTAGCTTTTCTCATGTTCTTCTCAATCACCAGAATCAAGTGTCATTAAGACTTTATTGAAGGTTCTTCCTCAAAGAACTGAAAGTACTTCTTACTCAAGCCTGAACATCTCACCACAGATCATCAGGACTTCTGTGAGAACAGTAAAACAATCAGTAAAGCTCTGACTCTACTATTTAATAGCTTCTTAAAAGGAACGTTGTAGGTTTGCAATATTTCGTCCACTATGTGAATAGTGAGGATAATATAATATAATATAATATAATATAATATAATATAATATAATATAATATAATATAATATAATATAATATAATATAATATAATATAATATAATATAATATAATATACTCTGGGATCAATTCTGCAATTTTTCTCTGGGATCAATAAAGTATTTCTGATTCTGAAATAAAAGCCAAAGCCTCTGTCACATTTTTATAGATGTTATCAATAGGACAGTAGAAAAAGATATAGAGGTATATATGAGGTATATATGAGGTATAAGAGAGAACTGCAACAGGAAATGACCAATCAGTCTGTCGGTCTGAGTCCAGAACTTCCTCTTCTTCTCTTGTTGGTTTCACATCAGTTTCACATGAACATCAGACGATGAAGCTTCTGATCAGTTTTCTGCTCTCCGTACACACAGCTCAGTGTGGTGAGTACATGATTCTTCACTTCTTCTACAAAGTTACTGCCTGATTTCAAGACGGTTCTTTTAACTCCATGGGCACAAATTCCCACAGTCACACTTGAAATGGTGGGCTTTTACAGAAAAAGGTGTGCAACTTAACATGACCATGATTTTGCAATGGGATGTCCAACAAGCTCATGGTCAGGTGTCCATATACTTATGACCATATACTGCATATCTGCCTAGCAAACTACTCAAATTAAACAGTCCAAACATTTGTAAGTAACATTTAATTTCAGAGGAGCCTTAAATTATGGTTTTATTGTATAACCCAACCTCACTTTAGATTAGCTTTAGATTAGCTTTATATCACACTTTAGATTAGCTTTAGTTTAGCTTTAGATCACACTTTAGTTTAGCTTTAGATTAGCTTTAGATCACACTTTAGATTAGCTTTAGTTTAGCTTTAGATCACACTTTAGTTTAGCTTTAGTTTAGCTTTAGATCACACTTTAGATTAGCTTTAGTTTAGCTTTAGATCACACTTTAGATTAGCTTTAGTTTAGCTTTAGATCACACTTTAGATTAGCTTTAGTTTAGCTTTAGATCACACTTTAGATTAGCTTTAGTTTAGCTTTAGATCACACTTTAGTTTAGCTTTAGATTAGCTTTAGATCACACTTTAGATTAGCTTTAGTTTAGCTTTAGATCACACTTTAGATTAGCTTTAGTTTAGCTTTAGATCATGTTTTAGATTAGCTTTAGTTTTAGCTTTAGATCACACTTTAGATTAGCTTTAGTTTAGCTTTAGATCACACTTTAGTTTAGCTTTAGATCACACTTTAGATTAGCTTTAGTTTAGCTTTAGATCACACTTTAGTTTAGCTTTAGATTAGCTTTAGATCACACTTTAGATTAGCTTTAGTTTAGCTTTAGATCACACTTTAGATTAGCTTTAGTTTAGCTTTAGATCATGTTTTAGATTAGCGTTAGATCCTGCTTTAGATTAGCTTTAGTTTAGCTTTAGATCATGTTTTAGATTAGCTTTAGTTTTAGCTTTAGATCACACTTTAGATTAGCTTTAGTTTAGCTTTAGATCACACTTTAGTTTAGCTTTAGTTTAGCTTTAGATCATGTTTTAGATTACCTTTAGTTTTAGCTTTAGATCACACTTTAGATTAGCTTTAGTTTAGCTTTAGATCACACTTTAGATTAGCTTTAGTTTAGCTTTAGATCATGTTTTAGATTAGCTTTAGTTTTAGCTTTAGATCACACTTTAGATTAGCTTTAGTTTAGCTTTAGATCACACTTTAGTTTAGCTTTAGATCACACTTTAGATTAGCTTTAGTTTAGCTTTAGATCACACTTTAGTTTAGCTTTAGATTAGCTTTAGATCACACTTTAGATTAGCTTTAGTTTAGCTTTAGATCACACTTTAGATTAGCTTTAGTTTAGCTTTAGATCATGTTGTAGATTAGCTTTAGTTTTAGCTTTAGATCACACTTTAGATTAGCTTTAGTTTAGCTTTAGATCACACTTTAGATCACACTTTAGATTAGCTTTAGTTTAGCTTTAGATCACACTTTAGTTTAGCTTTAGATTAGCTTTAGATCACACTTTAGATTAGCTTTAGTTTAGCTTTAGATCACACTTTAGATTAGCTTTAGTTTAGCTTTAGATCATGTTTTAGATTAGCTTTAGTTTTAGCTTTAGATCACACTTTAGATTAGCTTTAGTTTAGCTTTAGATCACACTTTAGTTTAGCTTTAGATCACACTTTAGATTAGCTTTAGTTTAGCTTTAGATCACACTTTAGTTTAGCTTTAGATTAGCTTTAGATCACACTTTAGATTAGCTTTAGTTTAGCTTTAGATCACACTTTAGTTTAGCTTTAGATCACACTTTAGATTAGCTTTAGTTTAGCTTTAGATCACACTTTAGTTTAGCTTTAGATTAGCTTTAGATCACACTTTAGATTAGCTTTAGTTTAGCTTTAGATCACACTTTAGATTAGCTTTAGTTTAGCTTTAGATCATGTTTTAGATTAGCGTTAGATCCTGCTTTAGATTAGCTCGCAGACAGATGACCTGGTATTCTGAGCAGAATTCATGCTTCAGTAATGATGTGCAGCTTCACACCAGATGTACCAGAATCCAAGTCTTTAACACATCAGTCCTCAGAACATGTGTGTGTGTGTGTTTTTGTGTGTGTGTTTGTGTGTGTATGTGTGTTTGTGTGTGTGTGTATGTGTGTGTTTGTGTGTATGTGTGTGTGTGTGTTTGTATATGTGTGTGTGTGTTTATGTGTGTGTTTGTGTGTATGCACAGAGAGATATGAGAGGCCGTGTAGGCCATAATTCTAAGTTCAATTCTCTCACACACACCATCATACTCTCTCACACACACTATCATACTCTCTCACACACACCATCATACTCTCTCACACACACCATCATACTCTCTCACACACTATCATACTCTCTCACACACACCATCATACTCTCTCACACACACCATCATACTCTCTCACACACACCATCATACTCTCTCACACACACCATCATACTCTCTCACACACACCATCATACTCTCTCACACACACCATCATACTCTCTCACACACACTATCATACTCTCACACACACCATCATACTCTCTCACACACACTATCATACTCTCTCACACACACTATCATACTCTCTCACACACACCATCATACTCTCTCACACACACTATCATACTCTCTCTCACACACACCATCATACTCTCTCACACACACTATCATACTCTCTCACACACACTATCATACTCTCTCACACACACTATCATACTCTCTCACACACACCATCATACTCTCTCACACACACCATCATACTCTCTCACACACTATCATACTCTCTCACACACACCATCATACTCTCTCACACACACTATCATACTCTCACACACACCATCATACTCTCTCACACACACTATCATACTCTCTCACACACACTATCATACTCTCTCACACACACCATCATACTCTCTCACACACACTATCATACTCTCTCACACACACCATCATACTCTCTCACACACACTATCATACTCTCTCACACACACTATCATACTCTCTCACACACACTATCATACTCTCTCTCACACACACCATCATACTCTCTCACACACACCATCATACTCTCTCACACACCATCAAGGTGTTAAAAGGAGGCCAGGAAGGAGGACAGGAAGTCAGATTGGCTTACAGCTGTAAGAACAGAGCCTGCACATAAATTGGTCTACAAAAAACATTTAAATCTGGCAGCAGACCTTTTAACAATGACTACACTTTTGTTGAGCTTTGTTGAACTAGCCATGATATTTCTACTTTCTACCTTTTTTACAAGGTCACTTTGGTTTGTGGAAATAAATGGTAATGAGGAGGACATGTTTTACTATTTTTGTCCATCACAATGAGATGCATTTAGAACATTGAAAGGAAAACTGACAGCATGGGACATACCAGCATGATTCTGGAAATATTATTTTGTGAGCTTAATGGATAAACACTGACAACTTTTTACTTTCTTTTAATTAGCCCGCAGTTAGAAGGAGGTGACAGTCAATGAAGTTTGGGTACACTGGAGGCACATTATGCATGTTTTTGTTCCCTAAAAAATTTATAGGAAAACTCAATATCAGTAGAAATTAGACATAGGGATATATTTTCTCCAAGATTACCTCCAACAATCAGAACTGGTCATCCTACATAAACAAATTACCTTCGGTTTGTCTCTTGAAATTCGTTGCTAAAGAATAGCTGTATGCTTTGGAATCATCAGGAGGAAATTATACAGGCACAAATAGCAACTTCAAATTGGTTAACTGACGTGTGTGTGTGTGTGTGAGAGAGAGCATACAGCAATGTCTGCGACTTTGGCTGACATTGTTAATAAGATTCTTCAAATCACCCCAAATGCAGATGAAAGGTACGTGCTAGGAGGACAACAGTCTTGCAACATCAGAAAACAGCGCTGGCATGCGCTGCAGGTGCTGGACCCAAATGGACATGCCTTCCATCACGGGTGTGCAACTGGCCAAAGAATTTACAATGTTCAAATTCCAAATTAGAGTTATTTGTGATAGTAATTAAAACATCATAATGTATTTCTGATAAATGAAACAATGCAGTAATGTTAAAAAAAACAAAAAAAAACAAAAAAAAACGAGGACACCCCATATAATATTTAGATATTTATTATCAAGTTATGGACAGGTCAGGAAATCACTATTATACTGGTTAACAAAGATCTTGTCCCAAGCAAACAAATGTTTCTTATTTATTGTTGCATGCAGAAACCAAATATTTCAGAACAGTTTCAACAGCAAATAATCTGTCACTCAGGTGGATTAAGGTATCCTTAGTCCTTGTAGTCATACAATGACTGGTGTGGTACTTCTGTGGTCACTAGATGCTGTTGTCGTGTCAACCTCCACACCACTGTCCTCTAAATCTGTGGTGACAAACTAAAAACAAACAAAACAAACACACACAATGCATTTAGAAAATGTTGGGGGTTAGCCTATTGCCAAACCATGAAATCTAAATGCTACAAATTACTTATTATTATTAATAATATGCAATATAAACATACTGCTTACATTATTTTTAAATAACTTACCGTAAATGTGTCATTGTCTAATGTACACTGCCTTTGATGTAAATGTATTGTCAATCACGAAGCCATTTAGTTTCTGGCCCTCGTGCAACTTTGGTGAAACCAGTTTGTTTCCTCATGCCATCAAAAGTTCAATACTGAAATCACAAAAATTGAATTTAGTTTCAAAACCAGTCTATAGCAATTCACCCAATACAATCAAATATTTAGAGAACAGTTACTCAAGAGAGCTTGGTCTCAATCTATAATGAATTACATTTTCTGTAATAAAAGAAAGATAACAAACTTTAATAGTACAAGTGACTAAGTTAGAATGAGCACTGAGACAGATTTTGAAATGTTAGACTGTAAGTCTGTAGCTTTCCATGTGCAGCAGCTTGTTTATGATTGTGTATACAAAATGAATCTATATTTTATTTTACTTATTAAGACCTACATAGGGAAGAGTCCAAAAGTTCCATGTAATTCGACTCGAATGTAGTGACACATTAATGTGGAGCAACTATAGCCATTAAAATGATAAAGTAATTTTATTTATTGTTCTTTAAGAAAGCTTCCAAAACAAAGTTTCTTATAAATGTGCTTTATGAGAACTCACTTACTTAGTTTGGCATTACTAGAACGTTTAAAACGTGTAATTTGCAGACGGTCCCTTACAAAGACGAATATTTATAAAATATCCCAATCTAAACCCGAATCTATCAGAAGCTAAATGAGTTTAATCATGTTTAGTGAACTCACCTGTCCCTGACTCTGGAGCCTCTGTTCTCTGTGGTTGAGGCTGATATGGAGGTCAGCACCTGGCTGATGGTTCGGATATAAAGCTTCACCGCATCTCTTCCTCCGCGGCTGCGTTTAGACTCCTGTCGGGCTGTCGGGTTTAAATCCACATTTCTGACATGGATGTGGCAGCGGTGGAAAAGTTTAAAATGTTAACAGGCCGATGCTCCATTGATTCTCTCTCGGTCCACTATCCTCTCCTATCAGTAATAATGAGGAAGGCGGGACATGTCTGTGAAATCCCACGTCTTCCACCAATCAGGTACTGAGAATTTAATATTACTTCCGTTTCAATCAAACTCGTTTCCGTATCAATCAAACTCTCTCACACACACTATCATACTCTCACACACACACCATCAAACTCTCTCACACATACAACTATTCTTATTCACATGCACTATCATTCTGTTCCATAAACATGATTATTTGCATTCACATACACTATTTATTACGCTTACATATAATAATATTCTCTTACACATACAGTAGATCTTTGTTTTACATAGCTATAGTTATATGTGCAAGAGAGAATAGTGCTGTGTGTATGAGAGTATAATAGTAAATAAAAGAAAGTGTGATTATAGTTGTAAGAGGGTATAGTAGTATATGTGAAAGAGTATAGTAAACCATGTATGAGAGTATGATGGTGTGTGTGTGAGAGTATGATGGTGTGTGTGTGAGAGTATGATGGTGTGTGTGTGAGAGTATGATGGTGTGTGTGTGAGAGTATGATGGTGTGTGTGTGTGAGAGTATGATGGTGTGTGTGTGAGAGTATGATGGTGTGTGTGTGAGAGTATGATGGTGTGTGTGAGAGAGTATGATGGTGTGTGTGTGAGAGTATGATGGTGTGTGTGTGAGAGTATGATGGTGTGTGTGTGAGAGTATGATGGTGTGTGTGTGAGAGTATGATGGTGTGTGTGAGAGAATTCAACTTAGAATTATGGCCTACACGGCCTCTCATAGAGAGAGCACACTAGCAGCACTCTATACTCACACCTGCCACCAGGTGAGGGACAGTGGGTGACCATGTCTTCTTACCACATACACACACACGCACACACATACACACACACACACACACACACACAAACTGATTGTTTTTCTACCTCATTAATTAGTAATTAGTCTTTATTAATATTTTATTCTAGTTTATAATTTTTTTGCACATGTAACTATTCTGTATATTTTTGTTCTTTCTTATTTTTATTTTTTATATTTCCCTGTAACTTGCTTTGGCAATACGAATGTCATTATTTGTCATGCCAATAAAGCTTCTTTTGAGTTTGTGTGTGTGTGTGTGTGTTTGTGTGTGTGTGTGTGTTTGTGTGTGTATGTGTGCGTTTGTGTGTGTGTGTGTGTGTGCGTTTGTGTGTGTGTGTGTGTGTGTCTGTTTGTGTGTGTTTGTGTGTATGTGTGTGTTTGTGTGTGTGTGTGTGTGTGTGTTTGTGTGTGTGTGTGTGTGTGTTTGTGTGTGTGTGTTTGTGTGTGTGTGTCTGTTTGTGTGTGTTTGTGTGTATGTGTGTGTTTGTGTGTGTATGTGTGTGTGTGTTTGTGTGTGTGTGTGTGTTTGTGTGTGTGTGTCTGTTTGTGTGTGTTTGTGTGTATGTGTGTGTTTGTGTGTGTGTGTGTGTGTGTGTTTGTGTGTGTGTGTTTGTGTGTGTGTGTGTGTGTGTGTTTGTGTGTGTGTGTCTGTTTGTGTGTGTTTGTGTGTATGTTTGTTGGTTGTTGTGAGATTTTGTTTATTCAGGTTGAAACAAATAATAAACAAATATGCAAAATTTAGTGGCAGATCACTTTCATGGCACTGTACATTTGATTTACACTGTAAAAAAATTATTGTAAATTTACAGTAAATTACTGTAGAGCCTTTTTACAGTAAAGAACTGTAATGTGTTGGCAGTTAATTACCAGAATTTTACAGTGAAATTACTGTGAGCTTACAGTAATATACTGTACATTTCCAGCATAGTTGCAAGTAAAGTACTGTAATTTTACAATAACTAACTGTGGAGTATATCTACAGTAAGAACTGTAATGTGTTAATTATCGTAATTTTTACAGTAAAATCACTTTGTTATAGTAATATACTGTACAATGTAATCACTGTTGGCATTAAATGACTGTAAGTGAAAAGTAAATAACTATATAGCTGCAATATATTGTAATTTGTGCAGTACATCATTCTAGATTTATTACTGCAGTGAAAACATAATTGCAACTGATAGTACAATAAAAACTAAGACGTTGTCTTTACAAAACATAATGTCACACAAAACAAACACTAGAATTTGCTTTTTATTTCCTCTTTTATTTAAACAGTGTGAATTTTGTTTTTGTTTTAAACACAAACAGACATATTCAACAATTTGTTCTAACAAACCCCCGAGATTGTTGCCAGTGTTTGTGAACATTTAGAATTGTATGCATAAAAATAACCTAAAATAATGTCATATTTTACAAGTCCTTAAAATACTACAAAAGAAGAAAAATAATATATGTGAAGAAGTTAGTGGCACTCACGCAATCTCAAAACTGACAGTAAAACATTAAACAATTAGCATATAAACCTGAACAAACGTAGCAACATCTAAACATAAACAACTTGAAGCTTTGGCATGTGTCTGGTCTTGTCTTATATTATTGTTATTATTTTGTTATATTTTCTTTATGCATTTTCTCTCTTTTAGCGCATACAATTGCCCGATTGCGTCATGTTTCCTCTTCACCATTGCCGATCTCCGCTCTGATTGAGGAGAACGAAGCTAACCCGCGCCCCCTCTGACACGTGGGCAGCAGCCGTATGCATCTTATCACCTACACTTTGACGAGTGCAGTACAGCTCAGCGTTGTGTACGGAGAGACACACCCTGAGAGCACTCTTTTCTCATCTCTGTGCAGGCACCATCAATTACACCAGTCATGAGAGAGAGACCCCATCTGGCTTAGTCCCGCCCATATCTGAACAACAGGCCAATCGTTGTTCATGTGGCCGCTCAGCCTTAGCCAGTAGGCAGAGCTGAGATTTGATACGATGTATTCTAGATCCCAGCTCTGGTTCCAGAGTGTGTTTTTACCTCTGCGCCACCTGATATTATTTTGTTAACTCAAAACACGTCAATGTCTGGCTTGTGGGCGGTAAGAAATAGCAGACAAATATCTCAAATATCTTTAAAACGACTATACTAAAACAAAAGCAGTAATAATAACAACACACTCAGTTGAAGTGAATGTTCAAAAGAACATCTAAACACGCCGCTACCGTTATACAGCACTATTAACAACTCAGCTCTCCAAACCAAATAACACCAAATTAACTCTGATTTAAAAGCATCGATAAAATGTTCACATTAACCAATTACTTACTTTTAAAAATATTTTACCTCAACTGTCAGGGCACATGTGAATGGAGCCGATATAAAACCAATATTCTTGTTTCCTAAAGCGCAGTTTACCACATGAATATAGACGTGCACTAAAACTGGATTCAGAATCAAACAATATCATGTTTTGTTGAGGCTGATTAAAAGAAAACAGTGTTGGTGTGAGCTTCTAACTCCCGCCCAAAAAATCCAATCATGCATTGCGGTTTCTTGTATTTTACTGTAATCTAAAGCACCCCCATATTTGCCCAAATATATTCAGTTTAATAGTGTAAATTATAAAAAAAAAAACATTTTAACTGTGAAATATTTACTGTAAATTTACAGCAATTTTCTACAGTGTATCTGACTGTGATGTTTCTTTTTTACCTCTGGTATTAGGAATATACAATCAGGGTGGCACAGTGGGGGGTGACACCATCCTTTTCTGTGAATCTAAAGAGATTCTTCTCTGGACTAAAGGTGGAGACAGAGGAGTGCTGATCATGAGTTTTCGAGATGGAGAAACCACCAATCACATGAGAGACGACAAATACAGTTTATTACATGATTCATTTCTTCATATAAAGAATCTTACTCTATCAGACTCTGGGATTTATTCATGTAATACTGATCCAGTGTGGAATCTCACTGTAACTCCATTACAAGGTGGGTGAACGTCTGTGAAAATGTCACTTGTAAGACCTGATGGTCTGTAACCAAAGTTTCAGGACAGATTTTATACAGGACAGTGACATAAATGTATTTCCTACAGGTTCAATCCCATCAACCCCTGACTGGATTCCAGAGGAGGAGGAAGATAAACAAAAAGGTAACACATCTGTAAATGATTATTGTTGTAGTGTTTTGTTAATGTTCATTATCATACATATTGATTTTAGATTAAGATGAAGGTAAACATGAAGGTAGCTGAATGTGTAAATTCTTACATGGTTTTTTTTTTTTATAAGAGATGATTGAGTGTGTGATTTATGTGTGTTTATTACACAGATGAGCATTTTTGTTTTTCTGTGAAATGAAGAATCACATCCAGTCCGGATTCTGCTAAAGAAGTGGCGAGCCAGTCTTTACAAACAAAAAAAATCTACTTAATTTAGTCATATCCAATGACCTTTTTCACTCCCTCTACCTCCACTTCTGACCGAGGAGAGCTGTTCTGTGTGTTTTCTTTAACTTATTTTATAATAAATGTATTCTGAATTTAGAGCTGGACAAGGAGACATGTTAAAGAGACGACATTCTTCCTTTTCTTTTTCTTTTTTTTGGTTGTTAAGTGCTGAGTGTAACTGTGTTTTGTCAATAATAATAATAATTATTAATAATAATTATTGTATTATTATTGTTGCTGCTGTTATATTTTTAATAGTAGTAATATTAGCATTATTATTATCATCTTTATTATCATTCCCTTTACTTTTTAAAATAAATGTCATTATAAATTGTTCCTGATTGATTTGAGATGGATTTAAATAAATGTGACTTGTCTTTACTTGTTGATTGTTGTATCTGCTGTAGTGTGTGATGATGTCCTGTAATAGGTTGTCCATGGTGTACTCCTGATTTGTACCCCGTGTTTGTAGGTGCCAGTTGGTGAAAGTATTGAAAATTTTTAATTGAAATCATTTTATCATGTTTTTGTTTACAGCATTTGAGTTTATACAGTTAACTGACTGTTTACAGAAATAAGTGAGATAGTAAATAATACAGATTCATATCTACATTAGTTTAATTAATTGTTATTATACAGTTGAGCTTTTAATCACACTGTGTAATGAAGAATCTCATCCATCCAGTCTGGATCCTCTCCGGCACTTCATGATCTTCAGAGCTTGTTTCTTCTGTGTGGTGAACCAACCAACTTCTACTGTAACGTCCTGATGTGACATGCCCACTTGTTCCAGCAGAGAGATGCACGGGACGACACAAGTTTAGTTTTATAGGATCTCTGTATTATTGTTCCGCTGTTAAAAAAAAAAAAAAGGAGATTCATTAAGACGTGGTTTAATGAGTTGGTGTAGAAGAAATTCAGTGGCCTGTACAGAGCCCTGACCTTCATCCTAATTAAACAATCAATTGTGAGCCAGACATCAGTGACCCCACAACTGACAAAGGGACTAAATTAGCACAAAAAGTCCTCTAGCTGTCAGAGGAAACAGGCACTTTCTGATAGCCCATAACAGGTTCTTCCTTTACTGCCAGCCCTGTTGTGAAATTTCCTCGCTACTAAATATTCCACAGTCCACCGTCAGTGCTATTATAACACAGTGGAAGTGATTGGGAACGACAGCAACTCAGCCATGAAGTAAAATGACAGAGCGGGTCAGCGGATGCTGTGCACAGAGTCAATCGCTACAGACCTCCAAACTTCATGTGACCTTCAGATCAGCTGAAGAACAGTGTGTAGAGCTTCATGGAATGGGTTTCCATGGCCGAGCAGCTGCATTCAAGCCTTACATCACCAAGCACAATGCAAAGCGTCAGATGCAGTGGTGTAAAGCACGCCACCACTGGACTCTAGAGCAGTGGAGACGTGTCTCTGTCTGGCGATCCGATGGACGTGTCTGAGTTTGACGGTTGCCAGGAGAACGGTACTTGTCTGACTGCATTGTGCCGAGTGTAAAGTTTGGTGGAGGGGGATTATGGTGTGGGGGTGTTTTTCAGGAGTTTGACTCGGCCCCTTAGTTCCAGTGAGAGGAACTCTTAATGCTTCAGCATACCAAGAGATTTTGGACAATTTCATTCAAGTTCTCAAGTTTATATCAAACACAGTCATGGACAATTTTGTATCTCCAATTCACCTCACTTGCATGTTTTTGGACTGTGGGAGGAAACCGGAGGACATGGGGAGAACATGCAAACTCCACACAGAAAGAACCCGGACTGCCCCGTCTGGGGATCGAACCCAGGACCTTCTTGCTGTGAGGCGACAGTGCTACCCACTTAGCCACCGTGCCGCCCCTGTTCATAAAAAAACACTTTAATGATGATGATTATGAGGAAATAGACTTCCTCAAACAAAGATTTGATGTGAAAATAATTCCTGCGCCCTCAAGGAATCCAACAAAAGAAAAGGAGGGTATTCTTAGAGTAATGGACCATGTAACTGGTGTGAAAAGAAAGTTTTCCTTGGACATGGAAATAAATGACAGTGTTGAAGATCTTACTGAGGAATTATAAATGTTATTTTTACCAGTAATTTTATTAATTAATTTTATGTTTTGTATATAATTTTAAATTTGGCCAGTTATTGTGTTTTGAGGGTAATTTACTGTAAATGATGATGGTTATATTATGCAGACAATATTTAAAATGTGTATCTTTATTCTCAAAGGGCTTGCAATTATTATTTTATGCATAGAGTTACTCATTTTTCTTGTATGGAACAAAATTTTAACAAATAGAAGTAGAATATTAAAACAATAAAGTTTAAAAACTTCTACCTTTTTCTTTTGGTTTACAAATTGTCATGGAAAATAAAAGCAATGGAAAAACATTTTAAAATTATTTTCTGTGTATTTAAAAAAAAACACAGTTCTCACCAAGTAGATATTTGTATTTAAAACAATGATAGACACACGTATTACATTTATTACGATTGTAGCACTAATTCCAGCTGTGTGAAGAAAATCTGGAAAAAATCTGTTTGGTCTGGATCACAGTTACTAGGTGTTTCCTTTGGTTGCCAGACTGACAGTTTATTATGTTTCTTTAGTAGTTGTAATTGTAACTTATGATAAAAATGGTTGATGGTTCATGGTGGTCCATAAATTAAATCAAAGAGACAAAGTTTCAGCCAAAAATATTACTTTTGATGTGATTGTGTCAAAGTTCGAGGTGTGAAAGTGTGATTATGAATGAACTTAATAACTTAAATCATGAGTACTTTATTTGGTTTATTTACAAAAATAATGTAAGTAATAAGTTGATATTTCATCCTGAATCTCATGCTGAAGTACTTTTAGTGTACTTTCGTTTCAATGCAGGGGCGTGTTCTGGCTCAAATTTCAATAGGAAACGACTCTGTTAGATTATTTACATGTGCCAGGGTTTGTCATGGTATGGGGGTGTGTCAGTACCAGGGTGTGTCATGGTATGGGGGTGTGTCAGTACCAGGGTGTGTCATGGTATGGGGGTGTGTCAGTACCAGGGTCTGTCATGGTCTGTGGTTGTGTCAGTACCAGGGTCTGTCATGGTATGGGGTGTGTCAGTACCAGGGTCTGTCATGGTCTGTGGTTGTGTCAGTACCAGGGTCTGTCATGGTATGGGGTGTGTCAGTACCAGGGTCTGTCATGGTCTGTGGTTGTGTCAGTACCAGGGTCTGTCATGGTATGGGGTGTGTCAGTACCAGGGTCTGTCATGGTATGAGGGTATGTCAGTACCAGGGTGTGTCATGGTATGGGGGTGTGTCAGTACCAGGGTCTGTCATGGTATGGGGTGTGTCAGTACCAGGATCTGTCATGGTCTGTGGTTGTGTCAGTACCAGGGTCTGTCATGGTATGGGGTGTGTCAGTACCAGGGTCTGTCATGGTATGGAGGTGTGTCAGTACCAGGGTCTGTCATGGTATGAGGGTATGTCAGTACCAGGGTGTGTCATGGTATGGGGTGTGTCAGTACCAGGGTGTGTCATGGTATGGAGGTGTGTCAGTACCAGGGTCTGTCATGGTATGAGGGTATGTCAGTACCAGGGTGTGTCATGGTATGGAGGTGTGTCAGTACCAGGGTCTGTCATGGTATGAGGGTATGTCAGTACCAGGGTGTGTCATGGTATGGGGTGTGTCAGTACCAGGGTGTGTCATGGAGAGCTTTGAAAAGATAATGTGACCAGACAAAGCATAAGCATGTCTCAGTGTCATCCTGTCTGCAATCAGATAAACAACAAAGCAAATGTAAGAATGTCTGTGTTTTCACATTGTTCCAAGCTCTTCTGATTTTTGCTCAAAACTATCCCTCTGTCCTGACCAGACTGCCATTCCATGCTGCTTAAAAGATTGACTCTTCCATTAAGGCACTTTTTTTGTGTATTACCTTGGATTTAGACCTTCAGTCTCAGCCACTGACTTCTGCTACTTATTCAGAATGACTTGGTGTCACAGTTGCAGTTCTAACCAAATGACCTAATAAATCATAATAGTACTAGTAGTTAGAAGGGTGACCTGACCTAGGCAGTGTATTTGTTGTTTCTTTGTGGTGAAATAAAAAGTTATGATGTATATAATATATGTATAAAAATATGTGAACACCTGAATATCTTGTTGGAAATCTTATTCCAAAACCATGTTCTTTAAAATGGAGTTGCCCTCCTCGCGGTCACAACAGCCCCTATTAATCTGGAAAGGCTTTCCATAAGATTTTGGAGTGTAGGACTTTGTGCTTGTTCAGAAAAAAAACCCACTTTCTGATTTTGGACAAATTGAAATTTCAAAGAAATGCTGTCTGAATGTAATGAAATGAAAGAAATGTCTGTGAGTAGTTGTTTACTAACAGAAGATTTGTTGGCATGGTTGAAGCAAGTCTTACATTTAAAAGGGGGGTTAATACTTTTTATTTTTAAATCCCCTGAGCTCTACTTTTAATTTTAGTGAATTGTTAAAACTTTTTTCTCAATAGGAGACAGTCATGAACATCCAGATGATTCTCCTGTACATCTGCATTGTGCAGTTTGTTAGCTGTAACGGTGAGTGAGCAGTTTATATGAAATACATCAACCAGAATTCTTCTAATATAATAATATAAATTTAATTATATTATAAAAAATATAATTTTATTTAATATCAGTTTGAATTCATCTACATTGTATTTATGTTTACTCCATTAATTTTCCTCCTCTAAAGATCCTGTGATTACCGTACATGCCACAGTGGGTTCCACAGCTCTCCTGCCCTGTAAATGTAACACTGAACCTGATCAAACACCACTTGTTCTGTGGAAGAATAAAATTCAGACAGTGTTTGAGCAAACGGGTGATGTGTGGTATCATGGTAAGGGATATAAGGATCGTGTGGACGTTCCTGAGCATGAGCTGAATAAAGGAAACTGTTCTCTGGTGCTGAAGAACGTCAGTGCTGATGATGAGGGCATCTACGGATGCTGCCACATGGCAAAGCCCAAAAGGAGTCGCATCTCTGTTAAACTAAAGTTTCTCCAGAAGGTTGATCTCTTAGTTTCTGGTATGTTTCATTTCCAGTAGAAGAGAAACTGATTGGAATAAATATTAGAACTAAAGTTTAATAGAATGAATTCTTGATAAACTACTGATCTTACCATAAGTGTTAAAACATCAGTGTTTGTATATATAATACTTTTATGCAAGTACATAGAATATCATACTTTTGTCCAGCTGGTATATACAACCCCAAATCAGAAAAAGTTGGGACAGTATGGAAGATGCAAATAAAATAAAAAACACAGTTTCCTTTACACTTACTTTGACTTTTATTTGGGTTTGAACCTGAGATATTTCATGTTTTATCTGCTCAACTTCATTTAATTTGTTAATAAACATCCATTCCTGCATTTCAGGTCTGCAACACATTCCAAAAAAAGTTGGGACGGGGGCAATTTAGGCTAGTAATGAGGTGAAAAAACTAAATAATGATGTGATGTGAACAGGTGATTGTAATGATGGTTTGGTACAAAAGCAGCATCCAGGAAAGGCTGAGAGTCTCTGATGAGTAAAGATGATCAGAGGATCCAGTTTATCCACAAATGTGTGAGAAAATGATTGAAATGTTTAAAAACAATGAACCTCAAAGAAAGATTGGAAGGGATTTGCATATTTCTCCCTCTACAGTGCAGAATATCATTAAACCATTCAAGGAATCAAGAGGAATTTCAGTGCGTAAAGGCCAAGGGTGCAAACTTAATTGATTGAATAACCTGTAAAAACTGTAGAGATGAAACATCATGCAGCAACAAGTTTCGCTTCTTTCTCAAACAGTACCAGAGGGGAAGGAGGAGGAGATACGTGGTTTTGATGAACAGGTCTATCAGTCAATGGAGATACTCGTTACAGAGATTACGGAGATTTTTCATCTTTTCATTGGTTATTTTAATATTCGCTGCTATGGACAGACAGAGATTTATACCCACAATCAACAACAATCAACACATAAAAAAAGTGAAAACTGCTAAAAGTGGAGATACGTGTTTTTCATTGGACAGCAACAATATGAAGCTTAGGGACAGTTGTCTCTCAGCGAACAAGTACAATGTCTAAATGATGAGTATGAGTTGGCTATTAACGAGCTTAGTAATAAACAGCTAGACGTAGACACACAATGGCGTGTGAATGCTACGAGTAGTAATGTACATGGCTTTTTACAAACTACACTGGATAAATGATTGACAAACTGAAGTCAAATATCACAAATACTATCAACAAAGTGTAAATTCGGAGATAGTTGCGGACAACCGACAGCTTTTGTGTTTTAAGTATGAGATGGCATTCGTTTTTCACTTCAAATCCCAAAGTTGAAAAACAAGAAAACGACCGTTTTTCATTTCAGGATCAAAAATCAAATAACAAAGAAGCAGAAATTGAAAAAAACATTTTTTATCAGTTCAATCGGAAATAAACGCACAAGCATGTGCACGCGTATATATTTCATACAGTATATAAACAGTGTAAATCAAGCACAAGTGTTGAAACAGTAATAATAACGTAACAACGCGTTCCCTGTTCTTGTTCTAACTTTTGTGTTTGTATATTTGACATGCACATATTTGCTTTATCTGCAAAAAATCAAACAATATGGGGAGGTGATTTCCCTACTGGACATTGTACACTGCCGTGGTCAAGTTAGTTTTATACTGAATGATCGCCTGACGTCCAAGACTCATTTATTTATTGATGTTGTATTATAGTATTTCTTGTTCTCAGCCAATAAACATTCATTAATTAATAAAAATTCAATCCAAAAATTAATAAAAGTGCACAAAGGAACTCTGCAGTAAACAAGGAGCAAATAACAATCAAATATATTAAAAAAGTTCTTTTGTTAATTTTTAGTTAAAAAATTAGTGTTTCTTCAATACAAGGTTCGTCTGTGATAACAAACTAAGGGAGCGTGGTAAAAGAAGCAGAACGCTGATTAAAATGCATTAAATGTTGTAATAGTGACACAGTGACGTGTAAGATTAGTTATGCCTGTATTACAGAATTGAGCTCTATATGGTTAAAAAAGTATTAATGCAAAATATTGAGATGACAGGTGAGGCGTTAGCAAACAGCGTTCTTTTTCTTAGAATAGCCCTTTTTTAGGAAAAATAGTTCTTGTGTGAATTACAAAGCCAGGAAAAAAGTACAGCAGACACAAAAGTCAGAACAGGGGATGCGGCGTAACATTATTACTATTTTGCACATTTTACACATCACTAACAAGTATATAAACTTTTAATTTGAACAGTGGATGATGCATTTTTGTGTTTTGAAATATTTCATTACAAATAAAGGACAGGTTTTTAATCTTAAACGTAACACATATTTATGGATGTCACAATAGGAAAGGGCATTTCACAAACTATTGGCACAAAATCGAATGTATATAATTCATTTCAGTTAAATGAATGTACACATCTTTTACTTGCACTCGTACATGTGTATTTCATGTAAACTATGTTGTTTGTATATATAAAATCAGTAGTCCGTCCATGGTTCACAAAACCCAAAGAGTAACACGCCCCCTGTAGGATGCCAGTCTATTGGGGGGCCTCGTCCAGCTCCCAGACATAGCCAGTCATGTTTGTAGACTGGCCAATAGCATTGCTGGAGATTCAAACCCCGGTTACCAGGCAGATGGTTTACCGCTGCACCACTCAGGTGCCATAAGTGTTGTTGAAGGTGAGAAATAAAATGTCAGATTTAGAATGACTTATTGTCACCAAAGAGACTCAGACCAGATAGTGTCAAGTGCAGGTTTATTGTATTAAAAGAGTAGTCAAAAACAAGCAGGGTCGGAACCGGGTAATCAATCCAAAGTACAAAACAAACAAAGCCAAAACAGAAGACAAATCGATAAACCGTAAAACACAAAGCAAGAAAAGCAAGAGAATTCAGAAAACACTCAGAAATGCACTGCATGGCAAATACAAGACTTCGCACTGATGCAAACAAAACACATGGCTTTTATAAATTCAAAGATGGCTGCTGATAGATTATGTGAGCCACCAGCCAGCTAGTATTCAGGTGAGGGTGCCCTCTGCTGGTGAGGAGGGGAACCGGCAGCCTCAGATGTAACATAAGCCCTTCCCTGACGGGCGGCTCCAGACGACCGAAACTCTCTGCGTCTGGGTCGTCCTCGGGACCTGTGAGTGGGCCGATCCGGATGGTCCCTATGGAAATCAGCAATGAGAGAAGGATCTAAGATGTCTTCCACCGGTACCCAGGACCTCTCCTCCGGACCGAAACCCTCCCAGTCCACCAGGTAGAACATATGTCATATGGCTTTTTTCTTTAGCTCTCGTGGAAGACGGACGCACTTTTCCCTCCTCCTCCCTTATCTTTCCTGCTTGGCTCTACTGTATCGTCTTGTCTCGTCTGCTCTACTTACAGAGATTTTCTTAGCACTGCTCCTCAAAGAACAAATTATGGAATTGGTTAAATGGTCTCTGAATGCTATTGACACCATCTTCTCATCGAGAAGTTCAGGTTCGGGGGAACCCACATGCCCCGACGGAACGCAGATGGCAGGATACGCGATGGACTCGTGGGGGAAGTGGGGAGTCGTGTGCCTGGCACCTCTTTCGTTAGAGGACATCGAGGATGTTTATTTATTCGGAACTTTGATGGTGGGGTTTCTGCTGATTGGATTAGGCGTTACCCTGCTGTATCGGGAAATTAAAAGAGCTGGGTCAGTTGTCAAAGGTCCCCAGAAACTGCCCAATTTGATTGATATGGTGGGCAGAGCCGTTGGAACTCAGACTGTGAATATTAATCGCACTATGGATTCCATTTTGGAGAAACTAACGGCTTTGCGAAATGAGGTGAACCAGAGACGCATTAATCCTGAGACTTTGTGTTAAAATTTATTTAGAGCTCAGTCAAAACAAAAGTCATTTCTGTTCTTGGCTCCCCTATTATCAACGGCCTTGACGATAACAAACTCCCCCAGAGGATCTGCTGAAGTACCTACCCCCCCTGCACAGACTGTTTTTCATTCTGGCAGGAAGAGCTGCAGCCATATTATCGCGAACTTTGCACAGACTTTTCTTACTGAAGGAATGAAGGACTGAACAGAACTTTTTCCTAACCCAAACCAACGTCTCCACTCTTAGCTTAATCCCACCACTATGGTAGGACGGGTCTGTAGCGCGCGCTGTTATGGCTGCGAATCGCCAGATGGCTGCCTCCCGTAGTGGTTACTTTTATCCCTAACCCTGGCTGGTTGTGTGATTATGTTATGCTATGTTTATATGTGCTTGTGTGCTGAAAGGGTTTTTTTTTTTTCGTGTTACCATAGTGTGCTCCTTACGGGAACACAATCTGGTTGCTGTTGTTTTTTTTATCTCCTACTATCCCTATGTGTTCATTATTTCTTATTTCTTAAAAACCTGTCTTCCTGTCCTGTCTCCCCATCGTGTCATATTGAATGTTCTGGACGGGTTGATGGCTAATTTCGCTGTAATTGTACCTGTTGCAATTTATAGTGACAATAAAGTTCTACTACTACTACTCTGTGCCTGGAGTCCAACAACTCGCGTACACTATATGCAGGGGAGCCGTCCACGTCTAAGAGTGGGGGTGCGGCTGCTGGCTCCTGGTCACCCTGGGAAGATGGAGAAGCAGGTTTGAGCAAAGACACATGAAATGTAGGGGAGATTCTGTATGAAGGTGGTAGGTCTAAACGGTTTGACGACTGCTTTGCATCCAATCATCGACAGAAGGCACTGATGATGGCTTACCTGACCAAGGAAACAAGGGAGGCTGGAAACCTAAAATACACTGGAAAGGGGTTAGACCCGTAGCTGAGCTGACAAATGAGTTCTGAGCATATTCGGCCCACTGTAGAAAACGTGCCCATTCACTTTGTGATTGACTACAATAAGACCTGAGAAACCTCCCTATTTCTTGGTTAAGCCCTTCAACCTGCCCGATGGATTGAGGGTGATAACCTGATGTGAGACTGACATTGAAGTTTAGCATAGAGAAAAAAGCCCTCCAAACATGGGAAGTAAACTGTGGACCCCGATCAGAAACTATGTCTTCATGCAGACCATAATACCGAAAAACATGATGAAATAACGCTTCAGGGGTTTTCATCGATGCCAGTAATTTCATCATTGGGATCAGTTTACAACCCTTGGAAAATCTGTCGATGATTACTAAAATAACAGTATTGACCTGGGACTTAGGCAGGTCAGTGATGAAGTCAACACAAATATGTGACCAGGGCCTTTCAGGTGTAGGTAAAGGTTCTAACAGCCCAGCAGGATGTTGTCTAGGGGTTTTACTTTGGGCACAAGTGCTGCATGATTTCACAAACTCTTTATTCATTTGAGGCCACCAGAACTTATTACTGATCAACTGGCAAGTGCGTTCAATTCCAGGATTGCCCGTGCTAAAGGGAGGTATGAACCTGCTCGATAACCTGTTTTCTTAAAGAATCGGGCACAAATTATTTACCTTCTGGGCAGTCTGAGGGAATCAGTTCATCTTCCCTCACTCTCTGAATTTCATCCATGATCTCCCACCTGATGGGTGCCAGAATGTGACTTGGATCCAGTATGCTCTCCTCTGTAGAATATCGGGGTTCCACCTCCCAAATCCTGGACAAAGCATCAGCCTTTAGATTCCTGTTACCTGGACGATATGAAACAAAAAAGTTAAAACAAGTAAAAAAAAAAGCGCCCATCCGGCTTGACGAGAGTTGAGGCGTTTGGCAGTTCTGATATACTCCAGATTCTTGTGATCAGTCAGAACTAAAAATGAATCAGTCAGAACTAAAAAACACCTTGGCTTGATCCATGTGAACCCCCTGTGAATCAATCACATCACCTAGGAAAAAGACCTTAGACTGCTGGAATTCACATTTTTCACCTTTCACATATAAGTTGTTTCTCAACAGTCTCTGGAGTACATGACGAAAATGACGTTTATGTTCCTCAACAGACAGTTATCATCGATGTATACAATTACAGATTGATTCAGGAAATCTCTAACTATTTCGTTTACAAAGGCTTGAAAAACTGAGGGGGCGTTAGCCAGCCCATACGGCATCACAAAATACTCATAGTGCCCCCTTGTGGTCACGAAAGTAGTTTTCCATTCGTCCCCCTCCCTGATACGGATCAAGTTATAGGCGCTGAGGTCCAACTTAGTAAAAATGGTTGCCTTTCTCATCTGTTCTAAGGCAGATGGAACTAATGGGAGCGGATAAGGGTATTTGACAGGTATTGCATTAACCCTCTGTAATCAATGCAAGGACAAAGGCCACCGCCTCTCTTCTCAACATAGAAAATTCCAGCAGCTGCAGGAGATGTAGAGGGACGAATATAACCTGCCTTCAAAGCTTCCTCAATGTATTCATCCATGGCTTTATTTTCAGGAATGGATAATGGGTAAACTCTGCTTCTAGTAGGAGAAGTGCCAGGTAACAAGTCTATGGCGCAGTCCCAGGGTCTATGCGGTGGTAATAATGCCGCTTTACTCTTGGAAAAGACCTCCTTCAGGTCATCATAATCACTAGGAATATTGAGGTCATTAGAATTTTCAGGGCTCTCAATCGAAGTTGTGTAAAGGTTCACCTGCATACAGTCACACAAACATTCTGGGCTCCTCTGAGTCAGCTCCTTATTACTCCAACTGATGTGGGGTTGATGCTTGCACAACCAGGGGTAGCCTAGAATGACAGGGTTCCTAGGACAGTCAATAACAAAGATCTTTCAACATGAAATAATCCAATACGCATGGTGAGTTCAACCGTGGTTTCAGAGATGCTTCCTTCTCCCGGGGGACGATCATCCACCGCCCGCACTCTTAAGGGTGTAGTCATCTGCTTCAGCTCGATGTGGTGTTTTGTCACGGTTCCTCTGTCCATGAAGTTGCCCGCTGCTCCCGAATCTATGAGTGCTAAAACAGAGAATTCCTCTGACAACACAGAAATACACCACATCTAGACAGAGGCTGGGTTTGTGTAGGGGATGAATTACAGGACTCACCTCCAACGTCAGGACCGCCAGGACGTTTGAGACAAGTAGCTCGCAAATGACCCGCCAGCCTACAGTAAAGACAAAGTCCTTCTCGAATCCGGTGCTGGCGCTCCTCTGGGCTCAATCCTGTTCTCCCGATCTCCATAGGCTCATTCTCTAGACCTTGACTTAGTGGTGATAAACCTCTTGTAATATCCAGCCTGTGTTGATGTTTCTCACCAAGCACATGGTCCAGGGAAATGGCGGTTTGAATTAACTGATTGAGGGAAGCAGATATGCCTCGGCAGGCCATCTCAGCCTGTAGGTCCTTTCTTAGTCCTTGACAAAACACTGTGAGGAGAGCAGGTTCACTCCAGCCACTAACAGCAGCTATTGTGCAAAATTCTAATGCGTAATCGGCAGAACGATTACCCTGCTGAATTTCACATAAGAGGTTTCCCACATCTCTCCCCACACAAAAACTGCCTTAAACAGGGCATAGAACTGTCGTTTATTTTGTAACGCGGTGTCATTCTGTGACCACAATGCAGTGGCCCATAGCTTAGCTCTGCCAGTTAACAATGACATCACAAAATGTATAAAAACTGGTCCAGATTGTGTTCGATATATAGTGAAGTCAAGTGCAGGTTTATTGTATCAAAAGAGTAGTCAAAAACAAGCAGGATCGGAACCGGGTAATCAATCCAAAGTACAAAACAAACAAAGCCAAAACAGAAGACAAATCGATAAACCGTAAAACACAAAGAAAGGGTAAAAACCAGAAAAGCAAGAGAATTCACAAAACAATCAGAAATGCACTTCATGGCAAATACAAGACTTCGCACTGATGCAAACAAAACACATGGCTTTTATAGATTCAAAGATGGCCGCCGATAGATCATGTGAGCCACCATTTGTCTTGGTGAGTGCACACATGTATGACATGTACCATACTAACATGTAGCCTACTAAACAGACTAGACATTAAACCAGACTGTTAACCAGTATTTAGCCGATGGAAATAAAAAATAATACAAAAAGATTAGATTAGATTCAGCTTTATTGCCCTTGTGCAGAGTACAAGTACAGAGCCAACGAAATGCAGTCACATCTAACCAGAAGTGCAAGATAAAGATTATTTACATATAATACAGTAAAAAGTGCAGTAGTGACCAGATAAGTAAAAATGGAGGTGCATATATCAAAAACAGTAAACAAATAATGGTTGTCCAGTGTATAGAATATAATTACAAGGTGACTACAGTGTCTAAATGAATGATAATAAATAGAAGAAAGTATATAAGTATAGTGGAATATATATGATATATACTGTACATATATTATTGTTGTGCTGATGAGATTAGTGCAGTAGTGCCATGTGCAAATTTGCAAATACTGATGATATATGAAACGCTAGTAAAAAGTACAAATGTTTAGTGCGATCCAGGGTGCAGTGACATTTATACAGCCTCTGGGAAAAAGCTCTTCCTGAGCCTGCTGGTACGAGAACAGAGGCTCCTGTAACGCCTGCCAGACGGACGCAAACTGAAAAGTCCATGGTTTGGATGAGAAACATCCTTGATAATGTTCCTCGCTTTGCCCATGCACCGTTTGTGATAGATGTCCTGCATGGTGGGTAACTGAGTGCCAGTGATGCATTGGGTGGTTTTAGCCACCCGCTGGAGAGCTTAAGTTGACGCTTCTCAGTATTTGTAAGATCTAAATGTTTCCTAACAGCAGAACTGTGTGAGTGATGATAACAGGATGGAGAAAAAGATGATCAGTGTGTAAGAGCAGTTCCTTCCTGCAGCATCTGTACACAGAACACAAACACAAATAATAATAATGAAACATTTTAATCATTGTTCTGATTAACACATTTTACTTTAATTATCCTCCATGTAAAAACCAGCATTATTCATGATCAGCATGTGTTGTGTTTTAAACACGTTTATGTTGGTTTCTGCTGATTGTGCTGGTCACTGATCAGCATTTGTTGTGTTTTGAACACATTTATACTGGTTTGCTGCTCACTGATCAGCATTTTAAACACAAAACCAGAACTAGATCAGTATTTGTCAGTAAAAGCATCTTACACCAGCAATCGACTGATCCTGCTTGTGCTGGTGTGTTCTTTTCAGCAGGGGAATCTCAAAGATCCTGGTACTTTTATTAACTCAAAACATATTTGTATTCTCACCTGCTACAGAGTAGATATTATAAGTGTTTTCTTCAGGTGCTTCTTCAGGAGGAACTGGTGTTTCTGTTAGGACAAACATTAACATCAGGATCACAGATAATATAACAGCATTTCCACATCTCACATCTGCCCTGCATTCCAGTACTGATTTTGTAACATCGCTTCACTATTTTCTGTTGAAAAAAATCAATAGTTTATAGACAGTCGCTTGAACTGAAGAAAGTCACCAGCTGTATCTGATGATGACCAGCTAATGTCAGAGCTTTACATACACCTGTAAGGTTCATGTATTTATTGGTACGATGTATTTAAACATGTACAAGTCCATGGTTTGGATGAGAAACATCCTTGATAATGTTCCTCGCTTTGCCCATGCACCGTTTGTGATAGATGTCCTGCATGGTGGGTAACTGAGTGCCAGTGATGCATTGGGTGGTTTTAACTACCCACTGGAGAGCTTAAGTTGAATAAGAATAAAGAATAAAAAGCCACAGAGGAGCTGAACACGTGTGAGTGTCTGTACATATACAAATAAGATTACCAATACATTAATAAATCATATATACTATTAAAATAAATCATATACAGAATATTCCTGGTGGAGGTCACACTAGACAGTGAAGGTTGAACTAGTAATGTGATCTTCAGGTGGTGGAAGAGTGGAGACAAGCTTTAGAAGAGTGGAGGCCCTGGGGAGGAAGGTGTTTCGCAGCCTGGAGGCTGGGTGACAGGAGTCTTTGCTGATATTAGAGACTTTCTGAAGGTCAACTATTGGTAGATGGCATCTAAAGTTGGCAACTGTTGGTCAGTGGTTGTCTTAAATGCTTTGCCTGGTTGATAGGTCATCAGCAGCTATTTGGACAGTCTGTTTTTTTTCTGTTTCCTTAGCCAATAGAGAGTCTGATATGCTCTCTTAATAAGTGATATCATTTTTATCAACATTTTTATCTAGTGGGGGCTGTGGCGGGTCCAGTTGGATCTGAAAGAAATCTGAACTGGTCACAAGGCAACAATACCCAGGACAGGGCACATCGTATAATTGATGAATTGCATTTTTTGTGCATATACAAAGCCTGATGTATTTTTGTCTTAGGTATTCCTATTTTTTTCTGCCAGTGTCTCTGGGTGGCACCAGCATCCCTTCATTAAATGATTAATATGAACACAGGAGGCAAGAATAAAACTAATGTACTTCCAACTCATTGGCAACAGTTTGGTGAAACAGCTTCCTGTGTCCCTGTGCACAAAGCTACTGCACACAGCTCAGACCTCAACCCTGCTGAAATATGTAAGAACTGGGAACACTGTTAAACCATTAAACCAGGCTTTTATGTCTGATCTGAATCCTATTGAGATGCTGTGGGGTGATTTGAAATGGGCTGTGCATGCAAGAAACCCATCAAACCTCACACAGCTGAAGAAATTCTGCATGGAGGAGTGGGAAAAACTTTCTCCCAGTCGATGTCAGAGACGGTAGATGGTTATAGGAAATGTCTAACTGAGGTTATTTCAGCCAAAGACAGAAATACCAGATATTAGGACATATGGTGTCCTAACTTTTTCCTCACAATCAATTTCCATTTTTGTTCATTACATTTTACAACTTGTGTTTAAAAGTATTTTTTTCAGTTTTATGTGTTTAGTTATATGAGCTCCATCTCTCAGTACTGTTCACGTGAAGCTCAAATGTCCATTTGTTTAAATATGTTAAAAAAGACAAAGGTTCTCATGGGGTGTCCTAACTTTTTCACATGACTGTATATACTCAAATATCTTGTGAAGGAGCAGAGATTGTTATTCCCTGGTTGACAACAAGTGTAATGTCATGTAAATGCCCAGGGAATCCTAGGGAAAAACTACTGCTACTATTTGGGGACCTCCCATTAGATATGAGCTATTTCAAGTGCCGTCCAAAAAATTACTGGGTAATTCCAAGAGCTAAGAGACACAACAGTGTGTGATGATTGTTGATGAGTTGGATTGGTCTGGAGTAAAAACAGTACTGGAATGCAGAGCTTGAACACTAATCTGTAGTGAGCTGCTACTGGGTTTGGAAACACTTGGTCCATCTAAACATCTCTACAACATTTTAATATCATTCCATTTAAATTCTCAATCATCACTGTCAGTTCTTTTAAGATTTATTCACTCACCATCAACTCTGAGTTTGACGCTCTGGAGCAAAACCCATTTAGTAGAGACAGATCTTTTTGTACGTTTCACCGACAGGTAGCTCTCATAGACTCCTTCATCTGAGGGTTTCACCTTCTTTATCACCAGAGAACAGTTCCCTCCAGCCAGCTCGTCCTCAGGAACATCCACACGACCCTTGTATTCATCACCCTCATACAAGTCCTCACCCTTTCTCTCCAACACTGTTTCAAAAAGAGTGCTCCACAGAACATGTGGATTGTGGCTGGACACTCGTGTCAACTCACATGGCAGGACGACTGTGGAACCCACGTGAGCAGTGATGTAGATCTGGGATTCTGCACAAAGAGAAATATTAAAGAAATGTAGAGATGTGTTTAAGCACTTGTATACAACAATATTTGTTCAATTTCAATAATCAGGAATGATCCTGGTCAGGATTGTGATGGATTTATGTTCTATCCAAAAACACTAGTCACAAGGTGTAAATACACTGTGCATTGCAGGACATCATTCATTCCCTTGCTTGCTTGATCACACTTGAGACCGTTGAAACCAGATTACTTTACCCATGTAAACTGTAACACTCGTAACAAGGAAGGACGCTCGCAGAAGAGGCAAAAACGGTATATTTAAATCACTGTCCAAAAATCGAAGTCCAATATACACACACTACAGCCGCTAAAGGGAGATCCAAAGACACGGTCAAAAGCAAGCGAAAGTCAAAAACCAGAAATCACAAAATATATTCAAAACGCTCGGTATGTACTGAAACAGATACGATACTTCGCATGAGACGAAACAAACGCAGTTGTTAAAATAACCTATAGCACAGGTGTGTACCATTAGAACTCAGGTAAAACTGCTCTTGGATAGGTTGATGGCTGCCCGTCAGAGGTCACATGATCCTGCAGGGTCTCCTGGGAAATGGAGTTCTCTATGGAAGTGCTCTGTACTATGTTAGCGCGATTCCTGACAGTACCCTCCCCCAAAGCGTCCGCAGCGGCCGAGGAACGAGGACACCCGCGACGACCCCCACCTAGACAACCACGGAGACTAACCGGTTGAGATTGGATGCCCTCCAGGTGCTGGACAGTCCGGGGTTCTCCTCTTTGAGATAGAGATCGGTTGCTGGAACCAGACCGGCATGAACTGGGTGAGACCTTCCGAGGTCTTCCCCGGGGGCGAGGCGCTGGTCTCTCTGGGTGTCGACTGTGAAAGTCTGCCAGTAATCCTGGATCAAGAACATCCTTAGCAGGAACCAAGCATCTCTCTTCTGGCCCGAATCCCTCCCAGTCAATGAGGTACTGTAAAGAACCACCCCTTCTCCTAGAGTCCAGCACCTGACGAACCGAGTAAACTGGGCTACCCTCCATCTCCAGCGGTGGGGTGTCCTCAGGCAAAACCTCGTCCATAGGACCTGGGACAACAGGTTTGAGAAGGGAGACTTGAAAAGAACGAGAAACATGAAAGTGAGAGGGTAGATCTAATTGATAAGTGACATCATTGATTTTTTTGAGTATTCTAAATGGACCAATATACTGTATCTGGGTTGGAGTTTTCTACACACCCCTCCCCTCCTGAAATCCCTGACTGAAAGCCAAACCCTGTCACCCAGCTGATATGAGGGGTTCTCCCCCCCGTGTCGATCTGCTTGTACCTTGTTTCAACGTAAATTAATTTTAATCTGACAATGGGTATTCTCCCAGACCTCCTCACTCCTTTTCATCCAGTCATCTACAGCTGGTATGTCAGAAACAAAAGCAGTTCAAGGGGCGAGAGGAGGCTGGAAACCTAGAAAACACTGAAACGGAGTAAGACCCATAGCTGATGACACCAAGGAATTCTGTGCCATCTCCGCCCAAATTAAAAAGCGTGACCAGTCAGATGGGTTGTCGTGACAGTATAAACGTAGAAATTTCCCCATTTGACTGTGGATGGTAGTCAGAGGTGAGACTCACATTAATACCTAGATGTTCGAAAAAACAGGACCAAACCCTAGAAGTTAAAAACGATCAACCACAGTAAGAATAGTGGTAAAACCCTCAGAGGGAGGAAGATCTGTAATAAAATCTATAGCAATATGGGACCAGGGACGTTCAGGAACGGGTAGAGGCATAAGTTTACCCGCTGGTAATGTTTTGGGTGTTTTACAGTAGCGATTATTTATGAGTTGCTGAGTGCGCAACTCCCCCGGGTGGCCAGAAGTGGGTGTTGAATGGGCCCATGTAACTAAACAATCCCGCAACGACTCAGGGACATACATTCACGGGGAACCGCTTGAGTCTTAAGAGCTTCTTCAATCTCCTGGTCTAATTCCCAATGAACTGAAGCGATTTTAACTGATGGTGAAAGAATGGTGTTAGGTTCAGTTCTCTCCTCTGCCTCACTAGTATAAATTCTAGATAAAGCATCCGCTTTGGTATTACGTGAGCCCGGGCGATAAGATATGCTGAAATTAAAACGTGAGAAAAACGACCAGCGAGCCTGTCGAGGGTTAAGACGTTTGGCTGAACGCAAATACTCAAGGTTCTTGTGGTCAGTAAGTACGAGAAATGGACGTTGTGCTCCCTCTAACCAGTGTTGCCATTCCTCAAGAGCTAATTTAATGGCTAGTAACTCCCGATCCCCTATGCCATAATTACGCTCAGCTGGGCTTAACTTATGTGAAAAAAATGCAATGGGGTGCAATTTGGGTGAATCGCCACTCTGTTGGGACAGAATAGCTCCTACCCCACTCTCCAAGGCATCTACTTCAAGCTCGAATGGCTGAGTAGGATCAGGATGCTTAAGTATAGGTGCTGAAGTAAACGCTAGCTTTAACGCCTTGAAAGCCTCTTCGGCTTGGAGGGTCCATGGCAACCTCTTGGGAGTCCCTTTAAGCAAGCTGGTAAGGGTCGCCGTGATAGAACTAAAATTTCGAATAAATCGGTGGTAAAAATGAGCAAAACCAAGGAATCTCTGAAGTTCCTTTACTGAAGTAGGGGTAGGCCAATTAACCACAGCCTCGACCTTATAATCATCCATAACAATGCCAGTGGAACTTATTACATACCCCAGAAATACTATAGACTGTACATGAAACTTGGTTATCAAGGAGGCGCTGTAGTACCTGACGAACCTGCTTTACATGAGTTTCAAAATCAGGTGAATATATCAAAATATCGTCAATGTAGGTGATCACAAATTGCCCAATCATGTCTCAAAGTATGTCGTTAATAAAGGATTGAAAGACAGAGGGCGCTATAGACAACCCAAAGGGCATCACCAAGTATTCATAGTGCCCCCTTGTGGTCACGAATGCAGTTTTCCACTCGTCCCCTTCTTTAATTCTGATAAGATTGTAAGCACTACGGAGGTCCAGCTTAGTGAAAAATCTGGCTCCTCGTAGTTGCTCGAGAGCCACAGGGACGAGCGGCAGGGGGTACGTGAATTTTTTTGTGATGCTGTTAAGTCCACGGTAATCTATACAAGGCCTAAGACCTGCATCTTTCATATTTACAAAAAAGAACCCTGAACCTACAGGAGAAGTGGATGGGCGGATAAAACCCTGAGCAAGCGCTTCCTTAATGTACTCTTCCATAACACTCTCCTCCTGGAACACAATCTGGTTGCTGGTTTTTTTTTTTACCTCCTACTTTCCCTATGTGTTCAATATTTCTTGTTTTCTTATCCTGTCTTCCTGTCCTGTCTCTCCCTTGTCATTGAATGTTCTGGACAGGTTAATGGTTAATTTCGCTGTAATTGTACATGCTGCAATTTATAGTGACGATAAAGTTCTACTACTACTACTACTACTACTACTACTGTTGAGTCAGAGGATAGATGCGGAATTTAGGAAGTGGTGCCCCTTCGATAAGATCAAGAGTACAGTCATAGGGTGGTAGTTTGGTGGCATTTCCTTTACTAAAAATATCTAGTAGATCAAAGTACTCATCAGCGACTTGAAAAGATAAAGTGGTCTCAGGACTCTCAATGGAGGTAGCTCTAATGGCTAGCTGAGGCCTCAACAGACATTGCTCCTGGCAATAGTCAGACCAGGAAGTAATATTTTGAGTGGACCATGATATTTGAGGGTTATGCTTCTCAAGCCAAGGCAAACCTAGCACTACAGAAAACTCAGATGAGTCAATGACAAAAAATTTTACAAGTTCAGAATGTAGCCAGCTCGAGTCCAGTCTGACCAGCGGTGTTACATGGGTGATGGGTCTGAGTCCAACTGGCTCTCCATCTAACGCAGCAACCTTGAGAGGGAAGCTGAGAGGTTCCAAGGGAATTCGAAGCTGCTCTTCCACCTTAGCTTTGATAAAATTTCCCTCCGCACCAGAGTCAATCAGCGCTGAAAGGAGAAGGGACAATTCTTGGCAGTACAGATACACAGGTATAAGGAAAGATTTCTTTACCAACCCCACTGTGGGACTACTCACCACATTAGGAGAGGAGTCTCCACGCGCTTTCCTGGGGTCGGTGCCTGGAATTGGCATGGGCGAATTCGACAGTCACGCAGTAGATGACCAGCTGCGCCACAGTACATGCACAAACCCTCCACTCGTCTACGACGTCTCTCCTCAGTCTTGAGGAGTCGCACTGCACTGGTTCCTATGTAGGTTCTCTCTCAAAAATGGGCATCACTTTGAATCCAGAATTCACCGGTGACTGTGACCTGCGCCCCTTCTCCTGTTCTCGTTGTCTCCGTTTGTTTAAAAGATTGTCTAGTCGTATAGCCATGGCAATAAGCTTATCCAGAGACAAAGCCTCGTCTCGGCATGCAAGTTCAGTTAAAACGTCACTATTGAGTCCATTTCTAAACGCTACTAGTAACGCGGGGTCATTCCATCCGCTGCCAGCAGCTAAAGTGCGGAATTCTAGGGCGTATATGGTGACAGAACGCGGTCCCTGACGTAAGCAAGACAGTAATTCTCCGCTAGTTTTGCCATCATGTGGGTGATCAAAAACAGTCTTAAAGTCCTGGATGAACTGATCATAAGTTAACAGATTAAACCTTGACCAACTAGCATTGGCTCATTCTAAAGCTTTTCCCGAAAGAAGCGAAACAACGAAAGCGATCTTAGATTGATCCGAGCTAGGAGCGGAGTTACAAAAATACAAGGAGCATTGCAGCAAAAAACCACTACACTTATCTGGTGTGCCATCATACTTCTCCGGCATACTTACCGAAAATGTGTGCAGTGGGGTTACCGGGGGATTAGCTTGTAGTGTAGGAGGCGTGGATACACTTACAGGTTGCATAGAAGCCATTAGATCTTTGATACCGGCGAGAAGTTGTTCCGACTGCTGCCGATTCAGATCGCTAACTGCTTTATTAACGTCCTGTAACACCTGTTGATGTTGACCCAACAACTGCCCCTGTTGTTGCAACGCCTTCTGAAAAGCCTCGAAAGCCATCCTCAAAGAGGCGAAGTATTCTGTAACACTCGTAACAAGGAAGGACACTCGCAGAAGAGGCAAAAACGGTTTATTTAAATCACTGTACAAAAATCTAAGTCCAATATACAAGCACACAGTTGTTATCGAAAACACACAACAGCCGCTAAAGGCAGATCTAAAGACAGTCAAAAGCAAGCGAAAGTCAAAAACCAGAAATCACAAAATATATTCAAAACGCTCAGTATGTACTGAAACAGACACGATACTTCGCATGAGATGAAACAAACGCGGTTGTTAAAATAACCTATAGCACAGGTGTGTACCATTAGAACTCTTGGATAGGTTGATGGCTGCCCGTCAGAGGTCACATGATCCTGCAAGGTCTTCTGAGAAATGGAGTTCTCTATGGAAGTGCTCTGTACTATGTTAGCGCGATTCCTGACATAAACATGTCAAACTTCATATGGAGACAGTAACCAGAGATAAGGAATGAACCAGGAATCCCATGACACCCTTAGGTGTAAGTGACCGATATATAGGTGAGTGTGTGATGCACCAGACCCAGTGTGACATGACCAAAATTAAGCCTGAACAATTACTGTGCATTTAAATGTGTAACAGGGTGGCGAGCGTCTCAGACAGAGGTGCCCGTTATAATGCCAATGAGTTGAACCCAACTGCAGGTTACTTAACCAAGGCAAAGCAATACTCAGGCTCCACAAAATAAAAAGGGCAGGGGGAGGGCGATAACTAACGTAATAAATGGCCAGAATAATAAGAGCAATATGAGGGTTCTTCAATAAGTTTCTGCACTTTTTTAACTCTATTAATTACAAACAAATTCCATCACTCTTCTATATAGTCACCTTCTCAGCTTCATACCAACTTTTTAATGCCATCAGCAAAAAATATTTCTGGTTGAGCTCGTAGCCACTGATGCAGCGCTGCTTTCACATCATCATCACATGAAAATCTTCTTTCCCTTAAAGCTTCTTTGAGCATCAAAAAAGGTGGAAATCAGATGGAGATAAATCCGGACTATAAGCGTCTCTCAGTCATGATTAATCCTCCTCCCACCCTCACCACTTATAACCAAAATATAAAAGAGCAGAAACTTTTTGAAGATCCCTCTTATAACTACTGAAATCTAAATAGAAAACCAAACCATAAGTCACAGCCAGTAAGGTATTCCAGAAAAGCAATTCCAGGAGTATGATTGAACTCCCAGTGATTACTAAATAACAAAGAACAGACAGACAGGAGCCTAATCACTGATTACTAAGAATAGAGACGATAGAGATAGTAGCCACCAGTGTGTAACAACTAAAGCTCTTGACAGAAAACCAAGGAAGAGGAACTCAATACACTATCAAACCTTGTAGTTAGTGATCTCTTCGAGGGCTCTCCAGACTGAAGTTGGGGTGTTAACAGCAATGTGGCTTTTCAGCTTTTCTGAGTATTCCTTTTTTGCTAAACATATACCTTTCTCCAGCTTGTAATTGGCCTCCTTGTAGAGAACTCTATCTCCACTCCTGAATGCTGCCTCCTTTTCCCTCTGAAGCTGTCTGAGTTCAGCTGAGAACCATGCTTTATTGTTGCTGTATTTTACCCGTGTTGTAGTAGAAATACAGCTGTCCTCACAGACACTGATGTATGATGCTACAGTGTCTGTATATTCATCCAAGCTGTCCGTCGCCTCTTCAAAGACAGACCAGTTTGTGGATTTAAAGCAGTCCTGTAGCATTTCAGTGTCTTTACTGGTCCACTTCTTCACTGTTGTAATGACAGGCTTGTTAGTTTTGAGTCTCTGCCTGTATGTGGGAATGAGGTGAACAAGATTGTGGTCGGAATGTCCGAGAGCCGCACGTGTGACGCAGCGATAGGCATTTTTAACAGAGGTGTAGCAATGATACAAAATGTTCCCTTATCTCGTGACACAGGTGACATGTTGTTTGTATTTCGGCATTTCTTTCGTAAGATTTGCAGGTCTCCGTAAAGCACAGTGCAGATGTGTTTTAAAAGTCCCTGTTAGTTTGGTTGAGCAGGAGTAGTTCTTCCAGTTTGTTGTGCAGAGATCACAGATTGGAGAGGAAAAAAGATGGTAACGGTGTTCGGACTCCATGTCGCCTCATGCTTATGAGAGCTCCGGCTCGTCTGCCTCTCTGCTGCTTTCTTGCCAGATTGAATAGAGCCAGTGCACCAGTCGTGAGGATTTCCAAAAACTCTTTATTTTAAAGGAACTGCGGAATAAAAGTTTGTGAAACACTGTCCCTGAAGGTCAGTAACTGTTCTTTGCTTCAACTGACCGAGTTTGACACACAATAAATAACATTAACAAACAAAAACCAACACAAAACATAGAGAGCTCTCACCGAGGCAGCCATCTGCGGCACCATTCTTCACACACTAGCAGCTGTAAACTGCTCATGTCCAGGATGGGCCACAGATCAAAATGCTGATTAACACACAAGAAAGAAGCACCACACTACCAGCTAAATTTCCAGAAACCAGATCAACAGACCGTTAACAAAAAGGTCTGCGGGATGAGCCTGCCAGGCCACTGAGAGACACAAACAACACCAAACAAACATGCAGATAATTAAATGATTAACCTGATCATTAAAAGTGGATCAAGCTTGGCGAAGAATGGTTTTGATGTGGCATTTAAAAAGAGCCAACATGGGCATGGCAAGTGGACACGTAACAAACTTACACATAATATAAATTAGTATTCTAGTTTATCTTCCCCGATATGTTCTATTCAGCAAATAAATACAAATAATGCATTAGAGTGTGCAGGAAAATCCCACATGTACATTCAATATTTGTGGAGGATTTTATTCATTTTTTTAACTTAGAAAATGAATAAAAACCTTAAATTTGTTGTCCAAAGTTTTGCATAAGACTGTAAAAGAGCAACTGTGCTTTACAGCAGAATCTGTTTACTCACCCACACACACAGCATGTGCTATAACTATAATACAGATATACAGCAGTGGAGTCATCACACCCTTCATCATCATTCCTGGAAAAGCCTGCTGCAGAATAAATGAATTAAAGTGAGAAAGATAAACAGCTTTCATTTTAACTAAGAGCTTAAACAGTAACATGTTTTTGCAAACAAGAAATGACTCAAAGTGCTTCACTTTCACTTTTGATGTTACTCTGTTTTTTTTTAAATTTCCCGACCCAAGCAGCTATGTGTGTGTGTGTGTGTGTGTGTGTGTGTGTGTGTGTGTGTGTGTTGGCTGTGGAGACGGGGCAACACACCCGGTCCTGCCTGCACTCTCAGTACAGTAGAGACGAAGCTGCATCCGAATGTCCGTATTTGTCATTCCAATAAAGCTTCTTTTGAGTGTGAGTGTGTGTGTGCTGTTATACTGTAAATACCCTAATTATAATACATATTTATTACACATCTAACACAACAGAATGTTCACATCGCATTGTTCCAAATCATTTTTTTTTTTCTCTTTTGTCACTTTTGGTAAAAATCACCGGTTTCATTAAAAGGTTTGGACAAATATCATGTTTTCTTTTTTCTTTCTTTTGCATTTGAAAAAAATAATCTTTGCAAAACAATGAATGTTTCATGATTTCTGCACGTTATTTAATATCCTGTAGAGAATATGTTATCTTATTTTTACTAAGAACATCAATAAAACATGAAAACATGAGTGTTCAGACTTTTGCATGAGTTTGTTCAGTGTTGTTGAATCTTACCTTGAGAAGAGTGGAAGCAAAAGCCAAAGTGCTGTTGGTTTGCACTGTATTTATAGTGTATGTGAAAAGTGAAAGTAATTTTTGTGGTGGTGTGTGTTTAATGTTGTTAAGGTCATGGCCCTTTGAAACCACTAGAACACTTTCATTTACATTTTCAGTATTTAGCAGACGCTTTTATCCAGACCGACTTACAGAACAGCATAGTAAACATTACCTTACTCTAGTTTAAGTACTTTAAGAATACAAATCTACATTTTTTTTGTGTTAGTACAAAGTTATAGCCGATTTTTTTTTAACTAAAATTAAAACTTAAAACAAGAAAGACAAGAAAATATCTGGCAAAATAAAGTCCTTAAATGTATTATCTGAAATTATTATTAGTAATATTATGTGTAAAGCTCTGTGAATCAAAGTCTTGCAACGTTTGACTAACACTGATTAACAGAAATTTTGTTTCTTGAACACTTTTGGGTGTGTCTTAAGTATTTTGAGCTGCTGATAACAAAAATCAAAACAACATTTTCCTACCATGTACCATTTTCTTTTAATTCATGCCTCAAGGCTGTCTTGTTATACAGTGACAGTTCTTGGATTGCAGCTCAGATATACCAAGTATTGCTGCTTCATTTGCAATTGGGACAGCTATAAGAAGAATCATATTACACTAAAAAGAACTGGCCAGTTCATCAGAATATGACCCCAGGGCAGAAACAATACGGCACATAAACCACTTGTGGACCCAAAAAAAAAGATATTTACTTCACATAAAACTCGGGCTGATGAAAAATTTTATGAAAGAAATGAACAAAAAAGGGATAGGTTTTCGTTATTTGAGACGAGTGTTCCCAAGAATAACTAATACCAAGATTAGTGAAGGCATTTCTGTTGGTCCACAAAAGTTGGTGGTAAGACCTGAGAAAATCACTTGGAAATCATTCCAGGATGTTGCTGAAAATTTTCTTTCACTACTATCCACTGCTAAACTTCATCAAACTGGTTGACAACCTTCTTCAAGCTTACAAGGTGATGAAGTGCAACGTCATTGAAAATTCATTTCCTGCATTGACACTTGGATTTCTTCCCTAATCTTGGTGCAGTAAGTGATGAACATGGCGAATGCTTTCACCAAGACATTGCCACAATGGAAAAATGTTACCAAGACCACTGGAGTCAATCAATGCTGGCTGACTATTGCTGGACACTAATACGAGATGCACCAGATGTTGAGTAGAAACGAAAATCAGCAGCAAAACACTTTTAGTTCAGTTGAACTAATGACACATATAAGGTTTAAATGTGTTATAATCAGTAAAACGTAATCTCATGTTTCTCAGAATTTCTGTGATACAGACAATCAGAAACTACAGTGTGGCCAAAAAGTATTTAGTCAGCCACTGATTGTGCAAGTTCTCCTACTTAGAAAGATGAGAGAGGTCTGTAATTTTCATCATAGCTACACTTCAACTATGAGAGACAAAATGAGAAAAAAAAATCCAGGAAATCACATTGTAGGATTTTTAAAGAATTTATTTGTAAATTATGGTGGAAAATAAGTATTTGGTCAATAACAAAAGTTCAACTCAATACTTTGTAACATAACCTTTGTTGGCAATGACAGAGGTCAAACGTTTCCTGTAAGTCTTCACCAGGTTTGCACACACTGTAGCTGGTATTTTGGCCCATTCCTCCATGCAGATCTCCTCTAGAGCAGTGATGTTTTGGGGCTGTCGCTGGGCAACACGGACTCCACAAATTTTCTATGGGGTTGAGGTCTGGAGACTGGCTAGGCCACTCCAGGACCTTGAAATGCTTTTTACGGAGCCACTCCTTCGTTGCCCGAGCGGTGTGTTTGGGATCATTGTCATGCTGGAAGACCCAGCCACGTTCCATCTTCAATGCTCTCACTGATGGAAGGAGGTTTTGGCTTAAAATCTCACGATACATGGTCCCGTTCATTCTTCCCTTAACACGGATCAGTCGTTCTGTCCCCTTTGCAGAAAAACAGCCCCAAAGCATGATGTTTCCACCCCCATGCTTCACAGTAGGTATGGTGTTCTTGGGATGCAACTCGGCATTCTTCTTCCTCCAAACACGACGAGTTGAGTTTTTACCAAAAAGTTCCATTTTGGTTTCATCTAACCACATGATATTCTCCCAATCCTCTTCTGGATCATCCATATGCTCTCTGGCAAACTTCAGATGGGCCTGGACATGTACTGGCTTAAGCAGGGGGACACGCCTGGCACTGCAGGATTTGAGTCGCTCTTGGCGTAGTGTGTTACTGATGGTAGCCTTTGTTACTTTGGTCCCAGCTCTCTGAAGGTCATTCATCAGGTCCCTCCGTGTAGTTCTGGGATTTTTGCTCACCGTTCTCATGATCATTTTGACCCCATGATATCTTGCGTGGGGCCCCAGATCGAGGGAGATTATCAATGGTCTTGTATGGTCTTATTTTCTTACAATTGATCCCACAGTTGATTTATTCACACCAACCTGCTTGCCTATTGTAGATTCACTTTTCCCAGCCTGGTGCAGGTCTACAATTTTCTTCCTGGTGTCCTTCGACAGCTCTTTGGTCTTGGCTATGGTTGAGTTTGGAGTCTGACTGTTTGAGGCTGTGGACAGGTGTCTTTTATACAGATAACGAGGTCAAACAGGTGCCATTAATACAGGTAACGAGTGGAGGACAGAAGAGCTTCTTAAAGAAGAAGTTACAGGTCTGTGAGAGCCAGAAATCTTGCTTGTTTGTGGGTGACCAAATACTTATTTTCCACCATAATTTACAAATAAATTCTTTAACAATGTGATTTCCTGGATTTTTTTTTTCTCATTTTGTTTCTCATAGTTGAAGTGTAGCTATGATGAAAATTACAGACCTCTCTCATCTTTCTAAGTAGGAGAACCTGCACAATCAGTGGCTGACTAAATACTTTTTGGCCCCACTGTACATTTGTGTTCAGCTCAAATGGGTCTGTCTCAATCACCAAAAAAATTCAAGGAAACAGAACTTTGGCAAAAAATTGTTGTCCAGTGTTATTGTACAATCATTTTAAAATACATTATAAAGTGTGTGTCAGTAACAATGTGATAAACAGTACCGATGAGTAGTTAGTAAATCTGGTTCTGCAGGTTTCTCTGGTCTGAGTGAAACATGGATGCAGCCAATCATTGAGCAGGACAGTATTTTAAGCAAATCAGGTCCTGAGAGATGAACGGAGAGTGAGAGAGAGAAAAGTAGAAGTATTGGGGCAGTAAACACATGTGAAGTGAACTGTGCGGCACTATGTGAGTGAGTTTGTGCACAAGAACGTAAGTACAGTAGAAATCAGAACAGGGTTTGATTGTTGATTTCTGCGTTTAGACTTCGTTCTACTAGTTGATTCTATAGTGAAAAGATTCAGAGGACAAGCTTAGACTCTGCTCCCTGTCTTCACCTGGACAGGTAAGAACCACTTTCCTTATTTAACCTTTCTCTATGAATTTTGGAAAGTCAAAAATCCTAGGAAAGTTCACCACTGTTACAGGATTTCATTGTAAATAAAGGCTTGGCTTTGTTACCAAGGGCAGATTACATTGACGGTTTTGCATCTGTATTTGAATCTCTTTAGAACATGGCATCACATGCTGCTTTTTAAGACCTAGTCCTTTTAAGCCTTCTAGCCTAAGTATAGTGAAATATACATCAATCACTATTGCACATTAAATTTGAATTTGGTTAAAAGTGGTGGATTCAGTAGCTAATGGGGTGATTTTTTTTCACATTGGGCAGGTAGGGCTGAACAGGATTTTTCCCTCAGTAAATAAAATCAGCATTTAAAAAGCATGTCGTGTTTACTTGGGTCTGTCTGTTATTAAAAGTAGTTTGATTATCTAAAACATAGATGTGTAAGAAATTTAGAAGAAGTGTGAGCAAAACAGAATTGGAAAAGGGGAAATCCTATTTTCACAGCCAGGCTTTTAAGTGGCACAGTGGTTTAATGTGCCATCCCACCACTGCTGAGAATTGGATCTCTCGAGAATCTCAGCCTTGCTATCACATAAGCACAGTTGGCTATGTCGGGGGGTTTGGGGGGTGTTAGGCAAAGTGGTTCCTCATTTCTCCTGCAGTTGGGGCCACTGCTGGCTGGACAAGTTGTCTGCACAAAAGATGGTTAATACATAAATCGTAGTTCAAGAGGCTTAATTGTCATTTCAGTTCTATACAACTACATATTGAAACATGGACCAGGGTACAACACACAACACAAGTGCAAACAACACAATACACACAGTGCAGATAAAAGACAGTACAGCAAATACAACGTCTTACAGTAAATACGAGGGGCATTTTTTGGACCTAAAAGTGAAGGGATGGGACTGAATAAGGTACGTGGTGTTGATCAGTACACAGACATATTTCTTGTATATTGTTTTGAATTAATGTGAGTAATTACATTTATATCGTTTCAAATAACAAAGTCACAGTGTTCCATACACTAGTATCATCCACTGCCATTATCTTGGGGGATGTTGGGCGTTTAGTTTATAAAGTCAAGTCACGAGTCTTTAGGCTATAGTCAAATATCAAGTCAGTATAACATACACAAAGTATATATGGTAACTGTAGCATAGAAATAAACAACTAATATATAAATTCAGATTAAAACCACAATTTTACACATTTTCTCATGATCTTTCCTCAAAATAACATGACAGTTTGTGATTGCAAAATGTAAGAGTATAGTATAGTGGAGTATAGTAACTATGTCAGGGTAAGGAGATGGAAAATAATTGTATTTTATAATGGCTGAGCAGCCAGCATAAACTAAACAAACCCATCCAGGTGTGCATATATATAAAACTTGTTTAGTTAACACTAGGACACAGACACTTGTACTATAAAACATGTTGTTGTATAAAAAATGTTAATAGTCTTTAGAGACGAGCTGCATGTCAAGTCTGAAGAGTGTTTGTATGCAACTTGAGTATTACGCCAGCCTGAGGCACAAATCTGAGCATAATCTTGCAACACTATACCACTAGCGTCCATATTAACAATCAGAAACACAAGTTAGGTTCAATAAGAAAGCACAAGACACATTTCAGACATTTACAGACTTCTGCCAACCCCCTGAACCACCTAAACAGACCAGCACCTCAACACCCTCCAGTCCTGCCAACCCCCCTGAACCACCTAACCAGACCAGCACCTCAGCACCCTCCAGTCCTGCCAACCCCACCAAACCACCTAACGAGACCAGCACCAGACAGACCAGCACCTCAGCACCCTCCAGTCCTGCCAACCCCCCTGAACCACCTAACCAGACAAGCACCTCAGCAGCCTCCAGTCCTGCCAACCCCACCAAACCACCTAACCAGACAGACCAGCACCTCAGCACCCTCCAGTCCTGTCAACCCCCCTGAACCACCTAACCAGACCAGCACCTCAGCACCCTCCAGTCCTGCCAACCCCACCGATCCACCTAACCAGACCAGCACCTCAGCAGCCTCCAGTCCTGCCAACCCCACCAAACCACCTAACCAGACCAGCACCAGACAGACCAGCACCTCAACACCCACCAGTCCTGCCAACACCCTGAACCACCTAACCAGACCAGCACCTCAGCACCCTCCAGTCCTGTCAACCCCCTGAACCACCTAACCAGACCAGCACCTCAACACCCACCAGTCCTGCCAACCCCCTGAACCACCTAACCAGACCAGCACCTCAACACCCACCAGTCCTGCCAACCCCCTGAACCACCTAACCAGACCAGCACCTCAACACCCACCTTCTGCAATGTGTTCAAAACTCTGCTGCCAGGATGCTCACTCGCTCCAAAAAACAGATCACATTACACCTGTCCTTGCCCTACTTTACTGGTTACCCATCTCCAAACGCATTCAATACAAAATCCTCATTCTTACTTTCAAAGCACTTCATGGTCTCTGTCCCATATACTTACGTAATCTACTATTTCTTTACTGTTTCATAAGTATCATTAGTTTATTTAATTATGTTTCTCAAGTGTGTTGTTTGTTGTGTGTTGAGTCTTATTATTTATGTATTTATGTGTTTCTCATGTATTTGTCTCTATTATTGTATCTCGATGTATTTTTCTATTTTGTAAAGCATCCTTGGGTATTGTGAAAGGCACTATATAAGTCCAACTTATTATTATTATTATATTTCAGATCAACCAAGTCATGAGAATGAACCTCCAGCAGCTCCTTGTTCACACTGGATTACAGCTATATCAGCACTGTGTGTTGGTTTGGTCACTTTAGTGACAGTGATCATCATCTACTGTAAGAAACGAGTTAAGAATTTCCTACATCATTCACACAATTAATTGCATTATAAAGTCAATTTTTGGAGTGATACTAACAGTGATGTTACACACATTTCAGACATTTACAGACATTCCTGCCAACCCCCTGAACCACCTAAACAGACCAGCACCTCAGCAGCCTCCAGTCCTGCCAACCCCACGATCCACCTAACCAGACGAGCACCAGACAGATCAGCACCTCAAAAAAATTTTTTGTGGTACTATCAGTGATGTTAGGTGGATTGGTGGGGTTGGAAGGACTGCCTGGTGTTGGTAGTTACAAGACCAGCACCAGACAGACTAGCACCTCAACACCCTCCAGTCCTGCCAACCCCCCTGAACCACCTAACCAGACCAGCACCTCAACACCCTCCAGTCCTGCCAACCCCCCTGAACCACCTAACCAGACCAGCACCAGCACCAGACAGACCAGCACCTCAACACCCACCAGTCCTGCCAACCCCCTGAACCACCTAACCAGACCAGCACCTCAGCAGCCTCCAGTCCTGTCAACCCCACCGATCCACCTAACCAGACGAGCACCAGACAGATCAGCACCTCAAAAAATTTTGTTGTGGTACTATCAGTGATGTTAGGTGGATTGGTGGGGTTGGAAGGACTGCCTGGTGTTGGTAGTTACAAGACCAGCACCAGACAGACTAGCACCTCAACACCCTCCAGTCCTGCCAACCCCCCTGAACCACCTAACCAGACCAGCACCTCAACACCCTCCAGTCCTGCCAACCCCCCTGAACCACCTAACCAGACCAGCACCAGCACCAGACAGACCAGCACCTCAACACCCACCAGTCCTGTCAACCCCCCTGAACCACCTAACCAGACCAGCACCTCAGCACCCTCCAGTCCTGTCAACCCCCCTGAACCACCTAACCAGACCAGCACCTCAGCACCCTCCAGTCCTGCCAACCCCACAGAACCACCTAACCAGACCAGCACCTCAGCACCCTCCAGTCCTGCCAACCCCACAGAACCACCTAACCAGACCAGCATTTCAGCACCCTCCAGTCCTGCCAACCCCCCTGAACCACCTAACCAGACCAGCACCAGACATACCAGCACCTCAACACCCACCAGTCCTGCCAACCCCCTGAACCACCTAACCAGACCAGCACCTCAGCACCCTCTAGTCCTGCCAACTCCCTGAACCACCTAACCAGACCAGCACCTCAGCACTTTCCAGTCCTGCCAACCCCCCTGAACCATCTAACCAGACCAACACCAGACAGACCAGCACCTCAAAACCCTCCAGTCCTGCCAACCCCCCTGAACCACCTAACCAGACCAGCACCTCAACACCCACCAGTCCTGCCAACCCCCCTGAACCACCTAACCAGACCAGCACCTCAACACCCTCCAGTCCTGCCAACCCCCTGAAACACCTAACCAGACCAGCACCTCAACACCCACCAGTCCTGCCAACCCCCCTAAACCACCTAACCAGACCAGCACGTCAGCACTTTCCAGTCCTGCCAACCCCCCTGAACCATCTAACCAGACCAGCACCAGACAGACCAGCACCTCAACACCCACCAGTCCTGCCAACCCCCCTGAACCACCTAACCAGACCAGCACCTCAACACCCTCCAGTCCTGCCAACCCCCCTGAACCACCTAACCAGACCAGCACCTCAGCACCCTCCAGTCCCCAGTCCTGCCAACCCCTCTGAACCACCTAACCAGACCAGCACCTCAGCACCCTCCAGTCCTGCCAACCCCACAGAACCACCTAACCAGACCAGCACCTCAGCACTTTCCAGTCCTGCCAACCCCACAGAACCACCTAACCAGACCAGCAGCTCAGCAGCCTCCAGTCCTGCCAACCCCACCAAACCACCTAACCAGACCAGCACCAGACAGACCAGCACCTCAACACCCACCAGTCCTGCCAACCCCCTGAACCACCTAACCAGACCAGCACCTCAGCACTTTCCAGTCCTGCCAACCCCACAGAACCACCTAACCAGACCAGCACCTCAACACCCTCCAGTCCTGCCAACCCCACAGAACCACCTAACCAGACCAGCACCTCAGCACCCTCCAGTCCTGCAAAACCAAAAACACAGAGATCCAAACAACAACTCTTTAATTGTTGAGCCTAGAACTCAAATAACAGTTCTTGCTAGTGACTGCATGATAGTGACTGCAGTGTTGAGAGTATTAAGGATGCATATAAACAGGATAGTGATAGGGAGTCAAGTAATTCTGAGCCAGGATGTTAGATGCAGTGGGGCATTATATAAAATCAAAATGTAAATTTAACTTCTGTATAAACTAGTATATGCTTTTTAATATTATAAACATGTATTGCATTATGCCATAAATGTTCAATACTGATATATCACATGTTATAATGGTAATAATAATATGTACATTTTTCAGAATCTTGCACATTTCATGCTTTTAATTCCAAATGTCCAGTATACTGGACACTGAATAACTCACAGTCCATGCAAAATGTCTTATTTTATTTCTATAATATCGTTTAAAAGGCTAAAATGATTAAATGTGTTGTTTTTAGCACATTCATTAACTTAGTAATTAATAATTTAGTTTAATTAGACAAATGGTGGAGTCCAAAATGTTATAACTGCTATGACTGTATTAAGCCCTTACTGTGGCTATAAATTGTCTTTACTTTATAATCAATGATATATAATGTATTTAAATTTTGTAATATTATAAGTGTTTTGTTTTTATATAAAACAGATCACATTCATACTGGCCATTTTGCTTTAAATAAACAATAAAAATATTAAAATAATATTTGATAATGCTTTGTTTTTATTGCAAAACGGAAGCCTGCAGTAAATCACAGCACCAAAATACACAGAAAAGAAATACAAATGCTAAAATTAGCTTATGTTCTTTAAAACAAGAATTTATATCAGTGTGTCATTCCATTAGAAAATTAAGAAAATTAAGACGATTGTTCTTATTGTTCAGTTTTAGGAGTTTAAAACACACGAGGGTCATTCCTACAATTCAGTGCCTTGTGTCCCCAGTACTGATCATTGTATTTATTAAGTACATTTTAAACAATACGATTTCTAAACATCTTACTAAAATTATTAACACTTTTAAATACTAAACACAATGTTTTCTACCCCCCCCCCCCAAAAAAAAAAAAAAAAAAAAATGACTGTATACATTTTACATTTATTTGTTAGATAGCAGGTTTTCCCATGATCCCCAGTGCTGTACATTCTGATTTAGTGATGATATATGAGCTTTAATCATGAAAATATCTCAGTCCTTTAGTACTGTTTAACAGGTTTGATTAAGTTAATCTAAACCCTGGATTTATTTTCTTTATGAGTTTGATGTTATTGCTGATTATGAGGGTTTTTCACACGTCCCTCAAGTTTCTGTCCACCCTGTTATTTCTTACTATTGTCTCTTATAATGAAGAGCTGTTTTACGTCCTGACATCATTTCCTGGAGCTCACATGATCTGTTTAGAGGGAAAATAACTGTGGAAGATGAGCGGCTTATTAAACTCCTCATTTCAATGTTGTTTTTTATACATTTTATCCTAAAAGTCTTATATGGTCAATCATAACATGTCCACCCTATTATGGGATATATGAGAAAAAGCAAAACGATTTAATCATTTCAAAAATAATCACACATAATTCTTTGTCTAAATTCACTTTTATGCTAGCATGGTTTTGCTCACTCCTAGCTAATGGCTAATTTTATGTCAGAATGTCCACCATGTTATGGTCCACCCTAATACGTAACAGGCTGGACGTCACAGTGTATATGAGATGCATGTGTAATTTAATTTAACCAATTAGTTTGAAAAAGTGTAACACGTCCTTTTTATAATAAAACATGAAAAACAGTGTTTCATTTTTAAAACATTTTAAGGTCATAAAGGCACCCAATACCAGGAATGACCCACAACGCGCCCATGTGGCTCTGCAGACTAGTGATGGGTCGGTCGCGAACGATCCGGCTCTAAGAGTTGGCTCTTTAAAGTGAACGACGGGATCCGGCTCCTGATTGGGAGCCGATTCGTTTTTTCCAGGGGTTTTTTTCTGTCAAAACCGCACGTGATTGGTCAAGATATGTGGTGGCGTTTGTGTAATTACATTGAGCAGGAGGGGAGGGGTTACACACACACACACACAGAGACAGCATGCACACGAACAGGAGGGAGAGAGAGAGAGAGAGAGAGAGAGAGAGAGAGAGAGAGAGAGAGAGAGAACTCAGCGCTTTACACAGCCAGACATTACACGCTGGAAAGGTGAGGAAAATGAGTGAGAGGAAACATAGTAAAGTTTGGACACGAGAAGCCCCTTTTACAGAAAAGTTCAGACCCACTGAACCTAGTGTTCACTGGAAGACCAAATGTTCAGTCTACCCACATCTTATACATGTGATGGTACACAGACTGTGTATCTGTCCCCTCAGAGAGAATCTTTTTTAACGGGGCAGATCATAACAGAAAGGAGAAACAGGATCAAGCCATCAAAGATGAGCTCCTTGGTTTTTCTGAATGCCAATCTTCACTAAATACTTACAAATACTGTCACCTGGATGCTTTCACCTGGATTTTCTTTTTGTTTTGCACATTTTCATTTATATTTTGTTGAGTGTGAGTGATGCTTCGTTGATGTTGTGTTGTTTCACTCTAGATGCTTGTTTATTTTGTTTTGTTTATTAGGATTTTAATGTCACGTTTTACACTTTGGTTACATTCATGACAGGAACATTCACCTCACTTGCACTTGCATGCACCTTACATGCAAACTCCACACAGAAAGGACCCGGGCTCTTCACCTGGGGATCGAACCCAGGACCTTCTTGCCGTGAGGCGACAGTGCCAACCACTTAGCCACCGTGCTGCCCCACTCTAGATGCAAATGTACAAATATTATACACAATCAGATCTTTTGGTCTAATTGAGATGGGTCTTTGTTTTTGTATTTTATAATTTATTGTTGGTGCACTCTGTTCCATGTTGAGTATATAAATAAAGCAGTTTAAATAATAAACATTTAATACAATGTTTTTTTACTTAAGTAATTCATTTTACATGTAATTTGGTAATAAATTAATTTAAGCAACAAAAAAATCTAAGGAGCCATGCTGGGAGCCGAAAGAGCCGTCTCTTTTTAGTGAGCCGAGCCAAAAGAACCGACTCTGTAAAAAGAGCCGAAATTCCCATCACTACTGCAAACAAGTATTATTGCGGCTAGCACAGCAGGCAGAACTTATCATAAAGTTAGCAGTAACAAAGTGCACCCATAATTATCAATAACAATTAGAATTATTTTGTTTTCCTACATACCCAAAAAACTGCCTGTACCAGTTCAAATAAAAAGTTTGTTACAGGTGAGTATTAAAGTGATTTTTTTACACTTGCAAGCTGAATGTTCTATAATCACATAATTAAATAAATAACAGTAACTTTATTCATTGATGTCAGACGCTTTAACAGAAACTTTACAATAACTAATTTCCTATAAATAAATGAGCGAGAGAGGCAACCTAAAACTAAGGCATATATAATAATAAACAATAATACATAAACATGAACTTTCAGAACTAAAAGTTTCAGCTCCAGCTCACACAGAACATAAAGCTTTAATATCTCCTAGATGAGGTAGATCTGGTGTTTGTGTGTGTGTGTGTGTTTGCCTGATGGTTGTAATGAAGAAAAGTCAGAGTATCTCTGATGGTGTGGATGTTGTTCTGAGTTTTTTTTTTTTTCAGCTTAAAATGATCTCAAACTTTTTGTGGTTTTCTCTGTCCAGTTTCGTCTGTTCACCCCTCGCTATTTTCTCTCTCCCTCCATTCTGCAGTCCGCACTATCAAATCTCGGCTGCGTCCAAAATTCGCATACTTCTATACTGAACAGTACGCAGGAGCGGCAAGCATGTCCAAATACGTAGTATTCATTAAACTGTACTTGAAAAGTACCCGGTTTAAGTCCTGTTAAGTTCTGTTTAAGTATGATATTTCGGACGCAGCCCTCTGCTTCTTCACGTCACCTGCCCACAGTGTAAACATGCGGTGCAAAAGTAAAAGTTGTCCATGCAAAACACCTTGAGCTGTATATAGTTGTACAGATTAAACGATACTTTGATGCAAAAAAAATTTGCATCGATGACTTTTAGTAATCGAATTACTCGAGTATATCGAGGAATCGTTTCAGCCCTAGTCTCCAGAAACACTATATTTAGCTTCTTCTGCTTCACTGTTGATCTCCACTGTCGCCGCACAGCAAGAAGGTCCTGGGTTCGATCCCCAGGTGGGCTTGTCCGGTGCAGAGTTTGCATGTTCTCCCTGTGTCCGTGTGGGTTTCCAAAGACATGCAAGTGAGGTGAATTGGTGACACTAAACTGTCCATGACTGTGTTTGATATAACCTTGTGAACTGATGAATCTTGTGTAATGAGTAACTACCGTTCCTGTCATGAATGTAACCAAAGTGTAAAACATGACGTTAAAATCCTAATAAACAGGCCGCTCAGGTGGCGCAGCGGTAAAAAGAAACGCGCTGCAACCAGGGCTGGATTCTGAGAAGCGTCGTATCGAATCCAGCCTTGCTTTACCGGTTCGAAGCTGAGTGGCTATATGAGCAACGATTGGCCGGTTGCTCATGTCGGGGGTGGGACAAAGAACCGGATGTGGGTCTCTCTCTGTCAGAATGCGGTTGCGTTCTCTGCCGGCTGATTGGAGGCGCTTACACAGAGATGGGAGGGGGTGCACTTAGGGTGTGTCTCTCCGCATGCAACGCTAGGTGGCGCCAAACTCGTCAATGTGTGGGTGGCAAAGATGCATCTGGCTGCTGCTCGTGTTTCGGAGGGGATACGGGTTAGCTTCAATCACCTCCGTCAGGGCAGGGTTCGGCATAGACAGAGAGGAAGCACGATGCTAATTGAACAATTGGATGCGCTAAAAAGGGGAGAAAAAGGGGTAAAAATTAAAAAAAAAAAAAAAAAAAAAAAAAAAAAAAAATCCTAATAAACAAACAAACAAACACTGCTGATCTCTGGTGTCAGGATGGAAAATAATCATCTCTCCTTTAGACTGGTACATGGCTACAAATGCAGAGAGTGATTCCATGAGAGATTTCAGCCACTGCTCACTAGTCATATGGTATAGATCCCTTGCAAATGTTTAACCACAATGCCATGGACAATCCGCCCAGACCCCCTAACTCCACCAAGGATTTATGGCACCTGTGTCACACGAGTTTGGAAGCAACAATGGACTCCAGCATTCTTGGTAAGTATGAAGCAAGCTACAGAATCGAAGCGCCCTGTATCGAAGAGTCGTCAGTGAGTCGGTTCCACGAGGAAACACGTACCAGTTTCGGATCTGGTGATGCTTGTGCGCCACATTCAAGTAGAAAATGTCTTAGGCTGAAAGACGGCCACAAACCAGCAGGTAAGAAACTACAAATGAAACAATATTCATGACTCACTATTCTTTTTTGTAACATAGCGGTTGTATGTAAATGAGTTTATTACTTAAAACTGTTTATAAATTTGAACAGCGACAATCTGCCGGTGTTTGGGGTCTGTGTTGATCCTGATCTGGACAACGTTGAATTCTCTGATGAGCTACTGAAGATGTGGAATAAGAACAGTTTTACTGCAAAGGAGGACGAAACTGTCGCAGTTGTGCCGAACGTCGGACCAAATGACGCCTTAGTCAAACCAAGAGACACTGAATTAAGGCCCAATCAAGAACATGAACAAGAACATCAGGCGGGCCTGTGTATCTGTTCTAACAAGGCAGAGGAGTTGATAGCTTTGATGAAATGGATGTCTCAGGAGATGACAAGAATCTCTATCAAACAACGGAGACAAGCTGCTATAAATCACATATGTGACTATATTCTTCAGAAACAAGCTGAAGACATTAAAGCAGTGCTTAAAGAACAAGTTACTCATCTGAAATTACTTAAAGTAATGTAAGAATTGTACAAGGAACAAGTGGTGCACTGTAAAAATGTCATAGATCTGATGTTGAATTGTTGAATTGAAACAGATTTTTACAGTTAAAACTATCATCACGGATCCCCGTTGCGGGACTGTCTTCTTCTAGATAATTATTATCTGTATTGATAAATTGCTCGTTGTTGTTGTTGTTGTTTAAGGTGGTTTAAGTGTTGTTGTCCGAGTGTTAAATAAATATACTCATCAGTACAAACTCAAACGTTTACACGTTAGTGCTATTTTAAATAAGTAGCTCTGTCGCCTCACAGCAAGAAGGTCCTGGGTTCAATTCCCAGGCGGGGCGGTCCGGGTCCTTTCTGTGTGGAGTTTGCATGTTCTCCCTGTGTCTTTGTGGGTTTCCTCTGGAAGCTCCGGTTTCCTCCCACAGTACAAAAACATGCAGTCAGGTTAGTTGGAGACACTGAATTTCCCTGTAGGTGAATGGGTGTGTGTGTGTGGCCCCGTCCAGGGTGTTACTGTGTGCCTTGCACTTATTGAAAAGCTGGGATAGGATCCAGCACCCCCCTCCCCGTGACCCTGATTGGATAAGCGGTTAAAACAGTGAGTGAGTGGGTAAAACCCCAATTTTGTGTTGTAGCAAAAATCTAAACGGCCTAAACAAAAATGGCATCTAAAAGGTTTTGAGAGTCAGACAATGAGCCACGTGTTGGAGATATATATAAAGCTTTAAAATTTTTATTTTATTTATCTTAATTACACTTGTAAACAGAGGACCGCTATCTTTCCTGTTTCTTATTCTGCTTCGATCGCCTATGCAGCTCCAGTTGCATTATGGGATACATTAGCGGACCGAAAGTGTGCATCGCTTGCATACTCAAACATGGCTGCCCAATAAGTAGGTCATCCGGGTACTTCTCGCGTACCTCTTTGTGTATACTATGTATTCGGACATACTAACCGCTCTCGCGTACTCATTTCGCGTACTATTGAGTATGGAAGTATGCGATTCCGGACGCAGCTTAACTTTATCTGCACATGGTCTAAGAGGCGCACACAGTAATTGTATTTCATTTATTGTTGTATTTGCTGTCATTGTGCATTTTTATGGACAGTGATGTACATCATAAGCATCTTTATTTGATTTACATTCGGTTGTGCTCACGTGTTTGAGAAAGCTTATTAATCTACGCTAATTTAAGAGATGTAAAAAGACTCAAATGCGTGTGGACTTTATAAGTATTTCACAGTGTTTGCTGAAGTGAGACTTCTGTACGAAGCAATAAGCTGAATAAGAATAAAGAATAATGAAGAATAAAGGGCCACGGAGGAGCTGTACACATGTATGAGTGTCTGTACATATACATATTAGACCTATACATTAAAAAGCATGATATATACAGAGGTCACAGTAAACAGTGCATTTATGAATTTTAGACAATATAAGCTACTGCAGTTTTTTTGTGCAATACTTTTTACTTGTACTTTTTTAGTGTCTTAGTTTATTCTATTTTTATACTTATCTTAGTCTATTATTTTATTCATGTCACACACACCGAGGCCTGGGTAACAGTATTTCATTCTATCATGTACATGGTTGAATGACAATAAAGCTGAGTCTGCATCTGCAAGTTGAAGAGTGGAGGTTTTTGGTGGTGTGAAGGAGATGAGCAACACTTTCATGAGTTCACAGTATTTGTACTAAGATCTAAATGTTTCCTAACAGCAGAACTGTAGGAGTGATGATACCAGGATGGAGAAGAAGATGATCAGTGTGTAAGAACAGTTCCTTCCTGCAGCATCTGTACACACAAAACAAACACAATAATAATAAACATTTTAATCATCATTCTGTTTAACACATTTTACTTTACCAGCAGACCTTGTTCATGATCAGCATTTGTTGTGATTTGAACACGTTTCTGCTGGTTTTGTTGGTCACTGATCAGCATTTTGAACACAAAACCAGAACTAGTATCAGTATTCGTTGGTTAAAAAAAAATCTTAAACCAGCAATCGACTGATCCTGCTAATGCTGGTGTGTTTTTTTTTTTTTTTTACAGCAGGGGAATCTCAGAGGTCCTGGTACTTTTATGAACTCAAATCGTATTTGTATCCTCACCTGCTATACTGTAGCTTTTATAAATGTTCTCTTCAGCTGTTACTTCAGGAGGAACCGGTGTTTCTGTAAGGAAAAAATGAAAATGAAGCTCATTCTGTAGATCAAGAACATCAGGATCACAGATAATATAACAGTGTTTCCACATCTCACATCTGCCCTGCATTCCAGTACTGATTTTGTAACATCGCCTCACTATTTCCTATTTAAAAAATCACTAATTTATAGACAGTCGCTTGAACTCAAGAAAGTCACCAGCAGTATCAGATGATGACCAGCTAATGTCAGAGCTTTACATACACCTGTAAGGTTCATGTATTTAATGGTACGATGTATTTACACTGATCAGCCATAACATTAAAACCACCTCCTTGTTTCTACACTCACTGTCCATTTTATCAGCTCCACTTACTATATAGAAGCACTTTGTAGTTCCACAATTACTGACTGTAGTCCATCTGTTTCTCTACATCCTTTGTTAGCCCCCTTTCATGCTGTTCTTCAATGGTCAGGACCCCCACAGGACCACCACAGAGCAGGTATTATTTAGGTGGTGGATCATTCTGAGCACTGCAGTAACACTGACATGGTGGTGGTGTTGTGTTAGTGTGTGTTGTGCTGGTATGAGTGGGTCAGACACCTCACTGTCACTGCTGGACTGAGAATAGTCCACCAACCAAAAACATCCAGCCAACAGCGCCCCGTGGGCAGTGTCCTGTGACCACTGATGAAGGTCTAGAAGATGACCGACTCAAACAGCAGCAATATGTAGCGCCCCAATCCCCCTAAGGTGAAAGCTTAGACCTATGTCAAGGAAATAAGGATGGGGCCCTGGGTCCTGTGAACAATGTAAAGTTCTTACTTAGTCTTAGTGTTTTCTAGATGATTTTACTAGACAACCAACAGTACACAATAAGTGAAATAAACCAACAAATACACTTAAATAACACACTATTTACACGCTTTATTGTATACTTTTTAACTTAAATCAAAGTATTTATAAATTATAATTATTTATCCTCTCAGGAATAGTTTTAGCTACAAAATTGAAGTTCTAAATAATTTCAATAACCTTTTTAGGGTTTATTCAATAACACAAATGCAATCTTATAAAATAGTTATAAAACAAAGCACATATGAAACAAACTTATGTAACCCTGTTACTTTAAATGAACAAATAAATTAAATATATATTTCCTTAGAAAGAAACTGAAACCCTCAACAGTTATTACTTCAATAAGTCAAATAAAATATAGTTCCCCTTTAGGTACTATATAACAAGCATGCATGCATCATACTAATGCCGGCAATACCCAAATAAAGTTCTTAACCCGTTGCAGGCCTGTTCCGTCGCTCGAGTGCGTTGGGGCCTTAAAACAATAAAGCACTGGCCGCTTCACTCCTTGGAGCAAACAAAAAAGAAATAAAAGAATGCCACAATTCCTTACCCCGTCTCAGGTGAATGAAAGGGTTTCTTTACTCACACCGGATTGGCCAACCTGTAGAACGATGCTCGGAGGAACGAACTTCCAAGGACGAAAGTCCCACTATCAGGCGTTGGTGAAAACAGGTGTGTAACGGTCCTCACGCGGCCGTAACATCAGTCCCTCGGTCTCAGGTACAAAGAACCGGATACTGACGAAAATCTAACTGTTATAGCCGTCTTCAATCGGCTGTACTGATACACACTAGCTTACGAATTGAAAAGCTAGGATACTTTAAGACATTTATACAGTGGAAACACGCTGCACTGCTTAAAAGTTATCGGACTGACAACATACGGCAGATACAACCCAGCACTGTCATTAGGTAATCTAGCTGACAACCTAGGACTGGAGTTTCACTTTTAATTTATTCAGAAAATCTCGGAATAATCATAACTTTACCCTCTCATTCCCGTTCTCCCTTCACACACACATCCACACACTCCCGCGCGCACACCTTCTCCTCCCCAACACCCGCCTCCTCACTCTCATCCAATCACAAAAAGGCTCTATCCGGCTGAACACTAACCCGTCCAATCAAGTGAGAAAGCAAAGGTGATTGACATAAAAAGGTAATATACAGGGGTTGGACAAAATAACTGAAACACCTGGTTTTAGACCACAATAATTTATTAGTATGGTGTAGGGCCTCCTTTTGCGGCCAATACAGCGTCAATTCGTCTTGGAAATGACATATACAAGTCCTGCACAGTGGTCAGAGGGATTTTAAGCCATTCTTCTTGCAGGATAGTGGCCAGGTCACTACGTGATGCTGGTGGAGGAAAACGTTTCCTGACTCGCTTCTCCAAAACACCCCAAAGTGGCTCAATAATATTTAGATCTGGTGACTGTGCAGGCCATGGGAGATGTTCAACTTCACTTTCATGTTCATCAAACCAATCTTTCACCAGTCTTGCTGTGTGTATTGGTGCATTGTCATCCTGATACACGGCACCGCCATTGGATGCACATGGTCCTCCAGAATGGTTCGGTAGTCCTTGGCAGTGACGCGCCCATCTAGCACAAGTATTGGGCCAAGGGAATGCCATGATATGGCAGCCCAAACCATCACTGATCCACCCCCATGCTTCACTCTGGGCATGCAACAGTCTGGGTGGTACGCTTCTTTGGGGCTTCTCCACACCGTAACTCTCCCGGATGTGGGGAAAACAGTAAAGGTGGACTCATCAGAGAACAATACATGTTTCACATTGTCCACAGCCCAAGATTTGCGCTCCTTGCACCATTGAAACCGACGTTTGGCATTGGCACAGATGACCAAAGGTTTGGCTATAGCAGCCCGGCTGTGTATATTGACCCTGTGGAGCTCCCGACGGACAGTTCTGGTGGAAACAGGAGAGTCGAGGTGCACATTTAATTCTGCCGTGATTTGGGCAGCCGTGGTTTTATGTTTTTTGGATACAATCCGGGTTAGCACCCGAACATCCCTTTCAGACAGCTTCCTCTTGCGTCCACAGTTAATCCTGTTGGATGTGGTTTGTCCTTCTTGGTGGTATGCTGACATTACCCTGGATACCGTGGCTCTTGATACATCACAAAGACTTGCTGTCTTGGTCACAGATGCGCCAGCAAGACGTGCACCAACAATTTGTCCTCTTTTGAACTCTGGTATGTCACCCATAATGTTGTGTGCATTGCAATATTTTGAGCAAAACTGTGCTCTTACCCTGCTAATTGAACCTTCACACTCTGCTCTTACTGGTGCAATGTGCAATTAATGAAGATTGGCCACCAGACTGGTCCAATTTAGCCATGAAACCTCCCACACTAAAATGACAGGTGTTTCAGTTATTTTGTCCAACCCCTGTAGGTTGTAATGAACACATGGAAAGTTATGCTCTTCAATCTAACTTTACACAATAATTCAAAGATTTAAAACTTTATCAAAACCAAATTGACCAAAACTGTGTTAGGTTTTTTGGAACATAACATCATTATTAAACATAATTTCAATATGGGAAGTTTTACGGCACTTTCCAAGTTTTACGACATGCATGCCGCATGGCCGCCGCATGGTCTATTGTTCAAAATGGCCGCTGCCATGATAGGGGGTGGGCGGAGCCTGGGCCTCTTTAGCACATTTCATTGGCTCCAACAGCAGCAGCGGGGGAGGAGCCTAGACTAGTTTAAAAGGACGGCGCAAACAGAAGCTGGCACTCTTGCTTTTGTGGTTATGTGTCTAGACTGCAGGAGAAAGGAGCGCTGATCGGCTTAGCTCTGGCATATATTCACAGATCATTTTTACACTTAATAAAGTGTTTTGTAGAGTACTTTCTGGATTCCATGACTGCTTTCTTCAAGGTCTTGCGACAAAAAGATTCGTCCTAACAGATGGTAGCAGAGGACGGTTCATAGAAACCTGAAGTAGCAGCAAATTAATTCAGCTGACTGAGCTAAAGACCGAAATTCCGAGGACCTTTTGTACTCAGTACAAGGCGCGCCTACAAGGTAAACAGACGTTCTCTGTATATATTAGATGCATTTATTATTTAGCGTATTGAGTGTGAAAGTGAATCTCGGAATCCGTAAGTGTCTGATTAAATTACTAAAGTATCATTAGATAGTTTAAAGCTGTGAATATATGCCGAAGCTAAAAATGTATGTTTCCTGATGGCTGAGGTTGAACCAGACCGGTCTAATAAATGGTAAAAGGCGCCATTGTTATTGGAGTGAAAGGGAAGTCTGTCTGTTATGGGAGCGGGACTTGACCAATTCGATTGTAACAAACCTTAAAAGAATCTGTCTGTTATGGTAGCGGGATTTGATTAAGAAGCTTGTTCTAAATTCTAACGAATTTGTCTGTTATGGAAGCGGAATTCGTAATTCGTGTGGGAAATCTTGAAAGAATCTGTCGGTGCTGGGAACGGGATTCGATCAATAAGATTGTCCTATATACGGGCTTGTCTGTTTGGGCAACGGAGCGCCGTTTAATCTTGAAAGAATCTTTTGGTTCTGGGAACGGGATTCGATCTATAAGATTATGCTAAATTCGGGCTCGTCTGTTTTGGCAACGGGGCTCGAGTAATTTGTTTATTCTAAATTCTAAATTCGGTTCGATAAATGGTACATCAGGAGTTTGTTTGTCAGTGTTTGTGTGTGTATTTGTATGTAACCTTTTGTTTGTCCGCCATCTTGCACACGTGTGCTTTTCTGTCTATCCGCCATTTTTTTTCTTGACAACGCAGTGTGCTTTTCTGTCTATCCGCCATTTTTTTTCTTGAGAACGCAGTGTGGTTTCCTGTCTATCCGCCATTTTGGTTCTGGCAGCGCAGCGGGGTATCCTTTGTCCGCCGGCGCCATTTTAGCTCTGGCAGCGCAGGATATCCTTTGTCCGCCGGCGCCATTTTAGCTCTATGTGCGGGGAGCGCAGTGAGTTCTTTTGTCCGTCGGCGCCATTTTGGCTCTGTGCGCAGCTTGCCGTATCTCTTGTCCATCGGCTATCTTTGTCTTTGTACGCCTGGATTGGGTAAGTGCTGCAGTTAATTTTATAATCAAATTTATTTTTATAATCTTAAGATAACTGTGAGTTAAGACAAGTATTTGTTATGGTACCTTATTAAGTGTGTTTTAATGTGGGTAGCGTCATACATCAGTGCATGATGACGTACGCCACATACACGAAGCCAGTGTTCAGTGTTGCCGCTCTGATTACACTGGCTACTGTAACAGAGTAGTTTTTAAAGCACATCACACAGACTGTAATTTTACTTTTATTTGAGTATGTTTTGTATTAGTAATTGCTACATTTTAAATAACATCTGTTACTGAGCAATATAAAAACGGTAAAGAAATCGCGGCTGGGGAACTGCTGCAGCGAATTTTACGACGGGGAGTCGATTCATTTGTCTCGGTTCCTTTTAAAGAGCCGTTTATTCGCATAACGACTCCCGGAAGAGTCGATTCCTTTGTTTCGGTTAGAAGAGCCGGTTCATAGATTCGAATCATTTTGCGACACATCGCTAGTGGTTATACAGTTTGAAAAAGTTTTATGTCATTTGAAATGACGCATTACACATCCCTAACTGTTTTAATTGTTGCATCGACATGTTTCTTCTATTGCATTTGAGTTAAGGACAACGTTTCTTCTATTGCATTTGAATTAAATACTACTGTTGTGAGGTTTGTATCCACTCCTGTTTGCATTACACAGAGGAGACCCCCTACTGTTTACTCGGTGAGTACATTTTAAAATGAGTTACTTTCTACTTTTTACTTGAGTAGATTTTTAGAGTAGTAACTTTACTTGTAATTAAGTAAAGATTCATTAAAGTAATGGTACTTCTACTTGAATACAATTTTTTGGTACTCTTTCCACCTCTGATTAGGACATATGGTAATATATTAGATTATATATTGTCAAAGCTTATGTTTATTTGAGAGTGATGTCGTGTTTTTCTCTGTATACAAATGCTGAATACTAGTAAAAGGTAAAAGCTATTATACTACTGTTTCTAAAATATTGTGTAGTTGCGAAGGGTGAGATTTCGTAGACGGTTGCAAGGTTCAAAGGTTTGCAAGTGAGGCTTTTCAATGTTGTTGTTTTTGGCAGTTTTTCTGAGATTTGTGTTGTTCGTGTCAATGTCGGAATTGTGTCGTGTCGACCGAAACTAGGAATCATATCGTGATATAAATTTTAGCTATATCGTCCAACCCTAGTGTGGGGGTTGTGGAGTTAGGAAAAACGTGGCTACGTGATCCAAAAGTTTAAAGACTTCCATTGCAAATGTTGATGATAAACTTTAGAAATACTGTATGTGGTCCCTTTTTTGCAGTAAGTAGCGAATTGGAGGAATCCCACCAGGAAGCCCTGGACGACCCTCAAGAGGCGGAGCTAAAGTGACGTCACGAGTGACTAACATCATCTGCGACTCCCCACCTCTGAGTAAGACCAATTCCTCCTCAGGTGAATAACTTGGTGTGTGTTGCCTTTTAGCTTGAAACTTTATACAGTCCATCACACTTGTGTTTGACTTTAACTGCCCTGTTAACAATAAATAACATTAGTGTAACCTAAAATGGGAGATCTAACAGCAGGACAATTGCAGCAGGTAGTTATTAATAGGATTAAAGACACCACTCCAACAAAAGGTAGAGACAAGGAAGGGGAGAAATATAAAAAATTATTTCGTAGTTGGGTAACTAGGGGATTGTATCCAATTTCAAGTGAGCCTGTTCCTCCAGCTGCACAAAGATTAAAAATTTTGGAATACCAGCAGGGAGAAGTTGGGGTACAACAGGAGAGATTAGATCAAGGAGGGCTACTGAAGTCATTAGCATACAGGCGACAGTTGACAAAACTGCAAGACCAATTAGCTAGAACTAAGGTATGTTTACAACATATGAAAATTGTAATAAGCAAAGCAGATAGGGAAATGAACAAAGGCCTTGTGGCTCCAAACGTCGACACACCTCAACCTAAATTACCAGTCCCTGATCCACCCGTTTTGAATTCTGGTACAGTACCCCTACCTACGGCCCCTCCTCCATATGAAAATGCAAATAATATGTTGAAAGCTCTCCAGCAGATGTCGCTAAGGAATGGGGAGCATTCGGACCCTACCAAGCAGGATGTTGCTTCACCCACACATCACCGTCCGGAAGCCCAAGAGACTACGATGGTAGTGACCGGAGGGCAGTTAAGTGTACACTTGGCCATATTGGACGACTTAAACACCGAGATGGCTAACCTAAGACAGAAACACAAACAAACCATAGATAGACTGACTGATCTACAACAGTCACCAACTGGCGCAACACGACAGAGACCTGAAAATAACATGATAAGATTCCCCGAACAGGTACCTACACACTCACCTCAAGACAACCGTGGTGATTGTGGTGAGTCAGAACAAAATAGTGTATGCTCTGACCAAACCAGGTCCTCTTTTCAAGCTCTCCCAACCATATCCTCCATAACCAAGCCACCTGGACCCCCTGAACAGATAACTGTGACTGGGTATCACTTGACATCAGCTGGCCCCCACCCAATGACATACCCCCAGGTAAACCAGCAGGACTGTCACCCCACCACATTGACCGTCACACGGACTCACCCTGTAGCCATACCCACTGCAACACGTAAATCCCCTAGTACAGACTATAGGGCGCTTCCCATGACTGTTACTCCACCACCTGTGAACCCCATTGATTCGTCAATCTCGGAACACCTAGAAGACGATTATATGTTAGACAAAATGCATCGACAGCCCATCAATCACCCTGACGACGGACTCAGACTAAGAAGCGGGAAACACCTGCAACTCCCACTGATCGAAACTGCCTCCGGAGGTCAGATTTTTGTCCCATGGTCTCACCGCGATATGCAATCGTTAGTGAATAGCTTACCTCCCCTAATTAAAGGAGCCCAACCTTGGATAGAGGAGTTTGAACAGTTAACCGCAGCTGACAATTTATGTATGGGCGACCTTAGAGCCATAATGCTGAGGATGGATTACAGGGAGCCCTTTGGGCGAATAGAAACACAGCTAGGAACTACCGCATTGTCCTCTCGTACCCCTTTTTCACGCCATAGAGGAGATGTCTGGGATGCATTACGCAGCATGTACCCCACACAAAAGAACCTACAGGCGTTAGAGGGCATGACCATGAATAAGGGTGAAGAGGGAGGTGAATTCTTGAGGCGAGCTCAGAAAACCTGGAGACAGTGCACGGGAGAGCGACATGACCACAATTCAGTAAATTCATTGTTATTTAAGACGCAAGTTGTCAAAGCACTCCCAACTGCTATACAGGACAAACTAGACGATGTAGTAGGACTGTTAAATAAACCGGAGGACGAGTGGACAGCCATTGTGGTGCATTGCATCACCAAACATAATAAAAAGGAGTCAGAGCAGGTGGACGTACTACAACATATGCAACAACGCCTGATTAAGTTAGAACTGGCAGAAATGGATAACAAGAGTAAAAAGAAGCAATTGGTGGTAAGTGAGACGTTTACTAACAATAATGTACAGCCGGCCCAAACCGCAACTCCCGCCCAGCCGTTAACATCGCAGAGGCCACAGCAGTACATACAGCAATCTGCCCCTGTCCAATACCAGCACCAGTACCAGCCACAATATTGTCCCAACCCTCCTGTACAGCAATGGGCAGCCCCACATAAAAGGCGAAATGAAGGTCCACGTAGGCCACACTCTCAGTCTAGACGAGCAGATAGGGCTGGATGTTTTAACTGTGGCGAACCAAACCACCAGGCAAGATATTGTCCCTACCCCAGCCAGCCTGCGGGGACACCGCAGTCGCGGTTTACCCAGGGACATACACCACAAACATATCCCGAAATTCCAAATCAACCCTTAGTACCTGCCTACCAGCCCCAGGGCCCTGGACACTCTGGAGGCCCTTACTGATGCTGCCCAGTGTCCACCACAGGTCGTGACATATTCCCAGAACCAATTGTCACCTGTGGAGTAGGTGGTGAGCAATTTGACTTTTTGATTGACACTGGAGCTACAGCTTCGGTCATCACTGGTAAGCCCAATTGGATTCCTCCGCTTACCTCAAACACAATCACCACCGTTGGATACTCGGGAACAGCACAGACCCAATACTTCACCACCCCTATGGTTCTGGAAATTGGACAGCTAAAATTAAGCCATTCTTTCTTATACTCACCAAATTGTCCTATTTGTCTGTTGGGCAGAGATGTATTGTGCAAATTATCGGCCACTGTCTATTGTACCCCACAAGGTACAAAGTTAGTTTTACCAGGCCAGGAGCCTCCTCCAGAGGCCAGAATTTGTGTAATGCAGCCTGTTTCTGAGCCAAAGCCTCAGTCCTGCGACATCTACTGGGCTAGATTGACCGCACCCGACAAACAAGGTAACACATCCAATTTAATGTATGTATTTAACTTGTGGAAACCCTGGTTGATGGCACAAGCCTGCTTGGTTCCCCCACAAGACCCATACCATTGTACCTTGTACTACACCAGAGACCCTGATGACCTTTATGATGACTTATGGAAACAAAACATGGAAGGATTAAATAACCAATTGTGTAGTGTAGCCATTTTCTTAGGACCAGAGGGAGTAGCAGCAGCGGTGCAGCTAAACCAGGAGCAGAAAGAATACTTCAGAATGGATCCGGACATCTCGCAGGCACCACATGTCTCCTTGATGTTGGCTAAAGGTTCTGAAGCTAGATCCCTTGGTCCTATGGTATGTCTTGCACAGACCCTGACATATGCACCGACGGACGTTCCATATCTGTCACGAACTCAGGACAGTAAGTATTGGAAAATTGACTAAGTGTGTGGACAATGTACATTATGAACAGGTTTCCCTCCCACGTCACCATGGACGCGAACACACAGATCACCACCTGGCTGATCAGATGCTAAAGACTGTCCCTACTTCTTTATGGATTACCTCCAAAATAGACGTAGGGCATGTAAAACATCATGTCGCCCCTATTTCTTTGAAACCTGAGGCGGAGGTCGTATATAAAAGGCAATACCCACTCTCTGCTGAGGCGGAGACTGGCATTGCCCCCACTATACAAGGCCTATTGGATACTGGTGTCTTAGTCCCAACCCAATCAAATTGGAACACACCCATACTTCCAGTTAAAAAGCCGGACAAGGACGAATACAGGATGGTACATGACTTGAGACTGATCAATCAGGTGACTGTCACTGAAAGCATACCTGTCCCAGACCCCTACAGATCACTACAGAACTTGACCCATGAACACAAGTTCTTCACAGTTATTGACTTAGCCAACGCTTTCTTCTGCATACCAGTACCATCACATTTAGCAAACATTTTTGCTTTCACATATCGGGGACAACAATACACCTACACTAGACTACCACAAGGTTACAAGGACAGTCCCGGTATTTTTAACAAGTGTCTGAAACAAGATCTTTCCCAGCTGCTGACTGACCAATTGCTGGACACCGACACAGCACTAATTCAGTATGTAGACGACCTACTTATTGCCTGCACTGACTCACGCACCTGCCTTACAGACACCCAGACGGTCCTTTGTAGGCTAGCACAAGCAGGATATAAAGTCAACAAATCCAAATTACAGGTTTGTTGACCCGTTGTCACCTTCTTAGGTCGTTGTATTTCTCCAAAGGGACACACATTGACAATGAAAGCTGTACAAACGATCCGAGCCTTCCCTAAACCTAAAACAGTCAGCCAGATGTTATCTTTTTTAGGTCTGACGGGCTATAGTAGAAATTACATCCCAAATTACACAGGCCTAACCTCAACACTGAGGGCTGAAGTGACCAGACTGGGTCAACGTAACCTCACTGCTCTAATTGAGTGGAGTACCAGCCTGGAAGCCAGTTTTGTAGAAGTAAAACAAGCACTCGCACTTGCAGAGCATCTGCAGTCCCCTGACTACACCAAACCTTTTTATCTGGATGTCTCTGAAAAAGAGGGCATTGTAAATGCTGTTCTTTTTCAGAGAGGGGGGAGCAACGGGGAAAGACAAATTCTCCAATACCATAGCTCTAAATTGGATCCTGTAGTACAGCGACAACCACAATGTACTAAACATTTAGCAGCATTAGCCACAGCAGTGGATAAAACAGCCCACATTGTTATGTGTCATCCTTTGGTAATCAACACATCGCATGGGGTGGTAGCATTCTTGACCTCAGCTGCGTTTACACTATCTAATGCTAGGCGTTCAAAGATTAGTGACACCCTGCTTCAGCCAAGCATCTCTTTTGCACCTGCAAAAACCGTTAACATGACCAGCACACTTCCTGGTAGAGTAGACGAAGATGAGCTACACATTTGTGAATTAGTAGCTAGCAAAGCGCTAAGGGTTAGGGAGGAACTGAGCACCGAACCTCTAGGAGAAAGAGACATGGACCTGTACTGTGATGGATGCTGCTACAAGAGCAATGAGGGGTTGGTGGCCTCATATGCTGTGGTAAGTGAAAAACAGGGACAGTTTGAGACCTTAGAGGATGGAATCATACCACAACCAGCTTCCGCCCAGCTGGCAGAAATCACTGCTGTAACTAAGGCACTGAAGCTGTCAGTGTTATAATCCGCTCTTACCTTGTTACTTTCGTTTTCTATGGTTATATCTTCATTTGTATTTTCCGCTTGTGTACTTTGTTAGTTCTGTTATCCTCCGTTTATTTTTCGTTAAAGTTTATTTCGGACTTTCGCTTTTTGTTCTTGTTAGATATGTGTGTGTGTTTTTGCCTGCCCGGCTTCCTTCTCCCCCCAGCGGCTTGGAGCGGTACTGTCCCCAGAAATTGCAGTGGAAGCCAGCCAATGGATCGCTGGAGGGCGGACCTCACTCACCTGTGCCTCATTTTCCATCTAATCAGCTACCGCTTATAAACGCCGGCTTTTCCACCACGCATCGCCAGATTGTCTGCTTGTCACCGCGGTACAGTGACACCTGACTCCTGAGCTGATCTCTCTTTTTGAAGGACATTATCTTGTTGCTGTTCAAACTATTTTTCAACGTTGTTGTTTTTCTTCCCTGTTGATTCTAGCCCAGCGATCCATTCATCATCTGGCTTCCCTGTTGGTTCCTGGACTTGGCTCCTAGCTCCTGTGACCCTGGTTCATCTTCCACTACCACCCCTGCACTCCTGTTGGTTCCTGGACTTGGCTCCTAGCTCCTGTGACCCTGGTTCTTCTCCCACTGCCACTGTTTGTTCTGCCTAAGCTCTGGACAGTGTTGGACACCAACCCCTCTTGTTCCTGGACTCAGATCATAGCTCCTCTTTACCCACAGTATTGCTCCAGCCGCTTCAGTGTCCTCTGTTTGGACCTATCACCATTTCCCCTGTTTGTCTGAATCTCAATAAATATTCATTGTCAACTTGAGTTCTCGCTCCTTTTTGTGCATCCATACTTGGGTTCCCCTATGTTACGGGTTTTCTCAAACCCCCATTTCATAACAGTCAGCTGGTAAAAGGGTTAACATCTACACTGATTCAGCATATGCACACTCAGCCATACATGTAGATGGACCTCAGTGGCTCCGACGCCTAGTCACCTCACAGGGCACCCCTATTAAACACATGACTGAGTTACAGGAACTGTTAACAGCAGTACACCTACCAAAGCATGTAGCCATCATAAAGTGTAAGGGACATTCCAATTTGAAAACCAAGGTAGCCCAGGGAAACAATGCAGCCGACTTAGCGGCTAAAGCAGCTGGGGGTTATGTAAGACAGCTGGTAGTACTGACGACACTGAGTCTGCCGGAACTTACAGACTCTCATCTTAAACAGATGCAAGAGAGGGCAGGAGCATATGAAAAGAATAGTTGGTTACAGAAAGGGGCGAAAGAGGTGGACGGAATCTGGAGAAATCACGAAGGTAAGATAGTGGCACCAGGAGCGGTACTAAAACTGCTCTTAATCGAAGCCCATGGTCCCACCCATGTAGGGACAAAAACCATGCTGCACCACCTTAGGACCAATTGGTGGCATCCAAATCTAGCAGACATGGTTCAGTTGCATGTGAGAGAGTGTAGGGCGTGCCAGGATAATAATCCGAAACCAACCTACAGGTTACCTATCGGAAATTTTCCAGTACCAGACGCACCTTTTAAGGAAATTTGTATTGATTACACTGACATGGGTCCAGACAGAGTGGTGAAGGGTTATCGTTACCTACTGGTAATGATCGACAGGTACACAAGGTGGGTGGAAGCCATACCCGCCAGGCGTGAAGATGCCAAAACTGTTGTGAAATGGCTTAAGACCGAATTGATTCCAAGGTATGGTGTACCTACAACAATCAGGTCAGATATTGGGACTCACTTCAGCAACAAGCAACTACAAGAAGTGGAAAAAGCCCTGGGAATAACCCATAAATTTGGCTCAGTGTATCATCCGAGTTCGCAGGGTATTGTAGAAAGAGCCAATCAAACAATCAAGACCAAATTGGCCAAAGCCTGTTATAAATCCAAGATGACTTGGGTTGAAGCATTACCATTAGTGCTCATGTCCATGAGGAGCTCCCCTAGGGGGGACTCTCATTACTCACCTCACCAGCTGCTGACTGGTCGACCCATGTCAGGTCCGCCACGAGATAGAGCAGTAGGCAAAATGTTAGATTTGTGGGATGAAGAGTTGGACAATTACATGGAAGCTTTAACTAAGTTTGTTGCCAGTATCTCTCCCCAGAAACTGAAAGAAGGAGAGGAACGAGTACCATTGGTGTCTGAGGTGGAACCAGGACAGTGGGTCAGGATCAAGGTGCACAAAAGGAAGTGGGATCAGCCGAGGTGGACCGGACCTTGGGAAGTGACTGAAGCCACTTCACATGCAGTCAGAGTAAGAGGCAAGAAAGGTAACAACTGGTATCATCTGAGCCACTGCGTCCGTGCTGAACCTCCGACCAGAACCCTCGCAAGGACTGGACAAGATCTGCAGGCACCCATCCTTGAGGGTGATTCCTAATTCGGCTTAAGGCGGGTCAGCCTAGCAAGAAAAAAAGGGGAAATTTTTCAGAAGGATGGTGTAAGGAAACCATTATCCTGGATAGTGATGGGAAGTATACGGGCAGCCAGCTGAATGCACGAAAATTCAGTAGGGCGGATTTAGTATGGTTGTGTGGAGATATGAGGATCCGGCGAAGGTTGTATGGGAATTGGTCTGGGGAGTGTGCGTTGGTCTTTCTGATTATGCCTTTCAGAATCTACAAGCAGCACGGAGTGGAGGATGCTGCGGACGTCCTGACCAATCACCACAGCCATCGAAGAGACACCCGAGAGGTCAAACCTGGCGGATCCTTCGACAAGACCGTGTGGATTGATGGTATAGGGGTCCCAAGGGGGGTCCCAGATGAATTTAAGGCCGGGAACCAGATTGCTGCAGGGTTTGAAAGTGCACTCTTTTGGTGGGTAACTATCAATAAGAATGTAGACTGGATAAACTATCTCTATTACAATCAGCAGAGATTTGTTAATTTCAGTGCTCAGGCCATTGAGGAACTGAGAGACCAGCTAGACCAGACTTCTCTTATGACCATACAGAATAGAATGGCATTAGACATGTGGTTGGCAGAGAAAGGTGGAGTTTGCCAGATTGTGGGTTCATCGTGTTGCACCTTCATCCCTAATAATGCTGCACCCGATGGTAGTGTGACACGAGCTTTGGAAGGATTAAGGACTTTGTCACGAAAATGGAAGGAAAATTCAGGGATAAACAATGAATGGGTCAAGTGGCTAGAAAAGATATTTGGACCATGGAAGGGAGTTATTACGAGTTTAGTGATGTCAGTATGAGAGTGTGGGATTGGCAATTTTAGTGGTGTGTCGGGATCAGATTGGATCCAGGATCGGGAGAATTCGAAATCTGCCAGACTCAAAAGGGTACCCGACTAAAAAGATAAGGGCGATTTAAGTCCTCATTTAGATGCAATCAAATATTTAGTTCTGAGTCTGGTATGTTGAGAATTCTCTTGTAGATAATTAGAAATAATTACTGATAAATGTTAAGGCGTGGTTCCTCTTTCACTGACAAAGGTATGGTGGGCATGCCTTGACTCCTGGTGAGTCTAAAGGATCCGGTGTGGTTAGAGTCCATGCCAGTTTGGTTAGAGTCCAAACTCAAAGCCTGGTACCAGGTCAGTTGGTTCGAGCCCAACTGTGAAAGCCTGAACGGGTTCAGGTCGGTTGGTTAAAGTCCAACCGTTTGTGTGGTAAGTTATTTTCTGGTCGGTGTCGAGCAGTCGGTCCTGAAAACCAATATAGCAATTGCTTTGTGAAATAATCAGTGGAATTGATTAAGTTTCCTATTGCATGGTTAGCAATTGGTTAGTAAAGTCAGTGAGGCTAGAACTGGTCAGGGAAACTACTTACCGGGGTCTTGGTGATGTCAGTATGTGTAGGATTGGTAATTTTAGTGATATGTTATTGTTATGGTATCCCGTGCATCAGGGTATTAATAGAAAAATTTGTGATAGAAGTAGTGAGTAGAGGAAGCAGAGGGGGGCAGGATCCACCAGTTATCCAGATGATGTTGGCTGATTTGTCTAGATATCATGTAGATGATGATGAGGAGGATACCCTTGAAGGTGGGCCGGAAGACCCACTTCGAGCGGCATAAGTGCTACTAACTCTGCTTAATTAAAGGTAAAACCGACCAGACAAGACGAGGAGAGAGGACCAGCACTACTGATCACACACCGTGATGAAGGAACGAGACTTGGAAGGACTGGCAGAGGCAGACAATGAGGGGACTGGAAGACCCACTCCAAGGGACAGAAGTGCCACTAACTGGACCTGCCTACAGGGAACAAATCACAGCAGACACGCCCAGTGAAACCAACCATGCGGAAGAAGAGTCCAGAGGAGCCACCGGAACAAGAAGAAGAGAAAATATTTGGTTAGACTAGGAGGGAAAAACATAAACATATAGTTCGCAGACACGCAGATCATCCTTGAAAACACTAGTTAAGTACAACACACATAGTTTAGCTACAAAACGCAAGGGGTTAGTTCAGGATTGTTTACAATGTATGTAGGTTTGGTACTCTGCTATTTTTAGAAAAGATATTCTCTGTGTTGCATCGTTTAAATGTTTGTGCCGCTGCGGAAACAGGTAAGACCGACAGGGGAGAATCCATGGGACAGTAGGAGCTATGCAGAGAAACAGGAGCTATGGGCCCCTTCTGAATATCTGCAGCTCCGTCCGGTGGAGGACAACCTGAACGGACTTCCTGTGGAAGCTACGCACCCATTGTTTTTATTTTTTCTTCTCTTTTTGATTTCTTATTTTTAATTACTTTATGTTGATTTCCTGTTTTTATTGTTTTTGTTGTTTGTTTGTTTTAAGGTTAGGAGCTGTTGCGATAGGTACGGTTCCTTTAGTTTAACTGGTAGCCTTTTTATTTTTAGAAACGTTTTATTGTAAAAAATTCAGCCCAGTGGCCATGTAGTCAGAAGGGGTTAAATTAGGGGTTGCTGATGGCTATCCTATCTCCTGGAATCTAGAAACAGCTAACCTATAGTTAAAAGTTAATGTGAAAGCATTAAGATGCTTTCAAGGGGGTATTGTTAGGTTTTTTGGAACATAACATCATTATTAAACATAATTTCAATATGGGAAGTTTTACGGCACTTTCCAAGTTTTACGACATGCATGCCGCATGGCCGCCGCATGATCTATTGTTCAAAATGGCCGCTGCCATGATAGGGGGTGGGCGGAGCCTGGGCCTCTTTAGCACATTTCATTGGCTCCAACAGCAGCAGCGGAGGAGGAGCCTAGACTAGTTTAAAAGGACGGCGCGGACAGAAGCTGGCACTCTTGCTTTTGTGGTTATGTGTCTAGACTGCAGGAGAAAGGAGCGCTGATCGGCTTAGCTCTGGCATATATTCACAGATCATTTTTACACTTAATAAAGTGTTTTGTAGAGTACTTTCTGGATTCCATGACTGCTTTCTTCAAGGTCTTGCGACAAAAAGATTCGTCCTAACAACTGTTAAATGATTATCTATTTAGTTAAAAGCTTAGTTATTAACTTATTAAAAATTAGCATTTACAATTATCTATTCAAGGGGCTACAAATAGATGAGCGATCGTCTCTGACTTTACATCTACAAGGTGGACCAACTAGGAAATAGTGTCTAATAGAGTGGACAGTGAGTGGACATGGTATTTAAAAACTCCAGCAGCGCTGCTGTGTCTGCACAACACACACTAACACACCACCACCATGTCAGTGTCACTGCAGTGCTGAGAATGATCCAGCACCTAAATAATACCTGCTCTGTGGTGGTCCTGACCATTGAAGAACAGAGTGAACGGGGGCTAAAACAAAGTATGTAGAGAAACAGATGGACTACAGTCAGTAATTGTAGAACTTTAAAGTGCTTATATATGGTAAGTGGAGCTGATAAAATGGACAGTAAGTGTAGAAAGAAGGAGGTGATGTTATGGCTGATCCGTGTAAATGATGAATTGCATTTTTTGTGCATATACAAAGCCTGTTGTATTTGTGCCTGGGGTAGTCCTGTTTTTTCGCCAGTGTCTCAGGGTGGCACGAGCACCCCTACATAAGATGATTATTATGAATACAGGAGGCAAGAATAAAACAAATGTACTTCCAACTTATTGGCAACAGTTTGGTGAAACAGCTTCCTGTGTCCCTGTGCACAAAGCTACTGCACACAGCTCAGACCTGAACCCTGCTGAAATATGAAAGAACTGGGAACACTGCTAGATCATTAAACCAGGCTTTTTTGTCTGATCATAATCCCATTGAGATGCTGTGGGGTGATTGGAAACAGACTGTGCATGCAAGAAACCCCTCACAGCTCACACAGCTGAAGAAATTCTGCATGGAGGAGAGGGAAAAACTTTCTCCCAGTTGATGTCGGAGATGGTAGATGGTTATAGAAAACGTCTTATTGAGGTTATTTCAGCCAAAGGCGGAAATACCAGATATTAGGACAGAGGGTGTCCTAACTTTTTCCTCACAATCAATTTCCATTTTTGTTCATGACATTTTACAACTTGTGTTTAAAAGTATTTTTTTTTAGTTTTATGTGTTTAGTTATATAAGCTCCATCTCTCAGTACTGTTCACATGAAGCTTAAATCTTAATTTTGTTTAAATATGTTCAAAAAGACAAAGGTTCTCATGGGGTGTCCTAACTTTTTCACATGACTGTATATACTCAAATATCTTGTGAAGGAGCAGAGATTGTTATTCTCTGGTTGACAACAAGTGTAATGTCACATACATGCCCAGGGAATCCTGACCTAATAACAAAAGAAAGAAAAACTACTAGTACTATTTGGGGACCTCCCATTAGACATGAGATAATTCAAGTGCTGTCCAAAAAATTACTAGGTATTTCCAAGAACTAAGAGACATAACCGTGTGTGATTATTGGAGATGGTCTGGAGTAAAACAGCACTGGAATGCAAAGCTTGAACTGTATTGGGTGAGGAAACACTAATCTATATTGAGTTGCTACAGGATTTGGAAACACTTGGTCCATCTAAACATCTCTACAACATTTTAATATCATTACATTCAAATTTCCAATGATCACTTTTAGATTCATCCACTCACCATCAACTCTGAGTCGGACGCTCTGGAGCAAAACCCATTTAGTAGAGACGTATATGTTTGTACGTTTCACTGACAGGTAGCTCTCATAGTCTCCTTCATCTGAAGGTTTTACTTTCTTTATCACCAGAGAACAGTTTCCTCCAGCCAGCTTGTCTTCAGGAACGTCCACACGACCCTTGTATTCATCACCCTCATACAAGTCCTCACCCTTTCTCTCCAACACCGTTTCAAAAAGTGTGCTCCACTGAACATGTGGATTGTGGCTGGACACTCGTGTCAAGTTACATGACAGGACGACTGTGGAACCCACTCGAGCAGTGATGTAGATCTGGGATTCTGCACAAAGAGAAATATTAGAGAAATGTACAGATGTGTTTAAGCACTTGTATACAACAACATTTATTCATTTTCAGTCATTATTATTTATCCTGGTCAGGATTGTGGTGAATCTATGTTCTATTCAAGAACACTATGTCACAAGGTGTAAATACATTGCAGGCCATCACTCAATCCCTTGCTTGCTTGTTCACACTTGGGACCATTGAAACCTGATTACTTAGGTTTGTTTGTTTGTTTATTAGGATTTTAACATCAAGTTCTACACCTTTGGTTACATTCATATAAGAAATGGTAGCCACTCAAGATTCATCAGGTCACAAGTTTATATCAAACACAGTCATGGACAATTTAGTGTCTCCAATTCACCTCACTTGCACCAAAGACTGTGGGAGGAAGCCGGAGCCGGAGGAAACCCACAAAGACATGGGGAGAACATGCAAACACCACACAGAAAGGACCCGGATGGCTCCACCTGGGGATCGAACCCAAGACCTTCTTGCTGTGAGGCGACAGTGCTACCCATTTAGCCACAGTGCCGCCCGATTACTTAGGTAACCCATGTAAACATGTCACTGCAAAAGGTATTAGAAAATAGCAATTCCAGGAGTATGCACACTGCAGGAGCAGTTTGACTGAACTCCCAGAGAGAACAGACAGACAATAGCCAGACCAGACATTGGTTGCCACTTTGTTGCCAGCTACTCGATTTACCAGTGTGTAACAACCCAAGCCAAGACAGAGAACCAAGGAAGAGAAATAAACACACCAGTAGCTGTATAAAACACAAAAGATGGCCACATCACCACTGGAAGTAGGAATGCCAATAGAAACACAAGAAAACTGCCATGCCACCACTAGACACTGCTCACGTCCAGGACAGGGTCATGACAGTGTGGTAGATTTAATGTATATAATAATTTGTATATATATATATATATATATATATATATATATATATATATATATATATGTGTGTCTGGTGTAATTTAGTAATTTAACTAACAAATGGTTTACAACTACAGTTTACGACATCAAGAACAGGATTTAGAACAGGATACTCATGGGCGGGTCTGGAATTTACAACTGGGTTGTCTTTACAACTGGGCCCGGCTTTAAAGTTTTTACAACTGTTTCACCCTGGGGGGGTCTTTTGATTCTTTTGAACAATGCATGGGGAATTAGCCAATGGGATACAAACCCAAATGCATTTCATGTTTGGAAGTATAAATGACACAAGTGTTAACAGCTCGGGGAAGGTTTTGTCAGATCTGTTCTGGAGCCTTCCTGCCAGTGTTACGTTCTTAAGAATAAAGGGTATTCTTAATTCCTAAGGCAAACTGGTTTGGTTATTATCGCGGAAAAGCATTTTTGCCACGACAACAGCCATAGATCAAAATGCTGATTAACTCACAAGAAAAAAGTACCACACTACCAGCTAAATTCCCAGAAACCAGATCAACAGACAAAAAGGTCTGCAGGATGAGCCACCCAGGGCACTGAGAGACACCAAACAAACATGCAGATAATTAAATGATTAACTTGATAATTAAAGTGAATCAAGCTTTATTACACGAAGAATGGTTTTGATGTGGCGTTTACCAAGTACTGAACTTTTAATCAGTCAATATGGACATGGCAAGTGGACACGTAACAAACTTAAACATAATATAAATGAGTATTCTAGGTTATTTCCCCCAGTATGTTTTATTCAGTTTTATTCAAATAAATACAAATAATGCATTAGAGTGTGCAGGAAAATCCCACATGTATATTCAATATTTGTGGAGGATTTTAACTTTTTTTTTAACTTAGAAAATGAATAAAAACCTTAAATTTGGTGTCCAAAGTTTTGCGTAAGATGTATAAAATAACAATTGTGCTTTACAGCAGAAGCTGTTTACTCACCCCCACACAGCATGTGCTATTACTATAATACAGATATACAGCAGTGGAGTCATCACACCCTTCATCATCATTCCTGAAGTTTTGTGTGGAGAAGCTGCACTTACAGCTGCTGTTGTTCTGCTGTAAATGAAATGAATTAAAGTAAGAAAGATAAACAGCTTTTATTGTTACTGAGAGCTCGAACAGTAAAATGATGTGCAAACAAGAAATGACTCGAAGTTTGTTCACTTTCGTCTACAGTCCATTTCAATTTTCCGATCCCACGTGATGCAGATGTCTAGATAGATGTGTGTGTGTGTGTGTGTGTGTGTGTGTTCTTATAAACACCCTAATTATATTAAATATTTATTACACATCTAACAAACCAAATCGTTCCATTCAAACGACACGTGTGTGTGTGTGTGTTGTTATAAATACCCTAATAAATACACTAATTTTATTAAATACTTATTACACATTGAGTAAATATTATACATATCACAACACTTCATTATAGGATTGTACCCAGAAAATAAAATCATCAGTCTTATAAAAAAGTTCAGACAAAAATCATGTTTTCTTTTTTCTTTCTTTTTTTTGTGCTAAATTTATTACATTGGAAAATATAAAGCAAAACATTTTTTATTATTATCCTGTAGAGAATTTGTCATATTACTTTCATTAAGAAAATCAATAAAAAATGAAAAACATGACCAGGAGAGTCCAAACCTTTGCATGAGACTGAGTTTGTTCAGTTATAAATGTTGTTGTGTCTTACCTTGAGAAGAGTGAAAGCAAAAGTGCTGTTGGTTTTCACTATACACTGTATACAGGTATATACTGTATATATACTGTAAGTGAAAGTGAAAGTTTTATATGTGTGGTGGTGGGGGATTTTAATGTTGCTGAGGTCAGGGCTCTGTGGTGGCCACTAGAATAGTTTAGTATTTTGTAAACACTTTTATCCAAAGCAACTTACAGTTCTGTGACAGTATATTGCCCAAGCGATTGAGGGTTAAGGGCCTTTCCAAAGGGCCCAACAGTGAAAACCTGGCAGTGGTGGGACTTTTGATTACTAGTTCAGTAACCACCAGGCTACAGCTGTCCTGTATTTACACTTTTAAACTCTAAAATACAAAGCAAAAAAGCTAAGAAAAGTATTTATTTATATACAATGTTTTTTTTTTTAAATGACCAGGTAAAAGCCGATTATGATTACTCAATAAAGTCTTTAAAAGTATTATTTATAATCATAATTAGTATTATTATCTGTAAAGCTCTGTAAAGCAAAGCTTTGCTTTGTTTGATCTTACAATCAAATCAAAAGACATTCTAAAGTGTGTGTCAGTAACAATATAATAAACCGTAGCACTGAGTTCAGGTTTGACAGGTTTTCTGTCAGAGAGAAAGAAGAGAAAAGTAAAAGTAAACAGGGAAAGCTTGGGGATTTTGCTGGTTTATGGAAGATGTTTAAGCGCATTTGTGTTTTTCAAGTGTGGTTTGATGAGCACAGCTTGGATTGATGATACTATAGAAGTGTTTGTACACACGTGACAAGTGTCACAGGAATTGATTGTTGATTCCTGAGCTTTTGTTTTAAAGAGACTTTATTCTACTAGTGGATTCTAGAGTGAAAGGATTCGGAGAACAGCGCCTGTCCTAAGCTCTGCCCCCTCTTTCCACCTGGACAGGTAAAACCATTACCCTTATACCTTTATAACCTTTTTCTGTTAATGTTGTAAAGCCAAGTTTCAGGTTTACTTCATTTGTGGATAAATGCTTGGCTTTATTAAATGCACGACACCTTATGCGAACTTCTCAGCCAGAGACAATCTTCTACTACCTAATGTTTCTTAGTTGCACATACAGTGTATCACAAAAGTGAGTACACCCCTCACATTTCTGCAAATATTTCATTATATCTTTTCATGGGACAACACTATAGACATGAAACTTGGATATAACTTAGAGTAGTCAGTGTACAGCTTGTATAGCAGTGTAGATTTACTGTCTTCTGAAAATAACTCAACACACAGCCATTAATGTCTAAATAGCTGGCAACATAAGTGAGTACACCCCACAGTGAACATGTCCAAATTGTGCCCAAATGTGTCGTTGTCCCTCCCTGGTGTCATGTGTCAAGGTCCCAGGTGTAAATGGGGAGCAGGGCTGTTAAATTTGGTGTTTTGGGTACAATTCTCTCATACTGGCCACTGGATATTCAACATGGCACCTCATGGCAAAGAACTCTCTGAGGATGTGAGAAATAGAATTGTTGCTCTCCACAAAGATGGCCTGGGCTATAAGAAGATTGCTAACACCCTGAAACTGAGCTACAGCATGGTGGCCAAGGTCATACAGCGGTTTTCCAGGACAGGTTCCACTCGGAACAGGCTTCGCCAGGGTCGACCAAAGAAGTTGAGTCCACGTGTTCGGCGTCATATCCAGAGGTTGGCTTTAAAAAATAGACACATGAGTGCTGCCAGCATTGCTGCAGAGGTTGAAGACGTGGGAGGTCAGCCTGTCAGTGCTCAGACCATACGCCGCACTCTGCATCAACTCGGTCTGCATGGTCGTCATCCCAGAAGGAAGCTGACGCACAAGAAAGCCCGCAAACAGTTTGCTGAAAACAAGCAGTCCAAGAACATGGATTACTGGAATGCCCTGTGGTCTGACGAGACCAAGATAAACTTGTTTGGCTCAGATGGTGTCCAGCATGTGTGGCGGCGCCCTGGTGAGAAGTACCAAGACAACTGTATCTTGCCTACAGTCAAGCATGGTGGTGGTAGCATCATGGTCTTGGGCTGCATGAGTGTTGCTGGCACTGGGGAGCTGCAGTTCATTGAGGGAAACATGAATTCCAACATGTACTGTGACATTCTGAAACAGAGCATGATCCCCTCCCTTCGAAAACTGGGCCTCATGGCAGTTTTCCAACAGGATAACGACCCCAAACACAACCTCCAAGATGACAACTGCCTTGCTGAGGAAGCTGAAGGTAAAGGTGATGGACTAAACCCAATTGAGCACCTGTGGCGCATCCTCAAGTGGAAGGTGGAGGAGTTCAAGGTGTCTAACATCCACCAGCTTCGTGATGTCATCATGGAGGAGTGGAAGAGGATTCCAGTAGCAACCTGTGCAGCTCTGGTGAATTCCATGCCCAGGAGGGTTAAGGCAGTGCTGGATAATAATGGTGGTCACACAAAATATTGACACTTTGGGCACAATTTGGACATGTTTACTGTGGGGTGTACTCACTTATGTTGCCAGCCATTTAGACATTAATGGCTGTGTGTTGAGTTATTTTCAGAAGACAGTAAATCTACACTGCTATACAAGCTGTACACTGACTACTCTAAGTTATATCCAAGTTTCATGTCTATAGTGTTGTCCCATGAAAAGATATAATGAAATATTTGCAGAAATGTGAGGGGTGTACTCACTTTTGTGATACACTGTATATACAGTGTATCACAAAAGTGAGTACACCCCTCACATTTCTGCAGATATTTAAGTATATCTTTTCATGGGACAACACTGACAAAATGACACTTTGACACAATGAAAAGTAGTCTGTGTGCAGCTTATATAACAGTGTAAATTTATTCTTCCCTCAAAATAACTCAATATACAGCCATTAATGTCTAAACCACCGGCAACAAAAGTGAGTACACCCCTAAGAGACTACACCCCTAAATGTCCAAATTGAGCACTGCTTCTCATTTTCCCTCCAAAATGTCATGTGATTTGTTAGTGTTACTAGGTCTCAGGTGTGCATAGGGAGCAGGTGTGTTCAATTTAGTAGTACAGCTCTCACACTCTCTCATACTGGTCACTGAAAGTTCCAACATGGCACCTCATGGCAAAGAACTCTCTGAGGATCTTAAAAGATGAATTGTTGCGCTACATGAAGATGGCCAAGGCTACAAGAAGATTGCCAACACCCTGAAACTGAGCTGCAGCACAGTGGCCAAGATCATCCAGCGTTTTAAAAGAGCAGGGTCCACTCAGAACAGACCTCGCGTCGGTCGTCCAAAGAAGCTGAGTGCACGTGCTCAGCGTCACATCCAACTGCTGTCTTTGAAAGATAGGCGCAGGAGTGCTGTCAGCATTGCTGCAGAGATTGAAAAGGTGGGGGGTCAGCCTGTCAGTGCTCAGACCATACGCCGCACACTACATCCAATTGGTCTGCATGGCTGTCACCCCAGAAGGAAGCCTCTTCTGAAGTCTCTACACAAGAAGGCCCGCAAACAGTTTGCTGAAGACATGTCAACAAAGGACATGGATTACTGGAACCATGTCCTATGGTCTGATGAGACCAAGATTAATTTGTTTGGTTCAGATGGTCTCAAGCATGTGTGGCGGCAATCAGGTGAGGAGTACAAAGATAAGTGTGTCATGCCTACAGTCAAGCATGGTGGTGGGAATGCCATGGTCTGGGGCTGCATGAGTGCAGCAGGTGTTGGGGAGTTACATTTCATTGAGGGACACATGAACTCCAATATGTACTGTGAAATACTGAAGCAGAGCATGATCCCCTCCCTCCGGAAACTGGGTCGCAGGGCAGTGTTCCAGCATGATAATGACCCCAAACACACCTCTAAGACGACCACTGCTTTATTGAAGAGGCTGAGGGTAAAGGTGATGGACTGGCCAAGCATGTCTCCAGACCTAAACCCATAGAACATCTTTGGGGCATCCTCAAGCAGAAGGTGGAGGAGCGCAAAGTCTCGAATATCCGCCAGCTCCGTGATGTCGTCATGGAGGAGTGGAAAAGCATTCCAGTGGCAACCTGTGAAGCTCTGGTAAACTCCATGCCCAGGAGAGTTAAGGCAGTTCTGGGAAATAATGGTGGCCAATAATGGTGTACTCACTTTTGTTGCCGGTGGTTTAGACATTAATGGCTGTATATTGAGTTATTTTGAGGGAAGAATAAATTTACACTGTTATATAAGCTGCACACAGACTACTTTTCATTGTGTCAAAGTGTCATTTTGTCAGTGTTGTCCCATGAAAAGATATACTTAAATATCTGCAGAAATGTGAGGGGTGTACTCACTTTTGTGATACACTGTACATGTTTCATGCATGTCCATATGCACGTATGAAAGCATTGGACTTTGCATATTTTCACCACCGGGCTACATTGTGTATACCTATTATATTTTTTACAATCGAGAAGAGCACGCTGCTGCACGTGCTGGGTAGCACTATCGCCTCACAGCAAGAAGGTCCTGGGTTCGATCCCCAGGTGGGGCGGTCCGGGTCCTTTCTGTGTGGAGTTTGCATGTTCTCCGTGTGCCTGTGTGGGTTTACTCCGGGTGCTCTGGTTTCCTCCCACAGTCCAAAGACGTTTAAGTGAGGTGAATTGAAGACACTAAATTTTCCATGACTGTGTTTGATATAAACTTGTGAACTGATAAATCTTGTGTAATGAGTAACGACGGTTCCTGTCATGCATTAACCAAAGTGTAAAACATGACGTTAAAATACTAATAAATAAACAAACAAACACGAGCACACTGCATCTTGTTGCATTTGTTGTATTTCATACCTCACGTTACTAGACAGAGTCTTTTTAAGTGATGGTTAGATTCAGCGGGTCTGAAATTTAATCCAGTTGTCAATTGAATTTGGTTAAGTGGTGTATTTAGTAGCTAACGGGATGATTTTTTCACATTGGGCAGGTAGGGCTGAATTTTCCTTCAGTAAATAAAATCAGCATTTAAAAAAGCATGTTGTGTTTGCTTGGGTCTTTTGTCTAATATTAAGAATACAACCCCAATTCCAATGAAGTTGGACGTTGTGTAAAACATAAATAAAAACAGAATACGATGATTTGCAAATCCTTTTCAACACGTATTCAATTGAATACACTACAAAGACAAGATATTTAATGTTCAAACGGATCAACTTTATTGTGTTTTGCAAATATTCACTCATTTTGAATTTGATGCCTGCAACACGTTCCAAAGAAGTTGGGACAGGGGCATGTTTACCACTGTGTTACATCACCTTTCCTTTTAACAACACTCAATAAGCGTTTGGGAACTGAGGACACTAATTGTTAAAGCTTTGTAGGTGGAATTCTTTCCCATTCTTGCTTGATGTACAACTTCAGTTGTTCAACAGTCCGGGGTCTCTGTTGTCGTATTTTGCGCTTCATAATGTGCCACACATTTTCAATGGGAGACAGGTCTGGACTGCAGGCAGGCCAGTCTAGTACCCGCACTCTTTTACTACGAAGCCACGCTGTTGTAACACGTGCAGAAGGTGGCTTGGCATTGTCTTGCTGAAATAAGCAGGGACGTCCCTGAAAAAGACGTTGCTTGGATGGCAGCATATGTTGCTCCAAAACCTGTATGTACCTTTCAGCATTAATGGTGCCTTTACAGATGTACAAGTTACCCATGCCATGGGCACTAACACACCCCCATACCATCAGAGATGCTGGCTTTTGAACTTAGCACTGATAACAATCCGGACAGTCCTTCTCCTCTTTGGTTCGGAGGACACGACGTCCATGATTTCCAAAAACAATTTGAAATGTGGACTCGTCAGACCACAGGACACTTTTCCACTTCGCGTCAGTACATCTCAGATGAGCTCGGGCCCAGAGAAGCCGGCGGTGTTTCTGGGTGTTGTTGATATATGGCTTTTGCTTTGCATGGTAGAGTTTTAACTTGCACTTGTAGATGGAGCGATGAACTGTGTTCACTGACGATGGTTTTCTGAAGTGTTCCTGAGTCCATGTGGTAATATCCATTACAGCAGCGGTTCCCAAAGTGTGGGGCGCGCCCCCTTTAGGGGGCGCAGAAGCATTTCAGGGTGTGCATCTGTCTGAAATTAAGCGCGGAACCAATGTTCTAACGTCGAATTTCTTTTTACGGTGGACGATAAACAAACCGTGTTTTCAGGTAAGAGTTTCTAGATCACGGAGCCCAATACATCTATCGCTCAGTACACGCTGGTACATCGTTCCTCATTCAAACAGCTCAGGGGGACTGACATGAAATGTGGTCACTGTTTGTTTAATTTGTGGTTTGTTACCATGACTACACCTCATCCCGCATAAAGCAGCTAATCCATAACGTTTTCTGACGGAGAAATTTTAATCCAGCAATCTGACATTTAAATGAAGTTGAGGGCCTCTGCTGGACATTTTGAAACTTCCACAAATTTGACAGCTTTTTCGGATCAACCTACATGTGTGAATCTGCCGTTTCCCTAAATATGGGTCCATCCTTACTGATAAACACCTGAAAACTGCTTGAGCATCAGCAGTTCCTGTCCAGATACATAAACCTGACTGATACCATTCAGAGCAAATCATCAGAATAAGGTCAGTGTGATTCAGTCACTTGCTCTGTAAAGCTGAATATCAATACAGGAACTGAAGCGCATTTAAAAAAGTTTCAAAGCTTTTTTGAAAAAATGATGAGGCCAACCTTAAAAAGTAGATGGTGATGACCTGTCGATTGAAACAGTAGATCTCAAACCATGAAAGTGTGGGCACTCCTGGTCTAGATGTACAGAATGGAGAGGTAGTTGACAGGGATAAATAGAAAAACAGCCACTAATACACTGATAAGACTTGAACTCTCACAAATTGGCACCGATTAAACTTTGTTTGTTAATTTTTTCTTTTTGAAATAACAGACTGATTGAGGGAGCAGTCCAGTGATGTCAAAAAGTGGTTTGATAAAGTCAAGCACTACAGAAATGACTGATATAAAGTTTGAAAATTAATGATTTTTGAATTTATTTGAACAAAGTTAAAATTGGCCTATTTTTGTCAGCATTTTGTTGGGATGGTGGGGGGGGGGATTTTCATCTTCCAAAGGGGGGGCGTGACAGAAAAAGTTTGGGAACCACTGCGTTATAGAATGATGTGGGTTTTTAATGCAGTGCCGCCTGAGGGATCGAAGGTCACAGGCATTCAGTGTTGGTTTTCGGCCTTGCTGCTTACTTACACAGATTTCTCCAGATTCTCTGAATCTTTTGATGATATTATGGACTGTAGATGATGAAATCCCTAAATTCCTTTACCTGTTTCCAATTAACCTGTTCACCTGTGGAATGTTCCAAACAGGTGTTTTTTGAGCATTCCTCAACTTTTCCAGTCTTTTGTTGCCCCTATCCCAACTTCTTTGGAACGTGTTGCAGGCATCAAATTCAAAATGAGTGAATATTTGAAAAAAAACTATAAAGTTTATCCGATTGAACATTAAATATCTTGTCTTTGTAGTGTATTCAACTGAATATGGGTTGAAAAGGATTTGCAAATCATCGTATTCTGTTTTTATTGATGTTTTACACAACGTCCCAACTTCATTGGAATTGGGGTTGTAGTTTGATTATCTAAAACATAGAAGTGTGAGAAATAAAGAAGAGGTGTGAGCAAAAACAGTAGACATGCCTAGATAAAACACAATTTAAATGTCAAAGCTGTGGAATATTCAAGCCCACCACTGCTGAGACCTACTCCACGAAAAGAACTGCCTCCCCATTGGCTGCATTCGCCAGGTCGTTATTATTATATTACAATATTGTAGATGTGATATGAGAGTGACATTCAGCTCAGCCAATCAAAATGCAGCCCCCGGTTTATACATGTGCGTTGAGATGTTTTGAAGTTCGGGTTCTGGAGCTAGGCGGTGTAAAGTGTTGTAATACTCATTAAAGTCCTGACTGAACAGTTAAAGTGACTACCCTGTCGTGTGCCTTTATTCCCACACCTCCACCACGGCACGGAGCAAAAGACCCATAGCATCCCCGCCGGACAGCAACTAGGTGTCTCTGGGATAGGGAAAGTAAAAGCACAACAATAATTTCGTTAAGTCAAATCTAAAAATAACTAAAAGACAATGAAATATCAGAAGACATGTAATCACAATACACAGTGAGTGCACAGCAAGCGATTTTGTAAATCTGTGTAACCTGCTTAACATTACTAGGCTTTACTTCATTTTATGATTAATGGTAAAGCTGCTCTCTCTCTCCATGTTCAGAGTTATTTGTGAGGGCAAACTGACAGATGACCTAAGATGTTTATTATTTAAGCTTTAATTTACTCATTAAATGGGTCACCTTAGCCATCATTACAACAATTCCCCCCGCTTAGAGATTTGGCAGGAACCGCCACTGGCAAGAATAAAACTAATGTACTTCCAACTTATTGGCAACAGCTTTCTGTGTCCCACAGACCCTCAGACCTGAACCCTGCTCAAATATGTAAGAACTGCTAGATCATTAAACCAGACTTTCTTGTCCGATCTTAATCCTATTGAGATGCTGTGGGGTGATTGGAAACGGGCTGTGCATGCAAGAAACCCCTCAAACCTCACACAGCTGAAGAAATTCTGCATAGAGGAGAGAGAAAAACTTTCTCCCAGTCGTTGTCAGAGACGGTAGATGGTTATAGAAAACGTCTTATTGAGGTTATTTCAGCCAAAGGCGGAAATACCAGATATTAGGACATAGTGTGATTACTCCTCCTCCTACCCTCATTGCTTATAACCAAAATATAAAAGTGCAGAAACTTTTTAAAGATCCCTCGTATAACTACTGAAATCTAAATAGGAAACCAAACCATAAGTCGCAGCTAGTAATGTATTCGAGAAAAGCAATTCCAGAAGTATGACTTAACTCCCAGTGATCACTAAGTAACAAAGAACAGACAGACGATAACCAGACAGGAGCCTAATCATTGATTACTAGAAAATACAGAAGACATAGTTGCCACTTTGTTGCCAGCTACTCTGTCCACCAGTGTGTAACAACCCAAGCCAAGACAGAGAACCAACGAAGAGAAACTCAATACACCAGTAGCTGTATAAAACACAAAAGAGTGCCACATCAATACTGGAAGTAGGAATGCTGGGAAAAACACTGGTAAGAAAACTGCCATGCCACCACTAGATGCTGCTCACGGGTCACGACAGCCACAAATCAACATGCTGATTATCACATAACACTACCAGCTAAATTCCCAGAAACCAGATTAATAGACCGTTAACAAAAAGGTCTGTGGGATAAGCCATCCAGGCCATTGAGAGATACAAACACCTAACAAACAGGCAGATAATTAAATGATTAACTTAAATATTCAAGTGAATTAAACTTTATTAGGCGCAGAGCAGTTTTCATGTGGCGTTTACCAAGTACTGAACTTTTAATCAGTCAGTGCCCCTGCTGGCCAACATGGGCAAGGCAGCTGGGAACATTACAAATGTAATATAAATTAGTATTCTAGGTTATCTTCCACACTATGTTTTATTCAGCACATAAATACAAATAATGCATTAAATTGTGAAGGAAGGATCCCATATGTAAATTCAATATTTGTGGAGAATTTTAAGAAAATAAATAATAATAAAAAAAAACTAAAATTTGGTGTCCAAAGTTTTACATAAGACTATAAAAGAACAACTGTGTTTTACAGCAGAATCTGTTTACTCACCCACACACACAGCATGTGATATAACTATAATACAGATATACAGCAGTGGAGTCATCACACCCTTCATCATCTTTTCCGGAGGTTTGTGTGGAGAAGCTGCACTTTATAGCTGCTGTTGCTCTGCTGCAGAATAAATGAATCGAGGTGAGAAAGATAAACAGCTTTTACTGTAACTAAGAGCTTTTACTTTCACTTTGTGTTGTTTTTTAAAATTTCCCAACAGCAGCAGCTGTATAAATAGATGTGAGTGTGTTGGACGTGGAGACGGAGCAACACAGTCTTGGCAGCCCCGGGAGGACTATACTAATAACATCATCCCCAACAACCCACCTACTGGGGGAGCACAGAGAGAGCTGCACACTAGCAGCACTCTATACACACACGTCATGCCAATAAAGCTTCTTTTGTGTTTGATTGTGTGAGTGTGTGTGTGTGTGTTGTTATAAATACCCTAATTTTAAAACATATTTATTACACATCTAACAAAGCAAAATGTTCACAACACATTAAACCAAATCATTTGTTCACTTCAGACGACACAGTGTGATGTCAAATAACCACCACCTTTTATAAAACACCTTTTTCCATTTCTCTTCTCTGTCACATTTGGTAAGGCTTCCAAGCACAATTTGGTATAAGAGGCTATTCTGCTCTTTAAAACTGTGTAAGTAATACACATATTACAACACTATTGGAAAAATAAATCTGCAAAACAATAAAAACAATATCGAATGTTTCATGATTTCTGCATGTTATTTAATATCCTGTAGAGAATATGTTATCTTACTTTCACATCAATAAAACATGAAAAACATGACCAGGTGTGTTCAGACTTGCATGAGTTTGTTCAGTGTTGTTGAGTCTTAAATTGAGAAGAGTGGAAGCAAAAGCCAAAGTGCTGTTGGTTTGCATGGAATACTATATGTGAAAAGTGAAAGTAATTTTGTGGTTGTGGTGAAGGTGTGGGGAGGGACTGTTGCTTAATGTTTTTGAGTTTACGGCCCTTTGAAACTACTAGAACACTTTCATTTACATTTTTTAGTATTTAGCAGATTATTTTATCCAGAGCGACTTACAGAACAGCATAGTAAACATTACCTTACTCTAGTTTAAGTACTTTAAGAATACAAATCTACATTTTTTTTTTTTTTTTTTTTAACTAAAATGAAAATTTTAAACAAGAAAGACAAGAAAATATCTGGCAACATAAAGTCCTTAAATGTATTATCTGAAATTATTAATAGTATTATTATCTGTAAAGCTCTGCGAATCAAAGTCTTGAAATGTTTGACTAATCTTACAATCATATTAAAATACATAATAAAGTGTGTGTCAGTATCAATATGATAAACAGTAGCGATGAGTAAATAGTAAATCTAGTTCTGCAGGTTTCTCTGGTCTGAGTAACGTGCACGTGAAACATGGATGCAGCCAATCATTGAGCAAATCAAGTGTTGAGAGATGAACAGAGAGGGAGAGAGAGAAAAGTAGAAGTATTGGGGCAGTAAACACGTGTGAAGTGAACCCTGCGGCACTATGAGATGAACTCGAATGTCATTAGTGAGTTTGTGCACAAGAATGTAAGTAGAAATCAAAACAGGGTTTGATTGTTGATTTCTGCGTTTAGACTTTGTTCTACTAGTGGATTCTATAGTGAAAGGATTCAGAGGACAACCCTAAACTCTTCCCCCACTCTTCACCTGGACAGGTAAGAACCACTTTCCTTATTTAACGTTTCTCTATGAAATTTGGAAAGTCAAAAATCCTAGGAAAGTTCACCACTGTTACAGGATTTCTTTGTAAATAAAGGCTTGGCTTTGTTACCAAGGGCAGATTACGTTGATGGTTTTGCATCTGTATTTGAATCTCTTTAGAACATGGCATCACATGCTGCTTTTTGAGACCTTTTAGTCTTTTTAAGCCTTCTAGCCTAAGTATAGTGAAATATATATCTATCACTATTGCACACTGAATTAGAATTTGGTTAAAAGTGGTGGATTCAGTAGCTAACGGGGTGATTTTTTTTTTTTTTAAATGGGCAAGTAGGGCTAAACAGGCTTTTCCCCACAGTAAATAAAATCAGCATTTAAAAAGCATGTTGTGTTTACTTGGGTCTGTCTGTTATTAAAAGTAGTTTGATTATCTAAAACATAGAAGTGTGAGAAATAAAGACGTGTGAGCAAAATAAGAATTGGAAAAAGGGAAATCCTATTTTCACAGCCGGCTTTTAAGTGGCACAGTGGTTTAATGTTCTAGCCCACCACTGCTGAGAATTGGAGCTCTCGAGAATCTCAGCTATCACACAAACATAATTGGCTGCGTCGGGGAGATTGGGGGTTGTTAGGCAAAGTGGCTAGTTCCTCTTTGCTGCTGCAACTGGGGCCTCAGCTGGCTGGATGAGTCGACTGCACAAAAGATGGTTAATTCATAAATCATAGTTCAAGTTCAAGAGGCTTTATTGTCATTTCAGTTCTATACAACTACATATTGAAACATGGACCAGGGTACAACACACAACACAAGTGCAAACAACACAATACACACAGTGCAGATAAAAGACAGTACAGCAAATACAATGTCTTACAATAAATACAAGGGGCATTTTTTGGACCTAAAAGTGAAAGGATGGGACTGAAGAATAAGGTCCGTGGTGTTGTGGTGTATCAGTGGTGCTGATCAATACACAGACATATTTCCTTGTATATTGTTTTGTATTAATGTAAATAATTATATATTGTTTCAAATAAAGTTACAGTGTTCCATACACTAGTTTGTATCATCCACTGGCATTATCTTGGTGGATGTTGGGCATTTAGTTTAAAAAATCACACCAGATACTGAAAGCAAAGGTTTTGCCACTCACAAATATGTAATATTGGATCATTTTCCTCAATAAATAAATGACCAAGTCTAATATTTTTGTCTCATTTGTTTAACTGGGTTCTCTTTATCTACTTTTAGGACTTGTGTGAAAATCTGATGATGTTTTAGGTCATATTTATGCAGAAATATAGAAAATTCTAAAGCGTTCACAATTTTTCAAGCACCACTGTAACTCACGAGTTTTTAGGCTATAGTCAGATCTCAAGTCAGTATAACATACAAAGTACAGGGTGAGTCAAAAGCCACAAGACTCTTTTCTTCAGTAACGAAAGGGAAAATGACATATCTGAACATCCCAGCAAGTAATAGGTGAGGGGGCCTATCTTTTAGGCTATGTCCGGAACATGGCCCCCATCTTTTCAACACAGAAATTTGCAACAACAACCGGGAACGTTCCCTGTGATGCACAGCTATTTGACGTGTTCAGTGTGTTGTCCCTGGTGCTGAGCACAGAGCTGAAGGTCCTGGATCTAATCGTTATGAACCTGCATTAGAATCTCACAATGCGGTGCTGAAGGTGGTGTTTGTTGCGGATTTGTTTGAGACCCCAGAGATAAGTCGAGTGGTGTGAGGACGGGTGATCGGGGCGGCTGTTCCACAGGACCACGACGGCCAATCCAATGTATCAGGGAATTGAATATTCAGCCACTGACGAACACCTGCTCCGTAGTGTGGTGGAGCCCCATCCTGTTGGAAATAACAAGGAAAACCGCCATCTTGGGTCAGTATGGATGGGAACACTGTTTCCTGTAGCATTGTCAGATAGCGTTGAGCATTTAGGGTCTGGTTGATGAAAATGTGTCAGGGTAAGGAGATGGAAAAGAATTGTATTTTATAATTTCTGAGCAGCTAGCATTAACTAAACAAACCCATCCAGGTGTGCATATATATAAAAACTGTTTAGTTAAAACTAAAACACACAGACACTTGTATAAACATGTGGTATAAAAAAAACTTTAATAGTCATTAGAGACGAGCTGCATGTCAAGTCTGAAGTGTGTTTGTATATGACTTTAGTGCAACTTAAACTCAAAACACTACACCAGCCTGAGGCACAGATCTGAGCATAATCTTGCAACACTATACTACAAGCGTCCATATTAACAACCAGAAAAACAAGTTACGTTCATTAAAAAAGCACAAGACCTAGAACACAATAAAAACTGGCTAAGAAATGCATGTAGACATGTAACCACGTCCTGTTGTATCTAAGTTAAATACATTTTACATTACATTTGACATTTTCAGCATTCAGCAGACACTTTTATCCAAAGTGACTTACACAATAAGGGTTAAGGGCCTTGTTCAGGGCTTAAACCGGCAACTTTCTGTTTACTAGTCCAGTACCTTAACCACTGAGCTATCACTGTCCTGATGCCCTTAAATACAATATAAATAAACAAAGTTCATTGTTTGTTTTAGAAAATCTGCTCCTCCTCCTCCTGCCTGTCATGAACATCCAGATGTTTCTCCTGTACACCTGCGTTGTGCAGTTTGTTAGCTGCTGTGGTGAGTGAGCAGCTTCTGTTAAACTCATCAACCAGAATTTTTTTATATGAGTTTTATTTAATATCAGGTTTAATTCATCTAGATTTTATTTATTTTTTACCACAGACCCCTCCTCTGAAAATCCTCTGATAATCGTACATGCAAGAGAGGGTTCCACAGCTCTCCTGCCCTGTACATGTACCACTGAACCTGGTAAAACACCAATTGTTTTGTGGAAAAATGAAACTGGGACAGTGTTTGAGCGGACAGGTAATGAGTCGTATCATGGTGAGGGATACAAGGGTCGTGTGGACGTTCCTGAGCACAAGCTAAGTAAAGGAAACTGTTCTCTGGTGTTCAGGAATGTCAGTGTTAATGATACAGGTGAATATAGATGCTGCCACATAGCGAAGCCCAAGGAGAGTCGCATCTCTAAACTAAAACTGATCGTGAAGGTTGATCTCTCAGTTGATGGTAAGTATTTAATTTCCAGTAGAAGAGAAATTGATCAGAATAAATACTAAAAAATAAAGTTAAAGTTATTAGTTATTAATAGAATGAATTCTTGATAAACTACTCAGACTCAGACTCAGCTTTATTGTCATTCAAAACCATGTACATGATTAGAACGAAATGCAGTTACTTAGGTCTCGGTGTGTGTAAACATAATAAAATATAAAATATAAATAACAAGAGAAACTATGTTTAGAAAAAATAAAACTTAAGACTTAAAAACTAGAAGAAATAACTAAGATAGGAATTTTAAATATTTACATTTACATTCAAGTATTGCACAGGAACTACAGCAGCTTTATGCGGATCTAAAGTGCACGATTCAAAGTATAGCAGCAGAAAAAGGCAGCACCAGGTCACAGGTGTTTAAAGTAACTGGTGCATAGACAGTACATGAGTGGTGGAGCAATTTAGCAGTCTGACTGCATCCGGAAAGAAGCTCTTTTTCAGTCTTGTTGTTTTTGCTCGGATGCAGCGCAGCCTCCTACCAGAGGGAAGGGGGGTGAAAAGTCCGTGTGCAGGGTGGGTGGGGTCACGGAAGATGCAGGCGGCTCTTTCCTTACACTTGGTAGTGTATATGTCCCCGATGGGTGGTAAGCTGCATCCGATGGTCCTCTGTGCAGACTTTACCACTCTCTGCAGCGCCTCCTTTTCTGCCACAGTGCAGCCAGCATACCACACAGTGAGGCAGGTGGTCAGGGTGCTCTCCACCACACAGCTGTAGAAGGACCTGAGGATGTCTGTGTGAACACTAGCCCTCCTCAGCTTCCTCAGGAAATACAGGCGTTGGTTGGCCTTCTTTATGACAGCCATGGTGTTGGTATGCCAGGTGAGCGTGTCAGTCAGGTGAACCCCAAGGTACTTGACGGAGGGGACCATCTCCACAGCTAATCCATCAATGAGTAGAGGTGGAGGGGTTGTACCAGTCCTGCGGAAATCCACAACCATCTCCTTGGTTTTCTGAACATTGAGGATGACGTTGTTGTCTCTGCACCACCATGTTAGGTCCTCCACATCCTTCCTGTACGGCGACTCGTCTCCGTGGGTGATGAGTCCGACCACCACTGTATCATCCGCGAACTTAACCACGAGGTTGTTCTTGTGGTGTGCTCTGCAGTCGTAGGTCATGAGTGTGTACAGTAGTGGGCTGAGCACACAGCCCTGGGGGGAGCCAGTGTTCAGGATGATGGTGGAGGATCTTACTGATCTTACCATAAGTTAAAACATCAGTGTTATAAATTCTAGCTGAAGTTGCTCTTCATCATGCTGCTCACTGTGCTACATCCAGTCCGTTCTGTATCTACACATTATTATAAAGCACTAGATGACTTTGTCCTCAGAACTCAGCAGTGAGCATCACTTACACTAACACATGAAGAGAAGATGTTCTTCATTATTAACTGCAGTTCATCTGCATTGGTAGCAAAAGCTGCTAAGCATTAAACATGTAGATCTTACACTATATGTCCAAAGGTATGTGGACACTACTTATAATTATTAACTTCATGTGTTCCAGTTAAACTGTTAACAGGTATAAAAATCAATTACACAAATAAATAACATGCCTTCAACTTTTTGGCAACAGTTTAGGGAAGGCTATTTTCTGTTCCACTTTGTGCACAAAATGAGGTCCATACAGACAATGTTTGACAAGCTTGGTGTGGAGAAACTCTACTCGCCTGCATAGGGCTCTAACCCAACCCCATAATGGTATATATTGCACTGCAAAGACCTGTAAAAAGCTGTTCCAGATAAGTGATGTCTTGTGTATCCAAAGAGAGGGAAACTCAGGGATGTTAGTGAATTTGGAATGGAATTTTAAACAATCAAAAATAAGTTGTGACAGTATGGAAAATATAAATATAATAAAAAGACAGTGTTTCTTACATTGACTCTGACTTTTATTTGATGTCAGACAGGATGAAGCTGAGATATTTCATGTTTTATCTGCTCAACTTCATTTCATTTATTTTATAAACATCCATTCCTGCATTTCAGTTGGGACAGTAAAGCATTTACCACTTTGTAATGTTGCCGTTCCTTTTCACCACTTAAAAGATTTTTAGGCACTTAGGAGACCAAGTGATTTAGTGTTTCAGCTTTTTATTTTGTCTCGTTCTTCCTGTAAACACGTCTTAACATGTGCAACAGTACGAGCCCGTCGTTTTAAATTTTTTGTTTCAAAATTCTCTATTGGTTACAGGTCAGGACTGCAGGCAGGCAGGCCAGTCCAGTACCCGTACCCTCTTCTTCCGCAGCCACGCCTTTGTAATGTGTGCAGCAGGTGGTTTTGCATCGTCTTGTTGAAAAATGCTGGACGTCCCTGGAAAAGACGACGTCTTGAAGGCAGCACATGTTGCTCTAAGAGCTGAATGTACTTTTCTGTATTAATGCTGCATCACAGAGTGTAAATGACCTTTACCAAGGGTACTGACACCCCCCATACCATGATACACCCTGGTACTGACACACCCCCATACCATGATACACCCTGGTACTGATACACCCCCATACCATGATACACCCTGGTACTGACACACCCCCATACCATGATACACCCTGGTACTGACACCCCCCATACCATGATACACCCTGGTACTGATACACCCCCATACCATGACAGACCCTGGTACTGACACACCACATACCATGACAGACCCTGGTACTGACACACCACATACCATGACAGACCCTGGTACTGACACACCCCCATACCATGACAGACCCTGATACTGACACACACCCATACCATGATAGACCCTGGTACTGACACCCTCCATACCATGAAAGACCCTGCTACTGACACACCCCCATACCATGATACACCCTGGTACTGACACACCCCATACCATGACAGATCCTGGTACTGACACCCCCCCATACCATGACAGATCCTGGCACTGACACACACCCATACCATGACAGACCCTGGTACTGACACCCTCCATACCATGACAGACCCTGGTACTGACACCCTCCATACCATGAAAGACCCTGGTACTGACACACCCCCATACCATGACAGACCCTGGTACTGACACCCTCCATACCATGACAGACCCTGGTACTGACACCCTCCATACCATGACAGACCCTGATACTGACACACCCCCATACCATGACACACCCTGGTACTGACACCCTCCATACCATGACAGACCCTGGTACTGACACCCTCCATACCATGACAGATCCTGGCACTGACACACACCCATACCATGACAGACCCTGGTACTGACACCCTCCATACCATGACAGACCCTGGTACTGACACCCTCCATACCATGACAGACCCTGGTACTGACACACCCACATACCATGAAAGACCCTGGTACTGACACACCCCCATACCATGACAGACCCTGGTACTGACACACCCCATACCATGACAGACCTTTGTACTGACACACCCCCATACCATGACTGACCCTGGTACTGACACCCTCCATACCATGATAGACCCTGGTACTGACACCCTCCATACCATGAAAGACCCTGCCACTGACACACACCCATACCATGATACACCCTGGTACTGACACACCCCCATACCATGACAGATCCTGGTACTGACACACCCCCATACCATGACAGATCCTGGCACTGACACACCCCCATACCATGACAGACCCTGGTACTGACACCCTCCATACCATGACAGACCCTGGTACTGACACCCTCCATACCATGAAAGACCCTGGTACTGACACACCCCCATACCATGACAGACCCTGGTACTGACACACCCCCATACCATGAAAGACCCTGGTGCTGACACACCCCCATACCATGACAGACCCTGGTACTGACACACCCCATACCATGACAGACCTTTGTACTGACACACCCCCATACCATGACTGACCCTGGTACTGACACCCTCCATACCATGAAAGACCCTGGTACTGACACCCTCCATACCATGAAAGACCCGGTTACTGACACACACCCATACCATGACAGACCCTGGTACAGACACACCCCCATACCATGACAGACCCTGCTACTGACACCCCCCATACCATGACAGACCCTGGAACTGACACCCTCCATACCATGAAAGACCCTGGTACTGACACCCTCCATACCATGACAGACCCTGGTACTTACACCCCCCCATACCATGACAGACCCTGATACTGACACACCCCCATACCATGACAGACCCTGGTACTGGCACACCCCCATACCATGACAGATCCTGGTACTGACACACCACATACCATGAAAGACCCTGGTACTGACACACCACATACCATGACAAACCCTGGTACTGACACGCCCCCATACCATGACAGACCCTGGTACTGACACGCCCTCATACCATGACAAACCCTTGAACTGACACCCCCCCATACCATGACACACCCTGGTACTGACACAACCCCATACCATGACAGACCCTGATACTGACACACCCCCATACCATGACAGACCCTGGTACTGACACACCCCCATACCATGACAGACCCTGGTACTGACACACCCCCATACCATGACAGATCCTGGCACTGACACACCCCCATAGCATGACAGACCCTGGTACTGACACCCTCCATACCATGACAGACTCTGGTACTGACACCCTCCATACCATGAAAGACCCTGGTACTGACACACACCCATACCATGATACACCCTGGTACTGACACACCCCATACCATGACAGATCCTGGTACTGACACACCCCCATACCATGACAGACCCTGGTACTGACACACCCCCATACCATGACAGATCCTGGTACTGACACACCCCCATACCATGAAAGACCCTGGTGCTGACACACCCCCATACCATGACAGACCCTGGTACTGACACACCCCATACCATGACAGACCTTTGTACTGACACACCCCCATACCATGACTGACCCTGGTACTGACACCCTCCATACCATGAAAGACCCTGGTACTGACACCCTCCATACCATGAAAGACCCTGGTACTGACACACCCCCATGCCATGACAGACCCTGGTACAGACACACCCCCATACCATGACAGACCCTGCTACTGACACCCCCCCATACCATGACAGAACCTGGAACTGACACCCTCCATACCATGAAAGACCCTGGTACTGACACCCCACCTTACCATGACTGACCCTGGTACTGACACCCTCCATACCATGACAGACCCTGGTACTTACACCCCCCCATACCATGACAGACCCTGATACTGACACACCCCCATACCATGACAGACCCTGGTACTGGCACACCCCCATACCATGACAGATCCTGGTACTGACACACCACATACCATGAAAGACCCTGGTACTGACACACCACATACCATGACAAACCCTGGTACTGACACGCCCCCATACCATGACAGACCCTGGTACTGACACGCCCTCATACCATGACAAACCCTTGAACTGACACCCCCCCATACCATGACACACCCTGGTACTGACACAACCCCATACCATGACAGACCCTGATACTGACACACCCCCATACCATGACAGACCCTGGTACTGACACACCCCCATACCATGACAGACCCTGGTACTGACACACCCCCATACCATGACAGACCCTGGTACTGACACGCCCTCATACCATGACAAACCCTTAAACTGACACCCCCCCATACCATGACACACCCTGGTACTGACACACCCCCATACCATGACAGACCCTGATACTGACACACCCCCATACCATGACAGACCCTGGTACTGACACACCCCCATACCATGACAGATCCTGGCACTGACACACCCCCATAGCATGACAGACCCTGGTACTGACACCCTCCATACCATGACAGACTCTGGTACTGACACCCTCCATACCATGAAAGACCCTGGTACTGACACACACCCATACCATGATACACCCTGGTACTGACACACCCCATACCATGACAGATCCTGGTACTGACACACCCCCATACCATGACAGACCCTGGTACTGACACACCCCCATACCATGACAGATCCTGGTACTGACACACCCCCATACCATGACAGACCCTGGTACTGACACCCCCATACCATGACAGACCCTGGTACTGACACACCCCCATACCATGACAGACCCTGGTACTGACACCCCCCCATACCATGAAAGACCCTGATACTGACACACCCCCATAGCATGACAGACCCTGGTACTGACACACCCCCATACCATGACAGATCCTGGTACTGACACACCACATACCATGACAGACCCTGATACTGACACACCCCCATACCATGACAGACCCTGGTACTGACACCCCCCATACCATGACAGATCCTGGCACTGACACACCCCCATACCATGACTGACCCTGGTACTGACACCCTCCATACCATGACAGACCCTGGTACTGACACCCTCCTAACCATGAAAGACCCTGGTACTGACACACCCCCATACCATGACAGACCCTGGTACTGACACACCCCCATACCATGACAGACCCTGGTACGGACACACCCCATACCATGACAGACCTTTGTACTGACACACCCCCATACCATGACTGACCCTGGTACTGACACCCTCCATACCATGAAAGACCCTGGTACTGACACCCTCCATACCATGACAGATCCTGGTACTGACACACCACATACCATGACAGACCCTGGTACTGACACACCCACATACCATGACAGACCCTGGTACTGACACACCCCCATACCATGACAGACCCTTGTACTGACACCCTCCATACCATGAAAGACCCTTGTACTGACACCCCACCATACCATGACTGACCCTGGTACTGACACACCCCCATAACATGACAGACCCTGGTACTGACACCCTCCATACCATGAAAGACCCTGGTACTGACACCCCACCATACCATGACTGACCCTGGTACTGACACCCTCCATACCATGACAGACCCTGGTACTGACACCCCCCCATACCATGACAGACCCTGATACTGACACCCCCGCATACCATGACAGACCCTGGTACTGGCAAACCCCCATACCATGACAGATCCTGGTACTGACACACCACATACCATGAAAGACCCTGGTACTGACACACCACATACCATGACAGACCCTGGTACTGACACCCCACCATACCATGACTGACCCTGGTACTGACACCCTCCATACCATGACAGACCCTGGTACTGACACCCACATACCATGACAGACCCTGGTACTGACACGCCCCCATACCATGACAGACCCTGGTACTGACACGCCCCCATACCATGACAGACCCTGGTACTGACACGCCCCAATACCATGACAGACCCTGGTACTGACACACCCTCATACCATGACAAACCCTGGTACTGACACACCCCCATACCATGACAGACCCTGGTACTGACACACCCCCATACCATGATAGACCCTGATCCTGACACCCCCCCATACCATGAAAAATTCTGGTACTGACACACCACATACCATGACAGACCCTGGCACTGACACACCCCCATACCAAAACAGACCCTCCATACCATGACAGACCCTGGTACTGACACACCCCCATACCATGACAGAACCTGGTACTGACACCCTCCATACCATGACAGACCCTGGTACTGACACACCCCAAAAACCATGACAGACCCTGGTACTGACACACCCCCATACCATGACAGACCCTGGTACTGACACCCACATACCATAAAAGACCCTGGTACTGACACGCCCCCATACCATGACAGACCCTGGCACTGACACACCCCCATACCATGACAGATCCTGATACTGACACCCACATACCATGAAAGACCCTGGTACTGACACACCCCCATACCATGACAGATCCTGGTACTGACACACCCCCATACCATGACAGATCCTAGCACTGACACACCCCTATGCCATGACAGACCCTGGTACTGACACCCTCCATACCATGACAGACCCTGGTACTGACACACCCCCATACCATGACTGACCCTGGTACTGACACACCCCCATACCATGACACACCCTGGTACTGACACCCCCCCCCCATACCATGACAGACCCTGGTACTGACACACCCACATACCATGACACACCCTGGTACTGAAACACCCCCATACCATGACAGACCCTGGTACTGACACGCCCCATACCATGACACACCCTGGTACTGACACACCCACATACCATGACACACCCTGGTATTGGCACACACCCATACCATGACACACCCTGGTACTGACACAACCCCATACCATGACAGACCCTGATACTGACACACCCCCATACCATGACAGACCCTTGTACTGACACACCCCCATACCATGAAAGACCCTGGTACTGACACACCCCCATACCATGACAGAACCTGGTACTGACACACCCCCATACCATGAAAGACCCTGGTACTGACACACACCCATACCATGACAGACCCTGGTACTGACACCCCCCCCATACCATGACAGACCCTGGTACTGACACACCCCCATACCATGAAAGACCCTGGTACTGACACACCCCCATATCATGACAGACCCTGGTACTGACACACCCCCATACCATGAAAGACCCTGGTACTGACACACCCCCATATCATGACAGACCCTGGTACTGACACACCCCCATACCATGACAGAACCTGGTACTGACACACCCCCATACCATGACAGAACCTGGTACTGACACACCCCCATACCATGACAGACCCTGGTACTGACACCCCCCCCATACCATGAAAGACCCTGGTACTGACACACCCCCATACCATGAAATACCCTGGTACTGACACGCCCCCATACCATGACACACCCTGATACTGACACACCCCCATACCATGACACACCCTGGTACTGACACACCCCCATACCATGACACACCCTGATACTGACACACCCCCATACCATGACACACCCTGGTACTGACACACCCCCATGCCATGACACACCCTGATACTGACACACCCCCATACCATGACAGACCCTGGTACTGACACACCCCATACCATGACAGAACCTGGTACTGACACACCCCCATACCATGACAGACCCTGGTACTGAAACACCCCATACCATGACAGACCCTGGTACTGACACACCCCCATACCATGACAGACCCTGGTACTGACACACCCACATATTATGACACACCCTGGTACTGACACGCCCCCATACCATGACAGACCCTGGTACTGACACACCCCCATACCATGAAAGACCCTGGTACTGACACACCCCCATACCATGACAGAACCTGGTACTGACACCCCCCCCCCCCCCCCCATACCATGAAAGACCCTGGTACTGACACACCCCCATACCATGACAGACCCTGGTACTGACACCCCCCCCATACCATGACAGACCCTGGTACTGACACACCCCCATACCATAACAGACCCTGGTACTGACACACCCCCATACCATGACAGAACCTGGTACTGACACCCCCCCCCATACCATGAGAGATCCTGGTACTGACACACCCCCATACCATGACAGATCCTGGTACTGACACACCCCATACCATGACAGACCCTGGTACTGACACCCACATACCATGAAAGACCCTGGTACTGACACGCCCCCATACCATGACAGACCCTGGTACTGACACACCCCCTTACCATGAAAGACCCTGGTACTGACACACCCCCATACCATAACAGTCCCTGGTACTGACACACCCCCATACCATGACAGAACCTGGTACTGACACACCCCCATACCATGTCAGACCCTGGTACTGACACACCCCCATACCATGACAGACCCTGGCTTTTGGACTTGTTGCTGATAACAGTGTGGATGGTCTTTTTCGGTGTCCATTTTTTCCCCAAAAAGACCTGGAATGCTGAATCATCTGACCACTATACTTCCACAATATTTCCACTGTGTGATGGTCCATCCTAGATGCCTCCGAGCCCAGAGAAGTCGAAACAGCTTCTGGACATGGTTAACATGAGGCTTCTTTTTTGCACAGTAAAGTGTTAAGTATCATTTGTGCAGTAACTCTGTATTGTAGAGCTTGATAAAGGTTTGATAAACTAATCCCTCACCCATGTGGTTATATCAGCTAGTGTTGAGTGGAGGTTCTTGATGTCGTCTAAGGAATAAGCTTGCACCCTCAGCCTTTACACACTGAAATTCCTTCTGATTTCTTGAATGGTTTAATGCTATTCTGCACTGTAGAGGGAGAACATGCAAATCCCTTCCAATCTATCTTTAAGGTTCATTGTTTTTAAACATTTTAATCATTTTCTCACACAGTTGTGGATAAACTGGATCCTCTGATCATCTTTACTCATCAGAGACTCTCAGCCTTTCCTGGATGCTGCTTTTGTACCAAACCATAATTACAATCATCAGTGTACAATCACATCATTATTTAGTCATTTTAATTAACTTTTTTTTTGGAATGTGTTTCAGGCCTGAAATGCAGGAATGGATGTTTATTAATAAATGAAATGAAGTTGAGCAGATAAAACATGAAATATCTCAGCTTCATCCTGTCTGACATCAAATAAAAGTCAAAGTAAAATTTTTCATACTGTGCCAACTTTTTATGATTTGGGGTTGTATTAAACTACTAAACTAACCCCAAATCCTCAAACATCATCACATTTAGGAGTAACAGAAGTTGCATTTTTACTGTAATATAAAGTCGATTTATTTAGCATTGTTGCAGAGTGGAGAGCAACAAGTTGTGTTAATGCTAAAACATTCATATATTTTTTTAGCCACAGAAACAACGACACCAAGTTCAAATGAAAAAGACTCTTTAAAGGGTGAGTAAATATTAAATTAAAGTAAAGTTCTTTTTATTTGCTAGATGTTACATGTTATCAGTAATTACATTTTATATCCAGTTTTTAATTGATACAGTTATTATTATAAATATTTACTGTGGTCAAGAAGAATGGAGATCCCTGCTGAGTCTGGTTCCTTTCAAGTTCGTTTTGGCCTCTCAGTCCTGGATTCTGTGAAGTTACTTTAAGACAATGTCTATTGTAAAAGTGTTACACAAATAAATTTCATTCATATAATAATTCTATATTTTATTTATATTCCATTTTTTTTTTTTTGTTCAATAAATTTAATAATTAATCAGATTTTTTTTTAAGATAAGATAAAATAAGATAATCCTTTATTAGTCCCACAGTGGGGAAATTCTCAAAACAGTGGGGAATTTCTCAATTTAATATGTAATAACGCAATCAGTTCCATGTTTTATCATATTTTGACTAAATGCAGACATTATTTAGTATATTTACATGCTTAGTTCATGTCCATTATGTTGCACTCTGAACACATCAGCAGTAAAAAGTATAAGATATCAGAAATAATGAACTACTGATTTTCCTCGGCACTGTTTCAGTCTGTTTTACTTCCTGATTTTACATTTCAGCTCAACCAAATAATGAGACGGGAAATGATACTAAACCTCCTTCAGCTCCTCATTTACCCTGGATTATAGGTGTATCAGTATTGTGTGTTTGTTTGATTGCTGCAGCAGTGATAATCTCCATCTACTGTAAGAAACGAGGTAAGAACTTCCTGCATCATTCATGCAATTTCATTTCATCATAAAGTACAATATTATTCAGTATAAACAGAGTGAAAATGTTGATGTGGTGGTAATAGTGATGATATTGTACTGATGTGTATATAGGTTATATAATGTAAGATTGTACCTTAATTAAAATAATCATGACTCTGAGTATGAGGAGGCTTTAGGGGTTCCTGAGTTGTTGCTATGCGTTCTTTTTGTGGTTCCTGCAATTGAATGTTCAGAGTCTCAGATGAATTAGGTTGTGTGTGTATGTATTTTTTTTTTTAAATTAATTTCTGTTCTGCTTCAGGTTCAGGTAACAACACAGACTTCAATCCACAGGTACAGAAACACTCACTATATAACAACACCATAATAAAACGTCCTGAACTTGTATTGATATTTACACTCACTGAGCACTTTATTAGGTTCACCTCTGTGGTATTTACATTCACTCATTATGTTTTAAGCTTAATAAGCTTTTATATAGACATTTAACCAGTATATAAAATCCCAATAACACTGCTGTGCCTGCTACACTCGTACCAGAAGAACTCACTCAGCCATGTGATTACCATGTTAGTCTCTTTGAAGAGTCCACCATTCAAAAATCATTGGGTGGTCATTGGGTGTCCCAATTGCAGTCAGTAATTGTATGGCCACAACGTACATTTATATAAAACATGGTAGACAGGTACTTGTTGGTATGCTTGTGGTTATTTTAAGTCTTCTGCATTATTATGTAAGTAGAAAACAACATGTTTTAGTGTTTTGCTTTGTAAGCTTGCTTAAACAAATACAACAACCAGATGCTAGCCAGTGATAGCTCAGTGGTTAAGGTACTGGACTAGTAAACAGAAGGTTGCCGGTTCAAGCCCCGCCACCACCAAGTTGCCACTGTTGGGTCCCTGAGCAAGGCCCTTAACCCTCAATTGCTCATCGTGTTCTGCTCATTGTGTAAGTCGCTTTGGATAAAAGCGTCTGCTAAATGCTGAAAATGTAAATGTAAATGTAAAATGCTAATGACCAATGCTAGTGAATTATGAGCAGATTGATCTAAACTGCAGAGCTGAAACAGAAGCATCTCTGTAGAGCTAATAAAGCTGGGTGAGGGAAAATAGCAGGACTGTTGAACACTGTAGTGGTTTAACTTTAAAATCGTGGCAAGATGATGCAAAATGATTGTCCTGCATGAGCAAGGTCTCTCCAAAGCAGAGTTTTCATAGCGGACAGGTGTTTCCAGATGTGCTGTCCAAGCTCTTTTGTAGAAGTAGATAACAGATGCTGCACTCAGCCATGCAAACTGAGCACAGACGACTCGGCGTGCCTCTGGCTTACTTCTCTTCAAAATCAGACGACCCCCAGCACCATTTACATTTTTTACATTTTCCATTTTCAGCATTTAGCAGACGCTTTTATCCAAAGCGACTTACACAATGACCTGAACACGATGAGCAATTGAGGGTTAAGGGCCTTGCTCAGGGACCCAACAGTGGCAACTTCGTGGTGGCGGGGCTTGAACCGGCAACCTTCTGCTTACTAGCCTAGTACCTTAACCACTGAGCTATCACTGGCCCATTTTCAGCTAAAAACTAGAAAAAGACACCTATCTACAGTCCATCTTATCAGACGTGGCTTTCATGGTACAGTTGATGAGTGACTAAAATGCCATGACGCAGAGGGAGAAACAAAGCCAAGAGACTCACTTCTGCACAAAAACACAATGGGGGCGCTGTACAATGCTCTGGAAGAATGGGTCATGTAGCTCCATCAGGGAGGCGTCTGATTGGTCTCAGTTTCATTCTCTAGCATGACAATGACCTCAAACATACAGCCAAAATCATAAAGAACTTTATTTATTGAAAAGAAGAGCAAGGGGTCCTACAGCAGATGAAACTGGCCGCCACAGAGCCCTGATCTCAACATCATTGGGTCGGTCTGGGATTACATGCAGAGACAGAAGCAAATGAGTTAACCAAAATCTTCAGAAGAACTGCAGCAAGTTCTCCAAGAGGCTTTAAACAACTTATCAGTTGAAGTGTGTGTGTGTGTGTGTGTGTGTGTGTGTGTGTGTGTGTGCAGGAAGGCAATGAAATGTCTGAAGTTACAGCACCTTTGGGGACTAAACCATGATGCTGTTATTGGTAAGCATCTTAACTAATCCAACATGTCAGAGAGACAAATTTTGTCGATTTCTGTCTAAAACTAATATATCTTCTAACTAATTTAGTTAGAAATTTAGTTTAGTTGGGCCTGTGGTAGCCTAGTGGGTAGGGCTTTGGGCTATCAACCGGAAGATTGGCGGTTCAAATCCAGGCTCTGCTATGTAGCCACTGTTGGGTCCTTGAGCAAGGCCCTTAACCCTGTCTGCTCCAGGGGCGCCGTAAGTTGGCTGACCCTGCGCTCTGACCCCAGCTTCCAACACCAGCTGGGATATGCGAAGAAAGAATTTCATTGTACTGTACATCTGTATATGTATATATGACAAATAAAGGATATCTTTCTTTCTTTCTAATTTTCTGTTCTTAACATATACGTTTACACTTTCATAAATGTATGTATGTATAATTAAACATAGGCATTCTTTTGACACTAGCTTTTCATTATTAGAGAAGGGGTTAGTACTGGGACCTCTATTCTTTACACTGTACATGCTACAATTTGGAAATATTATTCTTAGACCTGGCATTAATTTCCACAGCTATATATATATATATATATACATATCAGCACAACTCAACAACATGAACACAGTCTGTAAGATTAAAGATTGTTCAAACAACATAAACTGGATGTCGTGCAATTTCCTTCTACTTAATTAGGATAAAACCCAGGTATTACCTGTCAGCTCCAACCAGTCCAGATTGAAAACATATGTGTTTATTTAGGCTTTTGATTAGTCTTTACAAACCAAGGATGTGTGGCTCTGATCCTGGGGGTCTGAGATCTGGGCAGTCTGGTGCTCTCATGTTCTCTTACAGTTGCTGGCTCAGTTGTGATATTTTGGGTAATCTGGCTGAGCCTGGTTTCTGACCCCTAAGACCAGAACTGACTACCCTGACTATAGACAAAGGCGTAAAGCTTGGGGTTTAATGTCATAGAGATTTGTGGTGATCTGGGATGCTGGGTTGCTGTTGTTCTGTCTCTCTAATGCAATCACTCAAGTTTGTTGATGGTGCTGATGTCAGTGAGATCTCTGATAGCTGTGTTACCTGCTAGTTCTTCTATTCAGTTATGTTTTATTAATTAGGGGTGCCTTAAGGGAGTCTTAAGCTATTCTCTGCACAATTTTCATCTTACTATTAATGGTTTTGTTTATATTATATTTTAACTAAATGTGTTCTTCTTTACCCCAAGGTGGTTCTGACGACCTTTTTACCCACCTGAAGCCTGCAGGGTTGAGGCTGTCATGCTAACAAAGCTGTTCCTGCTGGATATGATGGGAATGTACAGAACCCACCCACAGACTTTATTCTACCACAGACTGGACAGAACTCTGATGATGAACTCTAATTCAATTTTTTATGGTTTATACTTGCTAACGTAACCCGCTTGTGCTTGAGGTTGAGGTTACTGACTGTTGATGAACGTTCTCCTTCAGGAGTTTTTGGTAGAGAATTTGTTCTGTCAGTCATGGCAAGTCCATGGCATCTCCATGTTTGGATGTTGGTTGTTCTTTTTTTAGGTAAGCAAGATTTGTAATTCTTTTTGTGTTTATCTGGGTTTTTTTTTGTACTTGATATTTCACTGATGGAAAAATGGGCGAACGTGAGAATCTGAGCGAGTTTGACGAGGGCCAAATCGTGATGGCTAGACAACTGGGTCAGATCATCTCCAAAACTGCAGCTCTTGAGGGGTGTTCCCGGTCGAAAGAATAAAACCCGTCTCACACAGTTATCAGTAAACCCCTCGTCACTTCTCACATGTGTTTTCATGACAAAACGTAGTTTGGGAGACCAGACAGACTCGTCTGTGATTCCTACTGGTGATAGATGGTGTAGTGTGTGACCCCCTATCACTGATCAGTCATGTAGTGTCAAATCCACAATGACTTAACAGACCCCCAATTACAGGAGATTGAGTTGTGTAGTGTGAACTGCACAGAGATCTGAACACCAAGAAGGTCATGTAATGTGAACATATTGTCTCAATTGGTTTATTAAAGACAACAAAATCCAAATAATCAGGGCAGGAGGAACTTGGAGGAGCAGCGAGGGGACCCACAGGCTGGGAAGAGGCAAGGAGGAACTGGCGGAATCCTGGAGACGGGAGAGGAGGAAGGCTTGTGTCCAGGAACAACAAAATAGAGTAATCAAGAGTTCAGAACTTAGGAGTGCTGATCAGCACTAGCAGTGACATCAACAGACGATCTGATGAGGAGTGGAGAGAAACCAGTGGTGAGGACCTCCATGGAGGAGATCAACTTGCTGAGCTGTTCCATTCAGCTTCATCAGATGTCGCCAAAGCTTCCAAGAGTGGAGCGTAAGGAAAACACGCACAGCTGAGGCTCCTGACACATAACTTTAGACTGCTGATGATGTAAACCATGTTGAGTAGAAGATTCATGATGAAAATGTGCATCATCTGGTGGAAATTACACTCAGAGCTACAGTTTTAAGGCAAGGTTACAGAAGCAGTGCTTTCATAGTGATGTTCTCATATTCCTGGATGACACCTCCATCTCAACACACCTCCTGGTTCCTCTCAAGGTTTCTTCACATAATTTTAAGGGAGTTTTTCCACCACTGTCACTATTGGCTGCTCAATAGGGGTTTTCAGTCTGTCAGTCCTGGATGCTGTAAAGTTACTTTAAGACAATGTCTACTGAACATAAACTTTAGCCTGTCTCATGTTCTTTTCAATCACCAGAATCAAGTCTCTTGAAGTTTTTATTAGAGGATGTTCTTTTTATAGAAGCTTGAACATCTCACCACAGATCATCAGGACTTCTGTGAGAACGTTTAAACAATCATTAAAGCTCTGACTCTGCTATTTATTAGCTTCTTACAAAGAATGTTGTAGGTTTCCAATATTTCGTCCAATATGTGAATGGTGATGAGAATAATATGCTACTGAAATAAAAGCATTTTTTGCATCTATATAGATGTTCTTAATAGTACAGTAGAAAAAGATGGTATAAAAGTGTTGCTCCGAGAGAGAACTTAAACAGGAAATGACCAGTCGGTCTGTTGGTCTGGGTGCAGAACTTCCTCTTGTTGGTTTACCTTGAAATACCTCAGATCAGTTTCACATGAACATTAGTTTCACACGGACATCTCACGATGAAGCTTCTGATCTGTTTTCTGCTCTCCGTACACACAGCTCATTCTGGTGAGTACATGATTCTTCACTTCTTGTCCAGTTATTATGACTCTATGGGCACAAATTCCCACAGTCACATTTTTTTAAAAAAACCATTTTTCAGTAAATTGGAGGATGTTATAAATACAGTGAGCAACTTAACATGGCCAGTTGTAGCCTAAGAGTTAAGGTATTGGTACTTACTAGTAATTCATGCCCCACCTCTGCTAGGTTGCCACTGTTGGGCTCTTGAGCAAGGCCCTAAACCGTCAATTGCTCAGACAATATGATGTCACAGTACTGTAAGTCGCTTTGGATGAAAACGTCAGCTAAATGCCGAAAATGTAAATGCATAACTTTGCAATGGGATCTCAAACAAGCTCATGGTCAGGTGTCCATATACTTATGACTATATACTGCATATCAGCCTAGTAAACTATTAAAATTAAACAGTCCAAATATTTATAAGCAACAATCATTGTTTTGTTGCATATTCCAACCTCACTTTATATCACGGACAGATGACCTGATATTCTGAGCAGAATTCATGCTTCAGTAATGCTGTATCAGCTTCACACCAGATGTAACAGGACTTAAGTCTTTAACACATCAGTCCTCAGAACATCATCCCCAAATGTTTGAGGGAAATTAGGCTTTTTCTGTGGGTATCACTGTCGCCCAAGGAACACAAGGAATTTGGTTCCAGCTGATGGTGTCTCACTAGTATAAATCCAGTATACAAGCAATGTATGCATTAAACATTTAGCACAAAAAATATACAAACTATAGACACTTTATACAGACTATATACTATATGAATGGGGGGTCATAGCTCTCACTGTGGTTCACTGAAGTCCCAAAAAATCACAAATGACTTTGTAACATAGTCTGGGCTAATATGCATTATATGAAGGTCAATAAATCAATTATATGAAGGAATATATTGTACATGCTTCCAACTTTGCAGAAACAGTTTAGGGAAGGTCCTTTCTTGGCATAATGTCATATTTTAACTGAATGGACACAAATTCCCACAGACATACTTCAAAGTCTCGTGAGAAGCTTCTCAGAAGAGCAGCAGTTTTAGTTCAAAAGATCACACAGAGGTCACAGATGTTTTAATACTATTTTTCATTTTATTTTTATAATTTTAAAAATAGTTTTGTGGTGTGTGTTGCTTGGTAAAACCTTTCAGCTAATTCACATTATCAGTAATTGAACTGCTGGGACACTTACCTCTCAATCACAGGACCAGTCGGTGCTGGATGATTTTCCCCCTAATAAATGTTCATTTTGTGTTGTTGACTTCAGCTTGTATTATGTTTAGTTTAATGATTTGAAACAAATAATAAACAAATATGCTAAATCTGTGTGATACATTTTTTATTACTTCTGTAATTAGGAATGCTCACTCTGAGAGGCACAGTAGGGGGTGATATATCCCTCACCTGTAAAACTAAAGAGAAAGTTTACTGGAGCAAAGGTTTTGACCGTGGTAGATTGGCGATCATCAGTGTTCACGATGGAGAAACCACCAATCACAGGAGAGACGACAGATACAGATTATTAGATGATTTATCACTTCATATAAAGAATCTTATTCTATCAGACTCTGGGATTTATTACTGTAATGCTGCTCCAGTGTGGAATCTCACTGTAACTCCATTAAAAGGTGGGTGAACATCTAACTCTGTGTGTGTGTGTGTGTTTTGTGAACTGGTGGTTCTCAATCTTTTTATTAATTGTGCTTCAAGAATGATCCAAATGAAGTTAAGTTGTGTTCATGTGAACACTTGGGTGGTGCAGCAGTAAATTATACCAGCCCACTACTGCTGAGATCCAGGGTCTGAATCCCCAGCTGTGCTATCACCTTGATTATGTATGTACTGGGAGCAGATGGCAGTGATGGATTGGCCTCCTGTCCGGATTGTGTAACTGCCCAGTTACTCCAGGAAACCAGACCCACCCTGACCCTGACCAGGATAAAGTGATGGTAACACATGAAAATGAATAAGTGAATGAATTAAATTGCATACATTAATAACGACCATATTTGTGTGTGTCTGTGTGTAATATGGAAGAGCAAACACCCAGAAACCTCTGGTGTACGAGGCTCTGTGAACTCAAGTCAGTTGAATCAGGTCTTAAGATAATTTGTTCAAACAATTGTCTGTTAGTTCACAGTACATGGAACAGTGGTGTTTGACAAGGTCAGGAAGAAACCCAAACTGGCAGCTTATACTGGGGAAAAATGTCCAGATGGTCAGATATAATCCAAGAAACACCAGCTGAAGAAGCAACTGTTCCACTACCAGCACCTTACAACCCTAAATTGGACAATTTAGTTTGGCTACAGTTGGCAGAAGGACATTTGGTGAAGAAACAGTGATCCAGCATTCAAACCCAACAACCCTGTACCTACTGTCAAAGCATGAACGTGGTAGTACTATGCTGAAGTTTTTTGTTCCAGTGGAACTGATGCACTGAAGAAACACTTTGGGAAGCCAACTGTGAGCCAAACTTTTTTACCCAACATCAATGCCTGACCTTAAACTGAATAAACCTTGTTTGTCTGAATGAAAGTGAATCCCAGCAGTTATCTTGCCAGATCTAATAAAAAGCTTCCCTGGGTATCGGGTCATGCAAATGGTGGATTAGGTGTTTTAAATTGCTTCTAGGTTGGAGTCCTGTGGGTAAGTTAGTGTCTGATTATGGTAGCAAAACAGTGAATTCAGAAAGGGTTTAGACACCTTGAGCTTAAATTTGGGCAGTTTATCTTCTCAAGCTCAATGGGGTTGAAGTCTGGGCTTTGATTTTGCCACTTAAGGGCATTTGGAGGCTTGCCACTCCAGTTGTTTTGGCTGTATGCTTGGGGTCATTGTTGCATAGAAATGTGAACTGTTACCCCAGGCTCAGATGTTCCCCGTGTCCTTGCTGCTCAGAAGTACTCTACACAGCATGATGCTGCTTCCACCACGTTTCACTGATGGAATGCTATGAGCCAGGTGATAAGCTGTGGATGTACTTCATCAGAGATTATATTTGCTTTTCTGGTTGAATATTTAAATTTCCTTATCTGCCATCTTGCCTAACAGTGTCATCTGTCTTGGCACTAATTTATGGAGTCCAACAGGTTCCCCTATCTCTAAACAGGGACTTTTAAAAAGTAACTTAGTTCTTTGGGTTTTTTCTTACCTCCCTGAGCAAGGCCCTTCTTGCCCAGATGCCCAGTTTGGCAGGATGGAGAACTTTAACAGGGTTCAAAGTGGTGCCAAGCTTCTTTCATTACAAAATTATTGATGCCACTTTGGTCTTGATCTAAGATCTGAGTGTGATTAAGACAGTTGACAGTTTCTTGGATCTTATGAGTTGGTTTTTCTTCTAACTATGCGGTATAAATTGGGAGCCCCTATAAACCCAGGAGTATCTTTGCAGGCTGTGTCAAATCATTCAGATTGCAACTGGTGGATTCCAGTTCAGTTCGAGGCATGTCTCACGGAAGCAAAGACTGATGGTAAAATAATAATTATATCCATTCAGAATCAAGTCCACAACACAACAGAGTCAAGGGGTCTGAAAACTTTTTGAATACACTGTACATAACCATTAGAAGAGCAAAGTCATAGATTCATGCTGAAGTGGTTTAAAAAGGAAATTGTTCACATTATCAGTTCAGATCTTTATCTACTTTTATATTGTAGATACCACAACAAAAGGTGTGACCGAGAGACCCCGAATAACCCAGACCTTCATGAAAAATCTAGATGAAACTGGACCCTCTGCATCACACAACAAGAGAAGTAAGAAACCCCAAACAACTCAGACTGTCCTGATAAACCCAACTGAGACACTTATGGAAAACCAAGATGGAACCGGGCCTTCTGAACTACAGAACAAGAAGAAATATGAAATTAAAGAAGAATTCTGCATGTTGTGAGACTCAAAATTATAAATACACGAGCAGCTGAAAGAAAAAAGAAAACAAAACAATATTATCTAGATTGTTATATATTATGTAGTGTTTTCTTTTGTACGTTAAAGCTCTCATTATGAATCCACATCTGGCTAATACATTTGAGTGACCAGTGGATCCATAAGAGGCTTTTTGGTTACCAAGGCTAATTGGTTACCAAGGGGGTTAATAACGTTTTTATACAGGGTCAGTTGGTGTTGGTGATAACATTTTTGTAAATAAAAATCACTTTAAAACTGTATTCTGTGGTTACTTAATAGTTTTAGAGCTTTAGAGTTTTAAAATTTCAGTGTTTAACGACTCGCCGATCACCCGCAGACTCAAGAAAATATCCAGCATGTTAAATATCTGAACCTGTCAGCGACTCCAAATCCTGTAGTGTGAATTCAGGTTTTGACTGCAGTGAGTGCGGTGAACTCCAGCCAATGAGAACGCAAGATACAGAGTGATGGGAAACCCGGGGGAGGAGTTAAAACGAAGAGACAATTGTAGTTTCTATCAGAATACATCAGCACACACACACAAGCTTTATAGTATTTGTGACCTTATCATCCAGGTCAAACCATTATACACACGCTGCATTGTGAAAAATGTAATTCCCTCCAACTCTCTCTGCAGAACAGACGCCCCCTGCTGGCCGTGATTCAGCCAGATTCTTTCCTTTTTCCTCTTTGCTTTTGTGCTACATATCAGCGCTCAAACAGTTTAGATCTCTTGCTTCTTGCTGTCGACCAAAATCTGTCTCACACAGGTATCAGTAAACCCCTCGTCACTTCTCATGTGTTTTTTTGTGACAAAACGTAGTTTGGGAGACCAGAGACACAGACTCATCTGTGTAGTGTGTGACCCCCTATCACCGATCATTCGTGTAGTGTGAAATCCACAATTACTTAAAAGACCCCCAATTACAAGAGATCCAGTTGTGTAGTGTGAACTGTACAGAGATCTAAACACTTTGAAAGTCGTGTGATGTGAACACAATGTCTTAACTGGTTTATTAAAGACAACAAAATCCAAATAATCAGGACAGGAGAAATTTAGAAGGAGCAGCAAGGGGACCAAGAGGCTGGGAATGAGGCAGGGAGGAACAGGAGAGGAGGAAGGTGGTGAGGAACAGGGGATCCAGGAGAGAGGAAGGCTTGTGTCCAGGAACAACAAAATAAAGTAAACAAGAGTTCAGAACTTAGAAACACTGATCAACAATAGCAGTGACACCAACAGATGTTCTGATGAGGAGTGGAGAGAAACCAGGGGTGAGGACCTCCATGAAGGTGATCAACTTGCTGAGCAGTTTTCTTCAGCTTCACCAGATGTCGCCAAAGCTTCCCAGAGTGAAGCGTAAAGAAAACACCCACAGCTGAGACTCCTGATACATAACTTTAGACTGCTGATGATGTAAACCATGTTGTAACTTAAACAGGAAATGACCAGTCAGTCTGTTGGTCTGGGTGCAGAACTTCCTCTTGTTGGTTTACCCTGAAATACCTCCGATCAGTTTCACACGAACATCAGTTTCACACGGACATCACACAATGAAGCTTCTGATCTGTTTTCTGCTCTCCATACACACAGCTCAGTCTGGTGAGTACATGATTCTTCACTTTTCTTCACCAGTTTTTATGACTCTATGGACACAAATTCCCACAGTCACACTTAAAAAATCTTTTTCAGTAAATACAGTGAGCAAATTAACATGAACAGTTGTTGCCTAGCAGTTAAGGTACTGGACTAGTAATCGAAAGGTCGCTGGTTCAAGCCCCACCTCTGCTAGGTTGCCACTGTTGGGCCCTTGAGCAAGGCCCTTAACCCTCAATTGCTCAGACAATATGATGTCACAGTACTGTAAGTCGCTTTGGATAAAAGCGTCAGATAAATGCTGAAAATGTAAATGCATAACTTGCAATGGGATGTCAAACAAGCTCATGGTCAGGTGTCCATATAATTATGACCATATACTGCATAACTGCCTAATAAACTATTAAAATTAAACAGAAAAATTAAATCATTGTTTTGTTGCATATCACAACCTCACTTTAGATCACGGACAGATGACTGGATATTCTGAGCAGAATTCATGCTTCAGTAATGCTGTATTAGCTTCACACCAGATGTAACAAGTCTTTTAACACATCCCCAAATTTTCTGGGGGAAATAAGGCTTTTTCTGTGGGTAGCACTGTTGCCTCACAGCAAGAAGGTCCTGGGTCTTTTATGTGTGGAGTTTGCATGTTCTCCTCTTGTCTGTGTGGGTTTCCTCCTACAGTCCTCCTACAGTGTGTGTGTGTGTGTGTGTGTGTGTGTGTGTGTGTGTTTGCCCTGTGATGAACTGGTAACCAGCTCAGGGAGTTTCTTTCCTTTTGCTTAGTGAATCGGACTCACAGTGAACCTGCATATAGGATAAAGCAGAGAGTGAATGAATGAATGAATGAATCATAATCAGATTTATTGGACAAGTATGTGGATACACACAAGGAAATTGATTCCGGCTGATGGTCTCACTAGTATAAATCCAGTATACAAACACAAAAATATAGAAACTATAAGACTAAATACAGATGATATACTATATGAATGGGGGTCATGGCTCTCACTGTGGTTCACTGTAGTCCCAAAAAAAAATCACAAATTACTTTGTAACATTGTCTGGGCTAATATACACTATATGGAGGTGTAATAAATCAATTACATGAAGGAATATACATGCTTCCAACTTTGCAGAAACAGTTTAGGGAAGGTCCTTCCCTGGCATAATGTCGTCTTTTAACTGAATGGACACAACTTCCCACAGACATACTTTAAAGTCTCATGAGAAGCTTCTCAGAAGAGCAGCAGTTCTAGTTCAAAAGAAAACACCGAGGTCACAGATGTTTTAACACTATTATTTATTTTGTTTTTATATTTATATCCTGACTTTCATCTGATGAAGACATGGTGTGTGCTGCTTGGTAAAACATTTCAGCTAATTCACATTATCATTAATTGAATTGCTGGGACACTTATCCCTTAATCGCAGGACCAGTCAGTGCTGGATGATTTTCCCCCAAATAAATGTTCATTTTGTGTTGTTGACTTCAGCTTGTATTATTTAGTTTGATTATCGGAAACCAATAACAAACAAATATGCAAAATTTGTGTGATAAGTTTCTTTATTACTTCTGTTTTTAGGAGTATTCAGTCTGAGAGGCACAGTGGGGGGTGACATTAACCTTAGCTGTAAAGCTAAAGAGAACGTGTCCTGGAGTAAAGGTGGAGACAGTGGAAGAATGGAGATCATCAGTGTTCGAGATGGAGAAACCACCTATCACAAGAGATACGACAGATACAGTTTATTAGATGATTTATCACTTCATATAAAGAATCTTATTCTATCAGACTCTGGAATTTATTACTGTAATAAGACTCCAGTGTGGAATCTCACTGTAACTCCATTACAAGGTGGGTGAACATCTAACTTTCTATCGGTGTGTGTGTGTGTGTGTGTGTGTGTGTGTGTGTGTGTGTGTGTGTGTGTGTGTGTGTGTAAACTGGTGGTTCTCAAATCTTTTTGTTAATTGTGCTTCAAGAATGATCCAAATGAAGTTAAGTTGTGTGCATGTGAACACTTGGGTGGTGCAGCAGTAAATTATACCAGCACACTACTGCTGAGATCCAGGGTTTGAATCCCCAGCTGTACTATCATTTTGATTATGTATTATTATTATATACTGGGAGGCAGATGGCAGTGATAGATTAACCTCCTGTTATAAAACGGATAGTTCCGGTCCTAAAATCTGATTGGCTGAGCCGCGTTCGAAGCCGTTGTAAAATCCCCGATAAACTCACACCTAGGACCACCTCACATCATTCCATATTAATACGCCACTGAATAGGAAAAGTTAATGTTATTTTCGCCCTCATGTTGCCTAGCAACACTGTTAATCGAACTATTTTGCGTCGCGGAAGAATGCTTTATTGTAAGTTTATACACAATAAATACATTTATAAATTAAACATTGTTGTATTTATTATATTTTATGTTGACCACCGTTTTATAAAAGCAATAAGCCACTGGAGACAGTGCATTACTGGCACGGGGAAAGAAGTTTTAGGCACTCCGCTTCGTGTCGTGCCAAAAACGTCATCCCCGTGCTAAAATCACAGTAATGCACGGCCTCTCGTGGCTTATTGCTTTATTCGGATTGTGTTACTGCCCAGTTACTCCAGGAAACCAGACCCACCACGACCCTGACCAGGATAGGGTTATGGTAAAACATAAAAAGGAATAAGCGAATGTATTAACTTGCATACATTAATAACGACCACATTTGTGTCTGTCTGTGTGCAATATAAAGGAGGAAACACCCAGAAACTTCTGGTGTACGAGGCTCTGTGAACTCAAGACAGTTGAATCCCTTTTGAACCAGGCTTAGGATCATTTGTTCATACAAATGTCTGTTGGTGCACAGTACATGGAACAGTGGTGTTTGACAAGGTCAGGGAGAAAACTCAAACTGGCAGCTTATACTGGGGAAAAATGTCCAGATGGTCAGATATAAGCTTGCTCAACAGGGGTTTTTGGCCTGTTGGTCCTGGATTCTGTAAAGTTGCTTTGAGACCATTACTATATAAATAAATACATTTGAGTTGACTGGACAATTATATCAATTCAGAATCAAGTCCACAACACAATAGAGTCAAGGGGTCTAAAACATTCTGAATACACTGTACATAACCATAAGAAGAGCAAAGTCATGGATTCATGCTGAAGTGGTTTAACCCTTGTATTATGGTGAGAAAAAAATACATTGATTATGTTGCGGGTCATTTTTACCCGTATTGTGTAAATCCACTCAACACAGTCAAAAATGAAGTTAAAGCAATAAGAACTTTATTTTAAATTATACAAACATTTAGAAGAAACGAGAAGAAGAGATATATAATTTCAACTCTATATTAAATAACTCAATTTCAATTTAAGAAGACACAAACTGAAAAGAACTGATTTAAATTTTTCCCTCTTCACGAACTCTTTTTTTGGGTTTTCAATGTTCAACATTTTCAGTGTTCCCCACATGATGGACAGAATGTGACTGTGTGCTTTCTGCAGATGTATTTCTTACACCTCACACAGCAGGTACTTGTTTTACTGTCATCTCGGGAGGGACAGACTTGACATCTTTTGCGTTTCTTTGCACCTATATCCAAAGGATCCATTGTTGGTTGGTCAGATGCCCTGCCCTGGACTTTTGCGATGACAGCTGCAGCTGCTGGGGATCGAGCTGGCCTGGCCCGGTTCTGGATCTTGGGAGTGACGAGTGCTTTGCCTAGTTCTTCCAGGAAAAGTCGACGTCAGTACAGTTTGCTGGCATTCCACTGCTGGTTGATCTCAATCCACAGCACATAGGCATTGTAAGCAGACACGTCCACAATGTTGTAGAAAACCACCAAGGGCCAACGGGCAGTCTTGCGCTGGCAGCTATATGTTGCTATGACTTTGTCAAGATTGTCAACTCCTCCTTTGGTGGAGTTGTAATCCAGGATCATTTGTGGCTTCATGTCCTCTCTCGTGCTCAGAGATGCATCTTTGTGCATTGTGCTCATCACAAGAACATTCTTGTTTCTCTTTGGGCAGTAAGAAACAAGTGTTGTTTTCTCTGTGAAAACAAATTTTGAGGAATGCAGAGGTCTTCCTTGCATCTTCAGAATCTCACTGGCAAGTTCTGGCTTATTTTTTCTGACTGTTCCCAACATAGTCAGCTTTCTTTCCTGAAGTTCATCTCCAAGACGGTAGGATGTAAAGAAGTTGTCACATGTGATGTTATGACCTTGCAGCCCTTCAGTCATCTCCAATACCACACACATTCCCTGATTCTTTTCAGGTGCTCCTCCAGGTGACTTTCCAGTATATACTTGCAGGTTCCATGCATAACTGGATTTTGCATCACAGGCTGCCCATATTTTAATGCCATATTTCGCAGGCTTGTTTGGCATATACTGTCGGAAAGGACAGCGTCCTCTGAATGGTACGAGGCGCTCATCCACAGTAACATGGGGGCCAGGATTATACAATAAAGGCAGGATTTCGACCCATTTATCCCAAACATCTCTGATCGCTGCAAGTTTGTCTCTCTCGCGACGACCAGCTCTGGTGTCACGATTGTCAAATCGGATCACACGAGAGATCATGTGAAACATCTCCAAAGACATTGTTGCTCGGAATATTGGCCTTCCATTCTCTTCATTCCATAAACTTGCAGTTGCTTCACCCTTTGACCTGTATACTCCAGCTAATACCAGAATTCCAATGTAAGCATGCAAGTCAGTTGGATCCAGTGGCTTCCATTTTTCTTGAAAGACACGCCTCCCCTCCAAGTTGGTCATGTCGAGGATTATCTTCTCTATGGGTGGGGATATGAAGAGCTGAAATGCTGATTCAATATCATCAATTCTTGTGACAGCAAATCTTGTCGGACCAGGCGTCATTTTGATGACATTAGAAGATGACAATCTGCCTCGGCTTTGGTGTGGTGATGTTGACCATTTTATTTTACCATCTTTAGATGTCCATGTCCCCTCTGTGGATGACGATTGTTGCGTGTCTTGGTTTTCATCTGATGAAGGGACACCGGCAGACTCGTCCTCTGAATCTTCCTCATTGTGGGAAAATTGACAATCTGGATCATCAATAGCATTGTCCTCTGGCTCTGAAGGATCCTCCGTCTCTGAAATCTCTTCCTCTACATCACTATCCCAGTTCATAAGCTGCGATAAAACTTCTTCAGCTGTAAATTGTTTGGAGCTCATTTTGGTGTATTTCTCAAAGAAAGGGCATGGAAACAGTGACAATGACAGAGGAGATTAAGTCCCTCTTCCACACACACACACACACACACACACCTGGTTCTGAATGGCTATTCAGAGGCAGTCAAAATAAAAAATATCAAAGAGACATGTTTATTTTGGATTTAAACAGCTTGTTTTTGTCTGGGTCAAAATGACCCACAACATCATCTTTGTATACAAACTCTGTGCAGACACTCCACGACACATCAAAGTGTCCAGATTTTACACAGCAGTTCATGACCCTAGATGAGAAAAACTCATAAAATATCTTGGAAAAAAAGTAAGGATAACCTGCACTTTGGTCAACTCAAAAATTGAAATGGGTCAAATTGACCCGTAACATAATACAAGGGTTAATGCATTTAAAATTGTAACAGGGTGGCAGGCACCTCAGACAGAGGTGCCAGTTGTAATGTCAATGAGTTGAACCCAATTGCAGGTAATACTCTGGATCCACAAAATAAAAAGGGCAGGGGGAGGGTGATAACTGACATAATAAATGGCCGAGATAATAAGAGCAATATGAGGGTTCTTCAATAAGTTTCTGCACTTTTTAACTCTATTAATTACAAACAAATTCCATCACTTTTCTATAGTCACCTTCTCAGCGTTGTACCAACTTTTCAATGCCATTAGCAAAAAAAATTTCTGGTTGAGCTCGTAGCCACTGATAAGTGACCATAAGTCGCAGCCAGTAATGTATTCGAGGAAAGCAATTCCAGAAGTATGACTTAACTCCCAGTGATCACTAAGTAACAAAGAACAGACAGACAATAGCCAGACAGAAGCCTAATAATTGATTACTAGAAAATACAGAAGACATAGTTGCCACTTTGTTGCCAGCTACTCGATCCACCAGTGTTTAACAACCCAAGCCAAAACAGAGAACCAACAAAGAGAAACTCAATACACCAGTAGCTGCATAAAACACAAAAGAGTGCCACATCACCACTGGAAGTAGGAATGCTGGTAAAAACACTGGTAAGAAAACTGCCATGCCACCACTAGACGCTGCTCACGGGTCACGACAGCCACAAATCAACATGCTGATTAACACACAACACTACCAGCTAAATTCCCAGAAACCAGATTAATAGACCGTTAACAAAAAGGTCTGTGGGATAAGCCAGCCAGGCCATTGAGAGATACAAACAACACCAAACAAACAGGCAGATAATTAAATGATTAACTTAAATATTCAAGTGAATTAAACTTTATTAGGCGCAGAATGTTTTTCATGTGGCGTTTACCAAATACTGAACTTTTAATCAGTCAGTGCCCCTGCTGGCCAACATGGGCAAGGCAGCTGGGAATATTACAAACATAATATACAAATGTAATATAAATTAGTATTCTAGGTTATCTTCCCCACTATGTTTTATTCAGCACATAAATACAAATAATGCATTAGAATGTGCAGGAAGATCCCATATGTAAATTCAATATTTGTGGAGAATTTTGAGAAAATAAATAATAATAAAAAAAACTTAAATTTGGTGTCCAAAGTTTTGCATAAGACTATAAAAGAACAACTGTGTTTTACAGCAGAATCTGTTTACTCACCCACACACACAGCATGTGATATAACTATAATACAGATATACAGCAGTGGAGTCATTAGGTCCTGCACCATCTTTTCTGGAGGTTTGTGTGGAGAAGCTGCACTTATAGCTGCTGTTGCTCTGCTGCAGAATAAATGAATTGAGGTGAGAAAGATAAACAGCTTTTATTGTAACTGAGAGCTTTCACTTTCACTTAGGTTGTTTTTTTTTAATTTCCCAACCGCAGCAGCTGTATGAATAGATGTGTGTGTGTGTGTGTGTGTGTGTGTGTGTGTGTGTGTGTGTGTGTGTGTGCTGGACGTGGAGACGGAGCAACACATAGGGTGTGTTCGAAACGCTAGCTCTCTCTCTACATAGACAGCATTTTACGTCATCCTGTGCTGCGCTCCCGAGAAGGAGGCTGTTCGAAATCCTAGATGCCTTAAAATCCTCACTACTGAGGCATCTTATTATTTCAATGTTATTTTGGCTCAAGAACGAGTGGGCATACGACGCTGCCTTAGTGACCAAGGCGATCCCATAATGCATTGCGAGTCAGCCGCTCTACTCTCACAGAAAAATAAACATGGCTGACGGGGCGGAGAAACGAATGGAGTTATTATCAAACGTAAATAAAATATTACTGATTTTTAACTTGTATAAACTTGTACCGAGTGTTTTTATTTGCAAGTTCGGGCTTGTCAGGAAATGTAACCGTTATCGGTACATGAAGTGAGGTTATTTTAACGTTAGCGTGCTGTGCTATCTCAATCCATTGGGTTTAATGGCAAGATGCTAAATGCTAAACGCGAAACCCGAAACCCATCGGAATCGCTATCTAAGTAGTGCGTTCGAATAAGCTGCCTTATTAGTCATTGACTTATTAGAATCCTCTCTAGTGAGGCAGCTGTAATGCATGTAGACATGTAACATGTTGCCACGTCCTGTTGGATCTGAGTGAAATACAATATAAATAAACACAATTTATTGGTTGTTACAGAAAATTTGCTTCTCCTCCTCCTGACATGAACATCCAGGTGTTTCTCCTGTACATCTGCATTGTGCTCTTTGTTGGCTGTAATGGTGAGTGAGCAGTTTCTATAAAATACACCAACCAGAATTTTTCTGATATGAATTTTATTGAATATCAGCTTTAATTCATCTAGATTTTATTTATTTTTACTCCAGAATTCTCCTCTGTAGATCCGCTGAAGATGATTAACGTAACCGCCACTGTAGGTTCCACAGCTCTCCTGCCCTGTAAATGTACTACAGCAGATCAAACACCATGTGTTCTGTGGAAGATTGATTCCAAGATTAATTATGTGTTTGAGCGAGAGGGTAATGAGTGGTATCAGGGTAAAGGATATGAGGGTCGTGTGGACGTTCCTGAGGACGAGCTGAATAAAGGAAACTGTTCTCTGGTGTTGAAGAATGTCAGTGTTAATGATGCTGGTCAATATAAATGTCACATACTGGAACAACTGGAGAGACCTAACTCTAGCAAACTGCGTTTGATCCAGATGGTTCATCTCTCAGTCAATGGTAAGTATTTAATTTCCAGTGGCAGAGAAACTGATCAGAATAAATACTAGAACTAAACTTAAATATAATGAATTCTTGATAAACTACTAATCTTACCATACGTGTTAAAACATCTATTATAAATTCTAGCTAAAGTTGCTCTTCATTATGCTGCTCACTTTGCTCCGTCTAGTCCGTTATGTATCTACACTTTATTAGAAAGCACTAGACGACTTTGTAGGATGAATGTTGAAGTAAAAACACAACAAGCTGCACTTTTTCAGTCCTCAGAACTCAGCAGTGACCATCACTTACACCAACACATGAAGAGAGGATGTTCTTCATTATTAACTGCAGTTCATCTGCATTGGTAGCTAAAACAAGCTGCTGAGCATTACACATGTAGATCTTTATGGCCAAAAGTATCTGGACAAAATGTATTTTAGCTACACTCATTGCTAACAGGTATAAAAATCAGTTATATAAAATAAATTAAACCAGTAAAAAGCCTTTCCAAAATAGCCTTACCATATTGCATCCAAATGGGGGAAGGTCAGCTTTTAGGACTCCATATTAATGTGTGAATATGGAATGAAACGTTCAACAAACTCATTGTCAGGTGTCCACATACTTTTGTCCAGCTAGTATATATAAATTTTATACATTAATTTGCTTTTGCATATCTTGGCAAACTTAAGGATCTGGGAAAACTGCCAGGATGTCATCAACAATTCTGAGAATAACAGTATGGGAACAGAGCCATATTTCCTGTGTAAATGAAAGCCACTAAACAAATCAGGTAGATGTGTCTGCATCAGGGGGCGGGCGGGGCTGGGCGACTGTCCTACTGGTGTAGACACAGATAAGATTGATTTAAAAGGAGAAGTGCACATCAGCTTGATGGAGACTCACCCAATTTCAAGACATGGCAGAATGAAGTGTTAAAACTGTGATGCTCTGTGTATTCCCCACCACTAACAGGTGCCGTGATAAAGAGATAATCAGTGTTATTTTCTTCACCTGTCACTGGTCATAATGTTATGCCTGTACTAAACTAATCCAAAATCTCAAACATTAAATTCCAAATTTTCACTGTAATATAAAGTACAGTAGATAAAGTAAGTGGAGAGTGGAGAGCAACAAATGGTGTTAATGCTAGAACATTAATACATATTTCTCTTTTTAGCCACAGAACAAACTACACCAAGTACAAATGGAGCAGGTTCTTTTAAGGGTGAGTAAATATTAAACTAAAGTGAAGCTTTTTATTTGCTAGATGTTACATGTTATCAGTAATTACATTTTACATCCAGTTTTTAATTGGTACAGTTATTATTATAAATATTTACTGTGGCCAAGGAGGATGGGGTCCTGCTGAGTCTGGTTCCTCTCAAGGTTCTTCCTGTCATTTTAAAGGAGTTTTCCTGCCCCTGCCGCCCTCGGCTGCTTAACAGGGGGTTTTGGCCTCTCAGTCCTGGATTCTGTAGTTACTTTAAGACAATGTCTATTGTAAAAGTGTTACACGAAGAAATCTCATTCATGTAATAATTATATATTTTATTTATATTCCTTTTTTTTTTTTTTTTGTTCAATAAATTTAATAATTAATCAGATTGGTTTAAGATAAGATAAGATAAGATAATCCTTTATTAGTCCCACAGTGGGGAAATTCTCCAAACAGTGAGGACATTCTCAATTTAATATGTAAGCATCAGTTCCATGTTTTATCATATTTTGACTAAATGCAGACATTATTTAGTATATTTACATGCTTAGTTCATGTTCAGTATGTTGCACTCTGAACACATCAGCAGTAAAAAGTATAAGAAATAATAAGCTACTGATTTTCCTCGGCACTGTTTCAGTCTGTTTTACTTCCTGATTGTACATTTCAGATCAACCAAATCATGAGACGGGAAATTATACTAAACCTACTTTAGCTCCTTATTTACCCTGGATTATAGGTGTAGGTATAACAGTATTGTGTGTTTGTTTGATCGCTGTACCAGTGATCATCTACCGTAAGACACAAGGTAAGAACTTCCTGCATCATTCACACAGTTTCATTTCATCATAAAGTACAAAATAATTCAGTGAAAATGTTGATGTGGTGGTAACAGTGATGATATTGTACTGATGTGTATATAGGTTCTGTATAAGATTGTACCATAATTAATATCAATAATGACTCTAGTATGAAGAACCTTTAGGGGTTCCTGAGTTGTTGCTATGTGTTATTTTTGTGGTCCATGCATTTTTACGTGGACATGAACTAAAACAAGTTTAAAATTTAATGTTCAGAGTCTCAGATGAATTATGTTGTGTGTGTATGTAGTGTGTTTGTTTCATTTTTGAAAATTAATTTCTGTTCTGCTTCAGGTTTACCAATTTTACCCTCTAGCTGCTGCAGTGGCCGCACAGACTCCACTCAACAGGTACAGAAACACTCACTGTATAACAACACCATAATAAATTTCCTGAACTTGTATTGATATTTACTCACTGAGCACTTTATTAGGTACACCAATCTGGTATTTACATTCACTCGTTATGTTTTAAGCTTCATAAGCTTTTATATAGACATTTAACCAGTATATAAAATCCCAATAACACTGCTGTGCCTGCTACACTCGTACCAGAAGAACACACTCAGCCATGTGATTACCATGTTAGTCTCTTTGCAGTGCTGAGAAGAATCCACCACCCAAAAATCACTGGGGGTTGCTGTTGGTTGATAATAAGGTACAGGGGGTGACAATGTACAGAGAAAGAGATGGTCTGCATTCAGTAATTGTTTGGCCACAAAGTACATTTATATCATTTACATGGTAAGTGTAGGTTATACACTGATTAGACATAACATTAAAACCACCTCCTTGTTTCTACACTCACTGTCCATGTTATCAGCTCCACTTACCATATAAAAGCACTTTGTAGTTCTACAATTACTGACTGTAGTCCATCTATTTTTCTACATACTGTTTTAGCCTGCTTTCACCCTGTTCTTTAATGGTCAGGACCCCCACAGGACCACCACAGAGCAGGTATTATTTAGGTGGTGGATCATTCTCAGAACTGCAGTGACACTGACATGGTGGTGGTGTGTTAGTGTGTGTTGTGCTGGTACGAGTGGATCAGACAAAGCAGCGCTGCTGGAGTTTTTAAATACCGCGTCCACTCACTGTCCACTCTATTAGACACTCCTACCTAGTCGATCCACCTTGTAGATGTAAAGTCAGAGACGATCGCTCATCTATTGCTGCTGTTTGAGTTGGTCATCTTCTAGACTTTCATTAGTGGTCACAGGACACTGCCCACGGGGCGCTGTTGGCTGGATGTTTTTGGTTGGTGGACTATTCTCAGTCCAGCAGTGACAGTGAGGTTTTTAAAAATTCCAGCAGGGCTGCTGTGTCTGATCCAGTCATACCAGCACAACACACACTAACACACCACCACCATGTCAGTGTCACTGCAGTGCTGAGAATCATCCACCACCTAAATAATACCTGCTCTGTGGGGGTCCTGTGGGGGTCCTGACCATTCAAGAACAGCATTAAAAGAGGCAACAAAGCATGTAGAGAAACAGATGGACTACAGTCAGTAATTGTAGAACTACAAAGTGCTTCTATATGGTAAGTGGAGCTGATAAAATGGACAGTGAGTGTAGAAACAAGGAGGTGGTTTTAATGTTATGGCTGATCAGTGTAAATGATATAATTGGTAATCACATGGCCAAGGTCCCTTTGGGGTTAACAGGTATGCGTGTGGTTATTTTAAGTCTTCTGCATTATTATGTTGGCCTAAGTAATCCCATCAGTTTCAGCCAACTAAAAGGCAGTTAGACAGGTGAAAAGCTTTTGACCTTCCGCCATCTTTCTTTTCCCTTCCCTCCTCACTTCCTCCTGCTTTAACAAAAAGGCCCCTCCCCTCTAGGACCTCACGGCCAATCCTAAAACAGGAGGAATTAGAGGGAACGTTTAAACACAAACACAACACATACATATGGCCACATCATTCAGTATACTCATTCATTCATAATACACAATGCATAACAAATTAATAATATTCAGCTAGCTTTATTTATTCTGTTTATTTCTCTCCCCAGGTACCTTCTACCCAGCAAAGTCCCGGACCAGCACCGACCCCCGGATCATCTCCATCAAGACAGGTAAGTACTTATTTATTTACACCATTTACAATAATAAATTAGTCTAGCCCCCTCATAATCCATACAGCCAGAATTGGTGATGTGTAAGCAGTACTTACATCATCAGAGTCCTGCATGAGCAAGGTTTCTCCAAAGCAGACAGGTGTTTCCAGATGTACTGTCCAAGCTCCTATTTTGCTCTCAGCCATGCAAACTCAGTACAGACGACTTGACTTACCTCTGGCATACTTCTCTTCAAAATAATAAAAAAACCCTCCAGCACCATTTTCAGCTCAGAACTATAACAAACCACCCATCTACAGTCTGGAGTGTCACGTGGGAGAAAGGAGGACTCAAACGCAGAGATAAACTATGAATTAAACTTTATTTATTTTTTTTTATGATAACTGAAAAATAAACCTAACAAAAAATGAGAAAAAACAAAAACCGATCGGAAACTCCGACGGAAGCTGCTGTCGCAGCAAACAAAAAATGGAAAAAAGGAAAAACAAAGAGAGTAGGACGCGAACCCCGGTCGTTAAGGTGAGGGCCGGGAGCGTTACCACCGTTCTAATGTAGCGCGGGTGAGCAAGATCATGCAGGCACTGAAAGTGCTACAGCGAAACGACGCGGGGAGAAAACCTCCGCTGAAATCTAGCCCCAGCACAACGGTAGGCTAGTGATGAAAGCAATCGGCGGACACTTAGCTTATGGACGCAGCAGCAGAAGCACACCGACCTGAAATAAGAGAGAAAGTCAAAGGATCAGTTAGGCAAGCTCACAAATGCGGATTCGAACCGGAACAGCCAAACGTTTTACAGAGTCACCACCCAGCAGTTTAGGAATCCAATGACAATAATACTTAAATGCACAATGGCGGGGATAAAGAACCTCCACTGAAAACCTAGTCCCACAGCGGTTGAAGAAAAGGGAAAGTCAAAGGTTCAGTTAGGCAAGCTCATAGATGCGGATTCAAACCGGGGTTGCTAGCGGGACCACCGAGCGCTTAACGGAGTCGCCACCCAGTGGTTTCGGAATCCGATAACAATGAGACCGCTAGTGCTAAATGCTAAGCGAGTAAACAATAGCAGCACGAGGACTGCACGGCGTCGCTCCACGCTAATTCTAAGAGAGGTAAAAGCAAAAGTCTAACTACCTCGACCTTGTGGTCTACACACCCGAATGGCCTTGTGCCACCAGGGGTACCACCTAGGACTAAGAAAGGAGCGTGGACGAGCTGCCACTGAGGGGACGAAAACAAAAGGTGCGACACCTGCTGCTGCACGGAGCTGGCTTAAATAAGCCAGCCCACAGCTGCGGGTGATCAGCCCTAATTAGTGGACCTACTACTTATAGCCTTTGTTTTCCTGCGTCGCTGGGAACCCGGGGCACGTTCACCAGCTACAACAGGCAACCTAATATGGAGAAGTCTTATCAGACGTGGCTTTCATGGTACCGTTGATGAGTGACTAAAATTCCATGTCCCGGAGGGAGAAACAAAGCCAAGAGACTCACCTATGTATAAAAACACAATAGGGGCACTGTACAATGACAACAAGGTGCTCTGGGCTAAAGAGTCAAGTCAAGGCAAAAGTATTTATATAGCGCTTTTTACAGTAGACATTGTCTCAAAGCAACTTTACAGAATCCAGGACCAACAGATGAGCAAACTGAGAGTGACAGTGGCAGGAAAAACTCCCTTAAAATTACAGGAAGAAACCTTAAGAGGAAACAGACTCAGCAGGAACCCCCGTCCTTCTTGGGTGGCCTGAAGGAAACTTAAAATAAGTAGGGTTTACACAAATCATACAAACACAGAATTAAATAAACTAAAAGTTAAAACTGGCAATAAATAAATAATAATGTGAGTTATTATTCAGTCTAGTCTGCAATAAAGTCTGTAGTGAGTTCTTGACATTCTTGGTGCAAACACACCAGGTTTCCTGCACATCCGGCAGGAGCATCATTGTTGGGTCTCGACTTCATTCCTTAAACAGGTAAACAGGTTTTCATCAGCAAGCCCTTGGGGTAAAACAACAGAAAGTGTAGTTAAAATTTTAATTTTTTTTCGAGTTTAAGACTAATTATTACAGCATAGTCTTGAGTCATGTAGCTCCATCAGGGAGGCATCTGATTGGAGGCATCTGATGACCTCAAACACATAGCCACACAAGTCAAAGAGAACTATATTCAGCGAAAAGACGAGTAAGGGGTCCTACAGCAGATGAAACTGGCCTCCACAGAGCCCTGATCTCAACATCATTGGGTTGGTCTGGGATTACTTGCAGAGACAGAAGCAAATGAGACAGCCAAAATCTTCAGAAAAACTGCAGCACGTTCTCCAAGAGGCTTTAAACAAAGCTTTAAACATCATATCAGCCCTTAAAAAATGCACCTGAAAGAGTCAATGCTTTTATAAAAGTTCTTATTCCATTCAGATCATCTGTCTGTCTGTCTGTCTGTGTGTGCCTGTCTGTGTCTGTGCAGGAAAACATTGAAATGTCTGGAGCTGCAGCAAGTTTGGTTCATAAGCACTACTCTATGTGCCCACAGTCTGAGGAGTAAAAACTATGATGCTCTTATTGGTGAGGATCTCAATTAATAAAACATGTAGACAGAGAGACAAACAATGTAGACTTCTGTCTAAAACTAATATTTCATGTAATCTTCTATTCTTTATATATACATTTACATAAATGTATTTATGTATGTATAATTAAACATGAACATTCTACTGAGACTAGCTTCTCATTATTATAGAAGGGGTCAGTATTGGGTCAGTAACGGGACCTCTATTCCTTATATTCTACATGCTACTATGCGACCATTCCACATTGTTATTCAGGCGAAACACAGCTGTATATATCAGCCAAACTCAACTACATTGTGCAAACAACATAAAAGACTGGATGTCGTGTAATTTTCTTCTACTTCATTTGGATAAAACACAGGTATTACCATTCTGCTCCAACCAGTCCAGATTGAAAACCCCAAATTATATTTACAACCCCAAATCAGAAAAGGTTAGGACAGTATAGAAAATGCAAATAAAATAAAAGTTTCTTACATTGACTTTGACTTTTATTTGATGTCAGACAGGATGAAGCTGAGATATTTCATGTTTTATCTGCTCAACTTCATTTTATTTATTAATAAACATCCATTCCTGCATTTCAGGCCTGCAACACACTCCAAAAAATGTTGGGACGGGGGCAATTTAGGGCTAGTAATGATGTGAAAAAACTAACTAATGATGTGATGTGAACAGGTGATTGTAATCATGGTTTGGTACAAAAAGTCTGAGAGTCTCTGATGAGTAAAGATGATCAGATGATCCAGTTTGTCCACAAATGTGTAAGAAAATGATTCAAATGTTTAAAACAATGAACCTCAAAAAAGATTGGAAGGGATTTGCATATTTCTCCCTCTACAGTGCAGAATATCATTAAACCATTCAAGGAATCAGGAGGAATTTCAGTGTAAAGGGCAAGAGCGCAAGCTTAGACATCTTATTATTAATGGTTTTGGTTGTATTATATTTTAACTCTGTGTTCTTTTACCCCAAGGTGGTTCTGACGACCTTTTTGGCCACCTGAAGGGTTGAAGCTGCCATGCTAACAATGCTGTTCCTGCTGGATATGATGGGAATCTGTGGTGACTGTACTCACAATGTCCAGAACTCACCAACAGACTGTGTTTTATCACAGACTGGACATAAAGATGAACTCTAATTCAATTATTTATGGCTTTTACTTGCTGATGTAACCTGCCTGTGTTTAAGGTTGAGGTTACTGACTGACCGACTGACGAATGTTCTCTTTGAGATTTTTTTGGTAAAGAATTTATCGTTCTGTCAGTCGTGGCAAGTCATCTCCATGGTTGGGTGTTGGTTATTCTTTTTTTTAGGTAAGCAAGATTTGTAATTCTTTTTATGTTTATCTGGGTTCTTTTTTGATTGGATATTTCACTGATGAAAAAATGGGCGAGCGTGAGGATCTGAGTGAGTTCGACGAGGACCAGATTGTGATGGCTAGACGACTGGATCAGAGCATCTCCAATACTGCAGCTCTTGTGGGGCGTGTCCCGGTCTGCAGTGGTCAGTATCTTTCAAAACTGGTCCAAAAAAGGAGCAGTGGTAGACCGGTGACAGGGGCATAGACGGCCAAGGCTCAAGACTGGCCCGTGTGGTCTGATCCAACAGACGAGTTACTGTAGCTGAAACTGCTGAAGAAGTTAATGCTGGTTCTGATAGAAAGGTGTCAAAATACACAGAGCATCACAGTTGCAGGGCTGTTTTGACAGCAAAGGGGGACCAACACAATATTCAGAAGGTGGTCATAATGTTATGCCAGATTGGGGTAGATTTGTAACCCCTTTCAGACAGGTCAATTTCTATCATTTCCATTTCCTCCAGAATTTCGTTAAAGTGCTACAAAATGTGCCGCTTGAATACCAAGGGGGGTAATGAGGGTTTTTACACAGGGCCAGTCGAATTTGGATAACCTTTTTTTTTTGTAAATAAAACAATCACTTTAAAACGGTATTTTGTGTTACTTAATTGTTTTAGTGTTTTTAAATGTCACTGTTTAACGTAAGTAAGTCTTTACAAACCATGGATGTGTGGCTCCAGTTCTGGGGGTCTGAGATCTGGGCAGTCTGGTGCTGTGGTTCTGTTACAATTGCTGGCTCAGTTACGATATTTTGGGTCATCTGGCTGTGCCTGGTTTCTGACCCCTAGAACCGGAACTGACCATCCTGCTAATAGACTCGCCGATCGTTCACAGACTCAAGAAAAATATCCAGCATGCTAAATACCAGAACCTGTTGGCGACTATGTAGTGTGAGAAGTGTTACAATCAGGTTTTGACTGGCAGTGAGTGCGGTGTTGAACTACAACCAATGAGAATGGAAGATACAGAGTGATGGGAAACCCGGGGGAGGAGTTGAAAAGAAAAGACAAATATAGTTTCTATCAGAATACATCAGCACACACACAAGCTTTACAGTATTTGTGATCTTATCATCAAGGCAAAATCATAATACCAAGGTTACATTGTGAAAAATGTTTATTTCCTCCAACTCTCTCTGCAGAACAGACGCCCCATGCTGACTGTGATCCAGACAGATTCTTTTCTTTTTCCTCTTTGCTTTTGTGCTACATATCAGCGCACAAACAGCTCAGATCTCTTGCTTTTTGCTGTCGACCATTTCTGAAAGAATAAAATCATTAAACCCCTCGTCACTTCTCATGTGTGTTTTCATGACAAAACGTAGTTTGTGAGACCAGAGACACAGACTTGTCTGTGTAGTGTGTGACCCCTAACACCGATCAATCGTGTAGTGTGAAATTTACAATTACTTAAAAGACTCCCAATTACAAGAGATCCAGTTGTGTAGTGTAAGCTGTACAGAGATCTGAACACTTCGAAAGTCGTGTAATGTGAACATAATGTCTTAACTGGTTTATTAAAGACAACAAAATCCAAATAATCAGGACAGGAGGAACTTAGAAGGAGCAGCGAGTGGACCAAGAGGCTGGGAAAGAGGCAAGGAGGAACTGGCAGAACACTGGAGACAGGAGAGGAGGAAGGTGGTGAGGAACAGGGGATCCAGGAGAGAGGAAGGTTTGTGTCCAGGAACAACAAAATAAAGTAAACAAGAGTTCAGAACTTAGAAACACTGATCAGCAATAGCAGTGACACCAACAGATGATCTGATGAGGAGTGGAGATAAACCAGTGGTGAGGACCTCCATGGAGGAGATCAACTTGCTGAGCTGTTCCCTTCAGCTTCACCAGATGTCACCAAAGCTTCCCAGAGTGAAGCGTAAGGAAAACACACACAGCTGAGACTCCTGATACATAACTTTATACTGCTGGTGATGTAAACCATGTTGAGTAGAAGATTCATGATGAAAATGTGCATCATCTGGTGGAAATTACACTCAGAGCTACAGTTTTAAGGCAAGGTTACAGAAGCAGTGCAAAAACACTCCTTAATAGTGATGTTCTCATATTCCTGGATGACATCTCCACCTCAACACACCTCCTGGTTCCTCTCAAGGTTTCTTCCCATAATTTTAAGGGAGGTTTTCCTTACCACGCTCACTCTTGGCTGCTAGACAGGGGTTTTCAGTCTGTCTGTTTTGGATGCTGTAAAGTTGCTTTGAGACAATGTTTACTGAACATAAACTTTAGCCTGTCTCGTGTTCTTCTCAATTACCAGAATCAAGTCTCCTGAAGTCTTTATTAGAGGATGTTTTTCTTATGGAAGCTTGATCATCTCACCACAAATCATCAGGACTTCTGTGAGAACAAATAAACAATTATTAAAGCTCTGACTCTACTATTTATTAGCTTATATTATATAGTATAATATAATACTGAAATAAAGCTGCCAGCATTTTTTTGCATCTATATAGATGTTCTTAATAGTACAATAGAAAAAGATGATATAAAAGTGTTGCTCAGAGAGAGAACTTAAACAGGAAATGACCAGTCGGTCTGTTGGTCTGGGTGCAGAACTTCCTCTTGTTGGTTTACCTTGAAATACCTCAGATCAGTTTCACATGAACATCAGTTTCACACGAACATCACACGATGAAGCTTCTGATCTGTTTTCTGCTCTCCGTACACACAGCTCAGTCTGGTGAGTACATGATTCTTCACTTCTTGTCCAGTTATTATGACTCTATGGGCACAAATTCCCACAGTCACATTTAAAAAAAAAACATTTTTTAGTAAATTGGAGGATGTTACAAATACAGTGAGCAACTTAACATGGCCAGTTGTAGCCTAAGAGTTAAGGTACTGGATTAGTAATTTAAGCCACACCTCTGCTAGGTTGCCACTGTTGGGCCCTTGAGCAAGGCCCTAAACCATCAATTGCTCAGACAATATGATGTCACACTACTGTAAGTCGCTTTGGATAAATCCTCAGCTAAATGCAGAAAATGTAAATGCATAACTTTGCAATGGGATCTCAAACAAGCTCATGGTCAGGTGTCCATATACTTATGACTATATACTGCATATCAGCCTAGTAAACTATTAAAATTAAACAGTTCAAATATTTATAAGCAACAATCAGTGTTTTGCTGCATATCCCAACCTCACTTTAGATCATGGACAGATGACCAGATATTCTGAGCAGAATCGTGCTTCAGTAATGCTGTAGTAGTTTTACACCAGAAGTCTTTAACACATCAGTCCACAGAACATCATCTCCAAATGTTTGGGGAAAATTATTGAATTAATCAGTGCTTGTAACTTCCATTGTGTTCATTTGTATTCCTGATTAAGGTAGGCTTCTGGTTGACGTATATTCTTTGCTGTAACTTGTTTTAGAATCTATCTTTGTAACTTTGACTATTAACTTGCTTAACTGTGCTAGAATTTAACTATTTGTAGAAACTAAAGCTAGTCTGTTGCTGCATTAATCTGGGTTTTGCTGATTGGTTAAAGTGGTTCCAGGTGTCTATTGAGGCCTAGGTGTGAATTGAGGGGCAGGGCTAAGCATAGTATAAAATTAAATCTCTCTTTACGGAGAGATCATCCATAAAAAATCGGTCTTTACTGTCACCAGGTTTTAATGTCTGTCTGAACTGTTTAATCTATCTAACTTTTACTACTAATCTAAACTAAACTAACTTTGGGTAAGTACTATCAGTCTCTGACATTTTCATTCACCAAACTTATCTCAGCATGTGCTACTCAATCATTCCTGTGCTCATATCTCACAGACCCTGCAGACATCAGAGGTCACATTACAGGAACAGCAATGCCAGCAACCTCATCTACCCTCAACTGTTGCAACAGTCTCAAACAGTGGTGGTAGGTGGGGTCTGGAACTGTCAATCAGCCGTCCAGAAAGCTGACTTCATCTCAGCTTTTGCACTTTCTCACAGCCTTGACTTCCTGGCACTGACTGAGACATGGATCACCACCGAGAGCAACACCAGCAGCCTTATCCTCTGCCTACACCTTCTCTCATACACCGAGAGGATCTGGTAGGGGTGGTGGTACATGTTTGCTCCTGACCAGGAACTGGCACTTCACTACTGTGAATGTTTCTCACCTTAACATTTCATCTTTTGAATTCCATGCTATTACTGTTACTTTTCCAATTACTCTTCATATCATTGTCATTTACAGACCACCTGGCTCACTGGGACACTTCATAGAAGAGCTAGATGTTCTTCTGAGTTTCTTCCCTTCAGATGGAACTCCTCTGACTCTTCTTGGTGACTTTAATCTCCCTACACTTCAGTCCTCCTGTCTTCTTCCTCTTCTTTCATCTTTCGACCTCCTCTTTAACCACAGCCCTCCGACACACAAAGGACCTGGTCTTCAGCTGTCCAGCTTCTGTTCTGGACCTCACTGTCACCCCACTTCACCTCTCCGACCATCACTTTGTGTCCTTCTCTCTCTATCTCATTTACATTTACATTTACAGCATTAACAGACGCTTTTATCCAAAGCGACTTACACAGTGAGCGGAGCACAATGAGCAATTAAGGGTTAAGGGCCTTGCTCAGAGACCCAACAGTGGCAACTTGGTGGTGGCGGGGCTTGAACCGGCGACCTTCTGTTTAGTAGTCCAGTACCTTAACCACTGAGCTATCACTGGCCCTATCTCCCAACTCTTTCTACCTCCAACCACACTTTCACCCTTACAACACGCCCCAATCTTCACTCTTTATCTTCCTCCCTGTTGATCTCCACCATCCTAACTTCACTACCTAACCCTGACATGCTTGCTACCCTTCCACTCAACTCTGCTACTAATACTCTACTCTCTTCTCTTTCAACATCCCTCGATCAGCTCTGTCCTCCTACCCTCAAACGAGGAAAACCTTCTCACCCTGCTCCTTGGCTTTCAGATGCATTGCGCAGCAACAGAAGAGAATTGAGGGCAGCTGAGAGAAAGTGGAGGAAATCTAAACTTGGTGTTGATCTCCACTCCTACCACGATCTGCTGTCCAGGTTCTCATCTGACGTGACTGCTGCAAAAACATCTTTTTACAAAGCCAAGCTTGAACAATCTGCTGCTGACCCATGTAAGCTTCATGCTATCTTTTCCTCTCTTCTGAACCCTCCTCCTCCTCCCCCTTCTGCCTCTCTCACTGCTACTGACTTTTCAACATTCTTTCAGGACAAGATCGACAAAATCAATCAATCCTTCTCTCCGACTGACCCACTTTCAACTGACCCTCAACCCACCAACACACTCACCAGCTTCACCCCACTCACCATGGATGAGGTTACACAGCTCCTCTCATCCAGCAATCCCACCACATGCACACTCGACCCTATACCATCCACCATCCTCAAGACATCTCACCGGACCTAATCCCCTTCATCACACCCATCATCAACAACTCCCTGACATCAGGTGTTGTCCCCACTGCTTTTAAGAAGGCTCAGGTAATTCCCCTTCTTAAGAAACCTACACTAGACACTACAGACATTAACAACTACAGACCTGTCTCACTCCTCTCTTTTCTATCAAATTCTTGAACGTGCTGTCTATAACCAACTATCTGCCTTTCTTACTCAGAATGACCTCCACGATCCGTACCAGTCTGGCTTCAAGGCAGCGCATTCTACGGAAACAGCTCTTGTAGCGGTTACTGAGAAGCTTCATGCAGCCAAAGCAGCCAAACTGTCATCTGTCCTTATTCTTCTTGACCTCTCTGCAGCCTTCGACACAGTGAATCACAGCATTCTCCTGACCACTCTCTCCAACCTTGGAGTAACAGGTTCAGCATGGCAATGGATGGCCTCCTACCTCGAAGGGCGCTCCTACCAAGTTTCATGGAGGGGATCCATATCTCCCCCAGGCACTCTCTCAACCGGTGTTCCTCAGGGCTCTGTACTTGGCCCACAGTGGTGCTTGAAAGTTTGTGAACCCTTTAGAATTTTCTATATTTCTGCATAAATGTGACCTAAAACATCATCAGATTTTCACACAAGTCCTAAAAGTAGATAAAGAGAACCCAGTTAAACAAATGAGACAAAAATATTATACTTGGTCATTTATTTATTGAGGAAAATGATCCAATATTACATATTTGTGAGTGGCAAAAGTATGTGAACCTTTGCTTTTAGTATCTGGTGTGACCCCCCTCTGCAGCAATAACTGCAACTAAACTTTTCCGGTAACTGTTGATCAGTCCTGCACACCGGCGTGGAGGAATTTTAGCCCATTCCTCCATACAGAACAGCTTCAACTCTGGGATGTTGGGGGGTTTCCACACATTAACTGCTCGCTTCAGGTCCTTCCACAACATTTCCATTGGATTAAGGTCAGGACTTTGACTTGGCCATTCCAAAACATGAACTTTATTCTTCTTTAACCATTCATTGTAGAACGACTTGTGTGTTTAGGGTCGTTGTCTTGCTGCATGACCCACCTTCTCTTGAGATGCAGTTCATGGACAGATGTCCTGACATTTTCCTTAAGAATTCTCTGATATAATTCAGAATTCATTGTTCCATCAATGATGGCGAGCCGTCCTGGCCCAGATGCAGCAAAACAGGCCCAAACCATGATACTACCACCACCATGTTTCACAGATGGGATAAGGTTCTTATGCTGGAATGCAGTGTTTTCCTTTCTCCAAACATAACGCTTTTCATTTAAACCAAAAAGTTTAAAGTCCACGTGATCTGTAGCAAACTGCAGACGAGCAGCAATGTTCTTTTTGGAGAGCAGTGGCTTTCTCCTTGCAACCCTGCCATGCACACCATTGTTGTTCAGTGTTCTCCTGATGGTGGACTCATGAACATTAACATTAGCCAATGTGAGAGAGGCCTTCAGTTGCTTAGAAGTTACCCTGGGATCCTTTGTAACCTCGCCGACTATTACACGCCTTGCTCTTGGAGTGATCTTTGTTGGTCGACCACTCCTGGGGAGGGTAACAATGGTCTTGAACTTCCTCCATTTGTACACAATCTGTCTGACTGTGGATTGGTGGAGTCCAAACTCTTTAGAGATGTTTTTGTAACCTTTTCCAGCCTGATGAGCATCAACAACTCTTTTTCTGAGGTCCTCAGAAATCTCTTTTGTTCGTGCCATGATACACTACCACAAACATGTGTTGTGAAGAGCAGACTTTGATAGATCCCTGTTCTTTAAATAAAACAGGGTGCCCACTCACACCTGATTGTCGTCCCATTGATTGAAAACACCTGACTCTAATTTCACCTTCAAATTAACTGCTAATCCTAGAGGTTCACATACTTTTGCCACTCACAAATATGTAATATTGGATCATTTTCCTCAATAAATAAATGACCAAGTATAATATTTTTGTCTCATTTGTTTAACTGGGTTCTCTTTATCTACTTTTAGGACTTGTGAGAAAATCTCATGATGTTTTAGGTCATATTTATGCAGAAATATAGAAAATTCTAAAGGGTTTCACAAACTTCCAAGCACTGTATCTCACAATGGATGTCGGCTCATCATCTAAAACTTAATCCCAGCAAGACAGAGATGTTGCTCATTCCCGGAGATCAGTCTCCAACCCAGGACCTAGTCATTTCTCTGGATGACTCCCAGATCAGACCATCTGATAAGGTAAGAAGTCTTGGTGTCATCCTGGATAACCAGCTGACATTCTCTCCTCATATAGCCAACATGACAAGATCGTGTCGGTTCCTCCTGTACAACATCAGGAAGATTCGTCCCTTTCTCTCCATGAAAGCTACCCAGATTCTGGTCCAATCACTTGTAATCTCACGGTTGGACTACTGCAACTCCCTTCTGGCAGGAGCGCCCATGTCCACTATTAAACCCTTACAACTCATTCAAAATGCAGCTGCTCGTTTGGTTTTTAACCAACATAAACACTGCCACATCACCCCACTGCTGCCACATCATCACCCCACTGCTGCCACATCACCCCACTGCTGCCACATCATCACCCCACTGCTGCCACATCACCCTACTGCTGCCACATCATCACCCCACTGCTGCCACATCATCACCCCACTGCTGCCACATCACCCCACTGCTGCTACATCACCCTACTGCTGCCACATCATCACCCCACTGCTGCCACATCATCACCCCACTGCTGCCACATCACACCACTGCTGCCACACCATCACCCCACTGCTGCCACGTCATCACCCACCTGCTGCCACATCACACCACAGCTGCTACATCACCCCACTGCTGCCACATCATCACCCCACTGCTGCCACATCACCCCACTGCTGCCACATCACCCCACTGCTGCGTTCTCTTCACTGGCTTCCTGTAGCTGCACACATTCAGTTTAAAACACTGATGCTCGCCTACAAAGCCAAAAATGGACCAGCCCCAGGCTACCTTCATGGTCTAATCAAACCCCGCTCTGTATCACGCAACCTCCGAGCCTCTAGTCTTGCTCGATTTGATCCTCCACCCAGGACTAAAGGAAGACAAGCATCAAGGCTCTTCTCTGTTCTAGCACCCAAGTGGTGGAATGAACTTCCTCTGTCTGTCCGAACATCTGAGTCTCTTGCTGTCTTTAAAAATCGATTAAAAACCTTCATCACCTCTTTACTGAACACTTAAGCTGACTTGTACTTATTTACTAACATTTTTTCATTTCCAAAAAAAAAAACCCACTTTGGTTCTAACAGGTTTCAGCAGATTTGTGTTCTTCGACTGTTGTTTACTAAAACTTGAGAAATGAAAAATCACTCTGGATAAGAGTGTCTGCTAAATGCAGAAAATGTAAATATAGCTGCAATATATTGTTATTTGTGTAATTTGTGCAGTACATCATTCTAGATTTATTATTAAATATTTACAATAATTTACAGGCAGCATTTACAGTAAATATACTGAAAACTACTGAAAGCCCGTCATTTATTCAATACAAAAACTGTTGTGTCCCCTCCAGTGCACAAGAGGTTCCAGTACTGCAGTGAAAAAATAATTGCAACTGATAGTACAATAAAAACTAAGACGTTGTCTTTACAAAACTTAATGTAACACAAAACAAACACTAGAATTTGCTTTTTATTTCCTCTTTTATTTAAACAGTGTGAATTTTGTTTTTGTTTTAAACACAAACAGACATATTCAACAATTTCTTCTAACAAACCCCCGAGATTGTTGCCAGTGTTTGTGAACATTTAGAATTTTATGCATAAAATTAACCTAAAATAACATCAGATTTTAATTCAAGTCCTTAAAATAATACAAAAGAAGAAAAATAATATATGTGAAGAAGTTAGTGGCACTCACGCAATCTCAAAACTGACAGTAAAACATTAAACAATTAGCATATAAACCTGAACAAACGTAGCAACATCTAAACATAAAAAACTTGAAGCTTTGGCATGTGTCTGGTCTTGTCTTATATTATTGTTATTATTTTGTTATATTTTCTTTGTGCTTTTTCTCCCTTTTAGCGCATCCAATTGCCCAGCTGCATCATGCTTCCTCTCCACCAATGCCGATCCCCGCTCTGATTGGGGATAACGAAGCTAACCCACGCCCCCTCTGACACGTGGGCAGCAGCCGTATGCATCTTATCACCTGCACTTTGACGAGTGCAGTGCAGCTCAGCGTTGTGTACGGAGAGACACACCCTGAGAGCACTCTTCTCTCATCTCTGTGCAGGCGCCATCAATCAGCAGAGGTCGTAATTGCACCAGTCATGAGAGAGACCTCCCTTAGTCCCGCCCATCTGAACAACAGGCCAATCGTTGTTCATGTGCCTGCTCATCCTTAGCCGGTAGGCAGAGCTGAGCCTTGATACGATGTATTCGAGATCCAGCTCTGGTTCCAGAGTGTGTTTTTACCTCTGCGCCACCTGAGCGGTTTATATTATTTTGTTAACTCAAAACACGTCAAAAACGACTCTAATAAAACAAAAGCAGTTATAATAACAAAACAATCAGTTGAAGTGTAAACTAATGTTCTTCAAAGAACATCTAAACACGCCGCTACTGTTATACAGCACTATTAACAACTCAGCTCTCAAAACCAAATAACACCAAATTAACTCTGATTTAAAAGCATCGATAAAATGTTCACATTAACCAATTATTTACTTTAAAAAATATTTTACCTCAGATATGCAAATTATTTTAAACTTTTCAATTCAACCACCTCAACTGTCAGGGCACATGTGAATGGAGCCGATATAAAACCAATATTCTTGTTTCCTAAAGCGCGGTTTACCACATGAATATAGACGTGCATCAAAACTGATGATAAAAAGAAAACAGTGTTGGTGTGAGCTTCTAACTCCCGCCCAAAAAATCCAATCATGCTTTGCGGTTTCTTGTATTTTACTTCAATCACATGAGAGACGACAAATACAGTTTATTACATGATTCATTTCTTCATATAAAGAATCTTACTCTATCAGACTCTGGGATTTATTCATGTAATAATGATCCAGTGTGGAATCTCACTGTAACTCCATTACAAGGTGGGTGAACGTCTGTGAAAATGTCACTTGTAAGACCTGATGGTCTGTAACCAAAGTTTCAGGACAGATTTTATACAGGACAGTGACATAAATGTATTTCCTACAGGTTCAATCCCATCAACCCCTGCCTGGATTCCAGAGCAGGAGGAAGATGAACAGAAAGGTAAACACATCTGTAAATGTATATCTTTATTGTTGTAGTGTTTTATTACTGTTTATTACCATACATATTGATGTTATTAATATTATGTAATGTTATTTGTGTTATTAAATAATGAATTTTATTATAAATGTCAGGTTATTTTAGATTAAGATGAAGGTAAACATGAAGGTAGCTAAATGTGTAAATTCTGACATGTTTTTTTTATAAGAGATGATTCAGTGTGTGATTTATGTGTGTTTATTACACAGATGAGCATTTTTGTTTTTCTGTGAAATAAAGAATCACATCCAGTCCAGATTCTGCTAAAGAAGTGGCGAGCCAGTCTTTACAAACAAAAAAAATCTACTTAATTTAGTCATATCCAATGACCTTTTTCACTCCCTCTTCCTCCACTTCTGACTGAGGAGAGCTGTTCTGTGTGTTTTCTTAAACTTATTTTATAATAAACTTATTCTGAATTTAGAGCTGGACAAGGATACATGTTAAAAAGATGACATTCTTCCTTTTCTTTTTTCAGTTGGTAAGTGCTGAATGCAACTGTGTTTTGTCAATAATAATAATTATTATTATTAATAACTATTGTATTATTATTGTTGCTGCTGTTATAGTTTTATTAGTAGTAATATTAGCATTATTATTATTATCTTTATTATCGTTCCCTTTACTTTTTAAAATAAATGTCATTATAAATTGTTCCTGATTGATTTGAGATGGATTTAAATAAATGTGACTTGTCTTTACTTGTTAACTGTTGTATCTGCTGTAGTGTGTGATGATGTCCTGTAATAGGTTGTCCATGGTGTACTCCTGATTTGTACCCCGTGTTTGTAGGTGCCAGTTGGTGAAAGTATTGAAAAGTTTAATTAAAATCATTTTATAAAGTTTTTGTTTACAGCATTTGAGTTAATACAGTTAACTGACTGTTTACAGAACTAAGTGAGATAGTAAATAATACAGATTCATATCTACATTAGTTTAATTAATGGTTATTATACAGTTGAGCTTTTTATCACACTGTGTAATGAAGAATCTCATCCATTCAGTCTGGATCCTCTCCTCCACTTCATGCTTTTCAGAACTTGTTTCTTCTGTGTGGCCAATTTTTACTGTAACGTCCTGATGTGACATGCCCACTTGTTCAGCAGAGGGAGATGCAGTACGACACAAGTTTATTTTTTATAGGATCTCTGTATTATTGTTCCGCTGTAAAAAAAAAAAAAAAAAAAAAAAAAAGAGGTTCATTAAGACATGGTTTAATGAGTTGGTGTAGAAGAATTTCTGTGGCCTGTACAGAGCCCTGACCTTGATCCTAATTAAACAATCAATTGTAAGCCAGACACCAGTGACCCTACAACTGACAAAGGGACTAAATTAGCACAAAAAGTCCTTTAGCTGTCAGAGGAAACTCAGAGAGGCACTTTCTGATAGCCTATACCAGGTTTTTCCTTTACTGCCAGCCATGTTGTGAAAAAGTTGAGCTAAAAAAGCGCTAGAAAAAGAACATACAGGAATTTAAATTCCAATAGTGAAAGGGGAAGCCAAAACCAAAATTAAATCTGAAGTTTTACTGAAATGGCAAACTGAATGGGAAGCAGAATATAATGCCAGGCAATATTATTCAATTCAAGAAAAGGTATGGGGGCAAAGGACAACATCAATAGGTATCAACAGAAGGGAAGAGATTGTATATAGTAGATTAAGGTTGGGTCACACAGGTCTTAATCGCACACTACGGTTAATAGGGAAAGGCAATGGGTTATGTAATGTATGTCACATCCAAGAAGATGTAAATCATGTATTATTTAACTGCAATAAATACACAGAATATAGACACCAATGGCAAGAAATGAAATATAAAATATTCTTAAAGAAGAAGGGATGCAGCGTGACAGAATTAAATCATTAATTATTTTCCTTAATGATACAGGTTTAATTAAAAGAATATAAGACCTAGAAAACATAGCCTGTTAAGTCCCTTTACACACTCCTGTACAGTAGGTGGCGGTTTCACCTACAAGAGATGTCACCCGCCAGTAAACCAAGAAGAAGAAGATACTTTCATTACTGAGGCGTGGGCAACAGTGAACACAGGCTGCTACTGTGCGCACTCACAAACTGAAAGAGATGTACTTTATGGTGCAGAAGCATGTTTAAAAGTTTTCGTTTATTGAAGATCCAAGCTCATTTCCTTTAGGATGTGTGTGTGCTGCCAGCGAGGTATGTTTGTTTATCTTGCACACTGTAATGATACTTTTGCTTAGTTCTATGTAATGACTTTACGTTTGTACTGTGCATGTTATTTCTAAACTACAGTTCGACAGTATTTTAGTTTTAAAGTGCCAACAAAGCTGATGTTAAAGTGTACTTTTGAAGTTTGCTGAAGTTAATAAACCACCCGGGCCGTTACTGAGAACTAAAGCTTCGCTTCTCCGTAAGGAAGTGGTATTCGAACTCAAAGTGCATACTCAGAGGTGGAAAGCAATTCCAGGAAAGCAACTCGCGTTACTGCAACTGAGTAGTTTTTTTGTGTACTTGTACTTTTTAAAGTAGATTTTACAACCTGTAATTTTTACTTTTACTTAAGTATGTTTTGTATTAAGAATTGTAATTCGCTACATTTTAAATAACATCTGTTACTGAGTAAATAAAAAACGCTAAAAAATTGCGTCTGGGAAACTGCTGCAGTGAATTCTGCGATGGAAAATAAACTGGTGCTAAAATAAAGGAGCTGTAATCTAGGTATAGAGGAGGGAGGGAAGGGTGATTTTAAAAGTTTAACATGTTTGGAGTCTGATGTTTCGTTATTTGATAACATAGTCTGATGCAGTGGTGATTTCTCGAAGACTGTAGGGGAAGCTCAGCTTCCCCTAAAATGTCATAAATTAAATGGTCAAATATGTACAGTTGTGTTAACATTTCATTGACTACAAATGTGTTAGAACACGTTCATCTTGAAGACGAGTTCATTCAGAATCAGCTACTTATCACAAATTGACTGACTCGAACTTCTCACACATTCCCGGAGCGTCAATGCATTTACCCGCAGAAGCTGAGTGAGCGTCTCTTCACTTCTATGGAACTGCGTTGAGGTTTTTTTTTTTGTTTTTTTTTATGCTCCGAAACTCGTCTCTCATTAGATAAATGCCTCGACGCTGAGCTTCTGCAAGATGATTGGAGGATCAGTGGAAAGGCTGAATCCCGTTTTGATTGACAGCTCGTTTGAGCGCTACACCGTCACTTCTCAAACTCAAAAGAAGCTTTATTGGCATGACAAATATGGACATTCGTATTGCCAAAGCAATACACTTCATTAGTCACTTAATCACTGGGAGCTTCAGTCCCATCACGGATTTTGCAAGTGAAGTCGAAAGACAAACTGCTGTAACCCATTTCAGGCCATTTTCTTGAAAAGGAACGGAGGGCAGAATTTATGTGTAAATAAATTGACACATTTTATGATGTAAGCCGACAATGAGCTTCCCCTCTTTGAAAGACCAGCAGCCGCCACTGATCTGATGTGAAAGAATGGTAAAGTTTTGTCTTGAAGGTTTTCTTTGGGTCATGTAGTGAAAGTCACAACACCTGTAACCTTGACTTGTTGTGAGTTATGAGATTTGCAGTATGATTGTTGTTTGGTATTTGTTGGTGATGAAAAGAAGGCTGGTGTATAGAATCCACAATTAATATGTGTGGCGCGATGTGCTTGTAGTGGGCTGGTCAAGAAAAAAGTCCAGTGACACAAAATGACACATTACACATCCCTAAATGTTGTATCAACATGGCTTTTTCTATTATATTTTAATTAAAAACAACTATTGTGAGATTTATATCCACTTGTCCTGTTCGCATTACACAGAAGAGACACGCCCTCCTGTTAAAACAGTAACTCAGTAACGTTTACTCCGAGTACATTTTAAATTAGTTACTTTTTACTTGAGTAGATTTTTAGACTATTAATTTTACTCGTACTTAAGTAAAAATTCATTAAAGTAATAGTACTTTTACTTGAGTACAATATTTTAGTACTCGTTCCACCTCTGGCATTAATACACATTACAACCGTGTTCTGATGCACATAATGTACCTGAAAGACAAGTGTGTTACGACCTACAGGGGTTGGACAAAATAACTGAAACACCTGGTTTTAGACCACAATAATTTATTAGTATGGTGTAGGGCCTCCTTTTGTGGCCAATACAGCGTCAATTCGTCTTGGAAATGACATATACAAGTCCTGCACAGTGGTCAGAGGGATTTTAAGCCATTCTTCTTGCAGGATAGTGGCCAGGTCACTACGTGATGCTGGTGGAGGAAAACGTTTCCTGACTCGCTTCTCCAAAACACCCCAAAGTGGCTCAATAATATTTAGATCTGGTGACTGTGCAGGCCATGGGAGATGTTCAACTTCACTTTCATGTTCATCAAACCAATCTTTCACCAGTCTTGCTGTGTGTATTGGTGCATTGTCATCCTGATACACGGCACCGCCATTGGATGCACATGGTCCTCCAGAATGGTTCGGTAGTCCTTGGCAGTGACGCGCCCATCTAGCACAAGTATTGGGCCAAGGGAATGCCATGATATGGCAGCCCAAACCATCACTGATCCACCCCCATGCTTCACTCTGGGCATGCAACAGTCTGGGTGGTACGCTTCTTTGGGGCTTCTCCACACCGTAACTCTCCCGGATGTGGGGAAAACAGTAAAGGTGGACTCATCAGAGAACAATACATGTTTCACATTGTCCACAGCCCAAGATTTGCGCTCCTTGCACCATTGAAACCGACGTTTGGCATTGGCACGAGTGACCAAAGGTTTGGCTATAGCAGCCCGGCCGTGTATATTGACCCTGTGGAGCTCCCGACGGACAGTTCTGGTGGAAACAGGAGAGTTGAGGTGCACATTTAATTCTGCCGTGATTTGGGCAGCCGTGGTTTTATGTTTTTTGGATACAATCCGGGTTAGCACCCGAACATCCCTTTCAGACAGCTTCCTCTTGCGTCCACAGTTAATCCTGTTGGATGTGGTTTGTCCTTCATGGTGGTATGCTGACATTACCCTGGATACCGTGGCTCTTGATACATCACAAAGACTTGCTGTCTTGGTCACAGATGCGCCAGCAAGACGTGCACCAACAATTTGTCCTCTTTTGAACTCTGGTATGTCACCCATAATGTTGTGTGCATTGCAATATTTTGAGCAAAACTGTGCTCTTACCCTGCTAATTGAACCTTCACACTCTGCTCTTACTGGTGCAATGTGCAATTAATGAAGATTGGCCACCAGACTGGTCCAATTTAGCCATGAAACCTCCCACACTAAAATGACAGGTGTTTCAGTTATTTTGTCCAACCCCTGTATATGTAGAGCAATTTATAATAAATTTCAGATCTCATCTGTTATTAAAAACAAATTTCAATAAAATCCATGCATTTTTAAAACTCACTTTCCCACCTACTGGTTATACACCCTTCTGTTTAGATTTTGACAACATAAGGACATAACATGGTAAAATGGCTCATTTCATTCAAAACAAATCATTATAGACCAATTGTTGGCGGAATACGGACTCCGAGTTGAGCATAAAATGACTGAAACAAATGAGTAGAAGCTCTCTTCTTGATTAAACAGCATAGAACACCTTTAGTAAACAAGAATACATATTACAGCAGTCCCGCACACATGTTATAAAACAAAGAACATTTCCGTGAGCTTTCACTTCACACACCAGAGTCAACAGGAATAACGAATGCAACCCTAACACTAGCGCATACGTATTTCCACTCATGTATATCATAACGGTCACATTATGGGTACCGTCTACATTTACATTTACATTTTCAGCATTTAGCAGACGCTTTTATCCAAAGCGACTTACACAATGAGCAATTGAGGGTTAAGGGCCTTGCTCAGGGACCCAACAGTGGCAACTTGGTGGTGGCGGGGCTTGAACCGGCAATCTTCTGTTTACTAGTCCAGTACCTTAACCACTGAGCTATCACTGGCCTAGTGGTGTGCGATACTGGTGTGTCTAGTGGTGTGCGATACTGCAACATTTGGTATCGATCTGATACCAAGTAAATACAGGGACAGTATTGCCGATATCGATACCAATACTTTTTAATAATTAAGGTAGATGCATCATCAAATAGCTAAATCTGAATGAATTTTCATGACATTAAGTGTATTATTGTAATGCATACATTGTAAGTAGCTGCTCTCAGTAGGGTTGTAGAAAAATGCAGATGTTTAAAGCTCAGTGTTCTTGTTTCTGGTGCTTTACTTTCCCACAATGTTATCAACTCAAAGCGGCTAACTCATACCACATAGTTGTGTTTGCTGGGTGAATACATTTGTACATTTTTAATAGTGACCGAATACACGTGTCCTTGTTAATTAAAAAAAAAAAAATCGATGCTATTCTGTTTACATTAATAAGCACAAAGTCAAAAGAAAAGAGCTCTCATTCACCAACACATGGAATAAGAACCTCACTACGCATGCTCCGATTCGTTTCCATAAAATCGCCCTAATTTCTGTATCTGCAAAGCAAAGTATTCAAAAACGTACAATCTTCCAAACGCCTACCATTGTATCGATGTCTGTTAGGATTTTAACAACGTGATGGTACCACAACAAAACACAGCAGAGCAGGAGGGGAGGAGCGAGTCTGTACAGAGACATGGTCTTTACTTTCTAATAAAACGGGAGAAACGTGCTGAATGTAGCGGAGAAAAAGTAAAACTAAAGTATCACGCCAGTAACGATCCAATTCCAATACCAACGCTGGTAAAGATAATATCGATATTTATATCGATCTGCCCACCACTAGTACCGTCCCAATATAAACTTGAGAGCGTACCTTAAGTTCATGTTAAACTAGCACTTACGTTAACACCAATTTCAGAGGCCGAATAAAATAAGCAAATCAAATGATCAAATCACTCCACTATATTTTCTTTAAGATTGTTTACTCTTTTATTAATTAAATACATTTCAGACATTTGTGACTTTAAGACAATTTTACTGTAGAAATTCAGAATAATGGGAGGCCAAACTTGTGTAAAGTGTCTATTCAGTTATGTTAAGACCACGTTTTGAAGATCAATAAAGAAAAGCTAATTCAATTGTTATTAAAAATCCCACTATATTAGTAAAGAAGACTTATGCATGTACCAACTTTATGACTTTCAAATATGTTACAGTAAAAGTTTGGAGTAATTGGATGGCAAAACTTTATTATCTATTTATTTATCTATTAGGTTGTGTGTACACATATTAAAAGTTCAATAAAAACAACCAAATAGACACTTTGCATTGGTTTGCCAACACATTGCTTTAAATTCCTATACTGTGTTCACAATTATTAGGCAGGTTGTATTTTTGAGGATTCATTGTATTATGCAGTGCTCTTGGTCCATCCAAAATGTATATAAACCTCTTATTATCGGGCAACTATTAGTGTGCAGAATTATTATACAACTCAATGAAAAGCATGTTCCCATCTCATTTGTTTACTTTTATCTGTTAAAGTGAGAATAATGAATAAACAACTCAAAATGTACAAATAAACATTTCTGACAAAAAAAGTGACCTATATAGCCACCCTTCTTTTCAATACCAGTCATAAGCCTTCCCCTCGTGGAGTCAGTCAGTTTCTTGATCTGTTGATGATCAGCTGTTTGTGCAGCATCAACCATCACTGTTCAGAGAGGTGTATTGTCTTCTCTCACTGTAAATCTTCTGTTTAAAAAGGGCCCACAAGTTCCCAGCACTGGAGGATAATGGGTTACTGGTAGCTTTATGTTTGATTCTTCTCAAATCCTTGGCAGTTAATTTGCGTTTTTTTCTCTCAAAACGTTTCTTGCAACCCTGTCGACTATTTGCAACAAAATGCCTGATGGTTCTGTGATCACACCCCAGTATCTTAGCAATTTCAAAAGTGCTGCATCCCTCTGAAAGACTTTTTGTTGACTATTTTTGACTTTTTACTAGGGCTGTCATTAATTAATTAGTAATAGCCTTAATTAATTAACGTGATTTACGCATTAAAATTTTTATCTCGATTAAAAAAAATGAAACTATGTTTTATTGGGCTGTTTGTGCCACTTTAAACATGCGTCACTGATGTAATTTGCGCAACTTTAACTCAGTAACATTGTGTTTATACTGTATAACGATAACACGGCTCTTTTCCAGTTTGCGGTTGTGAGTTACAAATGACGAGCTGCTGCTAATTTTTGTTTTCAAAAAGCATGAGAAATCATCACTAGACAAAATTACAGTTAGTAATTCACGCTTTAATATAATCTTTGGTCAGAGCATGCATGTGTCTCGTCGGGCGTCTGCGCTCACAGATACGTGTTACAGACTAAATGAGCTCAGACTCAGTCTAACTTTATTTCAGAGGAATTTGGATGGAAAGCCTATGGACTGTACACGTCGTGAAAACATTACAATCACAATAGACTGTAGACACTTTAACATAGTTAACGATGTGGCTCTACATGACGTTATATGTGTTGCATCTAGAAATGGTTCATATTAGTACCCTGAGCGCCTGTTTTCAGTGGCAGAGTCACTTTTATAATGTAACAGATTTTGTCTGGCTGAAAGATGGGTAGCTGTTAACAACTCTATATAGACATTGTCTGGCTTTCTAATAATAATTTAGATGCAATAATTGTATCATTTAATTATTTATTTTTATTGGTAAACGTGTTCTTGCAATACAAATGTGCATAACTTTAAATTGTGCTTAGTTATTTTTGCAGTTGATTAATCGCGATTAATTTGGTTCTTTAATTACATTTACATACTGAATAAATTTACATACTGAACAAATTGTGTTCAGTCATACCTGTAAGTCGCTTTGGATAAAAGCGTCTGCTAAATGCCGAAAATGTAAATGTAAATGGTCTTAACACAACTGCAAAAATGCAACACTGGGTTATTACAGACTTCCCATGCATCCCACGTGCTTTCTCTTCAGGTTCTCAGTCTAAATGATTGTGAAATGTGTAGTTCTGTCGCTAATAGACACGTGCAGATTTATTTATTTTGCTTGTTGTAAAACCATTTTATCAATCAATTACAGCTATTGTTAAATTCTGATTTTCTTTGTTTTAGAGAAAAACATCTAAAGTCCTGAGATGATCATGAACATCAAGACTGGTCTCTGTTACATTCACAGTTTATGGATTTCTTTCTGTGTTGGTGAGTGACCAGTAAATGTCTAATAGATACTTCCATTAGAAATATTTGTGTCAGTATATTATAGTTCTTAACTTTAATGTTGGAATTTTTGAAAAACATTGAACTGGAATTCAAAGAAATCAAAACAAAATGAACGAGTCTCCAACAACCTACGATGGCATATTAGGCAACTGTCATAATATTCTGAGAATAAAGTTGAAATATTTCAAACATAAATGCAGTTTCTTTCAAAGTCATTTCAGCATTTTTATACTATCAACAGTCCCATGCTGCTGTGCCCGGAGATTAAGGATTTAGTTAGAAAAACATTATACAGTGGTACCTTGAAACTCAACGTCAGCCAGTTCTGGGAGTGGCATTGATTTTAAAAGACGTTGAGTTTCAAGGTATTTTTCCCTATAAGGATGTTTGGAAACCCGTTAATGCGTCCATGGTCCCATGGAACTGCATATACAGTAGACCCTTGAGTTACACAGCTTCTTTTCCTCAGGCAAAATGGGCCTAAAAAAAGATTTAACTGATTCTGAAAAGTCAAAAATTGTAAAAAATTGCTAAAATATTGGGGTGTGATCACAGAACCATCAAGCGTTTTGTTGCAAATAGTCAACAGGCTCGCAAGAAACGTGTTGAGAAAAGAAGACGCAGGTTAACCGCCAAAGATTTGAGAAGAATCAAACGTGAAGCTACCAGGAACCCATTATCTTCCAGTGGTGTCATTTTCCAGAACTGCAACCTACCTGGAGTGCCCAGAAGTACAAGGTGTTCAGTGCTCAGAGACATGGCCAAGGTAAGGAAGGCTGAAACCCGACCACTACTGAACAAGACACATAAGTTGAAACGGCAAGACTGGGCCAAGAAATATCTGAAGACAGATTTTTCAAAGGTTTTATGGACCGATGAGATGAAAGTGACACTTGACGGACCGGATGGATGGGCCCATGGCTGGATCAGTAAAGAGCACAGAGCTCCTCTTCTACTCAGATGCCAGCAAGGTGGAGGTGGGGTACTGCTATGGGCTGGTATTATTAAAGATGAGCTTGTTGGACCTTTTCGTGTTGAAAATGGACTCAAAATCAACTCCCAAACCTAATGCCAGTTTTTAGAAGACACTTTCTTCAAGCAGTGGTACAGGAAAAAGTCTGCATCTTTCAAGAAGACCATGATTTTTATGCAGGACAATGCTCCATCACATGCATCAAAGTACTCCACTGAGTGACTGGCCAGTAAAGGCCTTAAAGATGAAAAAATAATGACATGACCCCCTTCCTCACCTGACCTAAACCCTATTGAGAACTTGTGGGCCCTTCTTAAACGGGAGATTTCTGGTGCAGGAAAACAATACACCTCTCTGAACAGTGTATAGGAGGCTGTGGTTGCTGCTGCACATAAAGTTGATGGTCAACAGATTAAGAAACTGACAGACTCCATGAATGGAAGGCTTATGGCTGTCATTGAAAAGAAGGGTGGCTATGTTGGTCACTGATTTTTATTTTGAAATGTCAGAAATGTTTATTTGTACATTTTGAATTGTTTGTTTATTATTCTTACTTCAACAGATAAACATAAACAAGTGAGATGGGAAAATTTTCGTTTTTCATTTAGTTGCATAATAATTCTGCACACTAATAATTGCCCAATAATTATGCACACATAGATATTCTCCTAAGAAAGCCAAAACCTCACTTTTACTTTCTTAAATATTTAGGTTTGAGGTTTATTAACATTTTGGATTGACTGAGAGCACTGTAGTTGTTCAATAATAAAATTAATCCTCAAAAATACTACTTGCCTAATAACTGTGCACACAGTGTGTATATATATATATATATATATATATATATATATATATTAGGGCTGTCAAACGATTAAAAATGTTAATCGCGATTAATCTCAGAATTTCATATAGTTAATCGCGATTAATCGCATTAAAAAAATCTGTGTAAATGTTATAGAAAACAAGGATTTTTAAGTTAAATGTTACAATTAAAATGGTGAACACATTTTATGCTAAATGTACTGATGTTAAAAAACTGCTGGGACAAGAGAAAACTGTAAGGGAGTTTATTCACTCACATACTAGGCAGTAAATGTCAGATTGTAGGTTAGAATTTCTCCATCAGTATTGTGACAATGGTTTGATGGACGTTTCTACACGAAGTGAGTGTGTTTTGACCCTTTGGGGCTTCCATAGTTCATGAACTAACGTGCTTGACTCAGCTTTCCGGTATTCGGTACAGAAGAAGAAGTTAATTAAGTGTAATAAAGTGTTCTGCTCCCGACAAATTGTGAATATAGCGTGTATTTATTTCTTTATTAAGCAAGTACATCACTACGACGATCGGTTACATTATGTTAACAAACCGCAAATGAAAAACGGTGACATGTCCGACATTAAAACGTTTGTTCTACCAGTCAAGTGTCAACATGAACTAGAATTTGCGTTAACGGCACTAATTTCTTTAATCGCGTTAAATTAAGATCGCGTTAATGCGTTATTATCGCGTTAACTTCGACAGCCCTAATATATATATATATATATATATATATATATATATACAGTGTATCACAAAAGTGAGTACACCCCTCACATTTCTGCAGATATTTAAGTATATCTTTTCATGGGACAACACTGACAAAATGACACTTTGACACAATGAAAAGTAGTCTGTGTGCAGCTTATATAACAGTGTAAATTTATTCTTCCCTCAAAATAACTCAATATACAGCCATTAATGTCTAAACCACCGGCAACAAAAGTGAGTACACCCCTAAATGTCCAAATTGAGCACTGCTTGTCATTTTCCATCCAAAATGTCATGTGACTCATTAGTGTTACTAGGTCTCAGGTGTGCATAGGGAGCAGGTGTGTTCAATTTAGTAGTACAGCTCTCACACTCTCTCATACTGGTCACTGAAAGTTCCAACATGGCACCTCATGGCAAAGAACTCTCTGAGGATCTTAAAAGACGAATTGTTGCACTACATGAAGATGGCCAAGGTTACAAGAAGATTGCCAACACCATGAAACTGAGCTGCAGCACAGTGGCCAAGATCATCCAGCGTTTTAAAAGAGCAGGGTCCACTCAGAACAGACCTCGCGTTGGTCGTCCAAAGAAACTGAGTGCACGTGCTCAGCGTCACATCCAACTGCTGTCTTTGAAAGATAGGCGCAGGAGTGCTGTCAGCATTGCTGCAGAGATTGAAAAGGTGGGGGGTCAGCCTGTCAGTGCTCAGACCATACGCTGCACACTACATCAAATTGGTCTGCATGGCTGTCACCCCAGAAGGAAGCCTCTTCTGAAGTCTCTACACAAGAAAGCCCGCAAACAGTTTGCTGAAGACATGTCAACAAAGGACATGGATTACTGGAACCATGTCCTATGGTCTGATGAGACCAAGATTAATTTGTTTGGTTCAGATGGTCTCAAGCATGTGTGGCGGCAATCAGGTGAGGAGTACAAAGATAAGTGTGTCATGCCTACAGTCAAGCATGGTGGTGGGAATGCCATGGTCTGGGGCTGCATGAGTGCAGCAGGTGTTGGGGAGTTACATTTCATTGAGGGACACATGAACTCCAATATGTACTGTGAAATACTGAAGCAGAGCATGATCCCCTCCCTCTGGAAACTGGGTCGCAGGGCAGTGTTCCAGCATGATAATGACACCAAACACACCTCTAAGAAGACCACTGCTTTATTGAAAAGGCTGACGGTAAAGGTGATGGACTGGCCAAGCATGTCTCCAGACCTAAACCCAATAGAACATCTTTGGAGCATCCTCAAGCGGAAGGTGGAGGAGCGCAAAGTCTCGAATATCCGCCAGCTCCGTGATGTCGTCATGGAGGAGTAGAAAAGCATTCCAGTGGCAACCTGTGAAGCTCTGGTAAACTCCATGCCCAGGAGAGTTAAGGCAGTTCTGGGAAATAATGGTGGCCACACAAAATATTGACACTTCAGGAACATACAGTATATATACTGTATATACACAGTGTATCACAAAAGTGAGTACACCCCTCACATTTCTGCAAATATTTTATTATATCTTTTCATGGGACAACACTATAGAAATAAAACTTGGATATAACTTAGAGTAGTCAGTGTACAGCCTGTATAGCAGTGTAGATTTACTGTCTTCTGAAAATAACTCAACACACAGCCATTAATGTCTAAATGGCTGGCAACATAAGTGAGTACACCCCACAGTGAACATGTCCAAATTGTGCCCAAAGTGTCAATATTTTGTGTGACCACCATTATTATCACTGCCTTAACCCTCCTGGGCATGGAATTCACCAGAGCTGCACAGGTTGCTACTGGAATCCTCTTCCACTCCTCCATGATGACATCACGGAGCTGGTGGATGTTAGACACCTTGAACTCCTCCACCTTCCACTTGAGGATGCGCCACAGGTGCTCAATTGGGTTTAGTCCATCACCTTTACCTTCACCTTCCTCAGCAAGGCAGTTGTCATCTTGGAGGTTGTGTTTGGGGTCGTTATCCTGTTGGAAAACTGCCATGAGGCCCAGTTTTCGAAGGGAGGGGATCATGCTCTGTTTCAGAATGTCACAGTACATGTTGGAATTCATGTTTCCCTCAATGAACTGCAGCTCCCCAGTGCCAGCAACACTCATGCAGCCCAAGACCATGATGCTACCACCACCATGCTTGACTGTAGGCAAGATACAGTTGTCTTGGTACTTCTCACCAGGGCGCCGCCACACATGCTGGACACCATCTGAGCCAAACAAGTTTATCTTGGTCTCGTCAGACCACAGGGCATTCCAGCAAACTGTTTGCTGGCTTTCTTGTGCGTCAGGTTCCTTCTGGGATGACGACCATGCAGACTGAGTTGATGCAGTGAGCGGTGTATGGTCTGAGCACTGACAGGCTGACCTCCCACGTCTTCAACCTCTGCAGCAATGCTGGCAGCACTCATGTGTCTATTTTTTAAAGCCAACCTCTGGATATGATGCCGAACACGTGGACTCAACTTCTTTGGTCGACCCTGGCGAAGCCTGTTCCGAGTGGAACCTGTCCTGGAAAACCGCTGTATGACCTTGGCCACCATGCTGTAGCTCAGTTTCAGGGTGTTAGCAATCTTCTTATAGCCCAGGCCATCTTTGTGGAGAGCAACAATTCTATTTCTCACATCCTCAGAGAGTTCTTTGCCATGAGGTGCCATGTTGAATATCCAGTGGCCAGTATGAGAGAATTGTACCCAAAACACCAAATTTAACAGCCCTGCTCCCCATTTACACCTGGGACCTTGACACATGACACCAGGGAGGGACAACGACACATTTGGGCACAATTGTATTTCATATAGACATATAGACAGTGAGTGAATTTTGGAGGTCTGGCACGGATTAATTCTGTTTACATAATTTCTTATGGGGTTAGTTTAGGTTTAACTAATGAACATTTTGACTTAAAAGCAGCCCTTCAGAACCAATTACATTCATAAGTCAAGGACCTACTGTATTTCAGGATAATGTAAAATAATGGGGTTGTTTTTGACACGTATTCACTGAAAATAACACCAATATACAGCTAGTACACATTTCTTGATGAAGGGTGTTGAGTTTGACTTTATTCTCGTAATTTAAGTATTTAGGCTTTATTCTCAAAGTATTTTTTTATTTATTCTGAAAGTAAACTATAAAAAAACAGTGTCACAGTGTCAACAAACCCAAAATTGCTTTATTGTTTTTGTAGCTTTGCTATATACCACCCAACACTTTCAAATGTAAATGTTGTTAGAAAATGAACTCCCTAAAATACACTGCTTAAAAAGTTGATAGTGATAGTCTGGGGAGACATATCCTTGAAGGGTGGCACAAACCTCCACGTGATGGCCAGCGGTACCCTAAATGCTGTTAGTTGTTGAGATAAATTTCTCAGAGCCATCGTCAGACCTTGCACTGGTGCAGTGTAGCCTGGGTTTCTCCTGGTGAACGACAATGCCTGGCAATGCTCGTGTGGCCAGGCTGTGTAGGCAGTTCCTGGACCATTGATGCAATTGACTGGCCCTCACATTTCCCAGACCTGAATTCAACTGAGAACCTCTGAGACTTTATGTCACCCCACAGACTGTCCCGGAGCTCACTGATGCCATGATCCAGGACACCATCCACCGTTTTATCAGGAACATGTCCAGACATTACTGGGAGTGCATACAGGCACATGGGGGCCATACACACTACTGAGTAACATTTTGAGTTGCCTTGATGAAATTCAGAGAAATGGGATAATCCTCTGATTTCAGTGTTTTACTTTTTATTATATTTTTATATTATTATGTTAGATTTTATTATAACTGTTTTATACTACCCAACACTCTCTAATGTAGATTTTGTTGCACCTCTTCCTTTTCTCCACAGACCTCCTGTCTGCTAACTCAGAGATTTTAACCACCGGTGTGGGTTTGTCCGCAGTCCTGCCCTGTAAACTGAGCCACGTGTTCAGCCAAAACCCGTACATTAACTGGAGAACAGATTTAATGGTTGTGTTTGAACGAATGGGCAAAGACTTCTTTGCTGGACCGGGATATGAAGGACGTGTGGACATTTCTGAGGACGAGCTGCTTAAGGGGAACTGTTCTTTGGTGTTGAAGGACATCAGACTTACTGATGCAGGCATCTATAGAAGTTACACGAGGTTGAGACGCACAAGATCTACTTCTAAATCGTGGAGTTTTATTCACAGTGTTGAGCTCAAAGTTGAAGGTAAGTTGGCTGGACACGTGCTTATTAAACAATCCTAATGCTCGCAGTATGGATGGATGGATGGATGGATGGATGGATGGATGGATGGATGGATGGATGGATGGATGGATGGATGGATGGATGGATGGATGGATGGATGGATGGATACTTACTTTATTAATCCCGAAGGAAATTGAGGCCTAAGTAGCAAGTTACATAAGTCAAAGTCAAAACGTAAGTAATAATAGTACACACTACAGAGATTCACATTATACAAAAAAAGTATCTGTATAACCACAACCACACTCGGACAACACACAACAAGAACAGGACCTGAGGGTACATATGGAACGTGTGGTACATATGGAGGTGTTATTTTAGTTAACATTGCTAGGCTAGTTAACTAAAATAACACCTCCATATGTACCACACGTTCCATATGTACCCTCAGGGTTACACTTGCAGGGTTACAAATGCAGGGTTACACTTGCTCATAATAATAATAATAATAATAATTTATATAGCATTTTTTATTGCTGCTGTAATTGTGAAGTCTGCTGGCTGGTTGAGGTGCCTGCAGGAAAGATGGGAGATCAGGGATAAATAATACTGCTCAGAAAAAACTGCTCAGATATAAAATGATCCTCCAGCAGAGACCTTGTTCTTTATGAGCATGGATGGAACAAAGGTGAATATTTTTACCAAATCATGAACGAAACACATTTAAAACTATGAATCACTTCAATAACTGAAACTCTAAACAGAGAAGCTGCATCAGTATCAAGGTGCTACTAAACACACTAAATAATCGTTTCATGAGGATTCATGGTTCATGTCATAAAAATAGTTTTGATATTTTGCAAGTCTTGGTCACAATATTTATGCTCGTTACTGTTCAACATCACGGCTAAATTCCCCATGGTAATCTTTGCCATTCATTTACATTTTCATCATTTAGCAAACACCTTTATCCAAAGTGACTTACAATTCAGACAGCGTACCCAGCAAGCAGTTGAGGGTTAAAGATGTGGGACTTGAACCAGTGACCTTCTTTCTGGGTGTCAAAATAAAATAACACCACCACTCACACATGAGCTTCTTTTGCTGCAATGAGACATGACTTTTTTTTTCTCCCCCCCAAAGAGGATTCTTCTAGAATCCCCTCTGATCCACTCACATCTGCACCCAGAGGTGAGTAAATACTAAATTTAATACAAGTTTTTATTTATTTATTTACTGTAAAGTATGGTGATATGTTGTAAAAGCAACTATTATTGCTATAGAACTGCACATTTCTTATTTCTTATCAAGTTTGTCTTATTTTTGTATGGAAACACGTTACAGTGGTTTCCACATATTGTAGTGATGTAATGTGGAATGAAAGTGGGATGTTTATTAGTTGGTATACAGTTTATTTCTAACACTTTGCTCAAAACATTTTGGTACAAGAATTAATTAAAGAACAAAGCAGACATTTGTTGGTTGAGTAAGTATTCACCCACCAGGTTCAACACATGGTCGAACCACTTTTGGCTGAAGTTAGTCTTCTGGAGTTTATCTCTATCAGTTTTGCACAGTTTGATCCTGAAATCAGTCTGTATAACTGTGAATTTTTGTCTCTGCAGATGATGCAGGTAGAATTAGTGCTAACCCACTGTTCATCATCATCTCCATGTTTATTCTTTCATTTCTTCATTGAGGTAACATACGCCTCTGACAGAAATCTGCACTTTTGTATTATTTTTTCATACTTTAATTTGCAACTTATTTGTATTTATGGCATTATTTTATGTTCGGTTCCTTGCTTGGATTTCACGTTTCGGGGCACGTTGCGCGCTAGTTTGGCTTTAACTGTCATTCAGTATCAGACAAGGCAGTCCTGATCAATGACTTAACGTCTCAACACCCCATTGACATACTTTGCTTGACTGAAACATGGCAACCCCCGGGTAATCATTTGTGACAGCTGCCATGCTGCCACCCCAACTGCCTTTAATTATCTCTCTCGCCCTTGGCATACTGGTCGGGGTGGGGGCGGTTGGCGGGGGGGGGGGGGGGGGGGGGGGGGGGGTTGGTTGGCTGTTTACTTAAAACTCATCTGTTTACCCAACATTTTTCTACTGTTTCATGAGTCTCATTAGTTTATTTAAATTATGTTTCTCGAGTGTGTTGTTTTCTTCTCTTGTATCCTGTTGAGTCTTATTATTTATGTATTTATGTGTTTCTCATGTATTTGTCTCTATTATTGTATCTCAATGTATTTTTCTATTTTGTAAAGCATCCTTGGATATTGTTCCGGGGCACGTTGCACGCATGTTTGGCTTTAGATTATAAGCTGCATCCAAAATTGCATACTTATAGAGTACGTACATACTAGATTGGAGGAAGTTCGCACCGTTCGGCCGGTAAAGAAGTACACGCAACACCCCTACGTACTACGGCCGCCATCTTACAAACTTTACTCACTCGAACTATATATTCACCACGCCTGCACACATACCATGTATAATTCATATCTTGTACAATAACTGTACATCTCTGACGTATTAGTCCAAATTTTATTTTATATATTTACATTCATTCACATTTCATAATTTTTTTACATCTGTACATAGAGTCTTTAATCAATACATGTATATATTGAACAAATGGTGTTAGTTTTATGTAAGTTAATGTGTATATTTTTTGTAATTGATGTGTACTGCAACTGTGAGTGACTGAGCACCTAAGCATTTCACTCACCTGTGTTAATGTGACAAAGTGATTTGTTTAGATTATTTAGGGTTGTACGCAATAATAACATTTTTATTTTGTTTATCTTACTTACACTTGTAAACAGAGAACTCTCAGTTTTCCGCCGTCTTTCTTGTTTCTTCTTCTGCTTCAAATGCCTATGCAACTCCAGTTAAATTATGGGATACATTAGCGGACAGAAAGTGTGCATCGTTTCTACTGTTTCTCAAGTGGGTTGTTTTCTTCTCTTGTATCCTGTTGAGTCTTATTATTTATGTATTTATGTGTTTCTCATGTATTTGTCTCTATTATTGTATCTCCATGTATTTTTCTATTTTGTAAAGGATATTGTGAAAGGAGCTACAGTGCTTATAGACAGTCACTTTTCAGTCTTACAGCCTGAAATCAAAACTCACAACAAAGAAATCTTTCTCCAGCTTTATTTCCATATTTTGCCTTACAACATTCAAGCAATGAGAAAAAATGAAACGGTTCTAAAAATTAATTTAAAAAAAATGAAAAAGTAGAATAACATGGTTAAAAAAAGTCATCAGTCCCCTGATTCAGTACTTTGTAGAGCCACCTTTTGCTTTAATCACAGCCATGAGTCTGTTTGGATATGTCCCTACCAGCTTTGCACATCTTGATTGGGGAATATTTGCCCATTCTTCCTTGCAGATTGTTCGAGTTCAGTCAAATTTTGTGGGGACCGGCAATGCACTGCTCTCTTCAAGTTCATCTACAGATTTTCTATCGGATTTAGGTCAGGGCTCTGACTTGGCCACTGAAGGACATTTACCTTCCTATCCTTAAGCCACTGCTTTGTTTTTTGGCAGTGTGTTTAGGGTCATTGTCTTGCTGGACAATGAATCTCCTACCCATCTTCAGCTGTCTAGCAGTTCCTCAAGAATTTGGATGTACTTGGAAAATTCCATTTTCCCTTAAATCCTGAGCAATTGCCCAGTTCCTGCTGAAGAGAAACACCCCCATAACATAATGTTGCCACCACCGTGCTTCACAGTAGGTATGGTGTATTGTTGGTGGTGTGCGGTGTTTTGTTTTTGCCAAACATACCGCTTGGAGTTCAGTCCAAAAAGTTCAATCTTGGTCTCCTCTGACCATAAAACCTTTTGCCACGTCAGTAGACTCTTCCAAGTCTTTTTTGGCAAAGCGCAAACGAGACTCAGCATGGCACTTTTTTAGGAGTGGCTTCTTTCTTGCTACCCTGCCATACAGGCCAGCATTGTGTAAGGCGTGCGAGATTGTTGTCACATGCACAGGCCGACCAACCTCAGCCATACAGCCTTGTAGGTCCTTCAATGTTGCCATTGGCCTCTTGGTAGCTTCCCTGATCAATGTCCTCCTGGCTCGGTCATCCAGTTTGGAGGGACGGCCCGATCTTGGCAAGGTGTTGGTGGTGCCATACACTTTCCACTTCTTGATAATGCTCTGAACAGTACTCAGAGGGATAGATAAAGCTGCTGAAATCTTTTTGTATCCTTCTCCTAACTTGTGCCTGTCCACAACTCTATCACTGAGCTCTTTTGAAAGCACCTTTCCAAGCATGGTGTTACCATGCACTACTAGTATTGGACTCGTCAAGGAACAGCTGGTTTTATTCTGAAGTAAGCAAAACCAGTACCTGATGTCAGGTGTGGGCCAATTAGCCTGGTGTATGATCTGGAAGGTGATTGGTTTATAATGTTCACTCTAAGGGGCTGGTTACTTATCCAAACCAGGTATTTTACTAACTAAGTTATAATAATTTATCAGATTTTTTTTAAGTGTAATTTTCACTTTGATGAAAAGGGTTATAATGTGTAAATACAGCTGGAAAAAGTTAGACATAATTTCTTTTCATTTTCAGGGTATAATGTGACAAAAGGCAAGGATTTTGATAGGGTATGAAGACTTTCTATAGGCACTGTATATAGGTCCAACTTATTATAATTAATATTTAATTCTTGCTCTCTATTTTCAGACATCCCTTGTGTTTAAAGATGTTACATTAGAAATTACATTAGAAAATACGCTTCTGTTCATGTAGGCCTGTATTTTTATTTCACTGTGCAGAACTGACAAAATGGCAAAATTCTGTTTTGTATTTATGCTGTCAACAATTTTAATATTCAGGGAGTCACACATTTCTGTGTAAGTTTCTGTACACCTCTGCTATTGAATGTTTGCCCCACTTAATGATTTCAGATCATTAAGCAAAACGTATTACACAAAGAGAACTTTTTGAAAACCAATTGTATTTTTTACACCACTATAAATGAGATTTACTCAGCAAAAGTGATCTAAATGTATTATACCTTAATATAACAAGAACCATTTAGACTCCTCACAAAATGCACAAATGAATGTATTTTTTAAAAATTATTATTTAGTGTATTGAATTTGTTTAACATGTATCAGTTGTTTCCTTTTATTTAGATAAATGTATTCACAACTTTGTTTCATCTCTGTATGTGTTTTTTTTTTTTTTTTTTGTATATTTATTGTGTTCAACTAAAAATGTTTATTGTTTAATGAAAAGTATTGTATTCTCACCTGGTGCCTTGTGTCCTGAATGTCTGGACACACCATGTCCTTGATCAGGACATGACAGTTACTATATATAAATAAATTAAAATGTCAATAGTAACATGGGATTGTATAAAGATTCTTTTTTCGGAACCATTTTATCCTGGACAGTGTATAGGCGTGGTTCTGCTGTGACCGTGAGTGTTAATCGCACCCTGGACAAGACACTGGTCTATTACAGGTCATTGAACTTACACATTTACTTACTTATTTCTTGTGGTCATTGCAGCCAGTCCACCTTCTGCATGGTGAGGAAAGACACTAGATGAACATGCCAAACTCCACACGTACAGCGCCCTCTCGCCCAAAAAATGCAAAAGGTGGATTATAAGCTCTACACTACTTCTAAGTGTAAAGAAATGGGTAGGCGATGCCTTGCGATGCATTGACGCCTTATTAAAGTGACGCCTGAATGATGTTGACCCTGATCAGGATGAAGTGGTTATAAAAATGAAGACATATGCTGTATGTATGGATGAATAAAGACTTAAAATGTTTAAACACTGCTGTGGTGCCACCTAGTGTTTAAGATAAGAATAAAACGTATTTTATGACTTACACGAATTAAATCAATTAAATGTGCTTGTGTCTTCCATTGTGTACAGTTCTACTCTTGGGTAAGCTAGGCTTCTTGTTTAAGTATACTCTTTGCTTTAACTTGTAAGAATCTATCTTTGTAACTTTGACTAGTAACTTGCTTAACTGTGCTAGAATTTAACTTTGTAAAATTTTTAAGAAACTAAAGCTAGCTAGTCTTAAGTCCTAAGTTAGGTCTCTTGCTGCATTAATTTGTGTGGTTTGATGATTGGTGGTTGGTTTCAGGTGTCTATTGTTAGAAACCTAGCTGTGAATTGAGGGGCAGGGCTAAGCTTAGTATAAATTGAATATCCGCTACAGACGTTTACTATTGCTAAGTTTTAATGTCTGTCTGGTTTGTTTAATCTGTCTAACCCTTATTAACACAACTAATTTTGTGTAAGTACTAGCAGGTTCTGACATCTGTTTCATTTATCAAACTTTTCTCAGCATGTGCTACTCAATCATTCCTGTGCTCATATCTCACAGATCCAGCAGACATCAGAAGTCACATCACAGGAACAGCAACGCCAGCGACCTCATCTACCCCCAACTGTTGCAACAGACTCAAACAGTGGTGGTAGTTGGGGTCTGGAACTGTCAATCAGCCGTCCAGAAAGCTGACTTTATCTCAGCTTATGCACTTTCTCACAGCCTTGACTTCCTGGCACTGACTGAGACATGGATCACCACCGAGAACTCAGCAACACCAGCAGCCTTATCCTCTGCCTACACCTTCTCTCATACACCGAGAGGATCTGGCAGGGGTGGTGGTACAGGTTTGCTCCTGAGCAGGAAATGGCACTTCACTCCTGTGAATGTCATTTCATCTTTTGCATTTCATGCTATTACTGTTACTTTTCCAATTACTCTTCATATCATTGTCATCTACAGACCACCTGGCTCATTGGGAGACTTTATAGAAGAGCTGGATGTTCTTCTGAGTTTCTTCCCTTCAGATGGAACTCCTCTGACTCTTCTTGGTGACTTTAATCTCCCTACACTTCAGTCCTCCTGTCTTCTTCCTCTTCTTTCATCTTTTGACCTCCTCTTTAACCACAGCCCTCCGACACACAAAGGAGGCAATCTTCTGGACCTGGTCTTCAGCCGTCCATCTCCTGCTCTTGACCTCATCATCACCCCACTTCACCTCTCCGACCATCACTTTGTGTCCTTCTCTCTCTATCTCCCAACTCTTCCTACCTCCAACCACACTTTCACCCTTAAAACACGCCCTAATCTTCACTCTTTATCTTCCTCCTTGCTGAGCTCCAACATCCTAACTTCACTACCTAACCCTGACATGCTTGCTACCCTTCCACTCAACTCCGCAACTAATACTCTACTCTCTTCTCTTTCAACATCCCTTGATCAGCTCTGTCCTCCTACCCTCAAACGAGGAAAACCTTCTCACCCTGCTCCTTGGCTTTCAGATGCACTGCAGAGCAACAGAAGAGAATTAAGGGCAGCTGAGAGAAAGTGGAGGAAATCTAAGCTCAGTGTTGATCTCCACTCCTACCACGATCTGCTGTCCAGGTTCTCATCCGACATGACCGCTGCAAAAACATCTTTTTACAAAGCCAAGCTTGAACAATCTGCTGCTGACCCATGTAAGCTTCATGCTATATTTTCCTCTCTTCTAAACCCTCCTCCTCCCCCACCTGCCTCTCTCACTGCTACTGACTTTTCAACATTCTTTGAGGACAAGATTGACAAAATCAATCAATCCTTCTCTACGACTGACCCACTTTCAACTGACCCTCAACCCACCAACACACTCACCAGCTTTACCTTACTCACCATGGACGAGGTTACACAGCTCCTCATCCAGCAATCCCACGACATGCACCCTTGACCCTATACCATCCACCATCCTTAAAGACATCTCACAGGACCTAATCCCCTTCATCACACCCATCATCAACAACTCCCTGACATCAGGCGTTGTCCCTACTGCTTTTAAGAAGGCTCAGGTCATCCCCCTCCTTAAGAAACCTACACTAGACACTACAGACATTAACAACTACAGACCTGTCTCACTCCTCTCTTTTCTATCCAAAATTCTTGAACGTGCTGTCTATAACCAACTATCTGCCTTTCTTACTCAGAATGACCTCCACGATCCGTACCAGTCTGGCTTCAAGGCAGCGCATTCTACGGAAACAGCTCTTGTAGCTGTTACTGAGAAGCTTCATGCAGCCAAACTGTCATCTGTCCTTATTCTTCTTGACCTCTCTGCAGCCTGTGACACAGTGAATCACAGCATTTTCCTGTCCACTCTCTCCAACCCTGGAGTAACAGGTTCAGCATGGCAATGGATGACCTCCTACCTCAAAGGGCGCTCTTACCAAGTGTCATGGATGGGATCCATATCTCCCCCATGCACTCTCTCAACCGGTGTTCCTCAGGGCTCTGTACTTGGCCCACTTCTTTTCTCTATCTACACCCGCTCTCTGGGCAAGGTCATAGCCTCCCATGGCTTCTCCTACCACTCCTATGCAGATGATACTCAGCTCGTTCTGTCATTTCCTCCTTCAGACACACAAGTCTCAGCTCACATCTCAGCATGTCTGCGAGATATCTCACAATGGATGTCGGCTCATCATCTAAAACTCAATCCCAGCAAGACAGAGATGTTGCTCATTCCCGGAGATCAATCTCCAACCCAGGACCTAGTCATCTCTCTTGATGACTCCTAGATCAGACCATCTGATAAGGTAAGAAGCCTTGGTGTCGTCCTGGATAACCAGCTGACCTTCTCTCCTTATATAGCCAACATGACAACATCGTGCCAGTTCCTCCTCTTCAACATCAGGAAGATTCGACCATTTCTCTCCAGGGAAGCTACCCAGAATCTGGTTTAATCACTTGTAATCTCACGGTTGGACGACTGCAACTCCCTCCTGGCAGGAGCTCCCATGTCCACGATTAAACCCTTGCAGCTCATTCAAAATGCAGCTGCACGTCTGGTTTTTAACCAACCTAAACACTGCCACATCATCACCCCACTGCTGCCACATCATCACCCCACTGCTGCCACAATATCACCCCACTGCTGCCACAATATCACCCCACTGCTGCCACATCACCCCACTGCTGCCACAATATCACCCCACTGCTGCCACAATATCACCCCACTGCTGCCACATCATCACCCCACTGCTGCCACATCACCCCACTGCTGAGTTCTCTTCACTGGCTTCCTGTAGCTGCACACGTTCAGTTTAAAACACTGACGCTCACCTACAAAGCCAAAAATAGACCAGCTCTAAACTACCTTCGTGGTCTAATCAAACCCCACTCTGTACCACGCAACCTCCGAGCCTCTAGTCTCGCTCGACTTGATCCTCCACCCAGGAGTAAAGGAAGACGAGCATCAAGGCTCTTCTTTGTTCTGGCACCCAAGTGGTGGAACAAACTTCCTCTGTCTGTCCGAACATCTGAGTCTTCTGCTGTCTTTAAATATTGATTAAAAACCTTCATCACCTTTTTACTAAGCATTTAAGCTGACGTACTTATTTACTAAAATTTTTTCATTTCCAAAAAGAAACAAAAAAAACACTTTGGTTCTAACAGTTTTCAGCAGATTTGTGTTCTTCAACAGTTGTTTACTAAAGCTTGAGAAATGAAATGTTTACTATGGAAGCACTTCTGTAAGTCTCTCTGGATAAGAGCGTCTGCTAAATGCAGAAAATGTAAATTTAAATATTGCTGCAATATATTGTTATCTTTACATGTTATTTGTGTAATTTGTGCAGTACATCATTCTAGATTTATTATTAAATATTTACAATAATTTACAGGCAGCATTTACAGTAAATATACTGAAAACTACTGAAAGCCCTTCAGTGCACAAGAGGTTCCAGTACTGCAGTGAAAAAATAATTGCAATTAATAGTACAATAAAAACTAAGACGTTGTCTTTACAAAACTTAATGTTACACAAAACAAACACTAGAATTTGCTTTTTATTTCCTCTTTTATTTAAACAGTGTGAATTTAGTTTTTGTTTTAAACACAAACAGACATATTCAACAATTTCTTCTAACAAACCCCCGAGATTGTTGCCAGTGTTTGTGAACATTTAGAATTGTATGCATAAAATTAACCTAAAATAACATCAGATTTTAATTCAAGTCCTTAAAATACTACAAAAGAAAAAAAATAATATATGTGAAGAAGAAAAATCCAATCATGCATTGCGGTTTCTTGTATTATACTGTAATCTAAAGCACGTCCATATTTGCCCAAATATTTACAGTTTAATAGTGTAAATTATGTAAATACAAACGTATTTTACTGTGAAATATTTACTGAAATTTTACAGCAATTTTCTACAGTGTATCTGACTGTGATGTTTCTTTTTTACCTCTGGTATTAGGAATATACAATCAGGGTGGCACAGTGGGGGGTGACACCATCCTTTTCTGTGAATCTAAAGAGATTCTTCTCTGGACTAAAGGTGGAGACAGAAGAGTGCTGATCATGAGTTTTCGAGATGGAGAAAGCACCAATCACATGAGAGACGACAGATACAGTTTATTACTTGATTCATTTCTTCATATAAATAATCTTACTCTATCAGACTCTGGGATTTATTCATGTAATAATGATCCAGTGTGGAATCTCACTGTAACTCCATTACAAGGTGGGTGAACGTCTGTGAAAATGTCACTTGTAAGAACTGATGGTCTGTAACCAAAGTTTCAGGACAGATTTTATACAGGACAGTGACATAAATGTATTTCCTACAGGTTCAATCCCATCAACCCCTGCCTGGATTCCAGAGGAGGAGGAAGATAAACAAAAAGGTAAACACATCTGTAAATGATTATTGTTGTAGTGTTTTGTTAATGTTCATTATTATACATATTGATTTTAGATTAAGTTGAAGGTAAACATGAAGGTAGCTGAATGTGTAAATTCTCACATGTTTTTTCTTATAAGAGATGATTCAGTGTGTGATTTATGTGTGTTTATTACACAGATGAGCATTTTTGTTTTTCTGTGAAATGAAGAATCACTTCCAGTCTGGATTCTGCTAAAGAAGTGGCGAGCAAGTCTTTACAAACAAAAAAAATCTACTTAATTTAGTCATATCCAATGACCTTTTTCACTCCCTCTACCTCCACTTCTGACCGAGGAGAGCTGTTCTGTGTTTTCTTTAACTTATTTTATAATAAATGTATTCTGAATTTAGAGCTGGACAAGGTTACATGTTAAAGAGACAACATTCTTCCTTTTCTTCTTTCTCTTCTTTTTTTCAGCTGTTAAGTGCTGAGTGTAACTGTGTTTTGTCAATAATAATAATAATTATTATTAATAATTATTGTATTATTATTGTTGCTGCTGTTATAGTTTTATTAGTAGTAATATTAGCATTATTATCATCTTTATTATAATTCCCTTTACTTTTTAAAATAAATGTCATTATAAATTGTTCCTGATTGATTTGAGATGGATTTAAATAAATGTGACTTGTCTTTACTTGTTGATTGTTGTATCTGCTGTAGTGTGTGATGATGTCCTGTAATAGGTTGTCCATGGTGTACTCCTGATTTGTACCCGGTGTTTGTAGGTGCCAGTTGGTGAAAGTAAATTTAATTTAATTAAAATCATTTTATAACGTTTTTGTTTACAGCATTTGAGTTTATACAGTTAACTGACTGTTTACAGAAATAAGTAAGATAGTAAATAATACAGATTCATATCTACATTAGTTTAATTAATGGTTATTATACAGTTGAGCTTTTTATCACACTGTGTAATGAAGAATCTCATCCATCCAGTCTGGATCCTCTCCTCCACTTCATGCTCTTCAGAACTTGTTTCTTCTGTGTGGCCAATTTTTACTGTAACGTCCTGATGTGACATGCCCACTTGTTCAGCAGAGGGAGACGCAGTACGACACAAGTTTAGTTTTATAGGATCTCTGTATTATTGTTCCGCTGTAAAAAAAAAAAAAAGGAGGTTTATTAAGACGTGGTTTAATAAGTTGGTGTAGAAGAAATTCAGTGGCCTGTACAGAGCCCTGACCTTCACCCTGATTAAACAATCAATTGTGACATCAGTGACAAAACTGACAAAGGGACTAAATTAGCACAAAAAGTCCTTTAGCTGTCAGAGGAAACAGGCACGTTCTGATAGCCCATACCAGGTTCTTCCTTTACTGCCAGCCATGTTGTGAAATGTCCTCGCTACTAAATATTCCACAGTCGACCGTCAGTGCTATTATAACACAGTGGAAGCGATTGGGAACGACAGCAACTCAGCCATGAAGTAAAATGACAGAGGGTCAGCGGATGCTGAGGCGCATAATGCTCAGGGTCAATCGCTACAGACCTCCAAACGTCATGTGGCCTTCAGATCAGCTGAAGAACAGTGTGTAGAGCTTCATGGACTGGGTTTCCATGGCCGAGCAGCTGCATTCAAGCCTTACATCACCAAGCGCAATGCAAAGCGTCAGATGCAGTGGTGTAAAGCACGCCGCCACTGGACTCTAGAGCAGTGGAGATGTGTCTCTGTCTGGCAATCTGATGGACGAGTCTGGGTTTGGTGGTTGCCAGGAGAACGGTACCTGTCTGACTACATTGTGCCGAGTGTAGAGTGTGGTGGAGGGTGGGGGTTATGGTGTGGGGGTGTTTTTCAGGAGTCGGGCTCGGCCCCTTAGTTCCAGTGAAAGGAACTCTTAATACTTCAGCGTACCAAGAAATTTTGGACAATTTCATGCTCCCAACTTTGTGGGAACAGTTTGGGGATGGCCCCCTTCCTGTTCCAACATGACTGCACACCAGTGCACAAAGCAAGGTTCATAAAGACGTGGATAAGCCAGTTTGGTGTGAAAGAACTTGACTGACCTCAACCCGATAGAACACCTTAAGTCTGACCTTACAAATTTGCTTCTGGAAGAATGGTCAAAACTTCCCATAAACACACTCCTAAACCTTGTGGAAAGCCTTCCCAGAAGAGTTGAAGCTGTTATAGCTGTAAAGGGTGGCGACATCATATTAAACCCTGTGGATTAAGAATGGGAGTCACTCAAGTTCATACGCGTGTGAAGGCAGACGAGCGAATACTTTTGGCAGTATAGTGTAGCTGAAATGACAATAAAGTAGAGTGACCATATTTTTTTTTTTTTTTTTTTTTTTTAAAAGAGGACGCCTGGTTCGGGGAAGGAGGGGGGGGGGGGTGATGTTGTTGGTGACACCATGGTAATGTGTATGGGGTCGAGGTTTAAATAGTTGACAAATGAGTCAATAACCATCCAGCTGTGTTACTGAACTTTAATAAATACAGCTGCTTTTTATAGTCAGATAATCTCATTCCTTCACATTCAGCGTTAAGACCTAAACAATAATAACAACAAATTAAAAAACAGTCGTCACCTATAAATAAAAATCCCTTTATTTTGTAGTTTCTTTGATGTATTGTACAATCGTATCAGCCGACTTATTAGGAGTGTTTTTAACTTTAATTGGATTTACTTTAATTACTTGCTCCTATCAGTAGAAACCCAGCAGTAAGATGTGTCTTCTAGTGCTTGCTGAGCAATTTCCACAGAATGCAGCAGCATCACGGTGTTGATGTAGTGATGGGAATTATGGCTCTTTGAAGGGAGTCGGATCTTTTGGCTCGGTTCCTTTTAAAGAGCCGTTCAAAAAATGACTCTTCATTCTTTTATTTCAGGCAGCAGGAGGCGCTACTTAGTAACTATAAGACCCGGATATTAATATCAATGATGAACAATCATGCAAAATTTGCTACCTTGCCCTAAACGTAGGTCTAATTCAAACAACACGTAAATGAGAAAAAAAGATTTATTTCAAAAGTATACGAATTGACAACAAGTATATTTTAATAACATTAGTTAAAAAAAAGTTTTAAATTAATGCAAATAAATGAAGTTTGTATCATCTGTTGTATGACTTGTAGACAAACTAGGCTTACGTTTCAAACATATTTTTGTATTTGAATTTTAACAATAAACAGCTCTTATTATGACTGATTAATTCCCTCTACTGATGTGAAGCTGAATGGGTGGATTACAGCCAAAATAATACATATATATATATATATATATATATATATATACAGGGGTTGGACAAAATAACTGAAACACCTGTCATTTTAGTGTGGGAGGTTTCATGGCTAAATTGGACCAGTCTGGTGGCCAATCTTCATTAATTGCACATTGCACCAGTAAGAGCAGAGTGTGAAGGTTCAATTAGCAGGGTAAGAGCACAGTTTTGCTCAAAATATTGCAATGCACACAACATTATGGGTGACATACCAGAGTTCAAAAGAGGACAAATTGTTGGTGCACGTCTTGCTGGCGCATCTGTGACCAAGACAGCAAGTCTTTGTGATGTATCAAGAGCCACGGTATCCAGGGTAATGTCAGCATACCACCAAGAAGGACAAACCACATCCAACAGGATTAACTGTGGACGCAAGAGGAAGCTGTCTGAAAGGGATGTTCGGGTGCTAACCCGGATTGTATCCAAAAAACATAAAACCTTGGCTGCCCAAATCACGGCAGAATTAAATGTGCACCTCAACTCTCCTGTTTCCACCAGAACTGTCCGTCGGGAGCTCCACAGGGTCAATATACACGGCCGGGCTGCTATAGCCAAACCTTTGGTCACTCGTGCCAATGCCAAACGTCGGTTTCAATGATGCAAGGAGCGCAAATCTTGGGCTGTGGACAATGTGAAACATGTATTGTTCTCTGATGAGTCCACCTTAACTGTTTTCCCCACATCCGGGAGAGTTACGGTGTGGAGAAGCCCCAAAGAAGCGTACCACCCAGACTGTTGCATGCCCAGAGTGAAGCATGGGGGTGGATCAGTGATGGTTTGGGCTGCCATATCATGGCATTCCCTTGGCCCAATACTTGAGCTAGATGGGCGCGTCACTGCCAAGGACTACCGAACCATTCTGGAGGACCATGTGCATCCAATGGCGGTGCCGTGTATCAGGATGACAATGCACCAATACACACAGCAAGACTGGTGAAAGATTGGTTTGATGAACATGAAAGTGAAGTTGAACATCTCCCATGGCCTGCACAGTCACCAGATCTAAATATTATTGAGCCACTTTGGTGTGTTTTGGAGAAGTGAGTCAGGAAACGTTTTCCTCCACCAGCATCACATAGTGACCTGGCCACTATCCTGCAAGAAGAATGGCTTAAAATCCCTCTGACCACTGTGCAGGACTTGTATATGTCATTTCCAAGACGAATTGACGCTGTATTGGCCGCAAAAGGAGGCCCTACACCATACTAATAAATTATTGTGGTCTAAAACCAGGTGTTTCAGTTATTTTGTCCAACCCCTATATACATACATATATATATATATATATATATAGGGCTGTCAAACGATTAAAATTTTTAATCGCGATTAATCTCAGAATTTCATATAGTTAATCGCGATTAATCTCAGAATTTCATATAGTTAATCGCGATTAATCACATTTTTTAAAAAAAAAGAAGAAAACAAGGATTTTTAAGTGAAATGTTACAATTAAATTGGTGAACACATTTTATGCTAAATGTACTTATGTTAAAAACTGCTGGGACAAGAGAAAACTGTAAGGTTGTTTTATTCACTCACATAATACCCTTGACTTCGTATAAATGTCAGATTGTAGGTTAAAATTTCTCCATCAGCAAACATTGTAGATCAGCGGTGCTTTAGGTGGGATAAGGTGAAGTTATTGTAACAGACTTTTCTGTGGTTGTATCAATGGTTTGATGGACGTTTCTACACAAAGTGAGTGTGTTTTGACCCTTTGGGGCTTCCATAGTTCATGGAATAGCATGCTTGGCTAATGACTCTAGCTGTCCGCTATTCGGTACCGTAACAGAAGTAGTAATAAATTGTTAAATGCTCCCGACAACTTGTAAATATACCGTGTATTTATTTCTTTATTAAGAAAGTGCTACGACGCTATGACGCTCGGTTACATTTGAGAAATGCCCCACACTTTGAGAAACGCCGTATTAATGAGAGATGCCGTGCACGGTCAAGTCTCAACATGAACTACGGATGACTCGCAGAGCCAAATAGAATTTGCGTTAACGGCACAATTTTTTTTTATCGCGTTAAATTGAGATCGCGTTAATGCGTTATTATCGCGTTAACTTCGACAGCCCTAATATATATATACAGTGTATCACAAAAGTGAGTACACCCCTCACATTTCTGCAGATATTTAAGTATATCTTTTCATGGGACAACACTGACAAAATGACACTTTGACACAATGAAAAGTAGTCTGTGTGCAGCTTATATAACAGTGTAAATTTATTCTTCCCTCAAAATAACTCAATATACAGCCATTAATGTCTAAACCACCGGCAACAAAAGTGAGTACACCCCTTAGTGAAAGTTCCTGAAGTGTCAATATTTTGTGTGGCCACCATTATTTCCCAGAACTGCCTTAACTCTCATGGGCATGGAGTTTACCAGAGCTTCACAGGTTGCCACTGGAATGCTTTTCCACTCCTCCATGACGACATCACGGAGTCGGCGGATATTCGAGACTTTGCGCTCCTCCACCTTCCGCTTGAGGATGCCCCAAAGATGTTCTATTGGGTTTAGGTCTGGAGACATGCTTGGCCAGTCCATCACCTTTACCCTCAGCCTCTTCAATAAAGCAGTGGTCGTCTTAGAGGTGTGTTTGGGGTCATTATCATGCTGGAACACTGCCCTGCGACCCAGTTTCCGGAGGGAGGGGATCATGCTCTGCTTCAGTATTTCACAGTACATATTGGAGTTCATGTGTCCCTCAATGAAATGTAACTCCCCAACACCTGCTGCACTCATGCAGCCCCAGACCATGGCATTCCCACCACCATGCTTGACTGTAGGCATGACACACTTATCTTTGTACTCCTCACCTGATTGCCGCCACACATGCTCGAGACCATCTGAACCAAACAAATTAATCTTGGTCTCATCAGACCATAGGACATGGTTCCAGTAATCCATGTCCTTTGTTGACATGTCTTCAGCAAACTGTTTGCGTGCTTTCTTGTGTAGAGACTTCAGAAGAGGCTTCCTTCTGGGGTGACAGCCATGCAGACCAATTTGATGTAGTGTGCGGCGTATGGTCTGAGCACTGACAGGCTGACCCCCCACCTTTTCAATTTCTGCAGCAATGCTGACAGCACTCCTGCGCCTATCTTTCAAAGACAGCAGTTGGATGTGACGCTGAGCACGTGCACTCAGCTTCTTTGGATGACCAACGCGAGGTCTGTTCTGAGTGGACCCTGATCTTTTAAAACGCTGGATGATGTTGGCCATTGTGCTGCAGCTCAGTTTCAGGGTGTTGGCAATCTTCTTGTAGCCTTGGCCATCTTCATGTAGCGCAACGATTTGTCTTTTAAGATCCTCAGAGAGTTCTTTGCCATGAGGTGCCATGTTGGAACTTTCAGTGACCAGTATGAGAGAGTGTGAGAGCTGTACTACTAAATTGAACACACCTGCTCCCTATGCACACCTGAGACCTAGTAACACTAATGAGTCACATGACATTTTGGAGGGAAAATGACAAGCAGTGCTCAATTTGGACATTTAGGGGTGTAGTCTCTTAGGGGTGTACTCACTTTTGTTGCCGGTGGTTTAGACATTAATGGCTGTATATTGAGTTATTTTAAGAGAAGAATAAATTTACACTGTTATATAAGCTGCACACAGACTACTTTTCATTGTGTCAAAGTGTCATTTTGTCAGTGTTGTCACATGAAAAGATATACTTAAATATCTGCAGAAATGTGAGGGGTGTACTCACTTTTGTGATACACTGTATATATATACAGTGTATCACAAAAGTGAGTACACCCCTCACATTTCTGCAAATATTTTATTATATCTTTTCATGGGACAACACTATAGAAATAAAACTTGGATATAACTTAGAGTAGTCAGTGTACAACTTGTATAGCAGTGTAGATTTACTGTCTTCTGAAAATAACTCAACACACAGCCATTAATGTCTAAATGGCTGGCAACATAAGTGAGTACACCCCACAGTGAACATGTCCAAATTGTGCCCAAAGTGTCAATATTTTGTGTGACCACCATTATTATCCAGCACTGCCTTAACCCTCCTGGGCATGGAATTCACCAGAGCTGCACAGGTTGCTACTGGAATCCTCTTCCACTCCTCCATGATGACATCACGGAGCTGGTGGATGTTAGACACCTTGAACTCCTCCACCTTCCACTTGAGGATGCGCCACAGGTGCTCAATTGGGTTTAGTCCATCACCTTTACCTTCAGCTTCCTCAGCAAGGCAGTTGTCATCTTGGAGGTTGTGTTTGGGGTCGTTATCCTGTTGGAAAACTGCCATGAGGCCCAGTTTTCGAAGGGAGGGGATCATGCTCTGTTTCTGGATGTCACAGTACATGTTGGAATTCATGTTTCCCTCAATGAACTGCAGCTCCCCAGTGCCAGCAACACTCATGCAGCCCAAGACCATGATGCTACCACCACCATGCTTGACTGTAGGCAAGATACAGTTGTCTTGGTACTTCTCACCAGGGCGCCGCCACACATGCTGGACACCATCTGAGCCAAACAAGTTTATCTTGGTCTCGTCAGACCACAGGGCATTCCAGTAATCCATGTTCTTGGACTGCTTGTCTTCAGCAAACTGTTTGCGGGCTTTCTTGTGCGTCAGCTTCCTTCTGGGATGACGACCATGCAGACCGAGTTGATGCAGTGTGCGGCGTATGGTCTGAGCACTGACAGGCTGACCTCCCACGTCTTCAACCTCTGCAGCAATGCTGGCAGCACTCATGTGTCTATTTTTTAAAGCCAACCTCTGGATATGACGCCGAACACGTGGACTCAACTTCTTTGGTCGACCCTGGCGAAGCCTGTTCCGAGTGGAACCTGTCCTGGAAAACCGCTGTATGATTTTGGCCACCATGCTATAGCTCAGTTTCAGGGTGTTAGCAATCTTCTTATAGCCCAGGCCATCTTTGTGGAGAGCAACAATTCTATTTCTCACATCCTCAGAGAGTTCTTTGCCATGAGGTGCCATGTTGAATATCCAGTGGCCAGTATGAGAGAATTGTACCCAAAACACCAAATTTAACAGCCCTGCTCCCCATTTACACCTGGGACCTTGACACATGACACCAGGGAGGGACAACGACACATTTGGGCACAATTTGGACATGTTCACTGTGGGGTGTACTCACTTATGTTGCCAGCTATTTAGACATTAATGGCTGTGTGTTGAGTTATTTTCAGAAGACAGTAAATCTACACTGCTATACAAGTTGTACACTGACTACTCTAAGTTATATCCAAGTTTCATGTCTATAGTGTTGTCCCATTAAAAGATATAATGAAATATTTGCAGAAATGTGAGGGGTGTACTCACTTTTGTGATACACTGTGTATATATATATATATATATATATATATATATATATATATATTTACATTTACATTTTCAGCATTTAGCAGACGCTCTTATCCAGAGCGACTTACAGAAGTGCTTCTATAGTGAACATTTCATTCCTTAAGTTTAGATAGACAACAGTCGAAGAACACAAATCTGCTAAAACCTGTTAGAACCAAAGTGCCTTTTTTTTTTTTTTTTTTTTTTTTTTTTTTTTGGAAATGAAAAAGAATGGAACAAAGTGTTAGTAAATAAGTACAAATCAGCCTAAGTGTTTAGTAAAAAGGTGGGTTTTTAATCGTTTTTTAAAGACAGCAAGAGACTCAGATGTTCGGACAGACAGAGGAAGTTCATTCCACCACTTCGGCGCTAGAACAGAGAACATCCTTGATGCTTGTCTTCCTTTAGTCCTGGATGGGGGCTCAAGTCGAGCGAGACTAGAGGCTCGGAGGTTGCGTGGTACAGAGCGGGGTTTGATTAGGCCACAAAGGTAGCTTGGGGCTGGTCCATTTTTGGCTTTGTAGGCGAGCGTCAGTGTTTTAAACTGAATGCGTGCAGTTACAGGAAGCCAGTGAAGAGAACGTAGCAGTGGGGTGATGTGGCAGTGTTTAGGTTGGTTAAAAACCAGACGTGCAGCTGCATTTTGAATGAGCTGTAAGGGTTTAATCGTGGACATGGGAGCTCCAGCCAGAAGGGAGTTGCAGTAGTCCAACCGAGAGATTACAAGTGATTGCACCAGAATCTGGGTAGCTTCCCTAGAGAGAAAGGGACGAATCTATCTGATGTTGTACAGGAGGAACCGGCATGATCTTGTCATGTTGGCTATATGAGGAGAGAATGTCAGCTGGTTATCAAGGACAACACCAAGACTTCTTACCTTATCAGATGGTCTGATCTGGTAGTCATCCAGAGAAATTACTAGGTCCTGGTTTGGAGACTGATCTCCAGGAATGAGCAACATCTCTGTCTTGCTGGGATTAAGTTTCAGATGATGAGCTGACATCCATTGTGAGATATCTTGCAGACATGCTGAGATGCGAGCTGAGACTTGCGCGTCAGGAGGAAATGACAGAATGAGCTGAGTGTCATCTGCATAGGAGTGGTAGGAGAAGCCATGGGAGGCTATGACCTTGCCCAGAGAGCGGGTGTAGATAGAAAAAAGAAGTGGGCCAAGTACAGAGCCCTGAGGAACACCGGTTGAGAGAGTGCATAGGGGAGATATGGATCCCCTCCATGACACTTGGTAGGAGCGCCCTTCCAGGTAGGAGGCCATCCATTGCCATGCTGAACCTGTTACTCCAAGGTTGGAGAGAGTGGTCAGGAGAATGCTGTGATTCACTGTGTTGAAGGCTGCAGAGAGGTCAAGAAGAATAAGGACAGATGACAGTTTGGCTGCTTTGGCTGCATGAAGCTTCTCAGTAACCGCTACAAGAGCTGTTTCCGTAGAATGTGCTGCCTTGAAGCCAGACTGGTACGGATCGTGGAGGTCATTCTGAGTGAGAAAGGCAGATAGTTGGTTATAGACAGCACGTTCAAGAATTTTGGATAGAAAAGAGAGGAGTGAGACAGGTCTGTAGTTGTTGATGTCTGTAGTGTCTAGTGTAGGTTTCTTAAGAAGGGGGATGACCTGAGCCTTCTTAAAAGCAGTACGGACAACGCCTGATGTCAGGGAGTTGTTGATGATGGGTGTGATGAAGGGGATTAGGTCCTGTGAGATGTCTTTGAGGATGGTGGATGGTATAGGGTCGAGTGTGCATGTAGTGGGATTGCTGGATGAGAGGGGCTGTGTAACCTCGTCCATGGTGAGTGGGGTGAAGCTGGTGAGTGTGTTGGTGGGTTGAGGGTCAGTTGAAAGTGGGTCAGTCGGAGAGAAGGATTGATTGATTTTGTCGATCTTGTCCTGAAAGAATGTTGAAAAGTCAGTAGCAGTGAGAGAGGCAGAAGGGGGAGGAGGAGGAGGGTTTAAAAGAGAGGAAAAGATAGCATGAAGCTTACATGGGTCAGCAGCAGATTGTTCAAGCTTGGCTTTGTAAAAAGATGTTTTTGCAGCAGTCACGTCAGATGAGAACCTGGACAGCAGATCGTGGTAGGAGTGGAGATCACCACTGAGCTTAGATTTCCTCCACTTTCTCTCAGCTGCCCTTAATTCTCTTCTGTTGCTGCGCATTGCATCTGAAAGCCAAGGAGCAGGGTGAGAAGGTTTTCCTAGTTTGAGGGTAGGAGGACAGAGCTGATCGAGGGATGTTATAAGAGAAGAGAGTAGAGTATTAGTTGCGGAGTTGAGTGGAAGGGTAGCAAGCATGTCAGGGTTAGGTAGTGAAGTTAGGATGTTGGAGATTAGCAGGGAGGAAGATAAAGAGTAAAGATTGGGGCGTGTTGTAAGGGTGAAAGTGTGGTTGGAGGTAGGAAGAGTTGGGAGACAGAGAGAGAAAGACACAAAGTGATGGTCAGAGAGGTGGAGTGGGGTGACAGTGAGGTCCAGAACAGAAGCTGGACGGCTGAAGACCAGGTCCAGAAGATTGCCTCCTTTGTGTGTCGGAGGGCTGTGGTTAAAGAGGAGGTCGAAAGATGAAAGAAGAGGAAGAAGACAGGAGGACTGAAGTGTAGGGAGATTAAAGTCACCAAGAAGAGTCAGAGGAGTTCCATCTGAAGGGAAGAAACTCAGAAGAACATCCAGCTCTTCTATGAAGTCTCCCAGTGTGCCAGGTGGTCTGTAAATGACAATGATATGAAGAGTAATCGGAAAAGTAACAGTAATAGCATGAAATTCAAAAGATGAAATGTTAAGGTGAGAAATATTCACAGTAGTGAATTGCCATTTCCTGGTCAGGAGCAAACCTGTACCACCACCCCTACCAGATCCTCTCGGTGTATGAGAGAAGGTGTAGGCAGAGGATAAGGCTGCTGGTGTTGCTGAGTTCTCGGTGGTGATCCATGTCTCAGTCAGTGCCAGGAAGTCAAGGCTGTGAGAAAGTGCAAAAGCTGAGATAAAGTCAGCTTTCTGGACGGCTGATTGACAGTTCCAGACCCCACCTACCACCACTGTTTGAGACTGTTGTAACAGTTGAGGGTAGATGAGGTTGCTGGGCTTGCTGTTCCTGTAATGTGACCTCTGATGTCTGCAGGGTCTGTGAGATATAAGCACAGGAATAATTGAGTAGCACATGCTGAGAAAAAGTTTGATAGATTAAACAATGTCAGAGACTGATAGTACTTACCCAAGTTAGTTTAGATTAGTAGAAAAAACCTAGTGATAGAGAAGACCAGCCGCTACAGACGGTACGAGATTTAATTTTATACTAAGCTTAGCCCTGCCCCTCAATTCACACCTAGGCCTCTAACAAAAGGCACCTGAAGCCACTTTAACCAATCAGCAAAACACAGATTAATGCATCAACAGACTATTTAACAATAGTTAAATGCTACTTAAATGCTACTTCAATTCTAGCAATGTTAATAATCAAAGTTACAAAGATAGAGTCTAGAACAAGTTACAGCAAAAAATATACACTTTAACCAGAAGCTTACCTTACCCAGGAATACAAATGAACACTATAAAAGTTACAAGCATATATATATTACGGCTCCCAGAGGAGCGACTCGGTTCTTTTCGTTCATTTTAAAGAGCCGTTCAATAGAATCGGATCATTCGCGAACTACTCATCACTAAGATGCACTCCTAAAAAAACCTAAAAACAAACCAATGCAAAAACATACACGCAGAATAGCGAGTGCAGACTAGAAAAGCTGAATCCCGGACATTTTTAGTGATTTAAAAAAATGTTTAGGTCTCAAAAACAGGACATGTTTTTTCTGCCAGGTTGCCACTGTTGGGCCCTTGAGCAAGGCCCTTAACCCTCAATTGCTCAGACTGTGTACTGTAACTGTAATGTAAGTCGCTTTGGATAAAAGGTGTCTGCTAAATGCCAAAAATGTAAATGTAATGTAAATATTTTGAAAATAAATTATATCTAAATTATTTAAATGAAAACCTTTTGCATTTCAGCTTTGAGTTTTTCTTTTCTTTCTTTAACGGGACCTTGTGTAAAACTCATAAAAGCAGTTTCATTCAACTTGAATGCAAAGAAATACTTTACATGTTAAACATTTTATGCTTAATTTTTGGTGCAGCCAGGGTTTCTGCACCTCTGAAAGCTGGTGCTATCACTACTCACCACTGGCAAGTGCTCTGCCCCACTGCATCTAACATCTTGGCTCAGAATCACTTGACTTCCTATCACTATCCTGTTGATATTTATCCTCGCTTCTCTCAACACTGCAGTCACTATCATCTAGGAATTTAAGCACCTCATCTACTGTCAGCCCTTAACATACACAAAAAAGATATGTACAGCACGAAAAATGCAAAAAGTAATACTGATACACATCTTCTAATTCATTGTTAGCATGACATACTAGACAACATTCAATACGTTAAATCCAAATGTCCAGATAGCTGGACATAAAACATTTGCTCGAAATTTAAGTATGTGTAAATACATATTCATTGCTTATATCATTACCAATCATTACAAAAACTACATCATCAAAAAAATACATCATTTCTAAAACACTTTGGTTGTATGTGCATATTAATAGATAAAAACTTATGTTTTGTTTGGTCATGCAGACGACAAGCGCCTTTCTCAACAGCCGCCATCTAAAAAGCTGCAAGCCGCAAGCTAAAAAAAATTCTCAATGTCTTTGACCAACCAGTAGAAAGCCAGAGTTGTGTTAGAGCATCTAAAAGTGAGTGTGACAAAATAAAACTTCCTGTCGAGTTATAAAATCAAGTCAGCAATGGTCGTGTAGTGTGAACGTGGCATAACTCAGCAGCATGAATAAACTCAATAAAGAACTGTTTTGTACAAGTTTTATTTTGATTTAAATATACACACTTTATTTTATTGATTAGGGACACAAGCCCTTGTGATGCATCTTAAAATCTGGTCAGCATGGTCATGGAATCGGTAAGCAGTGTCAAGATGTGCACCATGGAGGCTCACATCACCCAAGTCCTGAAGAGCTCAGGAAAAATCATTGAACCGTTTGGGGTGCTCTGTCACCTGCACCGTGAGTTTGATCGTGTTTTTAATGCTTGTGTACATCAGATTTAATTCGCTGACCCATTACTGAGTTCATGGTTTGTTTGGTTTTCAGGTTTGGGCCCTCAGTTTGTTCTCGGATTTCCACAAGATCCACATGAGTTCCTGCTGGGAACTTTGAAGGCCATGCATGAGTCTAGCACGTCTGGTAGTGGGTAGGTGTATATAGGGTTAAAAGAAGCACCATAGGATCAAATTAAAGTTATGTCTGATGGGTGTATACGAATACAACTCATTGTTCATTTCCACATTCTTCTGATTAGATTTTCTCTTGATTTACAGCTGAATGTGGAAACTGTGGTGCACTATCAGATACACTTGAGGTTTACCAGACGATTTCACTACCAGCTGAGGTTCAGAGAAACGACATTCACCTGCATAATAGTCATAAATATCTGTTAAATGTACAAGTATATATAAGTAAATATAAATGTTTTTATTCATTCCTGTGTTGAGGGGGTCGAGTCGCTTACAGAAAGTCTGGAAATGTACATGAATAAACCCCTGGAGTTCGATGAATATGCTGAATTCACATGTCAGAAGTAGGTTTAACCACAGTAAAAATAAAAACACATTTATTCTACTGAAATACTCGAATGTTTTTCATTTCTATTCATGTTCACAGGTGCAGGAAGATCCAGCCTGGAATCAATTATGTTTCATTTGGTCAAAAGTGCTGGTTTTCAAACTGAATCCGGATGATTGCAACAAGGTAAAACTGTCAGAGCTACTGTACTACAAACTCTATATTATTATTATATTATATTATTATTAACTACTTTTAAATCTGAAATTGAAAGCATTTATTATATGAGAGCTCTGCTCTTTACACAGCATGTGGACTATCCTGAAAAGCTGGACATGAGGCCGTTCATGTGTCAGCGCAGCAGAAAGCCAGAAAAATATGAGCTTTATGGTATCGTGGCTCATTCTGGTCATGGCCAACAACACTGTTATAGCTACGTCAAAGTAAGCTGGCCTACGCAATCACAGATCATTTCTACACATCGGTCAGTGTCAAAGATAAAAGTTCAGCGCTGAACCAGCTGATATACATGCTGTTCTATATCAGGTGAGTCTCTATAAAAGTAACTCTGTACACTGTAGATTTATCCTGAGATTCATTCATTTATTCATTTATTTTGTGGTTTGTAGCACCAGCATCAAATTTGATATCAAACAACAAAAGAACAGAAAACGCAAGATGCAGCATGAAGGTGACAAGATTCCAGCCAAAAAAATGAAACATGAAAATGAACATCTCCACCCCAGCTCTCTGTCCAAGAAAGCAAAGAGCAAAGGCAACTAGATGAGGGTAATGAGAATCCATCTGAAAGAATAAAGCTGGAAAGGACAGAGAGGAACCAAACATCTACACCCCAGCTCTCTGTCCTGGACTGCAAGAAGCACAAGCGACTAGATGAGGGTGATGAGAATCCAGCTAAGAGGATGAAGCTGGAAAAGACAGAGATGAACCCAACATCTCCACTCCAGACTTAAGGCCAGGAAAACAGAAAGCACAAGCTGCTGATTGAGGCTGGTGAGATGTAAGGTAAGTGAATGAAGCTGGGATGAACAGACAGGTACATGTTATCTGTCTAACAAAGAGTTCTTCACTAGTTCAAGTCAGACAGAATAATAAAAACTTCTCATTGGTCAGTGAGAAACTGAACGTGTTAAACTGTCCTTAGAAGCCGAGTGAACATGAACATGAACCACTAAGCTGGAGGAATGAACAAGGTACCTCGATTCACCCAACATCAACGAGTCTTCCAGCCAGATGAGCTTCACCTGAGCCGATCTTAATTATTCATCAAGGTACGGAGCTGAACTATGAATTAAACTTTAATTGTTAATAGTTGGGAACGTATTTAAATAAAGGTCAAAGTGGAATCAAAGATCACTACTTATAAAATAATATCAGTCCAAGATCTAATATTTTTAGAAATGATTCCTTTAGGACTTAGATTTAAGATTTACACTGATCAGCCATAACATTATAACCACCCAGTACTTAAATAATTCATCATAACATCATTAACATGTTGAGTGAGTCTCTGTTCTCTCTTTCTTTGCTTCACACAGGTTATACAGGAAGATCTTCTGGTGCAGTAAGTGATAAACATTTGTGTTGTTTTTCACCACCTGAGGTAAGATTTACTCTGCTCATATTTCACACAGTTCTGCAGAGGCTCATCGAACGTAAAAACTTATTACTGTTCAGTTCACATTTAAAGCTAATCTTGCATTTGTATTTTTATCATCCAGACCTACAAAAGATCTACCGAGTAGGAAAATCATCTACAGCCGTGACCGGAGCAGGATCATGTTTGTTAATGAAGAGATGTGTGTGTGTGTGTGATAAATCTGTGTTTATTATTGCAGACAGTTTCTTCATGAGGACGAGGTAAACACGCCGTTAGTGTAAATACACGTAGCATGTAGATTAAACCAGCAGCGCGTTCCTACATGGTGTGAACAGCATTAGATCCCAGGCTGAGATACCTACAAGACATACAGAGGACGTCCTGCTTCATTTAATCCAAATGCTTTAAATAGAAATATATGTTAAGATACCGAGTGTTTATACTGTAATACAGACACAATTTAATGTAGTTTTCTGTTTCTGAAGATAAATAAAGATTTATATGAACTCTAAAGAAAGTGAACTGGTTTAGTTTGGAATGATTTTCTTTGTACCTGGGTTTCTTAACTTATACTTCCCAGCTTAAGGATTGTTTTGATAGGACAAACTGGGACATTTCTGAAGATAAAGATCTGGAAGTGTATACATCATCAGCATAGCCCACTATGGGGCCTCGTTTAGATTTCATGCGAGCATAAACACATGGGCTCTTAACCTTTATAGCCAGTGACTCTCTTTGTAGGCTTTAACATTTTAGCTCCTGGACACAGTGCTAATCCCCAAACTATTTGTTTATTTAGTGCATTATCATATATAAGTGTATATTGATAAATACATTTCTGGAGCAGAGATGTTTTCTTCTCTTGGCTCGGTGGGTAGCTTTGTCTCCTCACAGCCAGAAGGTCCTGGGTTTGATTCCCAGATGGAGCGATCCAGGTCCTTTATGTGTGGAGTCTGCATGGTTTCCTGTACAAGTACAAAGACTGGAAACACAAAACTGACTGTGATGCTGTTTGACACTGAACTTAAGCTGATGAATCATGGGTAACCTGTAACCTGTCCTGACTTGAATTGAACCAAAGTGTAAAACATGATGTAGAAATTATGATGCAAAAATAAATACACTTCTTATTTTTAAATAAAAGTTATCTACTTAAAGGCTGGCCCGTGTGGTCTGATCCAACAGACGAGCTACTGTAGCTCGAACTGCTGAAGAAGTTCATGCTGGTTCTGATAGAAAGGTGTCAGAATACACAGAGCATCTCAGTCTGTTGTGTATGAGGCTGAATAGGCGCAGACCAGTCAGGGTGCCCATGCTGACCTCTGTCCACCACCAAAAGTGCAACAATGGGCACGTGAGCATCAGAACTGGACCATGGAGCAATGGCAGAAGGAGCTTGGTCTGATGAATCACGTTTTCTTTTACATCACGTGGATGGCCGGGTGCGTGCGATGCTTACCTGGGGAACACACGGCACCAGGATGCACTATGGGAAGAAGGCAAGCCGGCGGAGGCAGTGTGATGCTTTGGGCAATGTTCTGCTGCATAACCTTGTGTCCTGCCATCCATGTGGATGTTAGTTTAACACGTCCCACCTACCTAAGCATCGTTGCAGACCATGTTCACCCTTTCATGGAGACGGTATTCCCTGATATCCGTGGCCTCTTTCAGAAGGATGATGCTCCCTGTCACAAAGCTAAAATGCTTCAGGAACGGTTTGAGGAGCACAACAACCAGTTTGAGGTGTTGACTCAGCCTCCAAATTCCCCAGATCTAAATCCAATCGAGCATCTGTGGGACGTGCTGGACAAACAAGTCCGATCCATAGAGGCCCCACCTCACAACTTACAGGAGTTAAAGGATCTGCTGCTAACATCTTGGTGCCAGATACCAAGTGGATGGCTTGATGGTTCAGAGCTGTTTTGGCAGCAAAAGGGGGACCAACACAATATTAGGAATAATGATATGCCCGATCATTATATTTAAGTATCAGCTGTGCACCTCCAATAATACAAGTGTGTGGTAACACTGTGTGTCCACCTGACTATGGTGTCACACTGCACCTTATCTGACATTGGCTTGAGTTTGGAGTTGTTTTAGACCATCTGATAAGGTAAGAAGTCTTGGTGTTGTCCTGGATAACCAGCTGACCTTCTCTCCTCATATAGCCAACATGACGAGATCGTGCCGGTTCCTCCTGTACAACATCAGGAAGATTCGGCCATTTCTCTCCAGAGAAGCTACCCAGATTCTGGTGCAATCACTTGTAATCTCTCGGTTGGACTACTGCAACTCCCTCCTGGCTGGAGCTCCCATGTCCACTATTAAACCCTTACAGCTCATTCAAAATGCAGCTGCCCGTCTGGTCTTTAACCAACCTAAACACTGCCACATCACCCCACTGCTGCGTTCTCTTCACTGGCTTCCTGTAGCTGCACGCATTCAGTTTAAAACACTGACGCTCGCCTACAAAGCCAAAAATGGACCAGCCCCAAGCTACCTTCGTGGTCTAATCAAACCCCGCTCTGTACCACGCAACCTCCGAGCCTCCAGTCTAGCTCGACTTGAGCCTCCATCCAGGACTAAAGGAAGACAAGCATCAAGGATGTTCTCTGTTCTAGGGCCCAAGTGGTGGAACGAACTTCCTCTGTCTGTCCGAACATCTGAGTCTCTTGCTGTCTTTAAAAAACGATTAAAAACCCACCTTTTTACTAAACACTTAGGCTGCTTTGTACTTATTTACTAACACTTTATTCCAATCTTTTCCATTTAAAAAAAAAAAAAAGCCCCTTTGGTTCTAACAGGTTTTAGCAGAGTTGTGTTCTTCGACTGTTGTCTATCTAAACTTAAGGAATGAAATGTTCACTATGGAAGCACTTCTGTAAGCCGCTCTGGATAAGAGCATCTGCTAAATGCTGAAAATGTAAATGAAAATGTTTTAGTATGTAAAATAACAATAACAGTACGATTGGATCTCTGCGTGTCTGTGTGGTATGTGCTGAATGCATGAGGTTTTATGGTCTGCGGGTGCAGCCAATCAGTGTCTGAGCAGGACGGTGTTTCAGCTGTAGGATCAGATGTGGAGAGATTATAAGGAGGGTAAAGGAGAGAAAGTAAAAGCATCAGAGCCATACACAGATGAAGTTTGGTGAGCTTGTTGGGTTGTTTGATGAAAACGGGTTGAGTTAATGGTCCTGTAGAAGTGAAGGATTGGATGGAGGACACTGTTATCACTGGACGACGCTTAGTGGAACAAAAACAACAGTGCGGCACTATGAGATGAATTAGAATCTCATTAGTGAGTTTGTACACAGTAATATGAACAGAAATCAGAGCATGGTTTGATTGTTGATTACTGAGTCACTGTTTTAAAGAGACTTTGTTCTACTGATGGATTCTATTATAAAATGATTCTCTAAGCTCTGCCCCCTCTCTCCACCTGGGCAGGTATTTTATTTTGTTTTCAACATTTAGGAGACACTTTATCCAAAGCGACTTACCTTACCGTGACAGTATACAGTCTAAGCAGTTAAGGTAAGAAGGTTAAGGACCTTGCTCAAGGGTCCAACAGTGACAACCTGGCAGTGGTGGACCTTAACCACTAGGCTACAACTGTCCTGGTGGTATTTATTATTTCTCCGTGAGTATTTCTACATTTATTTTTAGTTTAAAGTAAATCTTTACTCCCAGTAAGTTACTGTGATGAACTTGATGTACTGGGAATGTATTGGTGTCACAGATTGTGTGGTAAATGTAACCACGTGCAGTTCAGTTATGTAAAGTGAATGCGTTTTCTCTCTTTAAAAAACTGGTGTAAATATAAACTGATCTATGTTGTTGCTGAATCATTCTGAAGTTCTGTTCATGATCAGAATGCCTGGTGGTTGTCGGGTCATGTGAGGTATTTTCTTTAATAACACTTGAGTTTTGTTAAGTTAAATGAAATTTGATTTTGTGCTTAGTAGCACATGTACTAGATTAAGGAAAAATTATTTTAGTTTTATGTAACATCTTCAGGGTGGGTAAGTTTATTCTAAAAAACATTAATGATAAAATTATGATTAAAAAGGTTCCTCTGTGTTCATGTAACAAATGGACTTGATAGACCAAGGAGAGGATCCAATTGCAAAGGCATGTGAAGGAAAATGTTCATTTATACATAACAAAGCAAACAAATCCGAAGGAAATCCAGAGATCAAAATCCAAAAACACAGTCCAAAGTTTCGGGGAAACAAAGGCAAACACAATATACAATCAGAAGCTTAGAAAACACATACAAGACTTAGGAAGGATCCAGCCAAAAAGCTGGTCCTTATATACCTTACTAACAATGACAAAATGGCTGCCAGGTGAACAGACAAACAATCAGTACTGAGGTGACAGTGACCTGGGCACATCTTGCCTCCAATGGTAAAACCTAGTATCTACATTTTTTTTTAAATTGAGTTTAGACCATATCTGTAGTTACTAGATCCTTCCCCATCTATTTAACATGTAATAGTTGCATAATGTTCTCTTGAATACTCTATTTTACAAAGAAAATATATTACAACTAGAGATGCATGAGTACCGATACTAGTATCGGGTATTAGCCCGATACCGCGTTCATTAACTTGTACTCAAACTCACAAACGAGGCTCCGATACTAAACATCCGATACCGTGTGCCTAGTGCACATTGCTGCATTATGCCTGGTTCACACTACACAATTTTTGCCCTGATTTTCGCTCGGCTAGATTTGCCGCTAGATTTGCCGCTAGATTTGCCGGCTTGGGAGCAACTCGGCGTTCGCTCTGCGATCAAAACTCGGCTCTCAGTCGCTAAGTGTGAACTACTCAACAACTCGGTCTGACCAGCTTGCCGAGCGCTCGGCGATCGGATCAAGTTTTCTAGCACGTCAGATATCTGATCTGCGACTGGGAATGAGTGACATGTCGAACAGCCAATGAGAACGCAGGATATGGGGTGAGGGGAAACGCAGGAGAGGAGTGTAAACAGGTGGTACAGGGGCGTAATATAGTTCATATCAGAATACACCGGCACACACACATTTTACAGTATTTCTGACCTTATCGTTCTCTACAAAACACCAACACTGCACTGCAAAAATATTAATTAACCTCCAACTCACTACAGAACAATCCATACTGTTCGTGTTGCCAAATCCACTCAGATTCATTTATTTTTCCTCCTTGATTTCATCACATCAGCGCACAAACACTTTGATCACTCGCTACTTGTTGACGTGCATTTTTGGACGTGGTATCATTAAACCTCTCGTCACTTCTCACGTGTGTGGGATCACCATTGACTCATGTGACACAAGCTGGGGTGCCGAAAGCTGTTCATGAAGTTTGTTTGTTTTATTAGGATTTTAACATCATGTTTTACACTTTGGTTACATTCATGACAGGAACGGTAGTTACTTATTACACAAGATTCATCAGTTCACAAGTTTATATCAAACACAGTCATGGACAATTTTGTATCTCCAATTCACTTCACTTGCACATCTTTGGACTGTGGGAGAAAACCGGAGCACCCGGAGGAAACCCATGAGGACATGGGGAGAACATGCAAACTCCACACAGAAAGAACCCGGACCACCCCGTCTGGGGATCGAACCCAGGACCTTCTTGCTGTGAGGCGACAGTGCTACCCACTTAGCCACTGTGCTGCCCCTGTTCATAAAAAAACACTTTAATGATGAAGATTATGAGGAAATAGATTTCCTCAAACAAAGATTTGATGTGAAAATAATTCCTGAGGGTATTCTTAGAGTAATGGATCATGTGACTGGCGTGAAGTTTTTCTTGGGCATGAAAATAAATGACAAAGATCTTACTGAGGAATTATAAATGTTATTTTGACCAGTAATTTTATTAATGATTTTATGTTTTGTATATAATTTTAAATTTGGCCAGTTATTTTGTTTTGAGGATAATTTACTGTAAATGGTGATGGTTATATTAAGCAGAAAATGTGTATCTTTATTCTCAAAGGGCTTGCAGTTATTATTTTATGCATATTCATTTTTCTTGTATAGAACAAAATTTCAACAAATAGAAGTAGAATAGTAAAACAATAAAGTTTGTGAGAACCTACTATCTTTTTCTTTTGGTTTATAAATTGTCGTGGAAAATAAAAGCAACGGAAAAACATCTTAAAATTATATTCTTGTATTCTTAAAAAACACATTTCTCACCAAGTAGATATTTGTATTTAAAACAATGATAGACACACGTATTACATTTATTACGATTGTAGCACTAATCCCAGCTGTGTGTAGAAAATCTGGAAAAATCTGTTTGGTCTGGATCACAGTTACTACAGTGTATCACAGAAGTTAGTACACCCCTCACATTTCTGCAAATATTTCATTATATCTTTTCATGGGACAACACTATAGACATGAAACTTGGATATAACTTAGAGTAGTCAGTGTACAGCTTGTATAGCAGTGTAGATTTACTGTCTTCTGAAAATAACTCAACACACAGCCATTAATGTCTTAATAGCTGGCAACATAAGTGAGTACACCCCACAGTGAACATGTCCAAATTGTGCCCAAATGTGTCGTTGTCCCTCCCTGGTGTCATGTGTCAAGGTCCCAGGTGTAAATGGGGAGCAGGGCTGTTAAATGTGGTGTTTTGGGTACAATTCTCTCATACTGGCCACTGGATATTCAACATGGCACCTCATGGCAAAGAACTCTCTGAGGATGTGAGAAATAGAATTGTTGCTCTCCACAAAGATGGCCTGGGCTATAAGAAGATTGCTAACACCCTGAAACTGAGCTACAGCATGGTGGTCATACAGCGGTTTTCCAGGACAGGTTCCACTCGGAACAGGCTTCACCAGGGTCGACCAAAGAAGTTGAGTCCACGTGTTCGGCGTCATATCCAGAGGTTGGCTTTAAAAAATAGACACATGTGTGCTGCCAGCATTGCTGCAGAGGTTGAAGACATGGGAGGTCAGCCTGTCAGTGCTCAGACCATACGCCGCACACTGCATCAACTCGGTCTGCATGGTCGTCATCCCAGAAGGAAGCTGACGCACAAGAAAGCCAGCAAACAGTTTGCTGAAGACAAGCAGTCCAAGAACATGGATTACTGGAATGCCCTGTGGTCTGACGAGACCAAGATAAACTTGTTTAGCTCAGATGGTGTCCAGCATGTGTGGCGGCGCCCTGGTGAGAAGTACCAAGACAACTGTATCTTGCCTACAGTCAAGCATGGTGGTGGTAGCATCATGGTCTTGGGCTGCATGAGTGTTGCTGGCACTGGGGAGCTGCAGTTCATTGAGGGAAACATGAATTCCAACATGTACTGTGACATTCTGAAACAGAGCATGATCCCCTCCCTTCGAAAACTGGGCCTCATGGCAGTTTTCCAACAGGATAACGACCCCAAACACAACCTCCAAGATGACAACTGCCTTGCTGAGGAAGCTGAAGGTAAAGGTGATGGACTAAACCCAATTGAGCACCTGTGGCGCATCCTCAAGTGGAAGGTGGAGGAGTTCAAGGTGTCTAACATCCACCAGCTCCGTAATGTCATCATGGAGGAGTGGAAGAGGATTCCAGTAGCAACCTGTGCAGCTCTGGTGAATTCCATGCCCAGGAGGGTTAAGGCAGTGCTGGATAATAATGGTGGTCACACAAAATATTGACACTTTGGGCACAATTTGGACATGTTCACTGTGGGGTGTACTCACTTATGTTGCAGCTATTTATACATTAATGGCTGTGTGTTGAGTTATTTTCAGAAGACAGTAAATCTACACTGCTATACAAGTTGTACACTGACCACTCTAAGTTATATCCAAGTTTTATTTCTATAGGGTCGTCCCATGAAAAGATATAATAAAATATTTGCAGAAATGTGAGAGGTGTACTCACTTTTGTGATACACTGTAGGTGTTTCCTTTGGACGCCAGACTGACAGTTTATTATGTTTCTTTAGTAGTTGTAATTGTAACTTATGATAAAAATGGTTGTTGGTTTATGGTGGTCCATAAATTAAATCAAAGAGACAGTCCAAAGTTTCAGCCAAAAATATTACTTTTGATGTGATTGTGTCAAAGTTCAAGGTGTGAAAGTGTGATTATGAATGAACTTAATAACTTAAGTCATAGGTACTTTATTTGGTTTATTTACAAAGTAATGTAAGTAATAAGTTGATATTTCATCCTGAATCTCATGCTGAAGTACTTTTAGTGTACTTTCGTTTCAATGCAGGGGCGCGTTCTGGCTCAAATTTCAATAGGAAACGACTCTGTAAGATTATTTACATGTCCGTGTACGTGGCTTAGAGCAGAAAAAAATGTCATGGAGCCAGGAACTAGATGCTTGTTTGTCCTACTGTCTGGAATGTTATAAAATATACCCTGCCATAACGGAACAATTCAAAAACAAAGTTTGAGATAAAACTTAAAAGATAAGGACGTAAAGTTTGGAAACGTTCATGACTGGGTTAAAGAAAATAAAACATAGAAAAACCATTTAGGGTAAAAAGTAAATGTGTTACAACTGTTCAGTTATAAAATGATCAGACTTCTGAGGTTGTGTCAGTACCAGGGTCTGTCATGGTATGGTGGTGAGTCAGTACCAGGGTGTGTCATGGAGAGCTTTGAAAAGATAATGTGACCTAACAAAACATAAACATGTCTCAGTTTCATCCTGTCTGCAATCAGATAAGTAAATGTAAGAATGTTCCAAGATTGACTCTTCCATTAAGGCAATTTTTTTGTGTATTACCTTGGATTTAGACCTTCAGTCTCAGCCACTGACTTCTGCTACTTATTCAGAATGACTGTTGGTGTCACAGTTGCAGTTCTAACCAAAAAACCTAATAAATCATAATAGTACTAGTAGTTAGAAGGGTGACCTGACCTAGGCAGTATTTGTTGTTTCTTTGTGGTGAAATAAAAAGTTATGATGTATATAATATGTGAACACTCGAATATCTTGTTGGAAATCTTATTCCAAAACCATGTTCTTTAAAATGGAGTTGCCCTCCTCACGGTCACAACAGCCCCTATTAATCTGGAAAGGCTTTCCATAAGATTTTGAAGTGTAGGACTTTGTGCTTGTTCAGAAAAAAAAACACTTTCTGATTTTGGACAAATTGAAATTTCAAAGAAATGCTGTCTGTGAATGTAATGAAATGAAAGAAATGTCTGTGAGTAGTTGTTTACTAACAGAAGATTTGTTGGCATGGTTGAAGCAAGTCTTACATTTAAAAGGGGGGTTAATACTTTTTATTTTAAAATCTACTTTTAATTTGAGTGAATTGTTAAAACTTTTTTCTCAATAGGAGACAGTCATGAACATCCAGATGTTTGTCCTGTACATCTGCATTGTGCAGTTTGTTAGCTGTAATGGTGAGTGAGCAGTTTATATGAAATTCATCAACCAGAATTCTTCTGATATAAGAATTTTATTTAATATCAGTTTGAATTCATCTACATTGTATTTATGTTTACTCCATTAATTTTCCTCCTCTAAAGATCCTGTGATTACCGTACATGCCACAGTGGGTTCCACAGCTCTCCTGCCCTGTAAATGTAACACTGAACCTGATCAAACACCACTTGTTCTGTGGAAGAATAAAATTCAGACAGTGTTTGAGCGAACAGGTGATGTGTGGTATCATGGTAAGGGATATAAGGATCGTGTGGACGTTCCTGAGCATGAGCTGAATAAAGGAAACTGTTCTCTGGTGTTGAAGAACGTCAGTGCTGATGATGAGGGCATCTATGGATGCTTCCACATGGTGAAGCCCAAAAGAAATCGCATCTCTGTTAAACTAAAGTTTCTCCAGAAGGTTGATCTCTTAGTTTCTGGTAGGTTTCATTTCCAGTAGAAGAGAAACTGATTAGAATAAATATTAGTTTTAAAGTTTAATAGAATGAATTCTTGATAAACTACTGATCTTACCATAAGTGTTAAAACATCAGTGTTTGTATATATAATACTTTTATGCAAGTACATAGAATATCATACTTTTGTCCAGCTGGTATATACAACCCCAAATCAGAAAAAGTTGGGACAGTATGGAAGATGCAAATAAAATAAAAAACACAGTTTCCTTTACACTTACTTTGACTTTTATTTGGGTTTGAACCTGAGATATTTCATGTTTTATCTGCTCAACTTCATTTAATTTGTTAATAAACATCCATTCCTGCATTTCAGGCCTGCAACACATTCCAAAAAAAGTTGGGATGGGGGCAATTTAGGCTAGTAATGAGGTAAAAATACTAAATAATGATGTGATTTTAAACAGGTGATTGTAATCATGGTTTGGTACAAAAGCAGCATCCAGGAAAGGCTGAGAGTCTCTGATGAGTAAAGATGATCAGAGGATCCAGTTTATCCACAAATGTGTAAGAAAATGATTGAAATGCTTAAAAACAATGAACCTCAAAGAAAGATTGGAAGGGATTTGCATATTTCTCCCTCTACAGTGCAGAATATCATTAAACCATTCAAGGAATCAGGAGGAATTTCAGTGTGTAAAGGCCGAGGGTGCAAGCTTAATTGATTGAATAACCTGCAAAAACTGTAGAGATTAAACATCACACAGCAAGTTTCGCTTCTTTCTCAAACAGTACCGGAGGGGAAGGAGGAGGAGATACGTGGTTTTGATGAACAGGTCTAGCAGTCAATGGAGATACTCGTTACAGAGATTACGGAGATTTTTTATCTTTTCATTGGTTATTTTAATATTCGCTGCTATGGACAGACAGAGATTTACAGTGTATCACAAAAGTGAGTACACCCCTCACATTTCTGCAGATATTTAAGTATATATTTTCATGGGACAACACTGACAAAATGACACTTTGACACAATGAAAAGTAGTCTGTGTGCAGCTTATATAACAGTGTAAATTTATTCTTCCCTCAAAATAACTCAATATACAGCCATTAATGTCTAAACCACCGGCAACAAAAGTGAGTACACCCCTAAGAGACTACACCCCTAAATGTCCATATTGAGCACTGCTTGTCATTTTCCCTCCAAAATGTCATGTGACTCGTTAGTGTTACTAGGTCTCAGGTGTGCATAGGGAGCAGGTGTGTTCAATTTAGTAGTACAGCTCTCACACTCTCTCATACTGGTCACTGAAAGTTCCAACATGGCACCTCATGGCAAAGAACTCTCTGAGGATCTTAAAAGACGAATTGTTGCGCTACATGAAGATGACCAAGGCTACAAGAAGATTGCCAACACCCTGAAACTGAGCTGCAGCACAGTGGCCAAGATCATCCAGCGTTTTAAAAGAGCAGGGTCCACTCAGAACAGACCTCGCGTTGGTCGTCCAAAGAAGCTGAGTGCATGTGCTCAGCGTCACATCCAACTGCTGTCTTTGAAAGATAGGCGCAGGAGTGCTGTCAGCATTGCTGCAGAGATTGAAAAGGTGGGGGGTCAGCCTGTCAGTGCTCAGACCATACGCCGCATACTACATCAAATTGGTCTGCATGGCTGTCACCCCAGAAGGAAGCCTCTTCTGAAGTCTCTACACAAGAAAGCCCGCAAACAGTTTGCTGAAGACATGTCAACAAAGGACATGGATTACTGGAACCATGTCCTATGGTCTGATGAGACCAAGATTAATTTGTTTGGTTCAGATGGTCTCAAGCATGTGTGGCGGCAATCAGGTGAGGAGTACAAAGATAAGTGTGTCATGCCTACAGTCAAGCATGGTGGTGGGAATGCCATGGTCTGGGGCTGCATGAGTGCAGCAGGTGTTGGGGAGTTACATTTCATTGAGGGACACATGAACTCCAATATGTACTGTGAAATACTGAAGCAGAGCATGATCCCCTCCCTCCGGAAACTGGGTCGCAGGGCAGTGTTCCAGCATGATAATGACCCCAAACACACCTCTAAGACGACCACTGCTTTATTGAAGAGGCTGAGGGTAAAGGTGATGGACTGGCCAAGCATGTCTCCAGACCTAAACCCAATAGAACATCTTTGGGGCATCCTCAAGCGGAAGGTGCAGGAGCGTGAAGTCTCGAATATCCGCCAGCTCCGTGATGTCGTCATGGAGGAGTGGAAAAGCATTCCAGTGGCAACCTGTGAAGCTCTGGTAAACTCCATGCCCAGGAGAGTTAAGGCAGTTCTGGGAAATAATGGTGGCCCCACAAAATATTGACACTTCAGGAACTTTCACTAAGGGGTGTACTCACTTTTGTTGCCGGTGGTTTAGACATTAATGGCTGTATATTGAGTTATTTTGAGGGAAGAATAAATTTACACTGTTATATAAGCTGCACACAGACTACTTTTCATTGTGTCAAAGTGTCATTTTGTCAGTGTTCTCCCATGAAAATATATACTTAAATATCTGCAGAAATGTGAGGGGTGTACTCACTTTTGTGATACACTGTATACCCACAATCAACAACAATCAACACATAAAAAAAAGTGAAAACTGCTAAAAGTGGAGATAGATGTTTTTCATTGGACAGCAACAATATGAAGCTTAGGGACAGTTGTCTCTCAGCGAACAAGTACAATGTCTAAATGATGAGTATGAGTTGGCTATTAATGAGCTTAGTAATAAACAGCTAGACGTAGACACACAATGGCGTGTGAATGCTACGAGTAGTAATGTACATGGCTTTTTACAAACTACACTGGATAAATGATTGACAAACAGAAGTCAAACATCACAAATACTATCAACAAAGTGTAAATTCGGAGATAGTTGCGAACAACCGACAGCTTTTGTGTTTTAAGTATGAGATGGCATTCGTTTTTCACTTCAAATCCCAAAGTTGAAAAACAAGAAAACGACCGTTTTTCATTTCAGGAAGCAGAAATTGAAAAAACATTTTCTATCAGTTAAATCGGAAATAAACGCACAAGCATGTGCACGCGTATATTTCATATATAAACAGTGTAAATCAAGCACAAGTGTTGAAACAGTAATAATAACGTAACAACGCGTTCCCTGTTCTGACTTTTGTGTTTGTATATTTAACATGCACATATTTGCTTTATCTGCAAAAAATCAAACAATATGGGGAGGTGATTTCCGTACTGGACATTGTACACCGTGGTCAAGTTAGTTTTATACTGAATGATCGCCTGACGTCCAAGACTCATTTATTTATTTATGTTGTATTATAGTATTTCTTGTTCTCAGCCAATAAACATTCATTAATGAATAAAAATGAATAAAAGTGCACAAAGGAACTCTGCAGTAAACAAGGAGCAAATAACAATTAAATATATTAAAAAAGTTATTTTGTTAATTTTTAGTTAAAGGTGTTTCTTAAATGCAAGGTTCGTCTGTGATAAACTAAGGGAGCGTGGTAAAAGAAGCAGAACGCTGATTAAAATGCATTAAATGTTGTAATAGTGACACAGTGACGTGTAAGTTTAGTTATGACTGTATTACAGAACTGAATTCTATATGGTTAAAAAAATATTAATGTAAATATTGAGACGACAGGTGAGGCGTTAGGAAAAAAGTACAGCAGACACAAAAGTCAGAACAGGGGATGCGGCGTAACATTATTCATATTTTGCACATTTTACACATCACTAACAAGTATATAAACTTTTAATTTGAACAGTGGATGATGCATTTCACAAACTATTGGCACATGATCGAATGTATATAATTCATTTCAGTTAAATGGATGTACACATCTATTACTTGCACTTGTACATGTGTATTTCATGTAAACTATGTTGTTTGTATATATAAAATCAGTTTTATATATAAAATCAGTAGTCCGTCCATGGTTCACAAAACCCAAAGCGTAACACGCCCCCTGTAGGATGCCAGTCTATTGGGGGGCCTCGTCCAGCTCCCAGACATAGCCAGTCATGTTTGTAGACTGGCCAAAAGCATTGCTGGAGATTCAAACCCCGGTTACCGGGCAGATGGTTTACCGCTGCACCACTCAGGTGCCATAAGTGTTGTTGAAGGTGAGAAATAAAATGTCAGATTTAGAATGACTTATTGTCACCAAAGAGACTCAGACCAGATAGTGAAGTCAAGTGCAGGTTTATTGTATTAAAAGAGTAGTCAAAAACAAGCGGGGTCGGAACCGGGTAATCAATCCAAAGTACAAAACAAACAAAGCCAAAACAGAAGACAAAATCGATAAACCATAAAACACAAAGCAAGAAAAGCAAGAGAATTCACAAAACACTCAGAAATGCACTGCATGGAAAATACAAGACTTCGCACTGATGCAAACAAAACACATGGCTTTTATAAATTCAAAGATGGCTGCTGATAGATCATGTGAGCCACCAGCCAGCTAGTATTCAGGTGAGGGTGCCCTCTGCTGGTGAGGAGGGGAACTGGCAACCTCAGATGTAACATAAGCCCTTCCCTGACGGGCGGCTCCCGACGACCGAAACTCTCTGAGTCTGGGTCGTCCTCGGGGCCTGGGAGTGGGCCGATATGGTCCCTATGGAAATCAGCAATGAGAGAAGGATCTAAGATGTCTTCCACCGGTACCCAGGACCTCTTCTCCGGACCGAACCCCTCCCAGTCCACCAGGTAGAACATATGTCTACCTCTGCGCCTGGAGTCCAACAACTCGCGTACACTATATGCAGGGGAGCCGTCCACGTCTAAGAGTGGGGGTGCGGCTGCTGGCTCCTGGTCACCCTGGGAAGATGGAGAAGCAGGTTTGAGCAAAGACACATGAAATGTAGGGGAGATTCTGTATGAAGGTGGTAGGTCTAAACGGTTTGACGACTGCTTTGCATCCAATCATCGACAGAAGGCACTGATGATGGCTTACCTGACCAATGAAACAAGGGAGGCTGGAAACCTAAAATACACTGGAAAGGGGTTAGACCCGTAGCTGAGCTGACAAGTGAGTTCTGAGCATATTCGGCCCACTGTAGAAAACGTGCCCATTCACTTTGTGATTGACTACAATAAGACCTGAGAAACCTCCCTATTTCTTGGTTAAGCCCTTCAACCTGCCCGATGGATTGAGGGTGATAACCTGACGTGAGACTGACATTGAAGTTTAGCATAGAGAAAAAAAAAGCCCTCCAAACATGTGAAGTAAACTGTGGACCCCGATCAAAAACTGTCTTCATGCAGACCATAATATCAAAAAACATGATGAAATAACGCTTCAGCGATTTCCATCGATGTTGGTAATTTCATCATTGGGATCAGTTTACAACCCTTGGAAAATCTGTCAATGATTACTAAAATAACAGTATTGACCTGGGACTTAGGCAGGTCAGTGATGAAGTCAACACAAATATGTGACCAGGGCCTTTCAGGCGTAGGTAAAGGTTCTAACAGCCCAGCAGGATGCTGTCTATGAGGTTTTACTTTGGGCACAAGTGCTGCATGATTTCACAAACTCTGTGACTTCTTTATTCATTTGAGGCCACCAGAACTTATTACTGATCAACTGGCAAGTGCGTTCAATTCCAGGATGGCCTGTGCTAAGGGAGATATGAACCTGCTCGATAACCTGTTTTCTTAAAGAATCGGGCACAAATTCTTCACCTTCTGGGCAGTCTGAGGGAATCAGTTCATCTTCCCTCACTCTCTGAATTTCATCCATGATCTCCCACCTGATGGGTGCCAGAATGTGACTTGGATCCAGTATGTTCTCCTCTGTAGAATATCGGGGTTCCACCTCCCAAATCCTGGACAAAGCATCAGCCTTTAGATTCCTGTTACCTGGACGATATGAAACAAAAAAGTTAAAACGAGTAAAAAACAAAAGTGCCCATCTGGCTTGACGAGAGTTGAGGCGTTTGGCAGTTCTGATTTACTCCAGATTCTTGTGATCGGTCAGAACTAAAAATGGATGTAAAGCTCCTTCCAGCCAATGCCTCCATTCTTCCAAGGCCAATTTTCTCGCCAACAGTTCGCGATTTCCCACATCATAATTCCTCTCCGCTGCATTCAGTTTCTTAGAAAAATATGCACAAGGAAATAACTTGGGGTTTGAACCGGTTCTTTGAGATAGTACAGCACCAACTCCGAAGCATCCTCCTCAAACACGAATGGGTATGCTGGATCTGGATGTTTCAGAATAGGTGCTGACGTGAAGCGACTCTTCAGTGATTCAAACGCCCCCACTGCAGCTTCAGTCCACAGTAGTTTCTTACTGTTCCCATGCAGCAGAGAGGTGAGTGGGGCTGCTATTTGACTAAAACGTTGATAGAAATTGGCGAACCCCAGGAATCTTTGCAATTCTTTGACTGTCTGAGGTTTGGGCCACTGAACTACTGCCGCCACCTTGGCTTGATCCATGTGAACCCCCTGTGAATCAATCCCATTACCTAGGAAAGAGACCTCAGACTGCTGGAATTCACATTTTTCACCTTTCACATATAAGTTGTTTCTCAACAGTCTCTGGAGTACATGACGAAAATGATGTTTATGTTCCTCAACAGACTGTGAGTAAATCAAAATATCATCGATGTATACAATTACAGATTGATCCAGGAAATCTCTAAATATTTCGTTTACAAAGGCTTGAAAAACTGAGGGGGCATTAGCCAGCCCATACGGCATCACAAAATACTCATAGTGCCCCCTAGTGGTCACGAAAGCAGTTTTCCATTCGTCCCCCTCCCTGATACGGATCAAGTTATAGGCGCTGAGGTCCAACTTAGTAAAAATGGTTGCCTTTCTCATCTGTTCTAAGGCAGATGGAACTAATGGGAGCGGATAAGGGTATTTGATAGTTATTGCAAGGATGAAGGCCACCACCTTTCTTCTCAACATAGAAAAATCCAGCAGCTGCAGGAGATGTAGAGGTACGAATATAACCTGCCTTTAAAGCTTCCTCAATGTATTCATCCATGGTTTTATTTTCAGGAATGGATAATGGGTAAACTTTGCTTCTAGTAGGAGAATGCCAAGTAACAAGTCTATGGCGCAGTCCCAGGGTCTATGCGGTGGTAATAATGCCACTTTACTCTTGGAAAAGACCTCCTTCAGGTCATCATAATCACTAGGAATATTGAGGTCATTAGAATCTTCAGGGCTCTCAATCGAAGTTGTGTAAAGGTTCACCTGCATACAGTCACGGAAACATTCTGGGCTCCTCTGAGCCAGCTCCTTATTACTCCAACTGATGTGGGGTTGACCAGGGGTAGCCTAGAATGACAGGGTTCCTAGGACAGTCAATAACAAAGATCTTTCAACATGAAATAATCCAATACGCATGGTGAGTTCAACCGTGGTTTCAGAGATGCTTCCTTCTCCCGGGGGACGATCATCCACCGCCCGCACTCTTAAGGGTGTAGTCATCTGCTTCAGCTCGATGTGGTGTTTTGTCACGGTTCCTCTGTCCATGAAGTTGCCCACTGCTCCCGAATCTATGAGTGCTAAAACAGAGAATTCCTCTGACAACACAGAAATACACCACATCTAGACAGAAGCTGGGTTTGTGTAGGGGATGAATTACAGGACTCACCTCCAACGTCAGGACCGCCAGGACGTTTGAGACAAGTAGCTCGCAAATGACCCGCCAGCCCGCAGTAAAGACAAAGTCCTTCTCGAATCCGGCGCTGGCGCTCCTCTGGGCTCAATCCTGTTCTCCCGATCTCCATAGGCTCATTCTCTAGACCTTGACTTAGTGGTGATAAACCTCTTGTAATATCCAGCCTGTGTTGATGTTTCTCACCAAGCACATGGTCCAGGGAAATGGCGGTTTGAATGAACTGATTGAGGGAAGCAGATATGCCTCGGCAGGCCATCTCAGCCGGTAGGTCCTTTCTTAGTCCTTGACAAAACACTGTGAGGAGAGCAGGTTCACTCCAGCCACTAACAGCGGCTATTGTGCAAAATTCTAATGCGTAATCGGCAGCAGAACGATTACCCTGCTTAATTTCACAAAAGAGGTTTCCCACATCTCTCCCCACACACGGATGATCAAAAACTGCATTAAACAGGGCATAGAACTGTCGTTCATTTTGTAACGCGGTGTCATTCTGTGACCACAATGCAGTGGCCCATAGCTTAGCTCCGCCAGTTAACAATGACATCACAAAATGTATAAAAACTGGTCCAGATTGTGTTCGATACATAGTGAAGTCAAGTGCAGGTTTATTGTATCAAAAGAGTAGTCAAAAACAAGCAGGGTCGGAACCGGGTAATCAATCCAAAGTACAAAACAGACAAAGCCAAAACAGAAGACAAAATCGATAAACCGTAAAACACAAAGAAAGGGTCAAAACCAGAAAAGCAAGAGAATTCACAAAACAATCAGAAATGCACTGCATGGCAAATACAAGACTTCGCACTGATGCAAACAAAACACATGGCTTTTATAGATTCAAAGATGGCCGCCGATAGATCATGTGAGCCACCAGCCAGCTAGTATTCAGGTGAGGTGCCCTCTGCTTACCGATGTAACACTTATTGATTTATTTTGCCATTTGTCTTGGTGAGTGCACACATGTATGACATGTAACATACTAACATGTAGCCTACTAAACAGACTAGACATTAAACCAGACTGTTAACCAGTATTTAGCCGATGGAAATAAAATAAAATACAATAAGATTAGATTAGATTCAGCTTTATTGTCCTTGTGCAGAGTACAAGTACAGAGCCAATGAAATGCAGTCGCATCTAACCAGAAGTGCAAGATAGAGATTATTTACATATAATACAGTAAAAAGTGCAATAGTGACCAGATAAGTAAAAATGAAGGGGCATATATCAAAAACAGTATACAAATAATGGTTGTCCAGTGTATAGAATATAATTACAAGGTGACTACAGTGTCTAAATGAATAATAATAAATAGAAGAGAGTATATAAGTACAGTATAATGGATAACATACAATACATACATACATTATTGTTGTGCTGGTGAGATTAGTGCAGTAGTGCCATGTGCAAATTTGCAAATACTGATGATATATGAAACGCTAGTAAAAAGTACAAACGTTTAGTGCGATCCAGGGTGCAGTGACATTTATTAACAGCCTCTGGGAAAAAGCTCTTCCTGAGCCTGCTGGTACGAGAGCGGAGGCTCCTGTAACACCTGCCAGACGGAAGCAAACTGAAAAGTCCATGGTTGGGATGAGAAACATCCTTGATAATGTTCCTCGTTTTGCCCATGCACCGTTTGTGATAGATGTCCTGCATGGTGGGTAACTGAGTGCCAGTGATGCGTTGGGTGGTTTTAACCACCCACTGGAGAGCTTAAGTTGAATAAGAATAAATAATAAAAAGCCACAGAGGAGCTGAACACGTGTGAGTGTCTGTACATATACAGATAAGATTACCTATACATTAAAAAATCATATATACTATTAAAATAAATCATATACAGAATATTCCTGGTGGAGGTCACACTAGACAGTGAAGGTTGAACTAGTAATGTGTACTTCAGGTGGTGGAAGAGTGGAGACAAGGTTTAGAAGAGTGAAGGCCCTGGGGAGGAAGGTGTTTCACAGCCTGGAGGCTGGGTGACAGCAGTCTTTGCTGATATTAGAGACTTTCTGAAGGTAAACTATTGGTAGATGGCATCTAAAGTTGGCAACTGGTGGTCAGCGGTTGTCTTAAATGCTTTGCCTGGTTGATAGGTCATCAGCAGCTATTTGGACAGTTTTTCTGTTTCCTCAGCCAATAGAGAGTCTGATGTGCTCTCTTAATAAGTGATTTCATTTTTATCAACATTTTTATCTAGTGAGGGCCGTGGCGAGTCCAGTTGGATCTGAAAGAAATCTGAACTGGTCACAAGGCAACAATACCCAGGACAGGGCACCAATCCATCGCAGGGCTTTGGCTATATTTCTCCTTTAGACACTGTGGTGATGGGCGAGCGTAAGACCGCTGTACCACCTGGGTGCATCTTTTTTTAATATTTATTTTGTTTATTATTTAATTGGCTTCCTCAAGTTCTTTTGATGGTGTGAAGGAGAAAAGCAACGCTTCTCAGTATTTGTAAGATCTAAATGTTTCCTAACAGCAGAACTGATGAAGTGAGGATAACAGGATGGAGAAGAAGATGATCAGTGTGTAAGAGCAATTCCTTCCTGCAGCATCTGTACACAGAACACAAACACAGATAATAATAATGAATAATTTAATCATTGTTCTGTTTAACACATTTTACTTTAATTATCCTCCATGTAAAAACCAGCAGACCTCATTCATTATTCATGATCAGCATTTGTTGTGTTTTAAACATGTTAACACTGGTTTGCTGCTCACTGATCAGCATTTTAAACACAAAACCAGAACTAGATCAGTATTTGTCAGTAAAAAAAAACATCTTACGCCAGCAATCGACTGATCCTGCTTGTGCTGGTGTGTTCTTTTCAGCAGGGGAATCTCAAAGATCCTGGTACTTTTATTAACTTAAAACATATTTGTATTCTCACCTGCTACAGAGTAGATATTATAAGTGTTTTCTTCAGGTGCTTCTTCAGGAGGAACTGGTGTTTCTGTTAGGACAAACATTAACATCAGGATCACAGATAATATAACAGCATTTCCACATCTCACATCTGCCCTGCATTCCAGTACTGATTTTGTAACATCGCTTCACTATTTTCTGTTGGAAAAATCAATAGTTTATAGACAGTCGCTTGAACTCAAGAAAGTCTCCAGCTGTATCTGATGATGACCAGCTAATGTCAGAGCTTTACATACACCTGTAAGGTTCATGTATTTAATGGTACAATGTATTTAAACATGTACATACATCGTATAATTGGTGAATTGCATTTTTTGTGCATATACAAAGCCTGCTGTATTTTTGTCTTAGGTACTTCTGTTTTTTTCTGCCAGTGTCTCTGGGTGGCACCAGCACCCCTTCATTAGATGATTAATATGAATACAGGAGGCAAGAATAAAACTAATGTACTTTCAACTTATTGGCAACAGTTTGGTGAAACAGCTTCCTGTGTCCCACATACCCTCAGACCTGAACCTTGCTCAAATATGTAAGAACTGGGAACACTGTTAAACCATTAAACCAGGCTTTTTTTGTCTGATCTTAATCCTATTGAGATGCTGTGGGGTGATTTGAAACGGGCTGTGCATGCAAGAAACTCCTTAAAGCTCACACAGCTGAAGAAATTCTGCATGGATGAGTGGGAAAATCTTTCTCCCAGTCGATGTCAGAGATGGTAGATGGTTATAGGAAATGTCTAACTGAGGTTATTTCAGCCAAAGGCTGAAATACCAGATATTAGGACAGAGGGTGTCCTAACTTTTTCCTCACAATCAATTTCCATTTTTGCTCATTACATTTTACAACTTGTGTTTAAAAGTAATTTTTTTTGTTTTATGTGTTTAGTTATATGAGCTCCATCTCTCAGTACTGTTCACATGAAGCTTAAATCTTAATTTTGTTTAAATATGTTAAAAAAGACAAAGGTTCTCAAGAGGTGTCCTAACTTTTTCACATGACTGTATATACTCAAATATCTTGTGAAGGAGCAGAGATAGTTATTCCCTGTTTGACAACAAGTGTAATGTCACGTAAATGCCCAGGGAATCCTAGGGAAAAACTACTGCTACTATTTGGAGACCTCCCATTAGACATGAGCTATTTCAAGTGCCATCCAAAAAATTACTGGGTAATTCCAAGAGCTAAGAAACACAACAGTGTGTGATGATTGGTGATGAGTTGGACCGGTCTGGAGTAAAAACAGTACTGGAATGCAGAGCTTGAACTGTATTGGGTGAGGAACACTAATCTGTAGTGAGCTGCTACTGGGTTTGGAAACACTTGGTTCATCTAAACATCTCTACAACATTTTAATATCATTACATTCAAATCCTCAATCATCACTGTCAGTTCTTTTAAGATTTATTCACTCACCATCAACTCTGAGTTTGACGCTCTGGAGCAAAACCCATTTAGTAGAGACGGATCGTTTCGTACGTTTCACCGACAGGTAGCTCACATAGTCTCCTTCATCTGAAGGTTTTACTTTCTTTATGACCAGAGAACAGTTCCCTCCAGCCAGCTTGTCCTCAGGAACGTCCACACGACCCTTGTATTCCTCAGCCTCGTACAAGTCCTCACCCTTTCTCTCCAGCACCGTTTCGAAAAGAGTGCTCCACTGAACATGTGGATTGTGGCTGGAACCTTGTTTCAACTCACATGGCAGGACGACTGTGGATCCCACGTGAGCAGTGATGTAGATCTGGGATTCTGCACATATTAGAGAAATATTAGAGAAATGTGCAGATGTGTTTAAGCACTGGCATACAACAACATTTATTCATTTTCAGTAAAGTCAATTATTATTTATCCTGGTCAGGATTGTGGTGGATCTATGTTCTATTCAAGAACCTTAGTCCCAAGGTGTAAATACATTGCAGGCCATCACTCAATCCCTTGCTTGCTTGTTCACACTTGGGACCATTGAAACCAGATTACTTAGGTGTGTTTGTTTGTTTATTAGGATTTTAACATCAAGTTCTACACCTTTGGTTACATTCATGTAAGAAATGGTAGCCACTCAAGATTCATCAGTTCACAAGTTTATATCAAACACAGTCATGGACAATTTAGTGTCTCCAGTTCACCTCACTTGCACTAAAGAATGTGGGAGGAAACCGGAGCACCCGGAGGAAACCCACACAGACACGGCGAGAACATGCAAACTCCACACAGAAAGGACCCGGACCGCCCCACCTGGGGATTGAACCCAGGACCTTCTTGTTGTGAGGCGACAGTGCTACTCATTTTGGCACAGTGCCGCCCGATTACTTAGGTAACCCATGTAAACATGTCACTGCAAAAGGTATTAGAGAATTGCAATTCCAGGAGTATGCACACTGCAGGGGCAGTTTGACTGAACTCCCAGAGAGAACAGACAGACAATAGCCAGACCAGACATTGATTATTAGGAAATACAGACGAGAGATAGTTACCACTTTGTTGCCTACTACTACTACAACCCCTGGAAAAAATTATGGAATCACCACTCTTGGAAGATGTTCTGTCAATTGTTTAATTTTGTAGAAAAAAAATAAATCACAGACATGCCACAAAACTATCATTTTTCAAAATGTCAACCTTCTGGCATTAAGAAACAATAAAAAAAAGAAACAAATATAATAGTTGTGGTCAGTCACAATTGCTTTTTTTAGATCAAGTAGAGGAAAAAAATATGGAATCACTCAAATCTGAGGAAAAAATTATGGAATCACTGTAATTTGCAGTTTAAAAACAAAACATCTGCAGCAGATTAGATTTGCTAATTATTCTTCAGTTTAAAAAGAGTGCTTACACCTCGGAGAGCTGTTGCACAAAGCAGATTGTCATGAATCATGGTTCCAACACAAGATATGTCAGTTGAAACAAATGAGAGGATTATAAAACTCCTTCAAGAAGATAAATCATTGTGGAATGTCGCAAAAGATGTTGGTTGTTCCCAGTAAGCTGTGTTTAAAATCTGGACCAAGTACAAACAAAATGGGAAGGTTGTAAAAGGGAAGCATACTGGTAGACCAAGTAAGACATCAAAGCATCAAGATAGAAAACTTAAAGCAATATGTCTTGAAAACAGAAAATGCACAACAAAACAAATGAGAAACAAGTGGCCGGAAAGTGGAGTCAATGTCTGTGACTGAACTGTAAGAAATCACCTAAAAGAAATGGGATTTACATACAGAAAAGCCAAACAAAAGCCATCATTAACACCTAAAAAGGAAAGAACAAGGTTAAAGTAGGCTAAAGAAAAGCAATCGTGGACTGTGGGTGACTGGATAAAAGTGATCTTCAGTGATGAATCGCGAATCTGCATTGGGCAAGGTGATGATGCTGGAACTTTTGTTTGGTGTCTGTCCAATGAAATTTATGAAGATAACTGCCTAAAGAAAACATGTTAATTTCCACAGTTGTTGATGATATGGGCCTGCATGTCGGGTAAAGGCACAGGGGAGATGGTCTTCAATAAATGCCAAAGTCCACATTGAAATTTTGGATGCTTTTCTTATTCCATCAGTTGAAAGGATGTTTGGTGATGATGACTTCATTTTTCAAGATGATAATGCATCTTGCCATAGGGCAAAGGACGTGAAAACTTTCCTTCAAGAAAACATATAATGTCAATGGCATGGTCTGCAAATAGTCCGGATCTCAATCCATTTGAAAATCTCTGGTGGAAATTGAAGAAAATGGTCAATGACAAGGTTCCAACCTGCAAAGCTGATCTGGCAACAGCAAGAGACAGTTGAAGGCAGATTGATGAAGAATACTGTTTGTCATTAGTTAACTCCATGCCTCAGAGAATTTAAACCATTATAAAAGCCAGAGGTGGTGCAACAAAGTAATAATGGTGCAGTGTTTTCTAATGATTCCATAATTTTTTCCTCAGATTTGAGTGATTCCATATTTTTTTCCTCTACTTGATCTAAAAAAAAGCAATTGTGACTGACCACAACTATTATATTTGTTTCTTTTTTTATTGTTTCTTAATGCCAGAGGGTTGACAGTTTGAGAAATTATAGTTTTGTGGCATGTCTGTGATTTATTTTTTTTCTACAAAATTAAACAATTGGAAGAACATCTTCCAAGAGTGGTGATTCCATAATTTTTGCCAGGGGTAGTACAACTACTCGATTTACCAGTGTGTAACAACCCAAGCCAAAACAGAGAACCAAGGAAGAGAAATAAACACACCAGTAGCTGCATAAAACACAGAAGACGGCCACATCACCACTGGAAGTAGGAATGCCAATAAAAACACAAGAAAACTGCCATGCCACCACTAGACGCTGCTCACGTCCAGGACAGGGTAATGACAGCCATAGATCAAAATGCTGATTAACTCACAAGAGAAAAGTACCACACTACCAGCTAAATTCCCAGAAATCAGATCAACAGACAAGAAGGTCTGCGGGATGAGCCACCCAGGGCACTGAGAGACACCAAACAAACATGCAGATAATTAAATGATTAACTTGATCATTAAAGTGAATCAAGCGTTATTACACGAAGAATGGTTTTGATGTGGCGTTTACCAAGTACTGAACTTTTAATTAGTCAACATGGGCATGGCAAGTGGACACGTAACAAACTTAAACATAATATAAATGAGTATTCTAGGTTATTTCCCCCAGTATGTTTTATTTAGCAAATAAATACAGATAATGCATTAGCATGTGCAGGAAAATCCCACATGTACATTCAATATTTGTGCAGGATTTTAACTTTTTTTTAAACTTAGAAAATGAAAAAGAACCTTAAATTTGGTGTCCAAAGTATTTGGTGGCAGAATTACAGCAGAATCTGTTTACTCACCCACACACACATCATGTGCTATTAGTATAATACAGATATACAGCAGTGGAGTCATCACACCCTTCATCATCATTCCTGAAGGCTTGTGTGGAGAAGCTGCTGTTGTTCTGCTGTAAATGAAATGAATTCAATTGAGAAAGATAAACAGCTTTTATTTTAACTGAGAGCTCAAACAGTAAAATGATGTGCAAACAAGAAATGACTACGTTTTTTCACTTTCATCTACAGTCCATTTCAATTTTCCGATCCCACGTGATGCAGATGTGTAGATAGATGTGTGTCTGTGTGTGTGTGTGTGTTCTTATAAACACCCTAATTATATTAAATATTTATTACACATCTAACAAACCAAATCGTTCCATTCAAATGATGTGTGTGTGTGTGTGTTGTTATAAATACCCTAATAAATACACAAATTTTATTACATACTTATTACACATTGAGTAAATATTATACATATCACAACACTTCATTATATGATTGTACGCAGAAAGTAAAATCATCAGTCTTATAAAAAGGTTTGGACAAAAATCATGTTTTCTTTTTTCTTTCTTTTTTTGTGCTAAATTTATTACATTGGAAAATATAAAGCAAAACATTTTTTTATTATTATCCTGTAGAGAATTTGTCATCTTACATTAATTAAGAAAATCAATAAAACATGAAAAACATGAACAGGAGAGTCCAAACCTCTGCATGAGACTGAATTTGTTCAGTTATAAATGTAGTTTATAAATGTAGTGTCTTACCTTGAGAAGAGTGAAAGCAAAAGTGCTGTTGGTTTCACTATATATATATATATATATACTGTACGTGAAAGTGAAAGTTGTATGTGTGTGGAGGAGGTTTTTTTTTTTTTGTTTTTTTTTTTTGTTTGTTTGTTTGTTTGTTGTTGCTGTGGTCACTGTGGAGCCCACTACAATAGTTTAATGTGTAGTATTTAGTAGACACTTTTATCCAAAGCAACTTAAAGTGACAGTATATTGCCCAAGCGATTGAGGGCCCAACAGTGATAACCTGGTAGTGGTGGGACTTTTGATTACTAGTTCAGTAACCACCAGGCTACAGCTGCCCTGTATTTACACTTTTAAACTCTAAAATACGAAGCAAAAAAGCTTAAAAAAGTATTTATTTATATACAATGTTTTTTTTTTAATTACCAAGTAAAAGCCAATTATGATTACTCATTATACAACAGTTAGTTCCGACCTTACAATCTGATTGGTTGAGAAGCGTTCTAACACCTTGAGAAGCCTTTTCACACCACACCTGTATTACTCCGCTGACGCGTTGCCAGTAACGACAAGCTTCATGCACATAAACGCGCACGCAGGCGACACAGACCTTATGCCCAATCGCGTTTTCAAATCCGTTATCTGATATACAATCTAGTGCACTGTGTAGGGAACATAAATCCGCGATCTGATACACAATCTAGTGCACTATGTAGGGAACTTTAATGTGTTTGTAACGCGAACAGTTAGCTTAATAGCCTAGTTAGCAGCCCCTAAGAATTCTGTTATCACCCATAATCCTTTGGTGCATGGGCGGATCTACCGGGGTGGCATAGGGTGGCAAATGCCACCCTAAAAGAAAGGCTTGCCACCCCTGCTGCCACCCCAGTTGGCGGCAACAAATTAAAAGAACAGTTATGGCCAATTTGACATTTACGAGCGCGAATCTCCAATGTCCGAGTGCAGTGAATGCAGCACGAGATAACGTCAGAGCGGTGAGAGGCGATGGAGCCAGGAGTCGCGAGGAAAGGAGACACGGGAGGAAAAAGGTAAAAACTGATTAACTATCTATCAAGAAATGAAATTATAATGAAAGCACGGTGCTAGTATAGTTGCGATGCTGATTTTGAGATGATAAAAATCAGGTTGAAGAACGTTATTTTGCTAACTATACATGTAATGTCAGCTAGGTCTGACATTAGTTCTGTGTAAAGTGGGCTATAAAAGCTAATATTGATTCAACGTCTGTCAAGGAAAACATTGTAAAGTTACTTTGAATCTTACAGAAATGAACCTAAAAATACTCTCCCAGGTCAAAATGTTAGTGTGTGTTAACACAGTCTGATGGTTATAACTAATCAATGACTGTTCCAAATTGATGATGTTTTTACTAGTTGTTATATTGTATAATTAGTTCAGATGTAATGCAGTTTGAATCTTTCCTCCCTGCCATCTTCTAGAAGTATTCAAGTCCAGGTGTGAGGTGCCAGTGCAGCCAATATGAGAGAGTTTCTCTAAGACCATCCAGGGAGGAGCCAGGAGAAGCTTCCACAGAAGAATACTCACAATCAAATAATGCAGCTTACTGTTTATAACTGTAGATACATTCATGAAGCGTTTTGCTGAGCAACATGGAAATCGCCGCATTCAGCTGTTACAGTGTTGTTGTTTTTGTTGCTGTTTTTAATCTCTCTTCTTTTGTATATACAGTATAAATCTGTTCAAGCTACTGAGGGACAAATGGGGAGAATGTGTGTTCTGAGTAAACAATAAAAGCGATGTCCAGTACCTTGTTTGAGTGCCATGACCCATTTATTTCCACAGTGTATTTATGCTCACCTTAGTACAGCTTAGTCCATAGATCTTCATGGGTAAGTTTTTCTTTGGAGAGTTTCTTCTTGTACAAATGCTGCCTGCAACGCTGCCACTCTGACACGGTCAAAAACTGTTTGCTTTCCCTCTCACACATCTGCCACTCATCACCTGGGTCTTACCTTAATGCCTTTCCTTTGATAATGCCCCACCTACAGTGGTGTTACCATACTTCTATCTCCTATTAAGTAAGATCACATTGTCTGGTCACTTATTCCTAATATGAACTGTTTCACATGAAACCTCAAATGCAAGAGATTAATTTGTCTGTATGAGTAAATGGCAGCACGTGCCGTTTTGTAGTGTGTACATACTAGTGTATTTCTCATCAAACTGTGATAACTGTGATTAAATTCAATATAAATACGTCTGCCATATGTTGCCACCCCTCAAAAATTCCTGCCCCCCTCTTGCCACCCCATAAATATTTTTCTAGATCCACCCCTGCTTTGGTGTGTGTGAGAGGTTTTTTTATTTCTTTTTTTCCCTTCGGAGGTTCTTGCCTTCTTCTTCTTGTTGTTCTTACCTCCCTAAAATGAGTTTTTGCAACTTGGGATGTCTGCTTTGTAGTGTTAAACTTTATATTCGTTGTGGAACTACTTTTTGGTGGAAGGTGTTGTCAATATTAAAGCATATTTATTATGAAATTCAGGGCTTCTTTGATTTATTTTCTTTCTTTATTCTGTAAAAACTTTTGTATAAAAGCAATAGAACACTTGAGGACGTGTGTAAGATCAAACAAACGGTTTATTATATTGTTACTGACACACACTTTAGAATGTCTTTTGATTTGATTGTAAGATGATTGTGATGATCTACTGTACTCGCCTTCGGCTCATGCCTGTGACCAAATCACAGCCGTGATGTTATTCGCGATAACACACTCCCTCTCATGTTCTATTGCTTAAATAAAGTCTTTAAAAGTATTATTTATAATCATAATTAGTATTATTATCTGTAAAGCTCTGTAAAGCAAAGCTTTGCTTTGTTTGATCTTACAATCAAATCAAAAGACATTCTAAAGTGTGTGTCAGTAACAATATAATAAACCGTAGCACTGAGTTCAGGTTTGACAGGTTTTCTGTGAGACAGAAGAGATAGAAAAGTAAAAGTAAAAAGGGAAAGCTTGGGGATTTTGCTGGTTTAGGGACGATGTTTAAGCGCGTTTGTGTTGTTCAAGTGTGGTTTGATGAGCACAGCTTGGATTGATGATACTATAGAAGTGTTTGTACACACGTGACATGTGAATTTAGAACAGGAATTGATTGTTGATTCCTGAGCTTTTGTTTTAAAGAGACTTTACGAGTGGATTCTAGAGTAAAAGGATTCGGAGAAAAGCACCTGCCCTAAGCTCTGCCCCCTCTCTCCACCTGGACAGGTAAAACCACTACGTTATACCTTTATAACCTTTTTCTGTTAATGTTGTAAAGCCAAGGTTACAGGTTTACTTCATTTGTGGATAAATGCCTGGCTTTATTAAATGCTTATGCGAACTTCTCAGCCAGAGACAATCTAGTACTTGTACTTCTAGTACCTAATGTTTCTTAGTTGCACATATATACATATTTCATGCATGTCCATATGCACGTATGAAAGCATTGGACTTTGCATATTTTCACCACCGGGCTACATTGTGTATACCTATTATATTTTTTACAATCGAGAAGAGCACGCTGCTGCACGTGCTGGGTAGCACTATCGCCTCACAGCAAGAAGGTCCTGGGTTCGATCCCCAGGTGGAGCGGTCCGGGTCCTTTCTGTGTGGAGTTTGCATGTTCTCCCCGTGTCTGCGTGGGTTTCCTCTGGGTGCTCCAGTTTCCTCCCACAGTCCAAAGACATGCAAGTGAGGTGAATTGAAGACACTAAATTTTCCATGACTGTGTTTAATATAAACTTGTGAACTGATGAATCTTGTGTAATGAGTAACGACGGTTCCTGTCATGCATTTAACCAAAGTGTAAAACATGACGTTAAAATACTAATAAACAAACAAACAAACAAACAAACACGAGCACACTGCATCTTGTTGTATTTGTTGTATTCATACCTCACGTTACTAGACAGAGTCTTTTTAAGTGATGGTTAGATTCAGTGGGTCTGACAGTAATCAAGCCTGTGTATGGTGAGTGAAATTTAACCCAGTTGTCAATTGAATTTGGTTAAGTGGTGGATTTTGTAGCTAACGGGATGATTTTTTCACATTGGGTAGGCAGGGCTAAATTTTCCTTCAGTAAATAAAATCAGCATTTAAAACAGCATATTGTGTTTACTTGGGTCTTGTTAGGGTGCCTGCGACGGCTGGTGAACATACCACCAGTTCCCAGCGTCGCAGGCGTTACAGAACAACCAGGGGCTTGGCCTCAAATAGGCGGCCAGCTCGTTAGGGCAAACGACCTTAAGGGGGCGTCGCCAGGCTGCAGGCGTCGCACCTTTTTTTTTTGTTTGACTTACTTAACACGCCACCGCTCTCTCTTTTTAGGGACATCTGGGTTACCCCTAGCGCTTCTAGGGCGTTAGGGTGCGTAGGTCGTAAGGCCGACGGTAAGCCAGGATTTTGTTTCGCTTATTTAGGGACAGCTGGTGCGATTACGTGCAGCCCCTGTGCTGTTGTTTATTTTGAGAGTCTGTTGTCAGCCACCGCTTGCACGTTAGCAGCGGGTTAGCGCTGAGCTAACGACTACTCAGCAACAGCCTCTTAGGTTTATTCTTAAGGCAGATTCCCCAGAACCGATTGGCTGAGTGGGTTAAGCCACGGCTTCGTTGTTCCCCTCAGCGCCGGTTCGAATCCGCTCTTTTGGCTTTAGCACCATTCTCTCTTTTTTCTTCCGGCTCCTTCCCAGCTAGAGTAAGCTGGTGACAATGCCGGAACAGCTTAAAATGAAGCTGTTAAATTTATTATTCTTTTGTGTTTTTCTACCGATTAGTTTCTTTTGGTGAGTTATCTCCCGTCACACACTTTACAAGCGCTCGGGTTTCCTTTTATTTTCACCACTGCGTAGCATTGTGAGTACGTGAACACCTCGCACCCGAGCGATCCAGGTTCGCGTCTTGCATTTTTTGTTGTTGTTCACTTTTTTCTCTGTTTTCCAGTTGCCTGCGGCACCAGCGGCATCATTCGGGGCTTTTCCGAATTGTTTTTTGTTCCCGCTATTTTCCTTCTGCTTTTGTTTATTGTTTATCAATAAATAAAAAATAATATTAACCTCTGCATCTTTGGGTCCTTCCTCTCTCATTATAACAGAAAGGTGCGACCAGTAATGGACCCAGACGTTTTGCGTCACCAGGGGGTAGCATTGGGGAGGCATGAACTGGCGCTCACGGAGCTGGCGCAGCGACTTACTGAGATCGCTCAGCTGTTGCCAACCCTGGGTGCCAGCCCTAATACCCTGGGACAGCCTCCCACTCCCCCAGCGGTCACTGGCAGTCCCATCACGCACCAAACGCCTCCTCTCACAATGCGTTTGGGGAACCACGAGGAGCGAATCACCTTTTTGGTCACCCAGGTCCCCCAGCTCCAAGTGGTTCTGGGACACTCGTGGCTTAGGAGACACAATCCCCAAATTGATTGGGAAACCGGGTCAATTTTTGCCTGGGGTACTAGGTGTCAGGATGCATGTCTGCTGCCAGCCAGCATGTCATCAGGTTCACCATCGCCTAGTGCGATAACCCCTGATTTGGCCCGGGTACCACCTGTGTACCACAACCTATCTGAGGTCTTTAGCAAGTCCCGGGCACGGGACTTGCCCCCCCACAGACCTTTCGATTGTGCCATCAATCTGCTTCCTGGCACTACTCCTCCTAGGGGGCGCCTTTTTTCTCTATCGCCCCCCAAAAGGCTAGCCATAAAGGAGTATGTCACAGTATGTCTGTGGTGTGCTGGGGTGGTGGCATCAAGGCTGGAGATGCCAACAAACTAAATAAGCTGGTCAGGAAAGCCAGTTCTGTTGTGGGTCTACAGCTGGACAGTCTGGAGGTGGTATGTGAGAAAAGAACAAAGGACAAAATCAGGGCCATTCTGGATAACCCTTCTCACCCTCTCAATGAGGAACTATGGCGGCTGGGTAGTTCTTTCAGTCATAGACTAATTCCACCGAAAAGCAAGACGGAGCGCTTCAGACGTTCTTTTGTGCCAACTGCCATCAGACTGCATAACAATAGCAGAATACACAGACTGTCCTCACACTGATGAGCCAGCTCCCCCCCTACAATAACTCAAGATCCCCCTAACCTTTTGCCCAGCACTGGACTCTGTTTCATTATTTACACATATGTATATATTAGAATATATAGTGTTTGTATTATATTGTAGTAATTGCCATAATGATGTATAACAGTAATTGCATTGCATAGCAAATTTCTTTCCTTATTTTTTCTTTTTTCTTTTATTTTTATTTACTCTACTTACTGTACTTACACTGTACTGGAGCTGCTGTATCACTCAAATTTCCCCCATGGGGATCAATAAAGGAATCTTATATTATCTTATGTGAGGCACGTCCGACGGGTTCTCCAGCTTTTGCTCAATCATCGATTATTCGTCAAGCTGGAGAAGTCCGTTTTTCATGTATTATGTACTGTATATATTGTATCACAGGGCGCCCTCCAAATGGATTCGGTTAAAGTCAAATCTGTGGAGGACTGGCCAACTCCTAGTTCCGTACGCCAAGTGCAAAGATTCTTGGGCCTTGCAAATTTTTTCAGGCGGTTCATTCGGAACTTTAGTACAGTCGCCACTCCTTTGACGGTCCTAACAGGCAAGGGACCGTTTAAATGGACGATGCAGGCCCAACAAGACTCTCTTGACCACTGCTTCAGTTTTGAAGTTACCCGACCCAGAGGAACCCTTCATAGTTGAAGTGGATGCCTCTGATGTCGGGGTTGGGGCGGTGTTGTCCCAGAGAGTGGGTCCTGAAAAGAAGCTCCACCCTTGCGCTTTCTTTACCTATCGTCTAACCCCTGCCGAGCGTAACTACCTGGTAGGAGACAAGGAACTTCTGGCCATCAAGCTGGCGCTTGATGAGTGGCGACACTGGCTTGAGGGGGATAAACATCCCTTCCTGATCTGGACGGACCACAAGAACTTCCTCCAGCAGGCTAAGAGGATGAATTCCCGTCAGGCTCGGTGGTCTCTTTTTTAGTCGCTTCCACTTTACCCTGTCTTATAGACCAGGGTCCAATAATGGTAAGCCTGTTGCTTTGTCCAGGCAGTGGGAGCCGACTAGACCCGAGACCGAGCCTGAACACATCATCCCCCCGAGCCAGATTATGGCCCCAATCACTTGGGGCATACTTAAAGTTGTCAGGGACGCTCAAACTGTGGAGCCTGACCCCGGTGGAGGTCCACCTGACCGGCTGTTTGTTCCGTCTGCAATCCGGGTTCAGGTGTTGGAATGGGCCCACGCGTCCCCATTTGCAGCTCATCCAGGAGTCTCTAAGACCCTGGAGTTGTTGCGCCGAAGGTTTTGGTGGCCGGGGATGGAGAGTCAGGTCAAGGACTTTGTCCGTGCCTGCGCTGTCTGTGCTACTAATAAAAGCACTAGAGAGCGTCCACGGGGACTACTCCATCCATTGCCAGTACCTTCAAGACCGTGGTCCAATCTGGCACTGGATTTTGTGACGGGCTTGCCCAGATCCAGGGTATTCACGGTGGTACTGGTGATTGTTGACCGGTTCACTAAGTCTTGCCTTTTCGTTCCACTACCCAAGCTTTGATGTCGGGGTTGGGGCGGTGTTGTCCCAGAGAGTGGGTCCTGAAAAGAAGCTCCACCCTTGCGCTTACTTTTCCCATCATCTAACCCCTGTTCGGCCATGGCCACCGCTCAGACTATACTGCAACATGTGGTGAGAGCACATGGGATCCCATCTGACATTGTGGCAGTCGGAACGAGTTATTCAAGATCTAGGCAAAATGCTTCGGTGCCTTACTGCAGGCAATCCAGCCACTTAGGTGGATAAATTGTTGTGGGCTGAATTCGCCCACAATACCCTGCACCACGCCGCACTTGGAATGTCACCGTTTGAGGCACAGTTCGGGTACCCTCCTCCACTGTTTTTGGATCAGGAACAAGAGGTTGCAGTCCCAACTGTGCAGCATCATATCCGTCGCTGCCGTGCTGCCTGGCGAAAAACAAGACTTCTAGCCTCTCAACGCTCCATGAAGCGTAATGCTGATCGCAGGCGACAGCCGGCTTTCACGTTCCGACCGGGCCAACGAGTTCTCCTGTCAACGAGGGATCTCCCCGTCAAAGGTACCCCTCATAAGTTGGCACCCAGGTACATTGGCCCGTTCAAGGTGGTCAGACCTCCCACCCCTCGTATCATACAGTCTTAGCTTTGCTATCACACAGACACGACCGATCGGCATTTAGCAGATGCTTTTATCCAAAAAGACTTACATTACAGTTACAGTATACAGTCTAAGCAGTTGAGGGTTAAGGGCCTTGCTCAGGGGCCCAACAGCAGCAACCTGGTAGTGGTGAGGCTTGAACCAGTGACCTTCTGATTACTAGTCCAGTACCTTAACCACTAGGCTACAGCTTGCTGCTGCAATTGTGACCTCTGCTGATCGAGTCATCCGCACGAGTTTAAGAGGGTTTATTGTCATTCAGCTGTTTCATATTGAAACTCTGTGCGGCCATAAGAGCATCAACTGTTCGGGGAAGGGGCTCCACGTGATTTTGAGGTATGGTAATTTAGTCAAATGCTCATTTAGTAGAAAGATTGTTTGTGATGTACATTTTTGATGTTTGACAAATAGTCCTGGCTTGTAATCAGGACCATTAGAGTTCCTTTTCCTCAAACCATGTATTTATGAATCTTGCTTTGTGCTAAAGTGCAGAGTAATGCTGAAAGATGACTTTTTCCAAACAGTTGCCTCAAATTAAAAAACAAATAACTGATTTTATATAATTGATTTCATAAACCTGTTAGCAATGGGTGTAGTTGAAGCACTTTAAGTCTTACTGAAGAAGCACTTCTGTAGGTCGATCTGGGTGAGAGTGTCTGCTAAATGCTGTAAATGTAAATGTGCCTACATGCTTTTGGTTGTATAGCTCAGTGGTCCCCGAACCACCTGGCCACAGACTTTATTACCGGGCCGCACAGAAAGAACAAATAAATTATAATTTTTTTAGGGCTGTCGTTAATTCAAATTTTAATCGCGATTAAAAAGATATTTTTTTTCGGAAGATTCCGGGAGATTTTATCTGACTTGCGGGCATCAGGGAGCCGCTATGTACAGTGTATCACAAAAGTGAGTACACCCCTCACATTTCTGCAAATATTTTATTATATCTTTTCATGGGACAACACTATAGAAATAAAACTTGGATATAACTTAGAGTAGTCAGTGTACAACTTGTATAGCAGTGTAGATTTACTGTCTTCTGAAAATAACTCAACACACAGCCATTAATGTCTAAATAGCTGGCAACATAAGTGAGTACACCCCACAGTGAACATGTCCAAATTGTGCCCAAAGTGTCAATATTTTGTGTGACCACCATTATTATCCAGCACTGCCTTAACCCTCCTGGGCATGGAATTCACCAGAGCTGCACAGGTTGCTACTGGAATCCTCTTCCACTCCTCCATGATGACATCACGGAGCTGGTGGATGTTAGACACCTTGAACTCCTCCACCTTCCACTTGAGGATGCGCCACAGGTGCTCAATTGGGTTTAGTCCATCACCTTTACCTTCAGCTTCCTCAGCAAGGCAGTTGTCATCTTGGAGGTTGTGTTTGGGGTCGTTATCCTGTTGGAAAACTGCCATGAGGCCCAGTTTTCGAAGGGAGGGGATCATGCTCTGTTTCAGAATGTCACAGTACATGTTGGAATTCATGTTTCCCTCAATGAACTGCAGCTCCCCAGTGCCAGCAACACTCATGCAGCCCAAGACCATGATGCTACCACCACCATGCTTGACTGTAGGCAAGATACAGTTGTCTTGGTACTTCTCACCAGGGCGCCGCCACACATGCTGGACACCATCTGAGCCAAACAAGTTTATCTTGGTCTCGTCAGACCACAGGGCATTCCAGTAATCCATGTTCTTGGACTGCTTGTCTTCAGCAAACTGTTTGCGGGCTTTCTTGTGCGTCAGCTTCCTTCTGGGATGACGACCATGCAGACCGAGTTGATGCAGTGTGCGGCGTATGGTCTGAGCACTGACAGGCTGACCTCCCACGTCTTCAACCTCTGCAGCAATGCTGGCAGCACTCATGTGTCTATTTTTTAAAGCCAACCTCTGGATATGACGCCGAACACGTGGACTCAACTTCTTCGGTCGACCATGGCGACGCCTGTTCCGAGTGGAACCTGTCCTGGAAAACCGCTGTATGACCTTGGCCACCATGCTGTAGCTCAGTTTCAGGGTGTTAGCAATCTTCTTATAGCCCAGGCCATCTTTGTGGAGAGCAACAATTCTATTTCTCACATCCTCAGAGAGTTCTTTGCCATGAGGTGCCATGTTGAATATCCAGTGGCCAGTATGAGAGAATTGTACCCAAAACACCAAATTTAACAGCCCTGCTCCCCATTTACACCTGGGACCTTGACACATGACACCAGGGAGGGACAACGACACATTTGGGCACAATTTGGACATGTTCACTGTGGGGTGTACTCACTTATGTTGCCAGCTATTTAGACATTAATGGCTGTGTGTTGAGTTATTTTCAGAAGACAGTAAATCTACACTGCTATACAAGCTGTACACTGACTACTCTAAATTATATCCAAGTTTCATGTCTATAGTGTTGTCCCATGAAAAGATATAATGAAATATTTGCAGAAATGTAAGGGGTGTACTCACTTTTGTGATACACTGTATATGCGAGAGACTCCTGGAAGTTCTGGGAGACTTGGGATGTCTGCTCAGGTGCCCTAAGTGTACTTGAAGGTGAGAAATTAAATGTCAGAATCAGAATGACTTTATTTTTCCATTTGTCTTGGTGAGTGCACACATGTATGACATGTAACATACTAACATGTATGACATGTAACCTACTAAACAGACTAGACATTAAACCAGACTGTTAACCAGTATTTAGCCGAGGGAAATGAAATGAAATACAATAAGCTGAATAAGAATAAAGAATAATGAAGAATAAAGAGCCACGGAGGAGCTGATGTGTGCGTGTCTGTACATACAGTGTATCACAAAAGTGAGTACACCCCTCACATTTCTGCAGATATTTAAGTATATCTTTTCATGGGACAACACTGACAAAATGACACTTTGACACAATGAAAAGTAGTCTGTGTGCAGCTTATATAACAGTGTAAATTTATTCTTCCCTCAAAATAACTCAATATACAGCCATTAATGTCTAAACCACCGGCAACAAAAGTGAGTACACCCCTAAGAGACTACACCCCTAAATGTCCAAATTGAGCACTGCTTGTCATTTTCCCTCCAAAATGTCATGTGACTCGTTAGTGTTACTAGGTCTCAGGTGTGCATAGGGAGCAGGTGTGTTCAATTTAGTAGTACAGCTCTCACACTCTCTCATACTGGTCACTGAAAGTTCCAACATGGCACCTCATGGCAAAGAACTCTCTGAGGATCTTAAAAGATGAATTGTTGTGCTACATGAAGATGGCCAAGGCTACAAGAAGATTGCCAACACCCTGAAACTGAGCTGCAGCACAGTGGCCAAGATCATCCAGCGTTTTAAAAGAGCAGGGTCCACTCAGAACAGACCTCGCGTTGGTCGTCCAAAGAAGCTGAGTGCACGTGCTCAGCGTCACATCCAACTGCTGTCTTTGAAAGATAGGCGCAGGAGTGCTGTCAGCATTGCTGCAGAGATTGAAAAGGTGAGGGGTCAGCCTGTCAGTGCTCAGACCATACGCCACACACTACATCAAATTGGTCTGCATGGCTGTCACCCCAGAAGGAAGCCTCTTCTGAAGTCTCTACACAAGAAAGCCCGCAAACAGTTTGCTGAAGACATGTCAACAAAGGACATGGATTACTGGAACCATGTCCTATGATCTGATGAGACCAAGATTCATTTGTTTGGTTCAGATGGTCTCAAGCATGTGTGGCGGCAATCAGGTGAGGAGTACAAAGATAAGTGTGTCATGCCTACAGTCAAGCATGGTGGTGGGAATGCCATGGTCTGGGGCTGCATGAGTGCAGCAGGTGTTGGGGAGTTACATTTCATTGAGGGACACATGAACTCCAATATGTACTGTGAAATACTGAAGCAGAGCATGATCCCCTCCCTCCGGAAACTGGGTCGCAGGGCAGTGTTCCAGCATGATAATGACCCTAAACACACCTCTGAGACGACCACTGCTTTATTGAAGAGGCTGAGGGTAAAGGTGATGGACTGGCCAAGCATGTCTCCAGACCTAAACCCAATAGAACATCTTTGGGGCATCCTCAAGCGGAAGGTGGAGGAGCGCAAAGTCTCGAATATCCGCCAGCTCCGTGATGTTGTCATGGAGGAGTGGAAAAGCATTCCAGTGGCAACCTGTGAAGCTCTGGTAAACTCCATGCCCAGGAGAGTTAAGGCAGTTCTGGGAAATAATGGTGGCCACACAAAATATTGACACTTCAGGAACTTTCACTAAGGGGTGTACTCACTTTTGTTGCCGGTGGTTTAGACATTAATGGCTGTATATTGAGTTATTTTGAGGGAAGAATACATTTACACTGTTATATAAGCTGCACACAGACTACTTTTCATTGTGTCAAAGTGTCATTTTGTCAGTGTTGTCCCATGAAAAGATATACTTAAATATCTGCAGAAATGTGAGGGGTGTACTCACTTTTGTGATACACTGTATACATATAATATTTTAGTAATAGGTAATCGTACATATACAAGTCTCATGATATACACTATAATACAGAATATTCTAGGTGGAGGTCACACTAAGCAGTACAAGTTGAGCTAGTAATGTGTACTGCAGGTGGTGGAAGAGTGGAGGCCCTGGGGAGGAAGGTGTTTCGCAGCCCGGAGGTCTGATGATAGAAGAAGAGAAAACAAACTGGGTGACAGGAGTCTTTGCTGGCGTTAGTGACTTTCTGGAGGCAAACTATTGGTAGACGGCACACTCTAAAAACTAAAACTATGATGTACACTTAAACACTTAAAAATATTGAGTTAATTTTAAAGCTGTGAAATCATTTATATATACCATCTGAGTTGAGTAAAAGTAAAAAATTTAAGTAGATATGAGTAATCACATTTAGCCTGACAGAATATAATATTGAGTAGATATAATTAAAATCCTTAGTCAAAACCATAAAAAAATGAGTAGATATAATTGAACTGCTAGGTAAATATGACTAAAAACACACAAAAAAATTATGCTACATGTACTAAATATATGTAATTTAATGCTACTTATACTGGACTTTAATTATCAAATTAATTGATCATTTGTCAAAATGTACTTAATTTATTAAACTGTATTTACCTTTTCCTCCAGGAGAACTTTACTTGAGATTAATTTATCTAATTAAATCGAATGTAAATAAAGTAACTGTACACACATTACTATTTTAAAACATTTATTCCCAATATATAAGTTGAACACATGGCATTAAATTCAACCTGGTTTTCTTTGGAAATGGCAGTAAAAAAAAAAGTATAGTGAGACATGGTTGAAATACACCAACAGGTCCTTCAGTCAATTTTAGACTTGTAACACGTAAAATGAAACCAATGACTGTAGAAAACCTGGACAGTGCAACTTCTCAAAAGTGAAGCCAGCACATGTCTAGTGCCTCTGCTGGAAGTGGTGTCCATGTTTTCTACAGTCAGTGGCTGAAACACACCAAGAACTGGGATCTCTTAAACTCCTTGAGCACCTTAACTTGGAAACTACATATGCAGGTAGGTTTTCAGTCTTTGAACCTTGGTTGGAAGGTTTCCAGAATCTAGCTCCAGCAGAACTTTTTGGAAAAACTCAAAACTGTATTTGACATTCTTGGGGTATCTTAGATCCAATATATAGGTTATAGGTTAGTCCCAACAAATAGCAACAGGCTCTGCTAAGATCCTCAAGACTGCTGAGGACAGTGATGCCCTCAATCACAATCCCTACATCAGTAGATTCTTCAGCTGACCCTTCTTGGTTCCGCAGCAGGTAAATCTTCATCACCTCCTCTGCCAACTCTTCTTGTACATTGACAGGAGCATCAGCAGGGTCCTGCAGACATTGAAAAGACAGTTAGTTAGTGTCAGAGTGCATGAAAAGTCATTGGATGTACTACATTTTATTTTCCCCTGTAAAGTCCATTTTTTTGAAGTCCAAATTTGTGTGTTTATGTTGGGCAGGTATTAAGCTCTTAATTTTGGGATTCAGATATTTGGATTTGATCTGAATGCAGGCTTGCTTCAAAACACATTGTCAGTACATTCTTGTACTATAATTTAGATCTTTTTAAATCACATTGTTAAAACATAGAACAATATATAATCTCAGATGTGCTTCTTCATGCTTTAGTTCACGATGGCTGCTTATGTAGGCAATAAAAAGTGATTAGAGATATGGATAGTAAGAACATGTTTGCAAAATATCATGCAATTTTTTGAACCAAGAGATACAAAGCTTTATTTTAGCCTCGGGAGAAGGCTTGTGAAAAATGGCAGTTCACACTTGATTAACATACCCTCATAAAAATGCTTGTAACCCTGATGATTATAAATAGATACATGATTATCACTGAAGGTTGCTGATGAAATGGTTGCTGATTCAAGGTTTATGCTGTAACCTGAGATATAGGCACTGCTCTGCCTTACGACCACAGAACATGTAAGCAATAATACACGAAACGGAGTGCAACAACATGAGATATTGGCACTGGTGTGCTGTGGTGGTACACCAGTGCCAACATCTTGAGTTAAGCACAAATCTCAAGTGCATTATTGCCATTATACCACCGTTAACACTATTAGATTTTAAGATAGAAAGGAAACACCATCAACATTCTTTATGAACTGATAATTGGTGTTTTTTATAATATTATGTTGACCACCGTTTTATAAAAGCAATAAGCCACTCGAGACGTTACTGTGATTTTATCACGGGGAAGGGATGTTTTAGACACTCCGCTTTGCGGCATACCACAACCACCCTTCCCCGTGATAAAATCACAGTAACACACGGCCTCTCGTGGCTTATTGCTTTATTTTAAGCTTCTCAGTAAATTACACGCAGCAGAGACAAATCACTGTTTTAATAGTAAAGCTGAATACAATACTGTGAAAACCATATTTATTAGCATTTTCCGTGAATGCAGGCCGTAGAATAGCTTAACTAGGAGCTCACAACTTATTAACAATAATAACTTTTGCTAGCTGACTACTTAACAAGATTGCAGGCGGTCTTCAAGATGGCACTTTCCCTCAGTACTGCTCAGCAGGTAGATTTCCCAGGAGGACGCTCTCTCTTTGCGCGCTGTCTTTGTGCGCTTAATTTACTCAATTTATTAAGTTGTTGTACAAGAAATTTAAATATTGATTTTAAGTAAATAATAATTGTAGTAATTGAAAATGATCAGTTTATTTACTACTTTCTCAAATATTTTATTTGGAATTTACCAAAAATATTAAGCATTAATCTAAAAATCAAATTTGTTAGTCAACTACTAATTTTCTTTCTTGAAATAAACTTAAATACTATATGTAAATTTAGGACAAAATGAACTGTTGGAGATTTAGGCATTTGATTTGATAAGTGCAACTCAAACAATCACTTAAGTGATATTCAGAGATTTTATTCATGCAATATAGCTTTTTATTATTGTTATATTTACAAAGCCACTGAATTATTTTTTAGAGTGCATGTAAAGTTGGCAACTGTTGTTCAGCAGTTGTCCTGAATGCTTTGCCTGGTTGATAGGTCATCAGCAGCTATTTGGGCAGTTTGCTTTTTTCTGTTTCCTCAGACAATAGAGAGTTTGATGTGCTCTTTTAATAAGTGATTTAATTTTTATCAACATCGCTTCATTTTAGTAAGGGTTGCAGTTGGCAGGTCCAGTTGGATCGGAAAGAACTGACCACAAGGCAAGAATACACAAGACAGGGCACCAATCCATCGCAGGGCTTTAGCCATATTTCTCCTTTAGACACTGTGGTGATGGGCGAGCGTAAGACCGCTGTACCACCTGAGTGCATCTTTTTTAAATATTTATTTTGTTTATTATTTAATTGGCTTCCTCAAGTTCTTTTGATGGTGTGAAGGAGAAAAGCAACGCTTCTCAGTATTTGTAAGATCTAAATGTTTCCTAACAGCAGAACTGATGAAGTGATGATAACAGGATGGAGAAGATGATCAGTGTGTAAGAGCAGTTCCTTCCTGCAGCATCTGTACACAGAACACAAACAATAATAATAATAATGAAGCAATTTAACACATTTTACTTTAATTATCCTCCATGTAAAAACCAGCAGACCTCATTCATTATTCATGATCAGCATTTGTTGTGTTTTGAACACACTTACACTGGTTTGCTGCTCACTGATCAGCATTTTAAACACAAAACCAGAACTAGATCAGTATTTGTTAGTAAAAAAACATCTTACGCCAGCAATCGACTGATCCTGCTTGTGCTGGTGTGTTCTTTTCAGCAGGGGAATCTCAAAGATCCTGGTACTTTTATTAACTTAAAACATATTTGTATTCTCACCTGCTACAGAGTAGATATTATAAGTGTTTTCTTCAGGTGCTTCTTCAGGAGGAACTGGTGTTTCTGTTAGGACAAACATTAACATCAGGATCACAGATAATATAACAGCGTTTCCACATCTCACATCTGCCCTGCATTCCAGTACTGATTTTGTAACATCGCTTCACTATTTTCTGTTGGAAAAATCAATAGTTTATAGACAGTCGCTTGAACTCAAGAAAGTCACCAGCTGTATCTGATGATGACCAGCTAATGTCAGAGCTTTACATACACCTGTAAGGTTCATGTATTTATTGGTACGATGTATTTAAACATGTACATACATCGTATAATTGGTGAATTGCATTTTTTGTGCATATACAAAGCCTGCTGTATTTTCGTCTTGGATATTTCTGTTTTTTTTTTTTGCCAGTGTCTCTGGATGGCACCAGCACCCCTTCATTAGATGATTAATATGAATACAGGAGGCAAGAATAAAACTAATGTACTTCCAACTCATTGGCAACAGTTTGGTGAAACAGCTTCCTGTGTCCCTGTGCACAAAGCTACTGCACACAGCTCAGACCTAAACCCTGCTGAAATATGTAAGAACTGGGAACACTGTTAAACCATTAAACCAGGCTTTTTTTGTCTGATCTTAATCCTATTGAGATGCTGTGGGGTGATTTGAAAGAAATTCTGCTTGGAGGAGTGGGAAAAACTTTCTCCCAGTCGATGTCAGAGACGATAGATGGTTATAGGAAACGTCTAATTGATGATGATCGTCTAACTTTTTTCTTCACAATAAATTTCCATTTTTGTTCATTACATTTTACAACTTGTGTTTGAAAGTATTTTTTTCAGTTTTATGTGTTTAGTTATATAAGATCCATCTCTCAATACTGTTCAAATGAAGCTCAAATGTCCATTTGTTTAAATATGTTAAAAAAGACAAAGGTTCTCATGGGGTGTCCTAACTTTTTCACATGACTGTATATACTCAAATATCTTGTGAAGGAGCAGAGATTGTTATTCTCTGGTTGACAACAAGTGTAATGTCACGTAAATGCCCAGGGAATCCTAGGGAAAAACTACTGCTACTATTTGGGGACCTCCCATTAGATATGAGCTATTTCAAGTGCCGTCCAAAAAATTACTGGGTAATTCCAAGAGCTAAAAGACACAACAGTGTGTGATGATTGGTGATGAGTTGGACCGGTCTGGAGTAAAAACAGTACTGGAATGCAGAGCTTGAACACTAATCTGTAGTGAGCTGCTACTGGGTTTGGAAACACTTGGTCCATCTAAACATCTCTACAACATTTTAATATCACTCCATTTAAATTCTCAATCATCACTGTCAGTTCTTTTAAGATTTATTCACTCACCATCAACTCTGAGTTTGACGCTCTGGAGAAAAACCCATTTAGTAGAGACGGATCGTTTCGTACGTTTCACCGACAGGAAGCTCTCATAGACTCCTTCATCTGAAGGTTTTACTTTCTTTATCACCAGAGAACAGTTTCCTCCAGCCAGCTTGTCCTCAGGAACATCCACACGACCCTTGTATTCCTCAGCCTCGTACAAGTCCTCACCCTTTCTCTCCAGCACCGTTTCAAAAAGAGTGCTCCACTGAACATGTGGATTGTGGCTGGACACTCGTGTCAACTAACATGGCAGGACGACTGTGGAACCCACGTGAGCAGTGATGTAGGTCTGGGATTCTGCACAAAGAGAAATATTAAAGAAATGTACAGATGTGTTTAAGCACTTGTATACACCAATGTTTGTTCAATTTCAATAATCAGGAATTATCCTGGTCAGGATTGTGCTGGATTTATGTTCTATCCAAAAACACTAGTCACAAGGTGTAAATACACTGTGCATTGCAGGACATCATTCACTCCCTTGCTTGCTTGATCACACTTGAGACCGTTGAAACCAGATTACTTTACCCATGTAAACTGTAACACTCGTAACAAGGAAGGACGCTCACAGAAGAGGCAAAAACGGTATATTTAAATCACTGTCCAAAAATCGAAGTCCAATATACACACACAACAGCCGCTAAAGGGAGATCCAAAGACACGGTCAAATGCAAGCGAAAGTCAAAAACCAGAAATCACAAAATATATTCAAAATGCTCGGTATGTACTGAAACAGATACGATACTTCGCATGAGACGAAACAAACGCGGTTGTTAAAATAACCTATAGCACAGGTGTGTACCATTAGAACTCAGGTAAAACTGCTTTTGGATAGGTTGATGGCTGCCCGTCAGAGGTCACATGATCCTGCAGGGTCTCCTGGGAAATGGAGTTCTCTATGGAAGTGCTCTGTACTATGTTAGCGCGATTCCTGACAGTACCCTCCCCCAAAGCGTCCGCAGCGGCCGAGGAACGAGGACGCCCGCGACGACCCCCACCTAGACGACCACTGAGACTAACCGGTTGAGATTGGATGCCCTCCAGGTGCTAGACAGGGTTCTCCTCTTTGAGATAGAGATCGGTTGCTGGATCAGGACCGGCATGAACTGGGTGAGACCTTCCGAGGTCTTCCCCGGGGGCGAGGCGCTGGTCTCTCTGGGTGTCGACTGTGAAAGTCTGCCAGTAGTCCTGGATCAAGAACATCCTTAGCAGGAACCCAGCATCTCTCTTCTGGGCCGAATCCCTCCCAGTCAATGAGGTACTGTAAAGAACAACCCCTTCTCCTAGAGTCCAGCACCTGACGAACCGAGTAAACTGGGCTACCCTCCATCTCCAGCGGTGTCGGTGGGGTGTCCTCAGGCAAAACCTTGTCCATAGGACTTGGGACAACAGGTTTGAGAAGGGAGACATGAAAAGAACGAGAAACATGAAAGTGAGAGGGTAGATCTAATTGATAAGTGACATCATCCAAGCGGCGAGAGGAGGCTGGAAACCTAGAAAACACTGAAACAGAGTAAGACCCGTAGCTGATGACACCAAGGAATTCTGTGCCATCTCCGCCCAAATTAAAAAGCGTGACCAGTCAGATGGGTTGTCGTGACAGTATAAACGTAGAAATTTCCCCAACTCCTGATTAACTCTCTCACATTGCCCATTTGACTGTGGATGGTAGCCAGAGGTGAGACTCACATTAATACCTAGATGTTCGAAAAAACAGGACCAAACCCTAGAAGTGAAAAACGATCAACCACAGTAAGAATAGTGGTAAAACCCTCAGAGGGAGGAAGATCTGTAATAAAATCTATAGCGATATGGGACCAGGGACGTTCAGGAACGGGTAGAGGCATAAGTTTACCCGCTGGTAATGTTTTGGGTGTTTTACATTGTGCGCAAACCGAGCAGGAGGACACGAATTGATGAACATCCTGTTTTAACGTCTCCCACCAGTAGCGATTATTTATGAGTTGCTGAGTGCGCAACTCCCCCGGGTGGCCAGAAGTGGGTGTTGAATGGGCCCATGTAACTAAACGATCCCGCAACGACTCTTAAGAGCTTCTTCAATCTCCTGGTCTAATTCCCAACGAACAGAAGCGATTTTAACTGACGGTGAAAGAATGGTGTTAGGTTCAGTTCTCTCCTCTGCCTCACTAGTATAAATTCTAGATAAAGCATCCGCTTTGGTATTACGTGAGCCCGGGCGATAAGATATGCTGAAATTAAAACGTGAGAAAAACAACGACCAGCGAGCCTGTCGAGGGTTAAGACGTTTGGCTGAACGCAAATACTCAAGGTTCTTGTGGTCAGTAAGTACGAGAAATGGATGTTGCGCTCCCTCTAACCAGTGTTGCCATTCCTCAAGAGCTAATTTAATGGCTTGTAACTCCCGATCCCCTATGCCATAATTACGCTCAGCTGGGCTTAACTTATGTGAAAAAAATGCAATGGGGTGCAATTTGGGTGAATCGCCACTCTGCTGGGACAGAATAGCTCCTACCCCACTCTCCAAGGCATCTACTTCAAGCACGAATGGCTGAGTAGGATCAGGATGCTTAAGTATAGGTGCTGAAGTAAACGCTAGCTTTAACGCCTTGAAAGCCCCTTCGGCTTGGAGGGTCCATGGCAACCTCTTGGGAGTCCCTTTAAGCAAGCTGCTAAGGGGCGCCGTGATAGAACAAAAATTTCGAATAAATCGGCGGTAAAAATTAGCAAAACCAAGGAATCTCTGAAGTTCCTTTACTGAAGTAGGGGTAGGCCAATTAACCACAGCCTCGACCTTATAATCATCCATAACAATGCCAGTGGAACTTATTACATACCCCAGAAATACTATAGACTGTACATGAAACTCACATTTCTCACCTTTTACATAGAGTTGGTTATCAAGGAGGCACTGTAGTACCTGACGAACCTGCTTTACATGAGTTTCAAAATCAGGTGAATATATCAAAATATCGTCAATGTAGGCGATCATAAATTGCCCAATCATGTCTCGAAGTATGTCGTTAATAAAGGATTGAAAGACAGAGGGCGCTATAGACAACCCAAAGGGCATCACCAAGTATTCATAGTGCCCCCTTGTGGTCACGAATGCAGTTTTCCACTCGTCCTCTTCTTTAATTCTGATAAGATTGTAAGCACTACGGAGGTCCAGCTTAGTGAAAAATCTGGCCCCTCGTAGTTGCTCGAGAGCCACAGGGACGAGCGGCAGGGGGTACGCAAATTTTTTTGTGATGCTGTTAAGTCCACGGTAATCTATACAAGGACTAAGACCTCCATCTTTTTTATTTACAAAAAAGAACCCTGAACCTACAGGAGAAGTGGATGGGCGGATAAAACCCTGAGCAAGCGCTTCCTTAATGTACTCTTCCATAACCGTCTCCTCCTGTTGAGTCAGAGGATAGATGCGGGATTTAGGAAGTGGTGCCCCTTCGATAAGATCAAGAGTACAGTCATAGGGTGGGTGTGGTGGTAGTTTGGTGGCATTTCCTTTACTAAAAACATCTAGTAGATCAAAGTACTCATCAGGGACTTGAAAAGATAAAGTGGTCTCAGGACTCTCAATGGAGGTAGCTCTAATGGCTAGCTGAGGCCTCAACAGACATTGCTCCTGGCAATAGTCAGACCAGGAAGTAAAAGTTTGAGTGGACCATGATATTTGAGGGTTATGCTTCTCAAGCCAAGGCAAACCTAGCACTACAGAAAACTCAGATGAGTCAATGACAAAAAATTTTACAAGTTCAGAATGTAGCCAGCTCGAGTCCAGTCTGACCAGCGGTGTTACATGGGTGATGGGTCTGAGTCCAACTGGCTCTCCATCTAACGCAGCAACCTTGAGAGGGAAGTTGAGAGGTTCCAAGGGAATTCGAAGCTGCTCTTCCACCTTAGCGTTGATAAAATTTCCCTCCGCATCAGAGTCAATCAGCACTGAAACGAGAAGGGACAATTCTTGGCAGTACAGATACACAGGTATAAGGAAAGATTTCTTTACCAACCCCACTGTGGGACTACTCACCACATTAGGGGTCGGTGCCTGGAATTGGCGTGGGCGAATTCGACAGTCACGTAGTAGATGACCAGCTGCGCCACAGTACATGCACAAACTCTTCTACGACGTCTCTCCTCAGTCTTAAGGAGTCGCACTGCATTGGTTCCTGTGTAGGTTCTCTCTAAAAAATGGGCATCACTTTGAATCCAGAATTCACCGGTGACTGTGACGAAAAGTTCCTGTGCCCCTTCTCCTGTTCTCGTTGTCTCCATTTGTTTAAAAGATTGTCTAGTCATATAGCCATGGCAATAAGCTTATCCAGAGACAAAGCCTCGTCTCGGCATGCAAGTTCAGTTAAAACTTCACTATTGAGTCCATTTCTAAATGCTACCAGTAACGCGGGGTCATTCCATCCGCTGCCAGCAGCTAAAGTGCGGAATTCTAGGGCGTATGTGGCGACAGAACGCGGTCCCTGACGTAAGCAAGACAGTAATTCTCCACTAGTTTTGCCATCATGTGGGTGATCAAAGTCTTAAAGTCCTGGATAAACTGATCATAAGTTAATAGATTAAACCTTGACCAACTAGCATTGGCCCATTCTAAAGCTTTTCCCGAAAGAAGCGAAACAACGAAAGCGATCTTAGATTGATCCGAGCTAGGAGCGGAGTTACAAAAATACAAGGAGCATTGCAGCAAAAAACCACTACACTTATCTGGTGTGCCGTCATACTTCTCCGGCATACTCACCGAAAATGTGTGCAGTGGGGTTACCAGGGGATTAGTTTGTAGTGTAGGAGGCGTGGATACACTTGAAGAAGTTGAGCAATTTGCGACTGTTCTTCCGACTGCTGCCGATTCAGATCGCTAACTGCTTTATTAACATCCTGTAACACCTGTTGATGTTGACCCAACAACTGCCCCTGTTGTTGCAACGCCTTCTGAAAAGCCTCAAACTCTGCCATCCTCAAAGAGGCGAAGTATTCTGTAACACTCGTAACAAGGAAGGACGCTCGCAGAAGAGGCAAAAACGGTTTATTTAAATCACTGTCCAAAAATCGAAGTCCAATATACAAGCACACGGTCGTTATCCAAAACACACAACAGCCGCTAAAGGGAGATCCAAAGACACGGTCAAAAGCAAGCGAAAGTCAAAAACCAGAAATCACAAAATATATTCAAAACGCTCGGTATGTACTGAAACAGATACGATACTTCGCATGAGACGAAACAAACGTGGTTGTTAAAATAACCTATAGCACAGGTGTGTACAATTAGAACTCAGGTGAAACTGCTCTTGGATAGGTTGATGGCTGCCCGTCAGAGGTCACATGATCCTGCAGGGTCTCCTGGGAAATGGAGTTCTCTATGGAAGTGCTCTGTACTATGTTAAACATAAACATGTCAAACTTCATATGGAGACAGTAACCAGAGATAAGGAATGAACCAAGAATCCCATGACACCCTTAGGTGTAAGTGACCGATATATAGGTGAGTGTGTGATGCACCAGACCCAGTGTGACATGACCGGAATTAAGCCTGAACAATTACTGTGTATTTGATGCATTTAAATGTGTAACAGGGTGGCGAGCATCTCAGACAGAGGTGCCCGTTATAATGCCAGTGAGTTGAACCCAACTGCAGGTTACTTAACCAAGGCAAAGCAATACTCTGGATCCACAAAATAAAAAGGGCAGGGGGAGGGTGATAACTAACATAATAAATGGCCAGAATAATAAGAGCAATATGAGGGTTCTTCAATAAGTTTCTGCACTTTTTTAACTCTATTAATTACAAACAAATTCCATCAATTTTCTATATAATCACCTTCTCAGCTTCATACCAACTTTTTAATGCCATCAGCAAAAAATATTTCTGGTTGAGCTCGTAGCCACTGATGCAGCGCTGCTTTCACATCATCATCACATGGAAATCTTCTTTCCCTTAAAGCTTCTTTGAGCATCAAAAAAGGTGGAAATCAGATGGAGATAAATCCTGACTATAAGTGTCTCTCAGTCATGATTAATCCTCCTCCCACCCTCACCACTTATAACCAAAATATAAAAGAGCAGAAACTTTTTGAAGATCCCTCTTATAACTAATCTAAATAGAAAACCAAACCATTAGTCACAGCCAGTAAGGTATTCCTGAAAAGCAATTCCAGGAGTATGATTGAACTCCCAGTGATTACTAAGTAACAAAGAACAGACAGACAGGAGCCTAATCACTGATTACTAAGAATAGAGACGATAGAGATAGTAGCCACCAGTGTGTAACAACTAAAGCTCTTGACAGAAAACCAAGGAAGAGGAACTCAATACACTATCAAACCTTGTAGTTAGTGATCTCTTCGAGGGCTCTCCAGACTGAAGTTGGGGTGTTAACAGCAATGTGGCTTTTCAGCTTTTCTGAGTATTCCTTTTTTGCTAAACAGATACCTTTCTTCAGCTTGTAATTGGCCTCCTTGTAGAGAACTCTATCTCCACTCCTGAATGCTGACTCCTTTTCCCTTCGAAGCTGTCTGAGTTCAGCTGAGAACCATGCTTTATTGTTGCTGTATTTTACCCGTGTTGTAGTAGAAATACAGCTGTCCTCACAGTCACTGATGTATGATGCTACAGTGTCTGTATATTCATCCAAGCTGTCCGTCGCCTCCTCAAAGACAGACCAGTTTGTGGATTCAAAGCAGTCCTGTAGCATTTCAGTGTCTTCGCTGGTCCACTTCTTCACTGTTGTAATGACAGGCTTGTTAGTTTTGAGTCTCTGCCTGTATGTGGGAATGAGATGAACGAGATTGTGGTCGGAATGTCCAAGACCCGCACCCGTGACGGAGCGATAGGCATTTTTAACAGGGGTGTAGCAATGATCCAAAATGTTCCCTTCTCTCGTGACACAGGTGACATGTTGTTAGTATTTCAGCATTTCTTTCGTAAGATTTGCAGGTCTCCGTAAAGCACAGTGCAGATATGTTTGAAAAGTCCCTGTTAGTTTGGTTGAGCAGGAGTAGTTCTTCCAGTTTGTTGTGCAGAGATCACAGATTGGAGAGGAAAAAAGACGGTAACGGTGTTCGGACTCCACGTCGCCTCATGCTTATGAGAGCTCCGGCTCGTCTGCCTCTCTGCTGCTTTCTTGCCAGATTGAGTAGAGCCAGCACACCAGTTGTGAGGATTTCCAAAAACTCTTTATTTTAAAGGAACTCCGGAATAAAAGTTTGTGAAACACTGTCCCTGAAGGTCAGTAACTGTTCTTTGCTCCAACTGACCGAGTTTGACACACAATAAATAACATTAACAAACAAAAACCAACACAAAACATAGAGCGCTCTCACCGAGGCAGCCATCTGCGGCACCATTCTTCACACACTAGCAGCTGTATATAACACAAGAAAACTGCCATGCCACCACTAGAAACTGCTCATGTCCAGGATGGGCCACAGATCAAAATGCTGATTAACACACAAGAAAGAAGCACCACACTACCAGCTAAATTTCCAGAAACCAGATCAACAGACCGTTAACAAAAAGGTCTGCGGGATGAGCCTGCCAGGCCACTGAGAGACACAAACAACACCAAACAAACATGCAGATAATTCAATAATTAACCTGATCATTAAAAGTGGATCAAGCTTGGCGAAGAATGGTTTTGATGTGGCATTTAAAAAGAGCCAACATGGGCATGGCAAGTGGACACGTAACAAACTTACACATAATATAAATTAGTATTCTAGTTTATCTTCCCCAATATGTTCTATTGAGCAAATAAATACAAATAATGCATTAGAGTGTGCAGGAAAATACCACATGTACATTTAATATTTGTGGAGGATTTTATTTATTTTTTTAACTTAGAAAATGAATAAAAACCTTAAATTTGGTGTCCAAAGTTTTGCATAAGACTGTAAAAGAAGAACTGTGCTTTACAGCAGAATCTGTTTACTCACCCACACACACAGCATGTGATATAACTATAATACAGATATACAGCAGTGGAGTCATCACACCCTTCATCATCATTCCTGGAAAAGCCTGCTGCAGAATAAATGAATTAAAGTGAGAAAGATAAACCGCTTTCATTTTAACTAAGAGCTTAAACAGTAACATGTTTTTGCAAACAAGAAATTACTCAAAGTGCTTCACTTTCACTTTTGATGTTACTCTGTTTTTTTTTTTTATTTCCTGACCACAGCAGCTATGTGTGTGTGTGTGTGTGTGTGTGTGTGTTGGCTGTGGAGACGGGGCAACACACCTGGTCCTAGCTGCACTCTCAAGCTGCATCCGAATGTCCATATTTATTTGTCATTCCAATAAAGCTTCTTTTGAGTGAGTGTGTGTGCTGTTATAAATACCCTAATTATAATACATATTTATTACACATCTAACACAACAGAATGTTCACATTGCATTGATCCAAATCATTTGTTTTATAAAACACCTTTTTTTATTTCTCTTCTGTCACGTTTGGTAAAAATCACCGGTTTTATTAAAAGGTTTGGACAAATATCATGTTTTCTTTTTTCTTTCTTTTGCATTTGAAAAAATTAATCTTTGCAAAACAATGAATGTTTCATGATTTCTACACGTTATGTAATATCCTGTAGAGAATATGTTATCTTATTTTCACTAAGAACATCAATAAAACATGAAAGCATGACCAGGAGTGTTCAGACTTTTGCATGAGTTTGTTCAGTGTTGTTGAATCTTACCTTGAGAAGAGTGGAAGCAAAAGCCAAAGTGCTGTTGGTTTGCACTGTATTTATAGTGTATGTGAAAAATGAAAGTAATTTTTGTGGTGGTGTGTGTTTAATGTTGTTAAGGTCATGGCCCTTTGAAACCACTAGAACACTTTCATTTACATTTTCAGTATTTAGCAGATGATTTTATCCAGAGCGACTTCGGAAGAGCTTCCATAGTAAACATTACCTTACTCTAGTTTAAGTACTACAAATCTACATTTTTTTTTGTGTTAGTACCAAGTTATAGCCGATTTTTTTTTTTTTACTAAAATTAAAACTTAAAACAAGAAAGACAAGAAAATATCTGGCAAAATAAAGTCCTTAAATGTATTATCTGAAATTATCATTAGTAATATTATCTGTAAAGCTCTGTGAATCAAAGTCTTGCAACGTTTGACTAACACTGATCAACAGAGATTTTGTTTCTTGAACACTTTTGGGTGTGTCTTAAGTATTTTGAGCTGCTGATAACAAAAATCAAAACAAAATTTTCCTACCATGTACCATTTTCTTTTAATTCATGCCTCAAGGCTGTCTTCTTATACAGTGACAGTTCTTGGATTGCAGCTCAGATATACCAAGTATTGCTGCTTCATTTGCAATTGGGACAGCTATAAGAAGAATCATATTACACTAAAAAGAACTGGCCAGTTCATCAGAATATGACCCCAGGGCAGAAACAATACGGCACATAAACCACTTGTGGACCCCAAAAAAAAGATATTTACTTCAAATAAAACTCGGGCTGATGAAAAATTGTATGAAAGAAATGAACAAAAAAGGGATAGGTTTTCGTTATTTGAGACGAGTGTTCCCAAGAATAACTAATACCAAGATTAGTGAAGGAATTTCTGTTAGTCCACAAATGCGACACATGATGAATGATCAACTCAAAAAGTTGGAAATCACTTGGAAATCATTCCAGGATGTTGCTGAAAATTTTCTTTCGCTACTATCCACTGTTAAACTTCATCAAACTGGTTGACAACCTTCCTCAAGCTTACAAGGTGATGAAGTGCAACGTCATTGAAAATTCATTTCCTGCATCGACACTTAGATTTCTTCCCTAATCTTGGTGCAGTAAGTGATGAACATGGCGAATGCTTTCACCAAGACATTGCCACAATGGAAAAATGTTACCAAGACCACTGGAGTCCATCAATGCTGGCTGACTATTGCTGGACACTAATACGAGATGCACCAGATGTTGAGTAGAAACAAAAATCAGCAGCAAAACACTTTTAGTTCAGTTGAACTAATGACACATATAAGGTTTAAATGTGTTATAATCAGTAAAACTTAATCTCATGTTTCTCAGAATTTCTGTGATACAGACAATCAGAAACTACAGTGGGGCCAAAAAGTATTTAGTCAGCCACTGATTGTGCAAGTTCTCCTACTTAGAAAGATGAGAGCGGTCTGTAATTTTCATCATAGGTACACTTCAACTATGAGAGACAAAATGAGAAAAAAAAATCCAGGAAATCACATTGTAGAATTTTTAAAGAATTTATTTGTAAATTATGGTGGAAAATAAGTATTTGGTCAATAACAAAAGTTCAACTCAATGACAGAGATGAAACGTTTCCTGTCTTCACCAGGTTTGCACACACTGTAGCTGGTATTTTGGCCCATTCCTCCATGCAGATCTCCTCTAGAGCAGTGATGTTTTGGGGCTGTCGCTGGGCAACACGGACTCCACAAATTTTCTATGGGGTTGAGGTCTGGAGACTGGCTAGGCCACTCCAGGACCTTGAAATGCTTTTTACGGAGCCACTCCTTCGTTGCCCGAGCGGTGTGTTTGGGATCATTGTCATGCTGGAAGACCCAGCCACGTTCCATCTTCAATGCTCTCACTGATGGAAGGAGGTTTTGGCTTAAAATCTCACGATACATGGCCCTGTTCATTCTTCCCTTAACACGGATCAGTCGTCCTGTCCCCTTTGCAGAAAAACAGCCCCAAAGCATGATGTTTCCACCCCCATGCTTCACAGTAGGTATGGTGTTCTTGGGTTCTTCTTCCTCCAAACACGACGAGTTGAGTTTTTACCAAAAAGTTCCATTTTGGTTTCATCTAACCACATGATATTCTCCCAATCCTCTTCTGGATCATCCATATGCTCTCTGGCAAACTTCAGACGGGCCTTGACATGTACTGGCTTAAGCAGGGGGACACGCCTAGCACTGCAGGATTTGAGTCCTTCTCGGCGTAGTGTCTTACTGATGGTAGCCTTTGTTACTTTGGTCCCAGCTCTCTGCAGGTCATTCATCAGGTCCCTCCGTGTAGTTCTGGGATTATTGCTCACCGTTCTCATGATCATTTTGACGCCACGGGATGAGATCTTGCGTGGGGCCCCAGATCGAGGGAGATTATCAATGGTCTTGTATGTCTTCCATTTTCTTACAATTGCTCCCACAGTTGATTTATTCACACCAACCTGCTTGCCTATTGTAGATTCACTCTTCCCAGCCTGGTGCAGGTCTACAATTTTCTTCCTGGTGTCCTTCGACAGCTCTTTGGTCTTGGCCATGGTTGAGTTTGGAGTCTGACTGTTTGAGGCTGTGGACAGGTGTCTTTTAAACAGATAACGAGGTCAAACAGGTGCCATTAATACAGGTAACGAGTGGAGGACAGAAGAGCTTCTTAAAGAAGAAGTTACAGGTCTGTGAGAGCCAGAAATCTTGCTTGTTTGTTATTGACCAAATACTTATTTTCCACCATAATTTACAAATAAATTCTTTAAAAATCCTACAATGTGATTTCCTGGATTTTTTTTTCTCATTTTGTCTCTCATAGTTGAAGTGTAGCTATGATGAAAATTACAGACCTCTCTCATCTTTCTAAGTAGGAGAACTTGCACAATCAGTGGCTGACTAAATACTTTTTGGCCCCACTGTACATTTGTGTTCAGCTCAAATGAGTCTGTCTCAATCACCAAAAAAATTCAAGGAAACAGAACTTTGGCAAAAAATTGTTGTCCAGTGTTATTGTACAATCATTTTTAAATACATTATAAAGTGTGGTCAGTAACTGTGATAAACAGTACCGATGAGTAGTTAGTAAATCTGGTTCTGCATGCTTCTCTGGTCTGAGTAAAACATGGATGCAGCCAATCATTGAGCAGGACAGTGTTTTAAGGACTCCTCCCACCCTGCACACAGACTATTTGCCCTTCTGCCCTCTGGCAGGCGCTTCAGGAGCCTCCGGACAAGGACTACCAGATTGAGGAACAGCTTTTTCCCCAGAGCTGTCTCCATATTGAACTCTGTCCCCCGTTAAACCCCCCCCCACCCCCCGCACTACAAACATTATCATTTTTATCCTTTTTCCGCTCTGTATTTCAATGGTACATATTCATTTGTACATAAATCTCATATATACTGTATACATCTGTTTATTATGTTATGTTTTTACATACTCATTGCTTGATCGTGTCCATAATCACCTTAATCACTTTAACCTGCATAGCACCTTAATATTAATCTGCACCTTAATATGTATATTGTTTTTAGCTACATATCCTGTTTATAGTATAGTTTATAGATCCTGTTTATACCACTGCTATTTACACACTGTAAATAATGTCTATCATAAATACTGTTTATTCTGCACTTTCTGCCTATTGCACTTCTGGTTAGATGCTAAACTGCATTTCGTTGCATTGTACTTGTACATGTGTAATGACAATAAAGTTGAATCTAATCTAATCTAAGCAAATCAGGTCCTGAGAGATGAACGGAGAGTAAGAGAGAGAAAAGTAAAAGTATTGGGGCAGTAAACACGTGTGAAGTGAACTGTGCGGCACTTTGAGATGAATTCGAATGTCATTAGTGAGTTTGTGCACAAGAACGTAAGTAGAAATCAGAACAGGGTTTGATTGGTGATTTCTGCGTTTAGACTTTGTTCTACTAGTGGATTCTATAGTGAAAGGATTCAGAGGACAACCCTAGACTCTGCCCCCACTCTTCACTTGGACAGGTAAGAACCACTTTCCTTATTTAACGTTTCTCTATGAAATTTGGAAAGTAAAAAATCTTAGTAAAGTTCACCACTGTTACAGGATTTCTTTGTGAATAAAGGCTTGGCTTTGTTACCAAGGGCAGATTACGTTGATGGTTTTGCATCTGTATTTGAATCTCTTTAGAACATGGCATCACATGCTGCTTTTTAAGACCTAGTCTTTTTAAGCCTTCTAGCCTAAGTATAGTGAAATATATATCAGTCACTATTGCACATTAAATTTGAATTTGGTTAAGTGGTGGATTTAGTAGCTAACGGGGTGATTTTTTTCACATTGGGCAGGTAGGGCTGAACAGGATTTTTCCCTCAGTAAATAAAATCAGCATTTAAAAAGCATGTTGTGTTTACTTGGGTCTGTCTGTTATTTAAAGTAGTTTAATTATCCAAAACATAGATGTGTAAGAAATAAAGAAGAAGTCTGAGCAAAACAGAATTAGAAAGGGGCAAATCTTATTTTCACAGCCAGCTTTTAAGTGGCACAGTGGTTTAATGTGCCATCCCAACACTGCTGAGAATTGCAGCTGTCAAGAATCTCAGCTATCACATAAACATAATTGGCTGTGTCAGGGGGATTGGGGGGCGTTAGGTAAAGTGGTTTCCTCTTTGCTGCTGCAATTGGGGCCTCTGCTGGCTGGACATTTACATTTTTGGCATTTAGCAGACTTTGGCTTTTATCCAAAGTGACTTACAGTACTGTGACATTGTACAGTCTAAGCAATTGAGGGTTAAGGGCCTTGCTCAAGGGCCCAGCAGCGTCAACCTGGCAGTAGTGGGGCTTGAACCAGTGATCTTTTGATTACTAGTCTGGTACAACTGTACTGTCTGCACAAAAAAGATGGTTAATACATAAATCGTAGTTCAAGTTCAAAAGCCTTTATTGTCATTTTAGTTCTATACAAGTACATATTAAAACAAGGACCAGGGTACAACACACAACACAAGTGCAAACAACACAATACACTTTACACTTTTAGGTACACTTTTTTGTACCTAAAAGTGAAGGGATGGGACTGAAGAATAAGGTACGTGGTGTTGTGGTGTAACGGTGGTGTTGATCAGTACACAGATATATTTCTTGTATATTGTTTTAAGTTAATGTGAGTAATTACATTTATATCGCTTCAAATAACAAAGTCACAGTGTTCCATACACTAGTTTGTATCATCCTCTGCCATTATCTTGGGGGATGTTGGGCGTTTCGTTTAAAAAGTCAAGTCACGATTCTTTAGGCTATAGTCAAATATTAAGTCAGTATGACATACACAAAGTATATATGGTAAATGTAGCATAGAAATAAACAACTAATATATAAAATCAGATTAAAAACACAGTTTTACACATTTTATTACGATCTTTACTCAAAATAACATGACAGTCTGTGATTGCAAAATGTAAGAGTATAGTATAGTATAGTGGAGTATAGTAACTATGTCAGGGTAAGGAGATGGAAAAGAATTGTATTTTATAATGGCAGCCAGCATAAACTAAACAAACCAATCCAGGTGTGCAGATATACACTGCCTGGCCAAAAAACTAGGAAAAACTCCAGTAGAACTCAGGGATGTTTAATAGTGACAGTAAGAGCATTTCCACACCCACAATGCTAAAGGAACTCAAGGGATTGGGACTAAACAGCTGTGTAGCCTTAAGAAAACCACTTGTCAGTGAGGCTAACCGGCAAAAACAGCTTTAATTTGCTAGGCAGCATAAAGATTGGACTCTGGAGCAATGGAAGAAGGTCATGTGGTCTGATGAGTCCAGATTTACCCTGTTCCAGAGTGATGGACGCATCAGGGTAAGAAGAGAGGCGGCTGAAGTGATGCACCCATCATGCCTAGTGCCGACCGTACAAGCCTGTGGGGGCAGTGCTATGATCTGCGGTCGCTGCAGTCGGTCAGGGTCTAGGTTCAGCAACGTTATGTGCCCAAAGAATGAGGTCAGCTGACTACCTGAATATACTGCACCACCAGGTTATTCCATCAATGGATTTTTTCTTCCCTGATGGCACAGGTGTGTTCCAAGATGACAATGCCAGGATTCATCTGGCTCAAACTGTGAAAGAGGTTCAGGGAGCATGAGACATCATTTTCACACATGGATTGGCCACCACAGAGTCCAGACCTGAACTCCATTGAGAATCTTTGGGTTGTGCTGGAGAAGACTTTGTGCAGTGGTCCAAATCTCCCATCATCAATACAAGATCTTGGGGGAAAATTAATGCAACTCTGGACAGAAATAAATGTTGTGATATTGTAGAAGCTTGTGGAAACGATGCCACAGCGAATGTGTGCCGTAATCAAAGCTAAAGGCGGTCCAACCAAATATTACAGTGTGTGACCTTTTTTTTGGCCAGACAGTGTATATAAAACTGTTTAGTTAACACTAGGACACACAGAAACTTGTATAAAACATCTTATGTTGTATAAAAAACAATAATAGTCATTAGAGACGAGCTGCATGTCAAGTCTGAAGTGTGTTTGTATACGACTTTAGTGCAAGTTAAACTCAAAACACTAACTTGAGTATTACGCCAGCCTGAGGCACAGATCAGAGCATAATCTTGCAACAAGGTTCAATAAAACAAGCACAAGACCTAGAACACTATAAAAACTGGCTAAGAAATGCATGTAGACATGTAACACAGTTCACTGTTTGTTTCAGAAAATCTGCTCCTTCTCTTCCTTACAGTCATGAACCTCCAGATGTTTCTCCTGTACATCTGCATTGTGCAGTTTGTTAGCTGTGATGGTGAGTGAGCAGCTTCTATAAAATACATCAACCAGAATTCTTCTGATATAAGAGTTTTATTAATATTAGCTCCAGTTCATCTTGATTTTATTTATTTTTACCACAGACCCCTCCACTAAAGATCCTCTGAAAACCGTAAATGCAACAGTGGGTTCCACAGCTCTCCTGCCCTGTTATTGTACCACTGAAGCTGCTACAACACCAAATGTTCACTGGAAAAAAAAAAAAGGGAAAGTGTTTGAGCGGACAGTTGGTGAGAAACCGTATCAAGGTAAGGGATATGAGGGTCGTGTGGACGTTCCTGAGGACGAGCTGAATAAAGGAGACTGTTCTCTGGTGCTGAAGAATGTCAGAGTTGATGATGAGGGCATCTATGGATGCTGCCACATGGGGAAGCCCAAAGAGAGTCGCATCTCTGTTAAACTAAAGTTGATCGTGAACATTAATCTCTCAGTTGATGGTAAGTATTTAATTTCCAGTAGAAGAGAAACTGATCAGAATAAATACTAGAAAACAAAGTTATTAGTTATGAATAGAATGAAATCTTGATAAACTACTGATCTCACCATAAGCGTAAAAAACATCAGTGTTATAAATTCTAGCTAAAGATTCTCTTCCTTACACTGCTCACTGTGCTCCGTCTAGTCCGTTTTGTATTTGCACTTTATTAGAAAGCACTAGACGACTTTGTAGGATAAAACTTGAAGTAAAAACACAACAAGCTGAACATGTTCAGTCCTCAGAACTCAGCAGTGAGCATCATTTACACCAACACATGAAGAGAAGATGTTCTTCATTATTAACTGCAGTTCATCTGCATTGGTAGCAAAAACTAGCTGCTAAGCATTAAACATGTAGATCTTACACTATATGACCAAAAGTATGTGGACACTACTCATAATTATTAACTTCATGTGTTCCAGTTAAACTGCTAACAGTTATAAAATCAAATACACAAATAAATAACATGCCTTCAACTTTTTGGCAACAGTTTAGGGAAGGCTATTTTCTGTTCCAAAATGAGGTCCATACAGACAATGTTTAACAAGCTTGGTGAGGAGAAACTCTACTCGGCTTCACAGGGCTCTGACCCAACCCCATTATGGTATATATTGCACTCCAAAAACCTGTAGAAAGCTGTTCCAGATTAGTGATGGCTGGTGTATTCAAAGAGGGTACTCTATATTAATGAGTGAATTTGGAATGGAATTTAAAACAGTCAAAAATTGGTCAGGTATATATGACTCCAAATAAGTTGGGACAGTATGGAAATGTAAATAATAAAAACAAAGTTTTTTGCACTAACTTTGACTTTTTCTGGTCATGGTTAGCATAAGGCTTCTTTTTGCACAGTAAAGTGTTAAGTATCATTTGTGCAGTAACTCTGTATTGTAGAGCTTGATAAAGGTTTGATAAACTAATCCCTCACCCATGTGGTTATATCAGCTAGTGTTGAGTGGAGGTTCTTGATGCGGCGCCATCTAATGGATGGAAGATCACAGGCATTTGTAAGGTTCTGTGGCATTTGTGGGACTTACCACTCTTCCCCGACGTCACAGGCCTTACAGAGCAGTACGGAGCTAGGCCTTTAATAATAGGCCAGCTCGTTAGGGCGAACGACCTGCAGCTGCGGCTCCCTTATTTAAGGGCACGCCGCCTGGCTGCAGGCGTCGCACCTTCTGTCTTGTTTGCTCCTTTTGTTTTGGGCACTGCGGTGTCCGTGGGGACTGCTGACGGCTCCCCCACGCTTCTTTTGTAGTTCTAGAGGTACCCCCGGTGGCATAAGGCCATCAGGGTGTGTAGACCGCAAGGTTGAGGTAATTAGCTTTGCTTTACCTTTCTTAGAAGTAGCGTGGTGCGATCCTGTGCAGTCCTCGAACTGCTTTTTATTTTCTTCTTAGCCTTTAGCTTTAGCGGGTGAAGCCAGCCCCGTGAGACGGCGCTGGAGCTTTCACCGCTTTAGTTTGCTTATTAAATCTAGCTTTTGGATTCTGCAACCGTGGGGTGGCAACGCCGTAAAACGCTCGGTTGGTTCGTCAGCACCCCCGGTTCAAATCCACAGTAGAAGCTTTTATTACCTGTATCAATAACCGGTCTGCTTTATCTGTAGTATTGGTTAGCATTTAGCTTTAGCGGGTGAAGCCAGCCCCGTAAAACTATTATTTCCATTTAAACCTCCACGCTTGAGTCCTTTCTCTCCCCACGTAACAGCATTTAGATTAAGCTTCTGCTCTTGTCCTTTACACACTGAAATTCCTCATGATTCCTTGAATGGTTTAATGATATTCTGCACTGTAGAGGGAGAAATATGCAAATCCCTTTCAATCTTTCTTTGAGGTTCATTGTTTTTAAAGATTTCAATAATTTTCTCACACATTTGTGGACAAACTGAAGATCCTTGTTACTAGCCATAAATTGCCCCATCCCAACTGTTTTGGAATGTGCTGCAGGCCTGAAATGCAGGAATGGATGTTTATTAATAAATGAAGTGAAGTTGAGCAGATAAAACATGAAATATCTCAGGTTCATCTTGTCTGACATCAAATAAAAGTCAAAGTAACATTTTTCATACTGTCCCAACTTTTTCTGATTTGGGGTTGTACTAAACTACTAAACTAACCCCAAATCCTCAAACATCATCACATGTAGGAGTAACAGAAGTTGCATTTTCACTGTAATATAAAGTAGATTTATTTAGCATTGTTGCAGAGTGGAGAGCAACAAATGGTGTTAATGCTAAAACATTAATATACATTTTTCTCTTTTTTTTACCCACAGAAAAAACTACACCAAGTACAAATGAAACAGGCTCTTTTAAGGGTGAGTGAATATTAAACTAAAGTGAAGCTTTTTATTTGCTAGATGTTACATGTTATCAGTAATTACATTTTACATCCAGTTTTTAATTGATACAGTTATTATTATAAATAATTAGTGTGGCCAAGGAGGATGGAGATCCCTGCTGAGTCTGGTTCCTCTCAAGGTTCTTCCTGTCATTTTAAGGGAGTTTTCCTGCCCCTGTCGCCCTTGGCTGCTTAACAGTGGGTTTTTGGCCTCTCAGTCCTGGATTCTGTGAAGTTACTTTTAGACGATGTCTATTGTAAAAGTGTTACACAAATAAATTTCATTCATATAATAATTCTATATTTTATTTATATTCCATTTTTTTTTTTTTGTTCAATAAATTTAATAATTAATCAGATTGGTTTAAGATAAGATAAGATAAGATAATCCTTTATTAGTCCCACAGTGGGGAAATTCTCAAAACAGTGGGGACATTCTCAATTTAATATGTAAGAATGCAATCAGTTCCATGTTTTATCATATTTTGACTAAATGCAGACATTATTTAGTATATTTACAGTGTATCACGAAAGTGAGTACACCCCTCACATTTCTGCAAATATTTCATTATATCTTTTCATGGGACAACACTATAGACATGAAACTTGGATATAACTTAGAGTAGTCAGTGTACAGCTTGTATAGCAGTGTAGATTTACTGTCTTCTGAAAATAACTCAACACACAGCCATTAATGTCTAAATAGCTGGCAACATAAGTGAGTACACCCCACAGTGAACATGTCCAAATTGTGCCCAAATGTGTCGTTGTCCCTCCCTGGTGTCATGTGTCAAGGTCCCAGGTGTAAATAGGGAGCAGGGCTGTTAAATTTGGTGTTTTGGGTACAATTCTCTCATACTGGCCACTGGATATTCAACATGGCACCTCATGGCAAAGAACTCTCTGAGGATGTGCGAAATAGAATTGTTGCTCTCCACAAAGATGGCCTGGGCTATAAGAAGATTGCTAACACCCTGAAACTGAGCTACAGCATGGTGGCCAAGGTCATACAGCGGTTTTCTAGGACAGGTTCCACTCGGAACAGGCTTCGCCAGGGTCGACCAAAGAAGTTGAGTCCACGTGTTCGGCGTCATATCCAGAGGTTGGCTTTAAAAAATAGACACATGAGTGCTGCCAGCATTGCTGCAGAGGTTGAAGACGTGGGAGGTCAGCCTGTCAGTGCTCAGACCATACACCGCACACTGCATCAACTCGGTCTGCATGGTCGTCATCCCAGAAGGAAGCTGACGCACAAGAAAGCCCACAAACAGTTTGCTGAAGACAAGCAGTCCAAGAACATGGATTACTGGAATGCCCTGTGGTCTGACGAGACCAAGATAAACTTGTTTGGCTCAGATGGTGTCCAGCATGTGTGGCGGCGCCCTGGTGAGAAGTACCAAGACAACTGTATCTTGCCTACAGTCAAGCATGGTGGTGGTAGCATCATGGTCTTGGGCTGCATGAGTGTTGCTGGCACTGGGGAGCTGCAGTTCATTGAGGGAAACATGAATTCCAACATGTACTGTGACATTCTGAAACTGATCCCCTCCCTTCGAAAACTGGGCCTCATGGCAGTTTTCCAACAGGATAACGACCCCAAACACAACCTCCAAGATGACAACTGCCTTGCTGAGGAAGCTGAAGGTAAAGGTGATGGACTAAACCCAATTGAGCACCTGTGGCGCATCCTCAAGTGGAAGGTGGAGGAGTTTAAGGTGTCTAACATCCACCAGCTCCGTGATGTCATCATGGAGGAGTGGAAGAGGATTCCAGTAGCAACCTGTGCAGCTCTGGTGAATTCCATGCCCAGGAGGGTTAAGGCAGTGATAATAATGGTGGTCACACAAAATATTTACACTTTAGGCACAATTTGGACATGTTCACTGTGGGGTGTACTCACTTATGTTGCCAGCCATTTAGACATTAATGGCTGTGTGTTGAGTTATTTTCAGAAGACAGTAAATCTACACTGCTATACAAGTTGTACACTGACTACTCTAAGTTATATCCAAGTTTCATGTCTATAGTGTCGTCCCATGAAAAGATATAATAAAATATTTGCAGAAATGTGAGGGGTGTACTCACTTTTGTGATACACTGTATATGCTTAGTTCATGTTCAGTATGTTGCACTCTAAACACATCAGCAGTAAAAAGTATAAGAAATAATAAACTACTGATTTTCCTCGGCACTGTTTCAGTCTGTTTTACTTCCTGATTTTACATTTCAGATCAACCAAATAATGAGACGGGAAATGATACTAAACCTACTTTAGCTCCTCATTCACCCTGGATATGTATAGGTATAGGTATAACAGTATTGTGTTTGTTTGATCGCTGTAGCAGTGGGGATGATCTACAAATACCGTAAGGAACGAGGTAAGAATTTCCTGCATAATTCACACAATTTATTTTATCTTTAAGTACAAAATAATTCAGTTTAAACAGAGTGAAAATGTTGATGTGGTGGTAACAGTGATGATATTGTACTGATGTGTATATAGGTTCTGTATAAGATTGTACCATAATTAATATCAATAATGACTCTAGTATAAAGAACCTTTAGGGGTTCCTGAGTTGTTGCTATGCGTTATTTTTGTGGTCCATGCATTTTTACGTGGACATGAACTAAAACAAGTTTAAAATTTAATGTTCAGAGTCTCAGATGAATCATGTTGTGTGTATGTAGTGTGTTTGTTTTATTTTTGAAAATTTATTTCTGTTCTGCATCAGGTTTACCAATTTTACCCTTTAGCTGCTGCAGTGGCCGCACAGACTCCAATCAACAGGTACAGAAACACTCACTGTATAACAACACCATAATAAATGTCCTGAACTCGTATTGATATTTACACTCGCTGAGCACTTTATTAGGTACACCTATTTGGTTTGTACTTTTACTTGTTATGTTTTAAGCTTTATAAGCTTTTATGTAGACCTTTAACCAGTATATAAAATCCCAATAACACGGCTGTGCCTGCTACACTCATACCAGAAGAACACACTCAGCCATGTGATTATTATGTTAGTCTCTTTGAAGAGTCCACCATCCAAAAATCATCTGGTCATTGGGTGTCCCAATTGCAGTCAGTAATTGTATGGCCACAACGTACATTTATATAATTTACATGGTAGGTGTAGGTTATAAATGTAACAGTGATAATACCTACCAGACAGGTACTTGTTGGTATGCTTGTGGTTATATTAAGTATTCTGCATTATTATGTAAGTAGAAAACAACATGTTTTAGTGTTTTGCTTTGTAAGCTTGCTTAAACAAATACAACAACTAGATGCTAACGACCAATGCTAGTGAATTATGAGCAGATTGATCTAAACTGCAGAGCTGAAACAGAAGCATCTCTGTAAAGCTAAAAAAAGCTGGGTGAGGGAAAATAGCAGGACTGTTGAACACTGTAGTGGTTTAACTTTAAAATCGTGGCAAGATGATGCAAAATGATTGTCCTGCATGAGCAAGGTCTCTCCAAAGCAGAGTTTTCATAGCAGACAGGTGTTTCCAGATGTGCTGTCCAAGCTCTTTTGTAGAAGTAGATAACAGATGCTGCACTCAGCCATGCAAACTGAGCACAGACGACTCGGCGTGCCTCTGGCTTACTTCTCTTTAAAATCAGACGACCCCCAGCACCATTTTCAGCTAAGAACTAGAAAAAGACACCTATCTACAGTATGTCTTATCAGACGTGGCTTTCATGGTACAGTTGATGAGTGACTAAAATGCCATGACGCAGAGGGAGAAACAAAGCCAAGAGACTCACTTCTGCACAAAAACACAATGGGGGCGCTGTACAATGCTCTGGAAGAATGGGTCATGTAGCTCCATCAGGGAGGCGTCTGATTGGTCTCAGTTTCATTCTCTAGCATGACAATCACCTCAAACATACAGCCAAAATCATAAAGAACTTTATTTATTGAAAAGAAGAGCAAGGGGACCTACAGCAGATGAAACTGGCCGCCACAGAGCCCTGATCTCAACATCATTGGGTCGGTCTGGGATTACATGCAGAGACAGAAGCAAGTGAGTTAACCAAAATCTTCAGAAGAACTGCAGCAAGTTCTCCAAGAGGCTTATATATATATATATATATATATATATATATATATATATATATATATATATCAGCACAACTCAACAACATGAACACAGTCTGTAAGATTGAGGATTGTTCGAACAACATAAACTGGATGTCGTGCAATTTCCTTCTACTTAATTAGGATAAAACCCAGGTATTACCTGTCAGCTCCAACCAGTCCAGATTGAAAACATATGTGTTTATTTAGGCTTTTGATTAGTCTTTACAAACCAAGGATGTGTGACTCCGATCCTGGGGGTCTGAGATCTGGGCAGTTTGGTGCTCTCATGTTCTCTTACAGTTGCTGGCTCAGTTGTGATATTTTGGGTAATCTGGCTGAGCCTGGTTTCTGACCCCTAAGACCAGAACTGACTACCCTGACTATAGACAAAGGCGTAAAGCTTGGGGTTTAATGTCATAGAGATTTGTGGTGATCTGGGATGCTGGGTTGCTGCTGTTCTGTCTCTCTAATGCAATCACTCAAGTTTGTTGATGGTGCTGATGTCAGTGAGATATCTGATAGCTGTGTTACCTGCTAGTTCTTCTATTCAGTTATGTTTTATTAATTAGGGGTGCCTTAAGGGAGTCTTAAGCTATTCTCTGCACAATTTTCATCTTACTATTAATGGTTTTGTTTATATTATATTTTAACTAAATGTGTTCTTCTTTACCCCAAGGTGGTTCTGACGAGCTTTTTACCCACCTGAAGCCTGCAGGGTTGAGGCTTTCATGCTAACAAAGCTGTTCCTGCTGGATATGATGGGAATGTACAGAACCCACCCACAGACTTTATTCTACCACAGACTGGACAGAACTCTGATGATGAACTCTAATTCAATTCTTTATGGTTTATACTTGCTGACGTAACCCGCTTGTGCTTGAGGTTGAGGTTACTGACTGTTGATGAACGTTCTCCTTCAGAACTTTTTGGTAGAGAATTTGTTCTGTCAGTCATGGCATCTCCATGTTTGGGTGTTGGTTGTTCTTTTTTTAGGTAAGCAAGATTTGTAATTCTTTTTGTGTTTATCTGGGGTTTTTTTGTACTTGTCTTGATATTTCACTGATGGAAAAATGGGCGAGCATTAGGATCTGAGCGAGTTTGACAAGGGCCAAATTGTGATGGCTAGATGACTGGGTCAGATCATCTCCAAAACTGCAGCTCTTGTGGGGTGTTCCCGGTCTGCATCTATCAAAAGTGGTCCAAAAAAGGAACAGTGCTAAACCGGCGACAGGGTCATGGGCAGCCAAGGCTCATTGATTGTTATGCCAGATCAGTGTGGGTTTGTAACCCTTTCCAGACAGGTCAATTTCTATAATTTCCCTTTCCTCCAGAATTTCTTTAAAGTGCAACATAATGTGCTGCTTGATTACCAAGGGGGGTAATAAAGCAATAAGCCATAAGAGAGTTCTTTTCCGTGATAAAATCATAGCAGTAACGCACGGCCTCGAGTGGCTTATTGCTTTAATAAAACGACGGTCAACATAAATTATAATAAAATACAACAATGTTAAATTCATAAATGTATTTATTATGTATAAACTTACAATAAAGCATTCTTCTGCCACAGAAAGTAGTCCGTTAACAGTGTGCCATGTTGCTAGGCAACATGAGGGTGAACATAACGTTAACAATAAACTTTACTACACAAACACTATTTCTTGGACGAAACTCCCACTTAATGATTAGCATTATTGTTTATATTAATCTGGACATTTCCATTATTCCATTATTACTGGCCATAATTTCCCTTGCCTCCAACCCTGCATCAGAAAGTTTCTGCACTGTCGCGCTTCGACTTTTGCGGCTTCACTCTATCGCGGATTTTATATGCAAGCATGTCTAAATATAAATTGCGGATTTTTCGCTGGTTCGCGTATTTCTCTCTCTCTACATAAACACATTTCACGTCATCCTGTGCGTGCTCCCTATAAGGAGGCTGTTCAAAATCCTAGATGCCTTAATATCCTCACTACTGAGGCATCTTAACAGTTCAACGTTATTTTCACTCAAGAACGAGTGAGCATCCGACGCTGCCTTAGTGAGCGAGGCAATCCCAGAATTAATTGTGGGTCAGGTGCTCTTCTGTCACAGAAAAATAAACATGGCTGATGGTGCGGACAAACGAATGCAGTTATTTTCAAACGTAAATAAAATATTACAGATTTTTAACTTGTATAAACTTGTACCGAGTGTTTTTATTTGCAAGTTCGGGCTTGTCAGGAAATGTAACCGTTATCAGTACATGAAGGGAGATGCTATATTGACATGTTAGCGTGCTGTGCTACCTCAATCCATTGGTTTTAATGGCAAGATGCTAAATGCTAAACGCGATGGAATCAGGTTATAAAAATAACCATATAAACACCAGTTTTCACCGTTCGCGGGGGGTTCTGGAACGCAACCCCGCGATCGAGGAGGGATTACTGTACTTCACAGACAGTGGTTGGTGTATACAGTTTCAATGCCAGCTGCCTTGCAAATTCTGGGCAGCATAGAGCCAAGGAAATTGACCCCCATGGGCTCTCTGGTGTATCTAAAGAGCAAAATAAAATTGACATACTGAAAAATTCTAGCTTACATATTGACTGCCATGTTTTTACCACCAAACACCAGTTGTAATGTACAAAAATGAGTTACAATGTGACCAAATTGGTCTGTCAAAGAAAGTGTTATAGAATTAGCTTACAATAATTGCCATATTTTTTGGTAAGGGCTTTTTTTTTGGATGGAGATAAAAGGCTGGTGGGTTCGGAGGAAGAAGGGAGAGATATTTCTCCAAAGAGGAAACAGGGCATAACACGTCGCCCGGCTGCTCGTACATAAATCCACATCAGCTCTCTTTCGCTCTTTCGTTCGGGTCCTTGTGGTTTTTTGTCATCTCATTTAAGGTCAAGGTAGCATACTTTAAACCATTCTTGTCCTTACAAATGACAAATGATTCTGGCATCAGTTGCTGGTTCCCTTCTTTGGCTCGCCGTCCTAGATGCAACTGTATGTAAAACCAGACTTTGTTGACAAGCCCCACTGGCGTGTTTGGATTAAGCGCCTCGGAGTACTTGATTTTAATTAAATCTTCGTCCGTTATAGCCTGATGGTGTGTTGAATTGTCTTGACCTTCTCTGCGAAGTTTTTTCACAACTCCAGTGAAAACGTTGTTACTAGTGGTAAAGGCGGAGTCATTAAGGATACACCAAGACAGACTAAGAGGGGAGTCATTGATATATCTGTTTAGTCCTGTTAACCCACCCAATAAGTCAAAATATACCTTAAATGTTTCCATTTTTAATGTGCTGCAAACTAGGTATAAACTGAAAGTGGCGTATTAATATGAAATGATGTGAGGTGGTCATAGGCAGGGGCGATTTAATGCACGGGCTTACCTGGGCTTCAGCCCAGGGGCCCCGAATAATTGAGGTTCCCGGATTGGCTGTTTTATTTTTTAGTTATTTTGTTAGTTATTTCGGTTAATAAGAATGTGGAAGCTTACAAACCAATGATTTTGTAAATAATTTACACATTATTCATATTTCTGACTGTTGATTGGCCAGATAAACTCTAACGAGCTGTTGTAATTCTGATTGGTGGTTTCAGTTAAGCAACGTGAACGTTAGAGCTAGTATTTGAGTGATATTCAGCTCAGCCAATCAGAATGCAGCACCAGGTTTATACACGTGCGTTCGGACGTTTTGCAGTTAGTTTTGTATGTGAGACTCGCCTTATGGTCCCAGCATTGAAGTTCGGGTTCTGGAACTAGGCGGTGTAAAGTGCTGTAATGCTCATTAAAGTCCTGACTAAACAGTTAAAGTGACTCGACCCTGTCGTGTGTCTTTATTCCCACACCTCAACCACCGCACAGCAAAAGACCCGTAACATCCCCACCGGACAGCGGCTAGGTGAGCCGACCCTCTACAGTAGCAAGTAGCTAATGCTAGCGGCAAAGTGCCGCGATAGCGAAAGTAAAAACACGACAATATTTTTGTTAAGTAAAATATAAAAATAACTAAAAGACAATGAAATATCAGAATACATGTAATCACAATACACACAGCAAGGGATTTTGGGAATCTGTGTAACCTGCTAAACGTTACTAGACCTATATATATATTATTTTTGGCACTGGGGCCCATGAGCTCCTAGTTACGCCACTGAACTCTGTTGTATTGCGTTGTGTACTGATTTTATGAAAACTATACGTGGGGGCCCACAACCAGCCGTAGCCCCTGGGCCCACAGGCAGGTTAAATCGCCTCTGGTCATAGGTGCGTGTATATCGGGGATTTTACAACAGCTTTGAACGCGGCTCAGCCAATCAGATTTTAAGACCGGAACTATCCGTTTTATAATAAGGGTTTTTACACAGGGCCAGTCGGTGTTGGATAACTTTTTTTTTTGTAAATAAAACAATTACTTTAAAACTATATTGTTTTAGTGTTTTAAAATGCCACTGTTTTTTGTAAGTCTTTACAAACCATGGATGTGTGGCTCCAGTCCTGGAGGTCTGGGGCCTGGGCAGTCTGGTTCTGTAATGTTCTGTTACAATTGCTGGCTCAGTTACGATATTTTGGGTCAACTGACCACCCCGACTATAGACTCACTGATCGTTCACAGACTCAGGTAAAATATCCAGCATGTTAAATATCAGAACCTGTTGGCGACTCTGTAGTCTGTAGTGTGATAAGTGTTGAATTCAGGTTTTGACTGTCAGTAAGTGCGGTGTTAAACTACAGCCAATGACAACGGAAGATAGAGAATTATGGGAAACCCGGGGGAGGAGTTAAAAAGAAGAGACAAATATAGTTTCTATCAGAATACATTAGCACACACACAAGCTTTACAGTATTTGTGACCTTATCGTCCAGGTTAAACCATAATACACACGCTGCATTGCAAAAATGTTTATTTCCTCCAACTCTCTCTGCAGAACCGACGCCCCCTGCTGGCTGTGATTCAGACAGATTCTTTTCTTTTTCCTCTTTGCTTTTGTGCTACATATCAGCACACAAACAGCTCGGATCTCTTGCTTCTTGCTGTCGACTATTTCTGAAAGAATAAAACCCGTCTCACACAGTTATCATTAAACCCCTCGTCACTTCTCGCATGTGTTTTCATGACAAAACGTAGTTTGGGAGACCAGACAGACTCATCTGTGATTCCTACTGGTGATAGATGGTGTAGTGTGTGACCCCCTATCACTGATCAGTCATGTAGTGTCAAATCCACAATGACTTAACAGACCCCCAATTACAGGAGATTGAGTTGTGTAGTGTGAACTGTACAGAGATCTGAACACCAAGAAGGTCATGTAATGTGAACATATTGTCTCAATTGGTTTATTAAAGACAACAAAATCCAAATAATCAGGGCAGGAGGAACTTGGAGGAGCAGCGAGGGGACCCACAGGCTGGGAAGAGGCAAGGAGGAACTGGCGGAACACTGGAGACAGGAGAGGAGGAAGGCTTGTGTCCAGGAACAACAAAATAGAGTAAACAAGAGTTTAGAACTTAGGAAGAGCTGATCAGCACTAGCAGTGACATCAACAGACGATCTGATGAGAAGTGGAGAGAAACCAGTGGTGAGGACCTCCATGGAGGAGATCAACTGGCTGAGCAGTTCCCTTCAGCTTCACCAGATGTCGCCAAAGCTTCCCAGAGTGAAGCGTAAGGAAAACACACACAGCTGAGACTCCTGATACATAACTTTAGACTGCTGATGATGTAAGCCATGTTGAGTAGAAGATTCATGATGAAAATGTGCATCATCTGGTGGAAATTACACTCAGAGCTACAGTTTTAAGGCAAGGTTACAGAAGCAGTGCTTTTATAGTGATGTTCTCATATTCCTGAATGACACCTCCATCTCAACACACCTCCTGGTTCCTCTCAAGGTTTCTTCACATAATTTTAAGGGAGTTTTTCCACCACTGTCACTATTGGCTGCTTAAAAAGGGTTTTCAGTCTGTCAGTCCTGGATGCTGTAAAGTTACTTTAAGACAATGTTTACTGAACATAAACTTAAGCCTGTCTCATGTTCTTCTCAATCATCAGAATCAAGTCTCTTGAAGTTTTTATTAGAGGATGTTCTTTTTATAGAAGCTTAAACATCTCACCACAAATCATCAGGACTTCTGTGAGAACAAATAAACAATTATTAAAGCTCTGACTCTGCTATTTATTAGCTTCTTACAAAGAATGTTGCAGGTTTCCAATATTTCGTCCAATATGTGAATGGTGATGAGTATAATATAATACTGAAATAAAAGCATTTTTTGCATCTTTTAGATGTTCTTAATAGGACAGTAGAAAAAGATGATATAAAAGTGTTGCTCAGAGGGAGAACTTAAACAGGAAATGACCAGTGGGTCTGTTGGTCTGGGTGCAGAACTTCCTCTTGTTGGTTTACCTTGAAATACCTCAGATCAGTTTCACATGAACATTAGTTTCACACGGACATCACACGATGAAGTTTCTGATCTGTTTTCTGCTCTCCGTACACACAGCTCAGTCTGGTGAGTACATGAATCTTCACTTCTTGTCCAGTTATTATGACTCTATGGGCACAAATTCCCTCAGTCACATTAAAAAAATAAATAAAAAATTTCAGTAAATTGGAGGATGTTACAAATACACATGGCCAGTTGTAGCCTAAGAGTTAAGGTATTGGTACTTACCAGTAATTCAAGCCCCACCTCTGCTAGGTTGCCACTGTTGGGCTCTTGAGCAAGGCCCTAAACCGTCAATTGCTCAGACAATATGATGTCACAGTACTGTAAGTCGCTTTGGATAAAAACGTCAGCTAAATGCCGAAAATGTAAATGCATAACTTTGCAATGGGATCTCAAACAAGCTCATGGTCAGGTGTCCATATACTTATGACTATATACTGCATATCATCCTAGTAAACTATTAAAATTAAACAGTCCAAATATTTATAAGCAACAATCATTGTATTGTTGCATATCACAACCTCACTTTATATCATGGACAGATGACCTGATATCCTGATCAGAATTCATGCTTCAGTAATGCTGTATTAGCTTCACACCAGATGTAACAGAACCAAAGTCTTTACCACATCAGTCCACAGAACATCATCTCCAAATGTTTGGGGGAAATGAGGCTTTTTCTGTGGGTATCACTGTCGCCCAAGGAACACAAGGAATTAGGTTCAGGCTGATGATATCTCACTAGTATAAATCCAGTATACAAGCACAAAAATATACAAACTATAAGACTATATACAGACTATATACTATATAAATGGGGGTCATGGCTCTCACTGTGGTTCACTGAAGTCCCAAAAAATCACAAATGACTTTGTAACATAGTCTGGGCTAATATACATTATATGGAGGTCAATAAATCAATTATATGAAGGAATATACATGCTTCCAACTTTGCAGAAACAGTTTAGGGAAGGCCCTTTCTTGGCATAATGTCATATTTTAACTGAATGGACACAAATTCCCGCAGACATACTTCAAATTCTCGTGAGAAGCTTCTCAGTAAAGCAGCAGTTCTACGTAGTTCAAAAGATCACACAGAGGTCACAGATGTTGTAATACTATTTTTCATTTTATTTTTATAATTTTAAAAATAGTTTTGTGGTGTGTGTTGCTTGGTGAAACCTTTCAGCTAATTCACATTATCAGTAATTGAACTGCTGGGACACTTACCCCTTAATCACAGGACCAGTCGGTGCTGGATGATTTTCCCCCAAATAAATGTTCATTTTGTGTTGTTGACTTCATCTTCTATTACATTTAGTTTGATGATCTGAAACAAATAATAAACAAATATGCTAAATCTGTGTGATTAGTTTCTTTATTACTTCTGTTATTAGGAATGCTCACTGTGAGAGGCACAGTGGGGGGTGATATATCCCTCACCTGTAAAACTAAAGAGAACGTTTACTGGAGTAAAGGTTTTGACCGTGGTAGATTGGCGATCATCAGTGTTCACGATGGAGAAATCACCAATCACAGGAGAGACGACAGATACAGATTATTACCTGATTTATCACTTCATATAAAGAATCTTATTCTATCAGACTCTGGGATTTATTACTGTAATGCTGCTCCAGTGTGGAATCTCACTATAACTCCATTACAAGGTGGGTAAACATCTAACTGTGTGTGTGTGTGTGTGTGTGTGTGTGTTGTGAACTGGTGGTCCTCAATCTTTTTGTTAATTGTACTTCAAGAATGATCCAAATGAAGTTAAGTTGTGTGCATGTGGACACTTGGGTGGTGCAGCAGTAAATTATACCAGCACACTACTGCTGAGATCCAGGGTTTAAATCCCCAGCTGTGCTATCACCTTGATTATGTGTATACTGGGAGGCAGATGGCCGCGATGGATTAACCTCCTGTCCGGATTGTGTTACTGTCCAGTTACTCCAGGAAACCAGACCCACCACGACCCTGACCAGGATAAAGTGATGGTAACACATAAAAATGAATAAGTGAATGAATTAAATTGCATACATTAATAACGACCATATTTGTGTGTGTCTGTGTGTAATATGGAAGAGCAAACACCCAGAAACCTCCTGGTGTATGAGGCTCTGTGAACTCAAGTCAGTTGAATCAGGTCTTAAAATCATTTGTTCATACAATTGTCTGTCAGTGCACAGTACATGGAACAGTGGTGTTTGACAAGGTCAGGGAGAAAACTCAAACTGGCAGCTTATCCTGGGGAAAAATGTCCAGATGGTCAGATATAATCCAAGAAACCCCGAAAAGTCAAGCTAGCTTTACACTGACCTGGGCTTAGTAGCTAGCTGAAGAAGCAACTGTTCCACTACCAGCACCTTACAACCCTAAATTGGACAATTTTGTTTGGCTACAGTTGGCAGAAGGACATTTGGTGAAGAAACAGTGATCCAGCATTCAAACCCAACAACCCTGTACCTACTGTCAAAGCATGAACGTGATAGTACTATGCTGGAGCTTTTTGTTCCAGTGGAACTGATGTACTGAAGAAACACTTTGGGAAGCCAACTGTGAGCCAAACATTTTTACCCAACATCAATGCCTGACCTTAAACTGAATAAACCTTGTTTGTCTGAATGAAAGTGAATCCCAGCAGTTATCTTGCCAGATCTAATAAAAAGCTTCCCAGAATAGTGAAGATTGTTGTAACAGCCAAGGAAGAACAAATCAATGTTAATTTATACAGTTTTTGATTGTTAAGGTGTTGGGCGTCCACTTACTTTTGGCACTGTAGTCTGTATTAGCAGGTTAACTGGAGGCTTAGGATGCCCATGATTGTTACTGTATGTGTGTGTGTGTGTGTGTGTGTGTGATTTTGGAGGGGGTGTTGGATCCTTACCCCTGGTGACTGTGAGTTTGTTTGAGTTTGGCATGTTTACATGTATGTGGGTTTTTTTCTGGGTATCGGGTCATGCAGATGGTGGATTAGGTGTTTTAAATTGCTTCTAGGTTTGAGTCCTGTGGGTAGGTAAGTGTCTGATTATGGTAGCAAAACAGTGAATTCAGAAAGGGTTTAGACACCTTGAGCTTAAATTCGGGCAGTTTATCTTCTCAGGCTCAATGGGGTTGAAGTCTGGGCTTTGATTTGGCCACTTAAGGACATTTGGAGGCTTGCCACTCCAGTTGTTTTGGCTGTATGCTTGGGGTCATTGTTGCATAGAAATGTGAACTGTTACCCCAGGCTCAGATGTTCTCCTTGTCCTTGCTGCTCAGAAGTACCCCACACAGCATGATGCTGCTTCCACCATGTTTCACTGATGGGATGCCATGAGCCAGGTGATAAGCAGTGGATGTACTTCATCAGAGATTATACTCGCTGTTCTGGTTGAATATTTAAATTTTTATCTGCCATATTGCCTAACAGTGTCATCTGTCTTGGCACTAATTTATGAAGTCCAACAGGTTCCCCTATCTCTAAACAGGACTTTTAAAAAGTAACTTAGTTCTTTGGGTTCCTTCATACCTCCCAGAGCAAGGCCCCTCTTGCCCAGATGCCCAGTTTGGCAGGATGGAAAACTTTAACAGGGTTCAAAGTGGTGCCAAGCTTCTTCCATTACAAAATTATAGAGGCCGCTTTGGTCTTGATCTAAGATCTGAGACAGTGTGATTATGACAGTTGACAGTTTATTGGATCTTATGAGTTGGTTTTCCTTCTAGCAGTGCAGTATGAATTGGGAGCCCCAAATATGGGGTCCCCTGTGTCAAATTATTCAGATTGCAGCTGGTGGATTCCAGTTAAGTTCGAGGCATGTCTCAAGGAAGCAAAGACTGATGGTAAAATAATAATTATATCCATTCAGAATCAAGTCCACAACACAACAGAGTCAAGGGGTCTGAAAACTTTCTGAATACACTGTACATAACCATTAGAAGAGCAAAGTCATAGATTCATGCTGAAGTGGTTTAAAGGGGAAATTGTTCACATCTTCAGATCTTCATCTGCTTTTATATTGTAGATACAACAACAAAAGGTGTGACTGAGAGACCCCGAATAATCCAGACCTTCATGAAAAACCTAGATGAAACTGGACCCTCTGCATCACACAACAAGAGAAGTAAGAAACCCCAAACAACTCAGACTGTCCTGATAAAACCAACTGAGACACTTATGGAAAACCAAGATGGAACCGGGCCTTCTGAACTACAGAACAAGAAGAAATATGAAATTAAAGAAGAATTCTGCATGTTGTGAGACTCAAAATTATAAATACATGAGCAGCTGAAAGAAAAAAGAAAACAAAACAATATTATCTAGATTGTTATATATTATGTAGTGTTTTCTTTTGTACATTAAAGCTCTCATTATGAATCCACATCTGGATAATACATCTGAGTGACCAGTGGATCCATAAGAGGCTTTTTGGTTACCAAGGGGGTTAATAACGTTTTTATACAGGGTCAGTTGGTGTTGGTGATAACATTTTTGTAAATAAAAATCACTTTAAAACTGTATTCTGTGGTTACTTAATAGTTTTAGAGCTTTAGAGTTTAAAAATTTCAGTGTTTAACGACTCGCCGATCACCCGCAGACTCAAGAAAATATCTAGCATGTTAAATATCTGAACCTGTCAGCGACTCCAAATCCTGTAGAGTGAAAAGTGTTGAATTCAGGTTTTGACTGCAGTGAGTGCGGTGTTGAACTACAGCCAATGAGAACGCAAGATACAGAGTGATGGGAAACCCGGGGGAGGAGTTGAAAAGAAAAGACAAATATAGTTTCTATCAGAATACATCAGCACACACACAAGCTTTACAGTATTTGTGACCTTATCATTCAGGTCAAACCATTATACACGCTGCAATGTGAAAAATGTTTAATTCCCTCCAACTCTCTCTGCAGAACAGACGCCCCCTGCTGGCTGTGATTCAGACAGATTATTTCCTTTTTCCTCTTTGCTTTTGTGCTACATATCAGCACACAAACATTTCGAATCTCTTGCTTCTTGCTGTCGACTATTTCTGAAAGAATAAAACCCGTCTCACACAGGTATCAGTCACTTCCCCCTCGTCACTTCTCATGTGTTTTTTTGTGACAAAATGTAGTTTGGGACACCAGAGACACAGACTCATCTGTGTAGTGTGTGACCCCCTATCACCGATCAATCGTGTAGTGTGAAATCCACAATTACTTAAAAGACCCCCAATTACAAGAGATCCAGTTGTGTAGTGTAAACTGTACAGAGATCTGAACACTTTAAAAGTCGTGTAATGTGAACATATTGTCTCAACTGGTTTATTAAAGACAACAAAATCCAAATAATCAGGACAGGAGAAACTTAGAAGGAGCAGCGAGGGGACCAAGAGGCTGGGAATGAGGCAGGGAGGAACAGGAGAGGAGGAAGGTGGTGAGGAACAGGGGATCCAGGAGAGAGGAAGGCTTGTGTCCAGGAACAACAAAATAAAGTAAACAAGAGTTCAGAACTTAGAAACGCTGATCAACAATAGCAGTGACACCAACAGATGATCTGATGAGGAGTGGAGAGAAACCAGGGGTGAGGACCTCCATGGAGGAGATCAACTTGCTGAGCAGTTCCATTCAGCTTTACCAGATGTCGCCAAAGCTTCCCAGAGTGAAGCGTAAAGAAAACACCCACTGCTGAGACTCCTGATACATAACTTTAGACTGCTGATGATGTAAACCATGTAGTAACTTAAACAGGAAATGACCAGTCGGTCTGTTGGTCTGGGTGCAGAACTTCCTCTTGTTGGTTTACCTTGAAATACCTCAGATCAGTTTCACACGAACATCAGTTTCACACGGACATCACACGATGAAGCTTCTGATCTGTTTTCTGCTCTCCGTACACACAGCTCAGTCTGGTGAGTACATGAATCTTCACTTCTTGTCCAGTTATTATGACTCTATGGACACAAATTCCCACAGTCACACTTAAAAAATCTTTTTCAGTAAATACAGTGAGCAAATTAACATGGACAGTTGTTGCCTAGTAGTTAAGGTACTGGACTAGTAATCGAAAGGTCGCTGGTTCAAGCCCCACCTCTGCTAGGTTGCCACTGTTGGGCCCTTGAGCAAGGCCCTAAACCCTCAATTGCTCAGACAATTTGCTGTCACACTACTGTAAGTCGCTTTGGATAAAAGCGTCAGCTAAATGCAGAAAATGTAAATGCATAACTTGCAATGGGATGTCAAACAAGCTCATGGTCAGGTGTCCATATAATTATGACCATATTGTTATGATGTGGGGTGGAAGGACCCAAGGATGCAGAGGGTTTTAAATTAAAGGGTTTTATTTACAAATAATAAACATAATATACAATAAAATGAAGTAATAACAAGAACAAAAAACACTTCGGGGAATCCCGAAGGCAGCCGGTGACGCCAGGCTGAAAGAAACAAGGAAAAAACATAAAGGGGAAAAAAGGGGAAGCGCGAACCCTGGTCGCTCACCTCTTGGCTGGGAGCTTAAGCACACTGCCACAGCAACGCTGAAAGCAAAACCGCTCCCAGCACTAAAGAGGCGAAGCGACCGGGTTCGCGAGGTGGGAAACCTCGCGCTGTTGGCCGAAGAAGGGGGGTAACACCGCCGGTAGATAAGTGGCACGGCGCTCTCCAGCAGATTATGCTGGTCAGCGCCATGCCAGCTACCGGGTGTGATTTAATTGCGGACTTAAACAACTAAATGTAACGGCGCTGTCACCAGCCAGAGTGGCTGGGAAGTGGCCGTTTATAAACAGCGCTCCAGAGGGCAAAACGCGACGCTGTCACCAGCGCTTTGCGCTGGGAGGGGGTCGCGTTCCTCTGGGCGCTCCTAATGGATCTCAAGGTGGCGGCGGCACGGCGGCGGCGGCTCGGCGGCGGCGACCTGTTGGCGACCTAATGGCGGCGACCAGGCGGCGACGGCACGGCGGCGGCGGCTCAACGGCGGCGGCACAATGGCGGCGGCGGCGGCGGCTCGGCGGCGGCGACCTGGTGGCGGCCCAATAGCGGTGGCCCGGTAGCGGTGGCCCGGTGGCGGCGGCACGGCGGCGGCAGCACAGTGCGGCGGCACAACCTAGAATTAAAATAAACAAACATAAAAGGACACCGCAGTGCCAAACAAACTGAAAGAAAGAAAAGAGAAAATGGCCAACAAAAGCAGAAGATGCGACGGCTGCAGCTCTGCACCTCTCTCTTAAATAAGGGAAGGCACAAGGCACAGCTGCAGCCCGTTCGCCCTAACGAGCTGGCCAGGTAATTAAATGAGCAGCTCGTTTCTGCTCTGTAAGGCCTGTGGTGTCAGGGAGAGATGGCACATTCCCCTGACGCCACAGAACCTAACACATATACTGCATAACTGCCTAATAAACTATTAAAATTAAACAATCCAAATATTTATAAGCAAGAATCATTGTTTTGTTGCATATCACAACCTCACTTTATATCATGGACAGATGACCTGATATTCTGAGCAGAATTCATGCTTCAGTAATGCTGTATTAGCTTCACACCAGATGTAACAAGTCTTTTAACACATCCCCAAATTTTCTGGGGTAAATAAGGCTTTTTCTGTGGGTAGCACTGTTGCCTCACAGCAAGAAGGTCCTGGGTCTTTTCTGTGTGGAGTTTGCATGTTCTCCTCTTGTCTGTGTGGGTTTCCTCCTACAGTCCTCCTACAGTGTGTGTGTGTGTGTGTGTGTGTGTGTGTGTTTGCCCTGTGATGAACTGGTAACCAGTTCAGGGTGTTTCTTTCCTTTCGCTTAGTGAATCGGACTCACAGTGAACCTGCATAGGATAAAGCAGAGAGTGAATGAATGAATCAGAATCAGAATTATTGGACAAGTATGTGGATACACACAAGGAATTTGGTTCAGGCTGATGGTCTCACTAGTATAAATCCAGTATACAAGCACAAAAATATAGAAACTATAAGACTAAATACAGACGATATACTATATGAATGGGGGTAATGGCTCTCACTGTGGTTCACTGTAGTCCCCAAAAAAATCACAAATGACTTTGTAACATAGTCTGGGCTAATATACACTATATGGAGGTGTAATAAATCAATTATATGAAGGAATATACATGCTTCCAACATTTCAGAAACAGTTTAGGGAAGGTCCTTCCCTGGCATAATGTCGTCTTTTAACTGAATGGACACAACTGCCCACAGACATACTTTAAAGTCTCATGAGAAGCTTCTCAGAAGAGCAGCAGTTCTAGTTAAAAAGAAAACACCGAGGTCACAGATGTTTTAATACTATTATTTATTTTGTTTTTATATTTATATCCTGACTTTCATCTAATGAAGACATGGTGTGTGCTGCTTGGTAAAACATTTCAGCTAATTCACATTATCAGTAATTGAATTGCTGGGACACTTATCCCTTAATCACAGGACCAGTCGGTGCTGGATGATTTTCCCCCAAATAAATGTTCATTTTGTGTTGTTGACTTCAGCTTCTATTACATTTAGTTTGATTATCGGAAACCAATAACAAACAAATATGCAAAATTTGTGTGATAAGTTTCTTTATTACTTCTGTTTTTAGGAATATTCAGTCTGAGAGGCACAGTGGGGGGGTGACATTAACCTTAGCTGTAAAGCTAAAGAGAACGTGTCCTGGAGTAAAGGTGGAGACAGTGGAAGAGTGGAGATCATCAGTGTTCGAGATGGAGAAACCACCTATCACAAGAGAGACGACAGATACAGATTATTAGATGATTTATCACTTCATATAAAGAATCTTATTCTATCAGACTCTGGGATTTATTACTGTAATAAGACTCCAGTGTGGAATCTCACTGTAACTCCATTACAAGGTGGGTGAACATCTAACTGTCTATCGGTGTGTGTGTGTGTGTGTGTGTGTGTGTGTGTAAACTGGTGGTTCTCAAATCTTTTTGTTAATTGTACTTCAAGAATGATCCAAATGAAGTTAAGTTGTGTGCATGTGAACACTTGGGTGGTGCAGCAGTAAATTATACCAGCCCAATACTGCTGAGATCCAGGGTTTAAATCCCCAGCTGTGCTATCACCTTGATTATGTATTATTATTATATACTGGGAGGCAGATGGCAGTGATGGATTAACCTCCTGTCCGGATTGTGTTTCTGCCCAGTTACTCCAGGAAACCAGACCCACCACGACCCTGACCAGGATAGGGTTATGGTAAAACATAAAAAGGAATAAGCGAATGTATTAACTTGCATACATTAATAACTACCACATTTGTGTCTGTCTGTGTGCAATATAAAGGAGGAAACACCCAGAAACTTCTGGTGTACGAGGCTCTGTGAACTCAAGACAGTTGAATCCCTTTTGAACCAGGCTTAGGATCATTTGTTTATACAATTGTCTGTTGGTGCACAGTACATGGAAGAGTGGTGTTTGACAAGGTCAGGGAGAAAACTCAAACTGGCAGCTTATACTGGGGAAAAATGTCCAGATGGTCAGATATAGGCTTGCTCAACAGGGGTTTTTGGCCTGTTGGTCCTGGATTCTGTAAAGTTGCTTTGAGACCATTACTATATAAATAAATACATTTGAGTTGACTGGACAATTATATCAATTCAGAATCAAGTCCACAACACAACAGAGTCAAGGGGTCTAAAACATTCTGAATACACTGTACATAACCATAAGAAGAGCAAAGTCATAGAAAGGGGAAATTGTTCTCATTATCAGTTCAGATCTTCATCTGCTTTTATATTGTAGATACCACAACAAAATGTGACCGAGAGACCCCAAATAACCCAGACCTTCATGAAAAACCAGGATGGAACCAGAGCTTCTGCATCACACATCAACAAGAGAAGTAAGAAAAATAAGAAACTTCATGCCAACAAGAGAGCCCCAAACAACCCAGGTGGTCCCTCTATACCTTACGGAGACCCTCATTGAAAACCTTGATGAAACTGGACCCTCTGCATCACACATCAACAAGAGAAGTAAGAAACCCCAAACAATTCAGGCGGTCCCGATAAACCCAACTGAGACCCTCATGGAAAACCTCGATGGCCCTGGACCTTCTGAACTACAGAACAAGAAGAAAATTAGAGTTGAAGAAGAATTCTGCTTGCTGTGAGACTTTATTAAATTATAAATACATGAGCAGCTGAAAGAAAAAAGAAACAAGCAATTTATCTAGATTGTTATGTATTCTGTAGTTTCATGGACTCATTATGAATCCACTTCTGGCTAATACATTTGAGTGAGCAGTGGATTTATAAGTGTCAGGAGTGTCCTAGCCTGCAACCCTCCCTCTTTTTTAATGTCTAGTCTTTTTTATGAGCAACAATGGGTCGGGGATCAACACAACAACAAAATGCATCAGTAAATTATCCACTGCTGTAAAAACTATGTTTACATTTTCAGCATTTAGCAGACGCTTTTATCCAAAGCGACTTACACAATGAGCAATTGAGGGTTAAGGGCCTTGCTCAGGGACCCAACAGTGGCAACTTGGTGGTAGCGGGGCTTGAACCGGGAACCTTCTGTTTACTAGTCCAGTACCTTAACCACTGAGCTATCACTGGCCTATGTTCCTTCTTTCCTCCCTCTCACATCTTGTTTTGATGGTCTGGATGATATTTGGATCAAATTAATGAAGTAAATAGGAACTAAATAAAAAATAATAAAGAAAAAAATAAAATGACTCAGTTCTGATGTGTAATAAATGAGTTCAGAATAATATCAGAGTTCAGTCAGTCATAAGTCTGATAGTGTAACAGCTCGATTACCTTTATGCAAAGGGACTACAAACCCCACAAGCTGGCCACACCTGATTCCAGGGTTATTTACATAGGGCAGTTGTAGCCTAGTGGTTAAGGTACTGGACTAGTAATCGAATGGTCTCTGGTTCATGCCCCACCACTACCAGGTTGCCACTGTTGGGCCCCTGAGCAAGGCACTTAACCCTCAATTGCTCAGACGATATACAGTCACAGTGCTGTAATGCCTAGTTCACACTACACAACTCTTGCCCTGACTTTCGCTCGGCGACTGGTCGGCGCTAGATTTGCTGGCTCAGCGATCAAAACTCGGCTCTAAATCGCTATATGTGAACCCAACAACTCGATCCGAGCAGCTTGCAACTGAAGAGAGATTTCTAGCATGTCAAATATCTGGATCTGAGTTGCTCGACTGGCGATGAGTGCTGTGTCGAACAGCCAGTGAGAACACAAGGTACGGTGCGAGGGGAAACGCAGGAGAGGAGTGTAAACAGGTGGTACAGGGGCTTTAACCTTTTTGCCATCTGCAGCTTTTATTGCTTTTACTGCTATATGATTTTCCACCTGGTTTCCTCTGTTTAACCTCTCGCTGTCTGTCCTGTTTGTAAAGTTTAGTTTGGAAGAGTAGCTTGGTGGACTGAGTAGCTGGCCCACCGCACGTGGTGCTGAAAATAGGGTTGCCGAAACACTGGAAAACAAAACAGTTCAGTCATCTATGTATATTTATTTTATTTCAAATATTTTGTACTATATACATTATATGTCCAAAAGTATGTGGACACCCTTTCTAATTATTCGGTTCAGGTGTTTCAACCACACCCCTTGCTAAAAGGCATATAAAGGATTTGCTGTACATAAAATAAATTGTGCTTCCAACCTCCGCAGCTACATAAAGCAGGTCCATAAGCACATGGTTTGAGAGGTTTGGTGTGGAAAACTTGGAGAAGTTTGGTGTGGCCTGCACCGAGCTCTGACCTCAACCCCATCAAACACTTTTGGAATAAATATGAACAGTGATTGAGACTTTCTCATCCAACATTAGTGTCTGAGTATCTCATTAGTAGCTGAGAAGTAAGGAGCTTTATAATAATGCTCATGGTTTGAGCATTGGGAATGGGACCTTCAACAAGCTCATGGTCAGGTGTCCACATACTATTGGCCATGTAGTGTTATTTTTCTGTAGATTTGGGAAGGTTCTGCAGGTTGGGTTTTTTCTCTATATCTATTCTTCATTTTCAATTATGTCACCCCTTAATAAATCAGCTTCTGAATTAAATAAAAATATACTTAAACAAAACCGCTTCATCATTACCATCCATGTATTTATTTACATTGCCAGCACAACAGCTTTGAGTTTTCTCCAATAAAAGAAGGTAAGAGTGCCAGAAAAATCAGGACAGCATGAAATCACAGTCAAACAGATCCAAAATTGGCTCCACATGGACTCACAGATAACCAGATGTAGCTACTCTAACGATCGTATCAATCACCAGATGCTGCTGAGCATTTCATTCTGTATAATATGACACTCATTAGGGACAAAACTACATGAACATGTAACAGCATCTTATCTGGGGTTAAAAATGATCATACAAAGTGCTATTTTAAGCAGTAATTATAATCAGGATGAGCACATTTAATATCAAACACAGTCATGAACAATTTAGTGTCTCCAGTCTCCAGACGTCCTCACTTGCACATCTTTGGACTGTGGGAGGAAACTGGAGCACCCGGAGGAAACCCACGCAGACACGGGGAGAACAGGCAAACTCCAGAAAGGACCCGGACCCCCCCACCTGGGGATCGAACCCAGGACCTTCTTGCTGTGAGGCGACAGCGCTACCCACTTAGCCATCGGGTCGCCCAATCAAGTTAAATCATATGATTATAATTATTTTTGCCAAGTACCAGGTGTACAAGGACTTTTTTTGGTGCAGGTGTCAACATATAAACATCTAATTAAATAATAGAAAGTTGTACTATATATAGACATTAAGTATAAAAAATTGTGCAATAGATATTCCAAGTAAAAAGGTGCAAATGTGTGTAAGGGAAGAATGTGGAAGGCACATGGGATGTGCAGCATGTTAATGTGGCAATAGTTAAGTATGGTGATGGCCTGTGGAAAGAAGCTGTGGAGGTGACAGTTGGTCCTAATCTTTAAGGCTTGCACTCTCTGTCTCCGCTGGGATGTAAACCACTGGAAAAATGAGTGACTGGGGTGTGAAGAGTCTGCCATGATTTTTCCTGCCTTCTTTCTCATCCTAGACAAGTATACATCTTCAAGGGTGGAAAACTGCCAGCCGATTATTTTTTCTGCACATCACACTGTACGCTGTAGCTTATGTTTGGTGTGCAGAGACTCCGAGCCGGCGGTGATTGAGGATGTAATGACTGAGTCGATTATAGCAGCGTAGAATTGAACAAGCAGTGCTTGAGGCAGTCGAAATTTCTTGAGCTGTCTCAGAAAGTACAAGCGCTGCTGGGCCTTCTTTATAAATGCAGTGCCATGAAGAGTAACATGGCAAAGTTCTAAAAGTTGGTTAGGAAGCTTTGGGTAGTATTTAATTGTAGGGACGGGACAGTCTATCAACCTTGGCCTGCTTTATAAAAATAATAATAATAATAATTACTATTATTATTATTAGTAGTAGTGTTATAAGTGCTATTATATAGCTATTACTAATATAATCTTATTATTAGTATAAGTATTATTATACAGCTCACTCGCATAACTAGGAGCTCATGGGCCCCAGTGGGGAAAGAAAAGTTTCGGACCCCCTCAATAACATATACATACAGTATATATACAGTATATATGTACAGTACCAGTCAAAAGTTTGGACACACCTTCCCTTCAATGGTTTTTCTTGATTATTTTTATTTTCTACATTGTAGATTAATACTGAAGACAGCCAAACTATAAAGGAACACGTATGAAATTATGTAGTAAACAAAAAAATGTTAAATAAACCAGAATATGTTTTATATTTTACCAACTCTACTTCTGCACAACACAACTGATGGTCTCAAACACATTAAAAAAGCAAGAAATTCCAGAAATTAACTCTAGACAAGGCACAAACGTTAATTGAAAACCATTCCAGGTGGCTATCTCATGAAGCTATTTGAGAAAATGCCAAAAGTGTGCAAAGCTGTCATCAGAGCAAAAGATGGCTACTTTGAAGAATATAAAATAAAATATAAAACATATTCTTTTTTGTTCTCTACATAATTCCATATGTGTTCCTTCATAGTTCGGATGTCTTCAGTATTAATCTACAATGTAGAAAATTAAAAAAAAATCAAGAAAAACCACAGAAATGAAAAAGTGTGTCCAAATCTTTGACTGGTACTGTATTGTATATATAGGCTTGAGTTCATGTCAGGTTGAGTTCATGTTGTGGAGGGCCAACCCGCCTTGGGCCCCAGTGCACCTGCATCCCCAGTATTTACGCCCCTGATACAGCTGTACTTTACAGGACATTAAATGGCACAGAAACAATCATTTAAACACATGAAAAGAGCAAAATAAATAATAAAAAAAGCTTGATTTTAAAATCAGCGCGTGAATGATTGAGTATGATGTAACTCGGTGAGCTCGCAATTTGCTCATTGGCTCACATATCCTTTGGTGAAAGATGATAAAAGGCACAAGTGATTAAAGTCTTACACATTTTGACACAGTCACATATACAACCCCATCAACGTATAATATGCCAATAACACTAGGATTTTCGTTTGGTATACGTCCTGTTTGGTATAAATCCAAGGATCTGGAACGGATTAAGGACGTATACTGAGGTACCACTGTATAGTGTGTTGCTTATGAAATCCATGAAGTGCTACAGAGAAAATTACATTTTATTTATTTAATGAACACATTTTGAACTCTTAAAAAAATAATAATAAAAACGCGCCGAATTGAAGGTCTCTTTCAAATGAATTAAAAAGCTGAACTTTAAATATCCATGTAGCAAACAAAAAATGCCGTGAGCCGTCATCCTTACATCGCCTTTGGGCTTTCGGAGCGTGTAGCGGAGCCTGAACCTCTGCGTACAGCGTCTGCAAATCGGGGCTGTACGAAGTCACTTTCATCTTTACGCTGCCGTCTGTGAGGCGTGAGCGGTGTTTGTTTTTAACATAGTTCATGGTGGAGAATAGCTGCTCACATACATATGTGGATCCGAAGTTCGACTGTACTTATAATTTATTTTCCCAAGCCACGCGGAGCCGCAGTATAAGGATGAATGAGCCGCATGCGGCTCCGGAGCCGCGGGTTGCCGACCCCTGTCTCCCTGCGTTTATCACTCTTGCTTTGAAGTGGGACCGGTACCAGACAGAGATGTTAACGGGTCCTCCTGGGTTCTTTCTTTTCGTGATGAGGAGAGAACGCTGGGTAAAATTATGTAGGAATATGATTGAAGCACTGTACAAAAGGAAGATTTAATGAGTTGTTGTACAGGAAATCCAGTGACCATAAGTACAAAAATCATACATGTAAGAACTAAAAGAACCATACATACACAGATCAGCCATAACATTAAAACCACCTCCTTGTTTCTACACTCACTGTCCATTTTATCAGCTCCACTTACCATAGAGAAGCACTTTGTAGTTTTACAATTACTGACTGTAGTCCATCTGTTTCTCTACATGCTTTGTTAGACCTCTTTCATGCTGTTCTTCAATGGTCAGGACCCCCACAGGACCACCACAGAGCAGGTATTATTTAGGTGGTGGATCATTCTCAGCACTGCAGTGACACTGACATGGTGGTGGTGTGTTAGTGTGTGTTGTGCTGGTATGAGTGGATCAGACACAGCAGTGCTGCTGGAGTTTTTATACACCTCACTGTCCCTGCTGGACTGAGAATAGTCCACCAACCAAATATATCCAGCCAACAGCGCCCCGTGGGCAGCGTCCTGTAACCACTGATGAAGGTCTAGAAGATGACCGACTCAAACAGCAGCAATAGATGAGCGATTGTCTCTGACTTTACATCTACAAGATGGACCAACTAGGTAGGAGTGTCTAATAGAGTGGAAAGTGAGTGGACGCAGTATTTAAAAACTCCAGCAGCGCTGCTGTGTCTGATCCACTCATACCAGCACAACACACACTATTTGTTCACAGTATTTGTATTAAGATCTAAATGTTTCAGAACTGTGTGAGTGATGATAACAGGATGGAGAAGAAGATGATCAGTGTGTAAGAGCAGTTCCTTCCTGCAGCATCTGTACACACAAAACAAACACATAAAAATTGTAATCACTGTTTAACACATTTTTTTTACTTTAATTATTCTCTATGTAAAAACCACCAGATCTCGTTCATGATCAGCATTTGTTGTGTTTTGAACACAAAACCAGAACTAGATCAGTGTTTGTTCGTGAAAACCATCTTAGACCAGCAATAAATTAACACTGCTTAATGCTGGTGTGGGGCGGCACGCAGCAAGAAGGTCCGGGTCCTTTCTGTGTGGAGTGCTTTCCCCGTGTCTGTGTGGATTTCCTCCGGGTGCTCCGGTTTCCTCCCACTGTCCAAAAACATGCTGTCAGGTTAATTCGAGACACTGAATCCCTATAGGAGAATGGGTGTGTGTGTGTGTATGCCCTGCGATGGACTGGCTCCCTGTCCAGGGTGTTACTGCATACCTTACACCCATTAAAAAGCTAGGATAGGCTCCCAGTTGAATAAGTGAGTGAGTAAGTAATGCTCAGAGATCCTGGTACTTTTATTAACTCAAACAGTATTTGTATTCTCACCTCCTACACGGTAGCTTTTATAAACGTTCTCTTCAGCTGTTTCTTCAGGAGGAACCGGTGTTTCTGTAAGGAAAAAGATCATCGTTCTTAATCTTTTCTCTGAAGCTTCATGGGGCTGATTGTGTAGATCAGGAACATCAGGCTCACAGATAATGTAGCAGAGTTTCCACATCCCACATCTGCCCTGCATTCCAGTACTGATGTTAAGGCATGTATGTAACGCCTCACGTGACATCCTCTCTATAATTATTGGCATACCACATGGCATCATGGAAACCATGGAGTACCAGGAGGTTTTAAAACCTGTATCCCTCTGCTAAGGACCTAAAATAGGTTGGTCAATGGATCTTCCAGCAGGACCAGATATCCAACACACGTCCAGATCAACACAGAAACGGTTTACACAAAGTCAAGCTTCTGCTGTGACCATCTCAGTCTCCTGATCTAAACCCCATAGAGAACCTGTAGGGTGAGAAAAAGAGGGGTGAATCCCCTGAACGCCTGGATGATCTGGATAGTTTAAACATTTGAAATCAACTGTAGATGGTGGTCTGGCTGTTTAAAGTGTAATGTCATATAAATGCCCAGGGAAGTGCCCAGGGGGATATTCCACGGTTCGAAACTCGGAGTTGGCACTGGTCGGCTGGGTGCCATCCAGCGGGCATAATTAGCAGTGCCTGCAGCAGATACTAATTAGCCACCGTATCTGAAGGGTGGGGGCCGGACTATGTGTGTGTGTGTGGGTCTTTATACGCTGTGTAAGGACCCTGATTGGTGGACGAGACGCCTGTGCAGAATGCAGGAGCGAGAAGACGAGGGTTGTGTACGTGTCGGTAGAGGCGTGAGCAGCGACATGCTCTCCTCCGCAATCTGGTATCTCTCAGCAGCGGAAGACAAATTGACTGTGCTATATCGGGAGGAAAATGGGGAGAAAATCTATCAAATAAATGCCCAGGGAATCCTGATTTAAAAACAAAGGAAAAACTACTGCTACTATTTGGGGACCTCCCATTAGACATGAGCTAATTTAAGTGCTGTCCAAAAAATTACTGGGTAATTCCAAGAGCTAAGAAACACAACATGTGTGTGATGATTCGGGATGAGTTGGACTGGTCTGGAGTAAAAACAGTACTGGAATGCAGAGCTTGAACACTAATCTGTAGTGAGCTGCTACTGGGTTTGGAAACACTTGATCCATCTAAACATCTCTACAACATTTTAATATCATTATATTCAAATCCTCAATCATCACTGTCAGTTCTTTTAAGATTTATTCACTCACCATCAACTATGAGTTTGACGCTCTGAAGAAAAACCCATTTAGTAGAGACAGATCTTTTTGTACGTTTCACCGACAGGTAGCTCTCATAGACTCCTTCATCTGAAGGTTTTACTTTCTTTATCACCAGAGAACAGTTTCCTCCAGCCAGCTTGTCCTCAGGAACGTCCACACGACCCTTGTATTCATCAGCCTCATACAAGTCCTCACCCCTTCTCTCCAGCACCGTTTCGAAAGGTGTGCTCCACTGAACATGTGGATTGTGGCTGGACACTTGTTTCAACTTACATGGCAGGACGACCGTGGAACCCACTCGAGCAGTGATGTAGATCTGGGATTCTGCAAAACAAGGTTGTGAAAATGAGGCTTTGATATTGACTGTACCCCTGTGCACAATGCGAGTTCTGACCTTAGCCCCATTCAGGAGCTCTGGATGAACCGGAACATCAACATCAGGGTCCAGCCATACAAACGCTGCCATCTTTTGACTAAATGGGTACAAATTCCCACAGGCATACTTCAAAGTCTTGTGAGGAGCCTTCTCAGAGGAGCTGTTGTTCTAGCTGAAATGATCACACAGAGGTCGCTCTGTTTTAATACCTTTTGTTTTAAAAATGGGACGTCCAGTAAGCTCATGGTCAGATGTCCAAATACTCTAGGCCAGGTTTGCCCACACTTTCATGGCTTGAGATGTACTATTTCAGTCGACAGGTCATCACAATCTACTTTTTATGGTTTTTAAGGTTTTGTAGCTTGTTTAAATGCACTTCCACACGTGTATTTTTGGGTGTGTTCGAAAAGCTAGTGTGCTGTCTACATAGGCAGCATTTTACGTCATCCTGTGCGCGCTCCCGAGAAGGAGGCTGTTCGAAATCCTAGATGCCTTAAAATCCTCACTTCTGAGGCATCTTATTATTTCAATGTTATTTTGGCTCAAGAACGAGTGGGCATCCGACGCTGCCTTAGTGACCAAGGCAATCCCAGAATGCATTGCGAGTCGGCTGCTCTACTCTCACAGAAAAATAAACATGGCTGAAGGGGCGGAGAAACGAATGGAGTTATTATCAAACGTAAATAAAAAATTACTGATTTTTAACTTGTATAAACTTGTACCGAGTGTTTTTATTTGCAAGTTCAGGCTTGTCAGGAAATTTAACCGTTATCGGTACATGAAGTGAGGTTATTTTAACGTTAGCGTGCTGTGCTACCTTAATCCATTGGTTTTAATGGCAAGATGCTAAACGCGAAACCCATCGGAAGCGCTATCTAAGTAGTGCGTTCGAATAATCTGCCTTATAAGTCATTGACTTATAATAATCCTCTCTACTGAGGCAGCTGCCTATGTAGACAGTAAGACAGCAAGGCAGCTCCCTAGGTTTTCGAACACATCCTATGTATCTAGATGTGTATGTGTTTATTTGTAAATACATGTGTGTATATAAATGTCTGTGTGTACATACATGTACCATCAAGGAGATGCTCAAAAATTTTGTTGTGCACTGTGCAATGACAATAAAGGCATTCTATTCTATTCTATTCTATTCAGTTCAGCTCTTATATTAATATTCAGCTTTACAGGACAAGCGACTGATTAATCACACCGCCCATATTCTGATGATTTACACTGAACGGTGTCAGTCAGGTTTATGTATTCTGGATTGTAGTTGCTGATGCCAATTCTCAAGCAGCTTTCAAGTGGACCCATATTTACACTTAATTATTTTTATGTGGGAAAAGGCTGATTCACACAAGTAGGTCGACCCAAAAATGCTGTAAATATGTGGCACATTTTCTTATGCTTGGATATTTTTCCTTAGCCAGCAAGTTCCAAAATTGTCCAGCAGAGGCGCTTGACTTCATATTAATGTAAGATTGAGGGATGCAATTTCTCTGTCAGCATCTTTCACCTATGAATGAAACAGCATCTCTGCAGTGTTCTTCCCTGATTCAAAGCGTGTTTGGTTTCAGTGCACGTTATACAAGGAAAAATGCAAAAATGGCGCAAACTGGCTACAGATGAATGAAAACTTTCTAGATTAGAGGGTGCTTTAGGCGGGCTGAGACGTAGCTCTGGTAACAAACCACAAATTTAAGAAACAGTGGCCACATTTCATGTCAATCACAATGACCTGTTTGGATGAGGCGTGATCTACCAGCGTGTACTGTGCGATCGGAGTATTGGCACCCCTGCTCTATGCCATATGATGTATGTTGCACATCCTTTACAAAAAACAAACTCTGCAAATGTTAATGCGATTTAGTAAATACTGTTTATTATTATTAGTAGTGGTAGTAGTATTGTTTAGGGATGTAACGATACACTCTACCCACGATGCGATACGGCAAACAAAATGAGTTTCCTTTTATTATTTCTCTTTTAAACTATACAAACTATGCCAAATAATGCTTATTGTGTAAAAAAACTGAAATTAAATTTTAAATCAAATTCAACTTTAAATAAATAAATGAATAATACAAATAAAGAAAGTACCCTCACATTAATACATTTGGCTGGAAAATTCCCTACATGGCAACATTGTGAAGTGCCGTCAACCAGGGGATGTAAATAGCGCCAGCATCTTATATAAATAACTGATTAGAATCGTGGCACATGTGCACCGATTTTTAACTGTCTTGTGGTGCATCGTTACATCCCTGGTATTGTTACATCATTATAATTAATATCATTATTACAATGGTTATACTAATACTATTACTCCTATTACTACTGCTAATATTCTTTTTCTTCCTCTGCCTTTGTCCCGTTCGGTTGCGGGGTCGGCTCTCGGCGGATCATGATCCGCATTGATCTGGCACAATTTTTACGCCAGATGCCCTTCCTGACACGACCCTATTTTATCCGAGCTTGGGTCCGGCACTACAATGCACTGGTCTGTGCATCTAGGACAATTCAGTGTTTCCAATTAGCCTGGCTGCATGTTTTTGGACTGTGGGAGGAAACCCACGCGGACACGGGGAGAACATGCAAACTCCGCACAAAGAGGACCCGGACCGCCCCACCTGGGGATCGAACCCAGGACCTTCTTGCTGTGAGGCGACAGTGCTACCCACTAAGCCACAGTGCCGCCGCCCCCCATTACTACTGATAATAATAATAATAATAATAATAATAATAATAATAATAATAATAATAATAATAATAATAATAATAATAATAATAATAGTAATAATAATAATAATAATAATAATAATAATAATAGTAATAATAATAATAAGCTGTGCTTCACAGCAGACGCTGTTTACTCACTCACATACGCAGCATGTAATAATACTGTAATATACAGCAGTGGTGTCATCAGGTCCTTCATCATCATTACTGGAGGACTGTGGAGACGATGCAGTTTATAGTTGATGTTGTTCTGCTGTAAAAAAAAAGAAAAAGGGAAATGAATTGTCATTACAATAAAAAAGAAATGTTTTCATTTAAATTCTAGTTTCCATTTACAGTAAAACTCTTGACTGGAAAGGAAGATCTTGTTCGAGTGTGAAAGTCATTGTTCACAGCCCTTCCTTCTTGCTGGTGAACCTACGTATTTCTTGTCAGCACAGGAAGTGTTTTTTCAAATCAATTGTTTAATGTGAGTTTTTTTTCTCTCTTGCTCACACCCACACAGGTTCCGTCTAGTCGTGCATAATAGTGATACTGTCACATCATAAAGTTCAAATTCTTGAGCTCAAATACAGTCACTGAGCACTTGATTGTGTGATGTGGTTGTGTACATTCACTGGCTTTATTATAAGCTACTCCTACTATATAGATGAACCTTGTGAATATACAATCACTAAACATAGTCCATGTGTTGCTCTGTACACTTTCTAACCCGGTGTGCCTAAACCATCAGTTGAAAAATGAACCCTATTACAGAACCCCTACTGATCAGATGGATCATTTTCAGCACTGCACTTACACTAACATGGTAATAACATACTCATCTGTGTTGTTCTGGTATGAGTGCAGCAGGTGCAGCAGCTTCGACCAAAAATATGAAGCCAACAGCGTCCTGTGATCATAAAAAGTCCACTGATAAAAGACTAGAGGAACAAGAACACACATTGGCTGTGTCCAAAATCACATACTTAAATAGTACGTACTAGATTCGAGGCAGCGTGCACTGCTCAGTACACTCTTTCAGTACGCAAGTGTGCAGTATGCACACAACCTCATACACTATATTGCCAAAAGTATTCGCTCATCTGCCTTCGCACACATATGAACTTGAGTGACTCTCATTCTTAATCCATAGGATTTAATATGATGTCGGCCACCATTTGCAGCTATAATAGCTTCAACTCTTCTGGGAAGGCTTTCCACAAGGTTTAGGAGTGTGTTTATGGGAATTTTTGACCATTCTTCCAGAAGCGCATTTGTGAGTTCAGACACTGATGTTGAATGAGAAGGCCTGGCTCACAGTCTCCGCTCTAATTCATCCCAAAGGTGTTCTATCAGGTTGAGGTCAGAACTCTGTGCAGGCCAGTCAAGTTCTTCCACACCAAACTCGTTCATCCACATCTTTATGGACCTAGTGCTTTGTGCACTGGTGCACAGTCATGTTGGAACAGGAAGGGGCCATCCCCAAACTGTTCCCACAAAGTTGGGAGCATGAAATTGTCCAAAATCTCTTGGTATGCTGAAGCATTAAGAGTTCCTTTCACTGGAACTAAGAGGTCGTGCCCAACTCCTGAAAAACACCCCCACACCATAATCCCCCCTCCACCAAACTTTACACTCGGCACAATGCAGTCAGACAAGTACCGTTCTCCTGCTCTAGAGAGCCCAGTGTCAATGTGCTTTACACCACTGCATCCGACGCTTTGCATTGCGCTTGGTGATGTAAGCTTGGATGCAACTGGCGACCTCTGCGCACTATCCGCTGACCCCGCTCTGTCATTTTATGTGGCTAACACTTGTTTGTAGAAGCAGTCTGCATGCCTAGGTGCTTGGTTTTGATGGGTGAGGAAATACTTTTGGCAATATAGTGTATGTACTACGTCCGGCATCTTACCAAAGTCACATGATGCATGACGACTATTTGGACATACTACCCGCTCTCGCATACTGCATTCGTGTGCTGTTCAGTATTTCGGACCCAGCCGTTGTGTCTCTGTCCACCCACAACCAGCGCTAACAGGCTATGTGTTCCTAATAAAGAGGTCAGAATGTTTGAACAGGACTTAAAATCCCAACAACACTGCTTCACCTGCATGGTTCATTCATATATGCAAAAGACAACCCACTCTGTAATTACTATGTTATTGTTATTAAAGAACTGAGAATGAGTTACTATTCACATGACATTTTGTAGGCTGTTCACCCACTAAGGTACACCCACAATTTTTTTCCATGTTTTTAGCAACCCATCAAATATTGAAACTCATCACTGAGCTTCGTACTTAGTGACACAAATGCTTTATTGATTAAAAATGTAATGTTGCAAACACGCCGTTAACATTGAACAGTAAGATGAACTTAAACATCGTGAGTAGAACCAGTTCAGTATCTAAAGTTTTATCAACAGACGACACAGAGCTGCTCATTACAAACACAACTAAACATGTTAATCACTGAAGAGAGATGCAGCGAGTACATTCAAGCTTTTCCAGACAACATTAGTGGAGATGTTATAAGATTATAAGCTGAGGTCTACCTAATTTCATCAACAAATCTGGAAAAGGTTGTTGTTGCCCAGATCCACAAACATCTTTTGGATAACAATTGATACGATAGCACTGAGACGACCCTTGTTAGAATTACAAATGATCTATTGCTGGCTGCTGACTCCGGACTGGTAACACTCTTAATTCTTCTGGATCTGAAAGCAGCTTTTGACACTATTTTGCATACAATCCTCTTACATCGACTAACATCCATTGGCCACAAAGGCACAGCACTAAAATGGTTTTCTTCTTACATTGCTCGCCGTAGTCAGTTTGTCCGTCTAAAGAATTTCCAATCACAGCCATCTACTGTTTTATCTGGCGTTACCCAAGGCTGTGTCCTGGGGTCTCTCCTATTTATAATTTACCTACCACCCATTGGCCCTATTTTTAAGAAGTACAATATTCAATTTCACTGTTATGCGGACGACATACAACTATACCTATCTACCAAACCTACTGCATCACTTCCTTAACTTCCTAAAATTAAATACGGATAAAACTGAAATTCTACTTCTGGATACAAAGGTCAATCTTACTAAAACTGATGCGTTCACTTTAAAAATGGCTATTTCTGTTGTCTCTTCTTCCCCTCAAGTTCAAAGTCTGGGTGTTATTCTAGATAACAATCTTTCCTTTAAAGCATATATCAACAATCTCACACGGTCTACGTAACATCAATCGTCTACGTCCATTCCTCTCCCCAAGAAGTGCTGCTATTCTCGTTCACGCCCTGGTCACATCCCTTATTTATTGTAATTCTCTTCTCTTTGGTGTACCCCAAAAAACTCTCCTAAAACTACAATTGGTCCAGAACTCTGCTGCTCGGACTATCACCAGAACACCTTCCATCGAGCACATCACTCCGGCTCTCAAGCGGCTTCATTGGCTTCCTGTCCAGTACCGCATACATTTTAAGATATTGTTATTTACATTTAAGGCTCTCTATGGCCTAGCACCACCATATTTCACTGACCTTATCCAAATCTACATGCCCTCCCATACGCTCAGATCTTTTTCTGCTGTTCAGCTTTCTATTCCCTCTATACGTCTGTCCACTATGGGGGCCAGAGCTTTTAGCCACCCTGCCCCGTATCTTTGGAACTCTCTCCTGCTTGAAATTTAAACACACAGACTACTGCTGTCTCGGTTGGCCAGTCATTCTGAAAGATGTTTTACATTTTGGTTTCATGTTGTAATCTGAGGTCTCCCCCCACCCAAAGCAGAAGATTTTTTCAGCTACGCTTGCAGTGTCACGTTTCTCTTGAACCACTCTAGATTGAAGGAGCGGGTTTTGTCCTATTCAGACTAAATGAAATGTTCTGGCTGGTGTGGTCCCAAGCGTTAGTGGTGTGCGATACTTTACTTTCATGTAGGAAAGAGCAGTGTGTCATGATGTATGAGGTGAATGTATCATCAATATGCTCTGGTGACTAAATGATTTTGTGTTCATTAGTTAATCATGTGTATGTGAAAACCCACTACAGTTTTTAGGTGAATAAAAAGTCATTTTATTAATGTAATAAAATGTCTGGGGGTTTTTGTTCCAAAACAATTATATAATAAGAAAACATAATTCCATCTCTCATCCAGCATAAGTGTGATGTGAGCTTCTGTATTTATTCCTTTAGATTATTTGTTACACAGTGTGAGCGTTGTTATTTAGATAGCTAGTTTACACATGGCGCACTGAGACATGTATTATTACTGCTTAGTTGTTTGAGAGGAGAAATGACGGTATCAGATTGGTATCGGCATCAGCAGATACTCAATTTGCAGTATCGGTATTGGACATAAAAAAGTGGTGTTGAGCCAGCCCTAGTAATAAATGTGCAACAATATCACTATTGACTTTCACTCCAGTATCGGTATCAGACATAAAAAAGTGGTATTGAGCCAGCCCTATTAATAAATGTGTAACAATATCAGTATTGACTTTTACTCCAGTATCGGTATTAGACATAAAAAAGTGGTATTGAGCCAGCCCTATTAATAAATGTGCAACAATATCAGTATTGACTTTTACTCCAGTATCGGTATTAGACATAAAAAAGTACAGGTGACTAGTTAACTACTACAACCCTCGTCTTATCAAAATTTACGTTTCTCGATTTTTGTAAATTTTTCTTTTACATTTTTTGATTCATTACTGTACTCCTACTGTGGGACTTTTAATTTTAATTGTAAAGGTGACTATTTCACTACTACAACCTTCCAACCCATACTGTAGGATTTAATACAGTTATATTAGAAGGTACATGCCTCTGTGTAATAACTACACCTCCGCTCTTTGTAGACGCTCCCTTAGCACTTCAGCACAGATGCGCCTCACATTTACCAAATAACGTTAAATAAAAAATTAACAGAAAAAACTTTCTAAACAAATTTGATTGTAGTTTGTTCCTTGTTTACTGAGGTATCAGTTCGTGCAGTTTCATAAATATTTGGATGTTTATTAGCCGAGAACGAGCAGAAAGAAACTTGATATCAGGCGAATGTCCAATATAAAACTGACTTGTTCAGTACTGGGTATTTATTCTAACACAGTGCTGCATTTCAGGGTCAGACCAGAAAATACATTTAACCCTACACTGATACTGTATCATTTCTGCACATGACACATGTTCCCCCCCTTCCTGTACTTATAATGGGGCAAGAAGGTCCTGGGTTCGATTTCCAGGTGAAGCGGTCTGAATGCTTACAGTGTGGAGTTTGCATGTTCTCCCTGTGTGTGTGTAGGTTTTCTCCAACAGTTCAAAGATAGTCGATGCAGTCAGTTTAACTGAGGCTGCTGGAAATCGTTCTAGGTGTGAGTGTGTGCGACCCTGACCAGGATAAACTGGCTAAAAGAGACAATGAATAAATGAATGAATAATGTACCTCAGTATGATAAACATGTATAATAAACATATGAATAATGTGATCACATTCATAATGTGATCAGTGATGTTAAAAGTGTTGATTAATGCTGTTAGAATCCCAGTAGTAAAGATACAGAACAGAAACTTACCTTGAGAAGAACTGAAGTAAAGATCTGCTCATTTTCACTTTGTGGAATTTCAATCGGTGGGTGTTGTGACGTAACACAGCTCCACCAATCAGGGTTCAACACACCAGAAGCGGCATTTTTATATTATTATAATAAACTCACTCTGAACTCTGAACTCACTCTGCAATACACCAGGAATAAACAGAATTGAAATACATTTAAACAAGTCCCTCTGTTATTTGTATGAGGTAAAGCTGTTTCTTACATGAGAGCTTCTTCTGTGTACAAATTCTAAGGGAGCGTCTAAAAAGTGCACGCAGAGAAACAGCTATTAAAACAGCTTTAGGCACCTTTATTTGCACAGCACCTTTTATACACAGTAACAATTCAAAGTGCTTCACATAAAGAAAAAATAAAAGCATTAAAACATCCCTGAGATCAAGAACTTCAGAAGGGCTTTTTGCAGATATAATTACACTAGCACACCAGCACCGAGATTCTGAACACCTCGGTTCAAAACTCGGCATTGCCACCAGTCGGCTGGGTGCCATCTAGCGGGCATAATTGGCAGTGTCTGCAGAAGGTCCTGGGTTCGAACCCCAGGTGGGGCGGTCCGGGTACTTTCTATGTGGAGTTTGCATGTTCTCCCCGTGTCTGCGTGGGTTTCCTCCCACAGTCCAAAGACATGCAAGTAAGGTGAATTGAAGATACTAAATTGTCCATGACTGTGTTTGATATTAAACTTGTGAACTGATGAATCTTGTGTAATGAGTAACTACCGTTCCTGTCATGAATGTAACCAAAGTGTAAAACATGACGTTAAAAATCCTAATAAACAAACAAACAAACAAACAGTGTCTGCAGCAGACACTACGGGTGTGTTTGAAAACCTAGTGAGCTGCCCTGCTTGCGTCTTACTGTCTACACAGGCAGCTGCCTCAGTAGAGAGGATTCTAATAAGTCAATGACTTATAAGGCAGGTTATTCGAATGCGCTACTTAGATTTCATCGGGTTTCGGGTTTCGCTTACTCAGAGTGAGCTATTAGAGTGCAAAATTTAGAGCTCAATCATACGCTGTAAAAAATATTACCCCATATCTACTCAATAAAATTGAGGCAACAGATTACACGCAATACTATTAAGTAAAAACGACTAGGCTATATTTTGATTCAAATGTAATCAATTATAACACTTTAAAAAATTCATTTAATTTGAGTAGAGGTAATACAATATATTAAATATTTAATTTCAATATACACAAAAGAATTAAGTAGATTCAAAGCGCAAACTACAATTAGTACTAATAAAATTAAGTTGACTATAGAAAACATATTTAGTGATATTTACTCATTTACTCATTACTCATTATTTTATTTTAACTGTAAATGGAAAACATGGAAAAAGAACCACTTCAGAGGTTAATACTTTATTTAAATACTCTTGCAGTGACTTAAAAATAAAGTTGTCCCAGCTGAAATTTTAATTCTTTGTTTCAACTGCTTAAACAAAAACTTATTTAATTTTTTAAACAGAAAATAGTAAAACAGTTTTGATCATTTAATATACAACTCTAAATAAGAAAGATTTGGGACAGACCGGAAAATGCAAATACAAAATGCAGTGTTTCTTACATTTCCTTTGACTTTCATTAAATTGCAGACAGAATGAACCCAAGATTTTTCAGTTTTTGCCTGGTCAGCTTAATTTCATGTTAGTAAACATCCATTCCTGCATTTCAGGGCTGCAACACCTTCCAAAAAAGTTGGGATGGTAAAGCATTTACCACTTTGTAATGTTGCCATTCTGTCTCAACACAAAGATGCTTTGGCACGGTGAATGAAGTGTTCCAGTGTATTTTGTACCATTCTTCCTGAAAACTTGTCTTAAGATGTGCAAAAGTACAGAGTTGTCATAGTCACATATTTCTTACAAAATTCTCCACACATTCTCTCTGGTAGGCCGGTCCAAAACTTGACCCTTTTCTTCCACAGCGGTGCCTTTGTAATGTCTGCCGGCTGGGATAACTGAGGTTTAGCACATGGCTCAAGCCAAGGAAGGCAGCATGAGCCATAGAATTAATTTTTAGTCCTGTGATGACATGTACTTTCTCAATAATAATTATGATGTCCTTTGGTGTGTCACCTGCAGAAGCTCCCATGTTCCTCAACATAACTACTGACAATGAGGGCTGGTCCACAGACCGGAAGTGCTTGTAAATTGAAATCAACGTATTTATATAACTTATTATTTTATTATTCACACGAATAAAATAAGTAGATTTTATAGCATTTTATAATAAGTAAAATTAACTCAAGTAATAGCCATAAACTCAAGAACTCAATTCCATTAAATAAATTTAACACAAAACATTTGTATAAAATCTACTGGACCACTGATTAATTTTTTAATCAGGCACAAGAAGTAGGTAGGCACAAGAAGAGAGAAACGTTTTTAACCTGGATTTAAACATTTACCACCCACTACACATGTACTAGTACTACAGTGCAAGTCCAGTAATACATTATATTATGAAGAAATCCTAAATGATAAATAAATGTAATTATTTATCTAATAAAGGTTATAGTAGTTACCTAGTGGCATGTACCACCTACTACACCTGTATTAGAGAACAAAAGTTTTACAGTATGAGTCCAGTACTACACTATATCATGAAGAAATCTCTAAAAGATAAATAAATGTAGCAGCTCGAGTGCTAACTAGAACTAAAAAAAATTGATTATATTACTCCTGTTCTATCGTCTCTACACTGGCTGCCAGTTAAATTCCGCATTGATTACAAAATACTTTTACTAACCTATAAAGCGCTACATGGTCTGGCTCCACAGTATCTGAGTGAACTTATTAATCACTACAACCCAGCGCGTCCACTTCACTCACAAGATGCAGGGTTACTTATAGTTCCTAGAATTAAAAAGATCACGGCTGGTGGAAGAGCATTTTCTTACAAAGCTCCACAACTCTGGAATAAACTGTCCGGGACTCAGACACAGTCTCTATGTTCAAGTCTAGACTATAAACATATTTATTTACTCAGGCAGGGGTGTGTGTCTCCGGTCCTGGTGGTCTGGGATCTGGGCAGACTGGTGCTCTCATGTTGTCGGATTAGCTGGCCGTGTTCTGGCTGCACCTGGTTTCTGCCCACCCTGATTATGGACAAAGGCACAGAGCTTTGGGGTTCTAATTTATTACTGTAACCATACTACACGACTTTGTAATGATGTTTGTAATACAGGTGTAGTATGTGGTACATGTCCACCCTTTAATAAATAAAAATGTACATTTATTATATTTAGTGATGTTTAAATGATTTAATTTATTACTGTGCCTGTACTCTGTGACTATTATTCTTTAATACAAGTGTAGTAGGTGGTACCTGAACACAGTTGCAGCTCTTAAGTAAGAAACAGCAATAATTCAGAATCAATGAAATAACATTTTGAAATCTATTAGATAGAGTGAGTTTAATGATTTTATTCAATGTTGTTTGTTTTAACATGTTTATCGAGTGAGAACAAGAAGAAAGAATCTTGAACATCAGGTGAATGTCCAATAATAATATAAAAATAACAAATAACTTTACTGCTGTGTCATGGTGTGTGTGTGTGTGTGTGTGTGTGTGTGTGTCAGAGATGTCATAAGCCAAGTCACAAGTCTTTAGGCTTGAGTACAAGTTGAGTCATGAATCAATATACTAAACACAAAACATATATTGGAAATGTAGCGCAGAAATAAAGAAATAATCTGTAAGTTCAGATAAAAACAACAACAGATTAGCGAGTGTATTTAGCCGTTTTACTTCGTGTCTTTACTTTCCTCCTCATTGTGTAAATGAATGTAATTTCCGTAACAAGAAGGTTCCAGTTAAAAGCTTCAACTGATACGTTTTGTTTTCATTACAGAACAAAAGCGCTCGATAAATCACAGCACAGCGGCCAAAATCCAAAACACAGCAAAAACAATCATAACCGCTGCTTACCTGAGCTTCTGTTCTTCCAGATGCTACTACATTTATAAGCGTGTGTCCCATTAGGAATAGAATCCGTTATTTTGTAAATGTGCTTATAATTAAAAACCTCCAAACTTTCCCCGGTTGTGAAGTAAAACAGGAAGTCGTTAGAAAGCCGATCGAGCGTTTCATTACCACGTCATCTGTGTGACGCGAACTGAATAAATGCAAATAACAGCATTTAAGACCAGAAATGGTCTTTTAACCATTAGCGCCAGTTCTGTAGGAGCGTTTCATTCACCCCGGGTGTTCCTGTGAAGTGCACTACGTAGGGTATTCCACCATTTTAAGTGAGATTCCAATCCAAAGGTGACAAAAATGTTCAAATGAAGTGAACTTCAAACTGTGTAGGTTGCAGGGAGCGACGCTTCATCACTACACCGGAAGCTGGCTGGAACATTTAGCCATTGCGTGCGGTGCAGAAAAAGACACGATCAGAATATAATATATAATTACTTGTCACACGTAACTAATGCCAAGCCTCCAAGATCTTTACACCAGCCACTGCCTGTTTTTACAGCTGCCAGATGGCAGGAGGTACAGGAGCATCAGGACCAGAACCAGACGGTTCCGAGACCGCTTCTTCCCCCGAGCCATCAGACTGCTGAACAGCAATGGACAAACACACCCCTCATAAATCAATACAGTGATCTCCCCCACCATACACCCCCCCCCCCCCCCCCATCTCAGACTTATTATTCCAATTCTATTTTATATATTTATATTCATTCACTTTTCATGATTTTGTACATCTGCACATTAACATTCCTGTATTATATCTGTACATACTGAACAAATGGTGCTAGTTTTTATGTGAGCTAATGTGTATATTTTTTGTAATTAATATGTATTGCAACTGTGAGGGACTGAGAACCTAAGCATTTCACCCAATAAAGTGATTTGATTTGATTTGATAATGTTAATACATCCTGACGCTAGGGACTCTTGTTGTGCACTAGTCATTTTTTGCGAGTCAAGAGTCGAGTGTGAGTCATTTGGAAAAAGTCTGAGTCAAGTCTGAAGTTGCTGTGTGTGCGACCCCATCTCTGGTGTGTGTGTGTGAACGATGGAGTGGAGTCATATGAAACAATGAAGAATAAAAAAAACGAGTCTGAGCTTTAATCTTTAACATTTTAATTTCATCTTTATCTAAATCTGAAACAGAAAATACGTAACAAAATGATGTATGCATCTATGAGTGTGTTCGAAAACCTAGTGACTTGCTGTCTTACTGTTTACATAGGCAGCTGCCTCAGTAAAGAAGATTCTAATTAGTCATTGACTTATAAGGCAGGTTATTCGAACGCACTACTTAGAGATTCCATCGGGTTTTGCTTACTAAGCCAACACAGTTAGCATCATGCCATTCGAACCCATGGGATGGGGTGGCACAGCGCACTAGAATAGCAACTAACTTCTCCCGCCATGTACCGAAAACTGCTGATGAGCCAGAACTTGCAAATAAAAACACTCGGTACAAGTTTATACAAGTTAAAATCAATAATAATTTATTTACGTTCTCCGCACCAGCCGCCATGTTTTTTATTTTTCTGTGAGAAAAGTTGGCCCGCACTGAATGCTGGGATTGCCTTGGCCGCTAAGGACGCTTCCGATGTTCAGTCGTTCTTGAGTCAAAATAACATTGAAATATTGAGATACCTTACTAGTGAGGACATTAAGGCATCTAGGATTTCGAACAGACTCAATTCTCGGGAGCGCACGTAGGATGACGTAAAATGCGTCTATGTAGAGAGAGAGCTAGGTTTTCGAACACACCCTATATAAATAGTTATGAATAATATACAGTGCCTTGCAAAAGTATTCAGCCCCCTTGAACTTTTCAACCTTTTGCCACATTTCAGGCTTTAAACATAAAGATATGAAATTGTAATTTTTTGTGAAGAATCAATAACAAGTGCGACACAATTGTGAAGTGGAACGAAATTTATTGGATATTTTAAACTTTTTTTAGAAATAAAAACCTGAAAAGTGGGGCGTGCAATATTATTCAGCCCCTTTACTTTCAGTGCAGCAAACTCACTCCAGAAGTTCAGTGAGGATCTCTGAATGATCCAATGTTGACCTAAATGACTGATGGTGATAAATAGAATCCACCTGTGTGTAATCAAGTCCCCGTATAAATGCACCTGCTCTGTGATAGTCTCAGAGTTCTGTTTAAAGCGCAGAGAGCATCATGAAGACCAAGAAACACACCAGGCAGGTCCGAGATACTGTTGTGGAGAAGTTTAAAGCTGAATTTGGATACAAAAAGATTTCCCAAGCTTTAAACATCTCAAGGAGCACTGTGCAAGCGATCATATTGAAATGGAAGGAGTATCAGACCACTGCAAATCTACCAAGACCCGGCCGTCCCTCTAAACTTTCAGCTCAAACAAGGAGAAGACTGATCAGAGATGCAGCCAAGAGGCCCATGATCACTCTGAATGAACTGCAGAGATCTACAGCTGATGTGGGAGACTCTGTCCATAGGACACAATCAGTCGTACACTGCACAAATCTGGCCTTTATGGAAGAGTGGCAAGAAGAAAGCCATTTCTCAAAGATATCTATAAAAAGTCACCTGGGAGACACACCAAACATGTGGAAGAAGGTGCTCTGGTCAGATGAAACCAAAATCGAACTTTTTGGCCACAACGCAAAACGTTATGTTTGGCGTAAAAGCAACACAGCTCATCACCATGAACACACCATCCCCACTGTCAAACATGGTGGTGGCAGCATCATGGTTTGGGCCTGCTTTTCTTCAGCAGGGACAGGGAAGATGGTTAAAATTGATGGGAAGATGGATGGAGCCAAATACAGGACCATTCTGGAAGAAAACCTGTTGCAGTCTGCAAAAGACCTGAGACTGGGACGGAGATTTATCTTCCAACAAGACCATGATCCAAAACATAAAGCAAAATCTACAATGGAATGGTTCACAAATAAACGTATCCAGGTGTTAAAATGGCCAAGTCAAAGTCCAGACCTGAATCCCATCGAGAATCTGTGGAAAGAGCTGAAAACTGCTGTTCACAAACGCTCTCCATCCAACCTCACTGAGCTCGAACTGTTTTGCAAGGAAGAATGGGCAAAAATTTCAGTCTCTCGATGTGCAAAACTGATAGAGACATACCCCAAGCGACTTGCAGCTGTAATCGCAGCAAAAGGTGGCGCTACAAAGTATTAACGCAAGGGGGCTGAATAATATTGCACGCCCCACTTTTCAGTTTTTTATTTCTAAAAAAAGTTTAAAATATCCAATAAATTTCGTTCCACTTCACGATTGTGTCCCACTTGTTGTTGATTCTTCACAAAAAATTACAATTTCATATCGTTATGTTTGAAGCCTGAAATGTGGCAAAAGGTTGAAAAGTTCAAGGGGGCTGAATACTTTTGCAAGGCACTGTAAATAACTAATAATAACTAAAAAGCAAATGTAGTTCCTATTTTGAAAACAATTAAAAAGGGTAGTTTTTTATTTATTTATTTATTTATTTATTTGGGGGGGGAGGGGGGTTATGGACGCGTTGAGGGAGGACATGCAGGTGGTCGGTGACAAATGATCCACTGTAGCGACCCTTAATGAGAACAGCTCAAATAAGAATTATTTTATTAAGAATTAAGAGAATTATTATTATTAATAATATTTTTATTATTATTATAATTAAAATATTATTCATTATTATATCCCCCCTGTTATCAGCTATTATTATTATTATTACTATTAATATTAATATGGTTATTATTATTATAATTAAAAATATTATTAATTATTATATCCCCCGTTATCAGCTATTATTATTATTATTACTATTAATATTAATATGGTTATGATTATTATTATTATTAGGGATGCATCAATACCATTTTTTCCCAACCGAGTACGAGTACAAGTACATGTATTTTTGTACTCGCCGATACTGATACCTATTTAGAATGATGCAATCTGGAGCATTATGGAATAGTGGAGTTTTTAGTGTAAAATAGTGCAGTGGAACAGTTGCTTGGGTTGCCATCACTAATTGTAAAAAAAAAAAAAACACTGCACACTGCACAGACATCATTGAGAAAGCTTCTGACAAGCTAACGTTAACGTTCATTAATAAACACACATAATTAACGTCGTGCACATCATACATGCGATGCGATTCTGCTGATTGAAATATTTACTTTAAAAAGATAATACAGTCCGATCCCATCTGAGCCGATTATATCAGCACATCCATTCGTGGTTCACCTCGGTAAATCGTAAACGACTCCGAGTCGGCTCCTGCTCTGTGGTAATAACCAGTATAATTAAGCCTGACCTTTATAAGGTAAGCGAGTCACACAAAATGTTCTGTAGTAGTTGGTGTTTATTTACAACCGCAACATTCATTATAACAGTAAACACGGAGAGATGACTGAGAAAAGAAACTTAAAATGAATCGACTCCTGAATCACTTGTATCGACACTGTGAACAGAGTATTAAAGACACACACACGTCCTATAACAGCGGTCGCTGCTTTTGTAACCGGTTATCTTCACTGTTAGCTCTATTTTGATGTTTTTTTTATTTTTTTTTCAAATGGAACTAAATAACATTAAACGTGCGTGTGAGCGTGGTCAGTGAGAATAATTCAATCTGTCTCCCGTGGGTGAAAAATGAATTGCTTTAGTTTTAGAAGTAAAAAAAATCTCGTAATGTCACGCCCCCCCCCCCCCCCCCCCCCCCCAAACTATATTACGCCCCTGAACCACCTGTTTACAACCCCGCCCCTGTGTTTCCCCTCGCTGTTTCTCACATTGATCGAGAGCCAAGTTTTGATCGCCGAGTGAACACCGAGTTCCTCCCGAATCTAACGCCGACCCGTCGCCGAGCGAAAATCTGTGCAAAAATCGTGTAGTGTGAACTGGACAAGACTTGAGCTTCTGCCATGCTGAACTGATGTGCAGGTCAGATCTCGTGGCACGAAAAAACAGTGGCTGGTCACGCGAAATTAAAAGGGGGTAACAGATTTCCATGTGCACCGTAAAAAGGGGCTCATTTAAAAGATCGGTCTCGCGTTTATATGAATCGATATCGGATCGTTCAAATAAAGATCGATTCGAATCGAAAAATCGATTTTATAAACCCACCCCTAGTTCCCTGTATTTATGTGTCATCACATTGTAACTTTTAAAGATAATCACCAAAACATGGAATTTGGACAGGAAGGAACTATTGTTTTATTTAATGACCCACTATGGCTCAAAATCTTCATGTCTGTGGGTAAGAGAACCCTTCCCTTATTATTAGATAGATCTTTACCATGACTGCTCTATGTGCAGGGTTAATTGGGGTTGAATTCTCAATTACTATCTAAAGCATGCAGAAAATCATGATATAAATTTTTTTTTAAATGTGCTTCGATCATATATAATGACAACGATAAAGGTACAGAAGATTTGAGAGAGATTTCTTACAGCAGCACACCTCTCCAGATGCACCAGCACAGCAGCCGAGGCTCGATTCAGCAACAGCAGCAGCAGCTACGCCACCAAGATGGAAGTAAAAGTGCATCAGCAAATGGTATAATCAGCAAACGACAGCAGCTGGAGACTTGTCGCCACCAAACCAACACAGCAGCGAGAAGCTCCAGCAAGCAAAGGGACAACACTGATGCAGTTACACCTCCTACTGTTATACCCTCTGCTGGCTGATAGATGGTGCTGCGAAGAGTCTGAGATAATAAAGATCGGTGTGCGAGTCTCTGTGTGCGAGACTGATCTCATTATGAACCAGTCATGTGGTATCAGAATTTAGGTGTCAGATGGGCTGGTTTTGAGTTCGTCAGGAACTGTTGATCTACATGCACAACAGACTTTAAACTGAATAGCACGAGATAAACATCCAGGAGCAGCTTTCTATGTTCAAGAGGAAACTCAGGAGAGGAGAATAGACAGACTGGTTTGAGCTGGCTGGAAGACTCGGATGACTTAGATAATCACTTTACAAGAATGATAAGCACAAAAACCTTCCTGTTGTCACTCAGTTGTTTTTTTCTGGAGATAATTATTATTATCTTATTATTATATTATTAGTATTATAATTATTTGTCATCCTTTCCAGTCAGACACACACTATATGGTCAAAGGTATTTGGACTTTGTGATCTATTCAGCCTGAACAACAGCCACTCTTACGAGAAGGCTTCTTACATGACTTTGAAGTAAGTCTGTAGGAATGTATGCCCATTCAGTCAAAAGAGCATTTGTGTGACTCGGTGATGTTGTTCAAGAAAGAGTTGATGTCCCAGTTCCAGCTTATTCCAAAGCTGCTTGCAGGGGCCAAGGTCAGGACTGAAGTTTCTTTAAACTAAGCTTTACTTTATGTCTTTATAGAGCTTGTTTTGTGCATCATGCTGGAATAGGAAAGGGCCTTCCCTAAGTCACTGCTGCAACTTTGGAAGTACATCATTTCCTATACATCATTGATGTTTTACACTTGTTAGCATTTGTTGTGTTGAAACCTTGTTTCTACACTCACTGGTTTTTTTTTATCAGCTCCACTTACCGTATAGAAGCACTTTGTAGTTCTACAATTACTGACTGTAGTCCATCTGTTTCTCTACATACTTTGTTAGCCCCCTTTCATGCTGTTCTTCAATGGTCAGGACCACCACAGAGCAGGTATTATTTAGGTGGTGGATCATTCTCAGAACTGCAGTGACACTGACATGGTGGTGGTGTGTTAGTGTGTGTTGTGCTGGTATGAGTGGATCAGACACAGCAGCGCTGCTGGAGTTTTTAAATATCGTGTCCACTCACTGTCCACTCTGTTAGACTACCTAGTTGTTCCACCTTGTAGATGTAAAGTCAGAGACGATCGCTCATCTATTGCTGCTGTTTAAGTCGGTCATCTTCTAGACCTTCATCAGTGGTCACAGGACGCTGCCCACGGGGCGCTGTTGGCTGGATGTTTTTGGTTGGTGGACTATTCTCAGTCCAGCAGTGACACTGAGGTGTTTAAAAACTCCAGCAGCACTGCTTATTTGCTACTTTACATTAGTGTAAAGATGTCTAGTCTAACTGGTTGAGCAACTACAACACCAAATCAGAAAAAGTTGGGACATCATGGAAAATGCAAATAGTAAAAACACAGAGTTTCTTACATTTACTTTAACTTTCATTTCATTGCATTCATTTCAGTGTTCAGATTAAGCTTGCGCCTTTGGTCTTTGCACACCGAAATTCCTCCTGATTCCTTGAATGGTTTAATGATATTCTGCACTGTAGAGGGAGAACATGCAAATCCCTTCCAATCTTTCTTTGAGGTTCATTGTTTTTAAACATTTCAATTATTTTCTCACACATTTGTGGACAAACTGAATCCTCTGATCATCTTTACTCATCAGACACTCGGCCTTTCCAGACCTGAAATGCAGGAATGGATGTTTATTAATAAATGAAATGAAGTTGAGCAGAGAAAACATGAAATATATCAGGTTCATCCTGTCTGACATCAAATAAAAGTCAAAGTAAATGTAAGAAACTCTGTGTTTTATTTTATTTGCATTTTCCATCCTGTCCCAAATTTTTCTGATTTGGGGTTGTCTATTGTCTGTATAGTTGCAGCTTTGTTCTCTTTAATAAATGTAATGATCATTTTAAAACAGCTTTTTGTGCTTGTCCTTTGTCTCTGTATTATTTTAATTTAAATGGCAGCACTGAAACCTTTTGGTTTGAAGCTAATGCAAAACTAGCACCGTTTTTAACCTGATTCTATACTGCTGGGTTCTAAAGCCTCACAGGTTTAACATGAGGGCAGACATTAGCTATGTGTGCTATGTGGTAACGTCATCAGGAACAGGGGTGGTTTCCTCTGTAAATGAACAAGGCCACAGACAAAACAAGCTTGTATTTATACAAGCGGAAAAGTAATAATAAAAAGAAGAATCTGTGATGTGTTCATTGTCTTGAATTTTTATTAAACTGATTAAAGTAGAAATAAATGTAGTAACATTCTTGGCCTTGTAGTCAGTATTAGCGTTAACATTATTTTAGGGATTAGCGCTTCATGTGTGTTCACAAGTTGTATGAGATTAATTAGGAACATCTTTCCTGTTTCTTATTAGTCAGTGTTAGCTTAGCATTTTCTGTTAGCATTAGCATGGCATAGAGATTAGTACATTCTGTTCGGTTAAATCTTTAAAGTAGGTCAGTAGGTTAGACCTCAATCTTGTTTCCTTGTAGTTAGCATTAGCAGTTCAGTAAGCCTGTGTTATCTAATCTATTTATCTACATAGTTTTTTCCTTCTTCCTGCTTCCTGTTCCTTGTGTGTTTCCCCTGCTCTGTTTTTCTTCAGAATTACTCATGTTTTTTGTTGTTGTTCTAAGAAGTATTTTATCTAATAATAGTCTTAGTTTCATAAGAATGATCTGATCATTTTACTGATTACTAATCTTGTCTGGGGTGGCACGGTGGCTAGATGGGTAGTACTGTCGCCTCACAGCAAGAAGGTCCTGGGTTCGATCCCCAGGCGGGGTGGTCTGGGTCCTTTCTGTGTGGAGTTTGCATGTTCTCCCCGTGTCTACACCTCAATAATAACAATTTAGCCTGAACTAAACCACCTCCTTGTTTCTACACTCACTGTCTATGTTATCAGCTCCACTTACCATATAGAAGCACTTTGTAGTTCTGCAATTACTGACTGTAGTCCATCTGTTTCTCTACATGCTTTTTTAACCTGCTTTCACCCTGTTCTTCAATGGTATGGGTGGATCAGACAGCAATGCTGATGGAGTTTTTAAATACCTCACTGTCACTGCTGGACTGAGAATAGTCCACCAACCAAAAATATCCAGCCAACAGCACCCCGTGAGCAGCGTCCTGTGACCACTGATGAAGGTCTAGAAGATGATCGACTCAAACAGCAGCAATAGATGAGCGATCGTCTCTGACTTTACATCTACAAGGTGGACCAACTAAGTAGGCGTGTCTAATAGAGTGGACAGTAAGTGGACACAGTATTTAAAAACTCCAGCAGCGCTGCTGTGTTTGATCCACTCATACCAGCACAACACACACTAACACACCACCACCATGTCAGTGTCACTGCAGTGCTGAGAATCATCCACCACCTAAATAATGCTCTGTAGTGGTCCTGTGGGCTAACAAAGTATGTAGAGAAACAGATGGACCACAGTCAGTAATTGTAGAACTACAAAGTGCTTCTATATGGTAAGTGGAGCTGATAAAATGGACAGTGAGTGAAGAAACAAGGAGGTGGTTTTAATGTTATGGCTGATCTGTGTAATTTGGTTGTTTAATAATTCAGACTGTGACTGCACTTTGTTATTTACAGATCACCCTGAGCTGCTTATTACATAAATGATCCAAATTAGCTGACTGAATGGTATAAAATAAGTGACACTGGCGTCATTTACCTGAAGTAAGAGGAAGTGGTGGGTTTCTAGAGGATGTGGAAGCTTGTGGTTACTTACAGCAAACAACAACGCTGCAGTGAAACCCCTCGTTACATTTTCTTTTAGGTCAGACACAGACCCTGCACAGACCATCACAACAGTATTCACAACAATCACAGTAAATGAAATGGCCAGGCTGCTGTTTGTCCAGCTGATGATTGGTGAGTACATATATATAATTTTTTTTAATGACAGTCTGCATCTGCATGACCTAAATATGTGTTCAGTGTGCCGCTGCGAGTGGATTTTGGTTTGTGCTCAAAAAACGGTACATTTTGCTAAACTACTACTGTTGGGATACTGTTGGCCAGTCAGGAGTCTACAGTGGGACACTCTGACAGATTGGAACTCATCCAGGGTGTGATATTGCATTGTGCTTAGTGATTCAGGGGAAGCCAGACCCACCATGAAGCTGACCAGGATAAATGGTTGGTAAACGATGAGTGTGAATAAATAAATATTGCTAGTAGTGTTAACAGTAGCTGATATTGGTGAGGATTAGATTTTAAAACATACACCGATCAGGCATAACATTATGACCATTTTCCTAATATTGTGTTGGTCCCCTGACCCGTCAAGGCCTGGACCCCACTAGACCCCTGATGGCACCAAGATGTCAGCAGCAGATCCTTTAACTTCTGTAAGTTGTGAGGTGGGGTCTCCATGGATCGGACTTGTTTGTCCAGCACGTCCCACAGATGCTCGATTGGATTGAGATCTGGGGAATCAACACCTCAAACTGGTTGTTGTGCTCCTCAAACCGTTCCTGAGGGTGAATCATCCTGCTGAAAGAGGACACAACCATCAGGAAAAACCGTTTTCATGAAAGGGTGGACATGGTCTGCAACAATGCTTAGGTAGGTCTTAGGTTGGTGCTTTCAGTGGTGAAGAGGGGTCAGCATGGGCACCCTGATCGGTCTGCGGCTATGCAGCCCCTTACGCAACAATGCTCTGTGTATTCTGACACTTTTCTATCAGAACCAGCATGAACTTCTTCAGCAGTTTGAGCTACAGTAGCTCGTCTGTTGGATCGGACCACACGGGCCAGCCTTCACTCCCCATGTGCATCAATGTGTCTTGGCTGCCCATGACCCTGTTGCCATTTACCACTGCTCCTTCCTTGGACCACTTTTGATAGATACTGACCACTGCAGACTGGGAACACCCCACAAGAGCTGCAGTTTTGGAGATGCTCTGACCCAGTCGTCTAGCTGTCACAATTTGGCCCTCGTCAAACTCGCTCAGATCCTCACGCTTGTCAATTTTTCTTGCTTCTCAGATCAACTTTGACAATAAAATGTTCACGTGCTGCCTAATATATCCCCCCACTAACAGGTGCCATGATGAAGAGATAATCAGTGGTCATAATTCAGCTGTCAGTGCTCATAATGTTATGCCTGATCGGTGTATATGCAGGAGTAGAGTGTTGCAGCCCAGTAGAACAGAACGCTAATCTATCTTAATGGGAGGCACAGAGGCTCAGTAGGTAGTGAAAAAAGTTCTGTTAAAATCTATTAGTCCAAAAACCATTACTAAGATCATATATAGAATAATTTTATAAAATAGTACAATGATTTATTTCTTCTCCTTTTGAGTATGTTGTTTTTGTTCCATGCCAATAAGCCAGTCAATTTATTTGCATTATTAGTAAGTAGCTTGTATGTTACTAAAGCTTACAGTAAGTAGTAACTGTAGTTCCTGGACTGTATTTGGCAACCTCACCTAGTATTTTTTCAAAAAAATTCCAGCCTGTTGTTCTCTGAAGGAAATGAGTAGGGATATAAAGAATTCAGGAAGAAGGAAGGAAGTGTCAACCTTTAACTATTCAGTGAATCACTCTAATAAGCCTCTGTTTTTTACTGGGGCAGTGGTAGCTCAGTGGTTAAGCCCCACTTTTACCCCAAGTTATCACTGTTGGGCCCCTAAGCAAGGCCCTTAACCCTCAATCGCTTGAATTGTATATAGTGATAATTGTAAGTGTGTACTGAGTTCCTTTGTTATGCTTTTTCTGAGAATGTGGGCTATCACACACTGGTGGATTCAGTAGCTAGCATAGTGTTAATCCAGTTTTCACCTTATCAGATTTTTCCTACTTTCTTCAGTTTGCTCACCAACGCCCATGGGGGCCAGAGCATGGCCATTTTCATTTTATATACTGGGGACACGCCTACTTCCTTGTGCAGCAGACATCCTTGTTCCCTTTAATGGGCAAGCATTTGAAGTGTGATTTTCCTAACTTCCTCGTCTATGTGTTCTTTTGCCTCCACACTTCTGGCTGTGGATTTTGTATCTTTTGTTGTTGTTGTTGTTGGGCAGTTGTAGCCTAGTGGTTAAGGTACCAGACTAGTAATTGAAAGGTCGCTGGTTCAAGCCCCACCACTGCCAAGTGGGCCCTGAGCAAGGCCCTTCATCTTTAATTGTTTGGACAATATACTGTGACAGTACTGTAAGTCACTTTGAATAAAAGCATCTTCTAAATGTTGTCTATGTTTTAGACTGTAACAGGTCTATCGACCTATAGTTCAGCTTGGGGTACGAATTACAGTATCATGCTTCCTGTGAGGCTAATGTGGTGAGTGTGTGGTGTGATATAGGGTGTGTTCGAAAAGCTAGTGCGCTCTCTACATAGGCAGCATTTTACATCATCCTGTGTGCGCTCCCGAAAATGAGGCTGTTCGAAATCCTAGATGACTTAAAATCCTCACTTCTGAGGCATCTTCATATTTCAATGTTATTTTGGCTCAAGAACGAGTGAGCATCGGAAGCGTCCTTAGTGATCAAGGCAACGGCGTTCATTGCGGGTCGGCTCTCACAGAAAAATAAACATTGCTGACGGGTCGGAGAAAAGAATGTTATTAATAAAGAGTTATTTTTAAACGTAAATAAAATATTACTGATTTTTAACTTGTATAAACTTGTGCCGAGTGTTTTTATTTGCAAGTTCGAGCTTGTCAGGAAATGTAACCATTATCGGTACATGAAGGGAAATGTTATATTGACGTTAGCGTTAGCGCTGTGCTACCTCAGTTCATTGTTTTTAATTGCTAAATGCTAAACGCGATGGAAGCGCTATCTAAGTAGTGCGTTCGAATAACCTGACTTATAAGTCATTGACTTATTAGAATCCTCTCTACTGAGGCAGCTGCCTATGTAGACAGTAAGACAGCAAGGCAGCTCCCTAGGTTTTCGAACACACCCATAGTATCTCCTACTCAGACCAATACAGTTGCCCACCTCTTCTATTAGCTGCAGATTCTTGATTTGGTTTTTATTTGCTTTCAGTTTTGATTATTTTGGCCAGCTGTATTGTTCTTTTTCGGGTTAAGCGTCCTGCATCTTGGGATGCTGATGCTTCCGTGGTGGGGTGCGACCCGCCCCGTTACACAAGTGCATCATCATCATCATTATCATTATTATGTTTACCCACTATAACCATGGTCCAGGTCGCACTTGGTCTGCTTTCCACAACATCACTAGGTGCACAGCAGTAAGACACGATCAATGGTGGAGCCTCAGAGCTACACTGTCTGTATGTAGACAGCCAATCGGCTGATATCACCACTGGGGATTCAAACCCTGGATCCCAGAGATAGTGGGCTAGCATCATTTACCCAGTTCAGTGTAATATTAAACATTATTTTAAAACGGATAGCTCCAGTCCTAAAATCTGATTGGCTGAGCTGCGTTCAAAGCCGTTGTAAAATCCCCGATATACGCACACCTATGACCACCTCACATAATCCCATATTAATACGCCACTGAAAAGAAAAAGTACAAACTTGGTTGAACACTATTTTAAGTGATGCACTATACATGGATGTCCAGATTAATATAAACAGTAATCCTGATCATTAAGCGGGTGTTTCGTCCAAGAAATAGTGTAATAGCGTTTGTGGAGAAATGTTTATTAAGATTGTTATGTTCGCCCTTATGTTGCCTAGCAACACTGTTAACGAACTACCTTGGGTCATGGAAGAATGCTTTTCTAAAGTAAAAACACTTATAAATTGAACATTGTTGTATTTTGTTATATTTTATGTTGACCACTGTTTTATAAAAGGAATAAGCCACTTGAGACTTATGCCACTTTAGAAAAACATCCTTCCCTGTGATAAAATGGCAGTAACACATGGTCTCTCATGGCTTATTGCTTTATATTGATGGGACAGAGGTGGTTAAAACATGTTTTAGATGCCCAGGTGGTATATTCCGCTAGTGCACCAGCACTGGGATTTTGAACTCCCCAAGTTTGTTTCTTAAGTACTTGTTATGACCCGGTCTTGGGTGAAGGTTGTAACCATGTATGGAGAAGTCTTTAAATGTTTTCAGATAAACAAAATAACTGGGACAAAGAGAGTCTTGTGCAATATTATTGTAAAGTTTATATTCAATTGATGCAGCGATCGATTGGCTGCATACCAACCCAGCCTCTAAGCAGATTGGTGATTTGTTGATCCTACAAAACAGACTGGCAGTGGGAGGGCACAAGAACACACACAGATGGCAATAGCGACTAATTCACAATATCACAATAATAATAATAATTATAATAATAATAATACCACTGCGTGGCGTAACATACTGGTTGGCTGGGAGCCCCCTAGCAGACACAGTTGGACAAAAATGGACACTAGTCTGCTGGGTGGGAAAGACCGGACTAATAAGTAAGTGGTGTCTTCTATGCTGCGTAAGGACCCTAGTTAGCAGCCCGAGGTGTCTGGACAGAAATAAAGGGGCATGGAGATTGGTACGTGACTCTCATGCACGATATCTGGCTCAATGTGCGAGTCCATCAAAGTACGTTTGAATAAGAGGGTCGAGGAACTGCGCACCCTCAGAGGGAGCATGGGGCAGATGAATATACCCTCCTCGGACGTGATTAGGATCCCAGCAGCGAAGGACTAATTGGCAATGCAAAAATCATTGATAAAATGGAAAAATAATTTTAACTGTATGATTGTTTCTCATTAATGTGACTTTTTTTCTTTTAGGTTTCCTTCCACTACATTTCCTTCAGATCACTTCAGCTGATGTGAGATCTGTTGATCCTGGAGAAAACATCACCCTGCACTGCACCATCACTGCTGATTTTATAGCCTGGTATCGACTGAGATCTGATGAGCTGAAACTGCTGATTTCTGCTGAAAGATCTAAATTGAACGAAAGAAATTTTGTCCTTATCAGTTATGTGAACAAAAGTCACTTTGATATAACTGAAGTGAACAGTTCAGTCAGTCTGGTGATTTATGGGGTTCAGGAAACAGATGTGGGACTTTATTACTGTAGCAGTCAGAAGAATAAGACACTACAGTTTGGAAAAGCCATCAGACTGAACTTTACAGGTTAGTGCTAATATTTAATTGAATCGACTCGATTGTATTTATAAATGTATTCAGTCACATCTCATTACTTGTTGACATTTTGGAGAACATGCTTAATCTAATTTCAGCACAAAGCTGAGAGCTTACTGCTCATTAGAATAAAGATTTTCCTTTAATGAAAACGCGTCTACACCAAAAACAGCCACAGATCACATCTCAAAGTGCCATAATGAACCTAACGGTAAGAGTGCATTCAAATCACCCCAGTAGTTCCCTGTTAACTAGGACTATTTTAAGATTCCAAAATTGAGTTTTCAAACCATAACCATACCATAACAACCCAAAGATGCTTACAGAGTACAATTAGTAATACGAATAAGGACAAACAAACAGCAAGACCCAGGTAAACAATGACAAAATAGGACAATAGGAAAACTATACAAAAGTCAAAACATATAAAAGTGGTTCACTGCAGTAGATTAGGATGAAGGAAGACAGCGAGTTTGATTGCTGAATATTTGAAGAAAGAGCGTTCCAGAGGCGTGGGGCAAGTCTGGAAAGTGCTTGATCACCAAAGTTATGCAGGTTAGAGGAGGGAACGGTGAGCATACCAGCTGTGGAGGAACGAAGAGCACTCACTGGCTTGTAGACGTGGACAAGGTCAGAGAGATAGGACGGAGCTTTGTATGTAAGGAGAAGGATCTTAAACTGAATACGGTATTTTATAGGAAGCCAGTGGAGGTTTTGGAGAACAGGTGTAATGTGGTGATGTGAACAGCAGGATTCTGGACCATCTGAAGTTTATGAAGTAGAGAAGAGCTGATGCCTGCAAGAAGAGAGTTACAGTAATCTAAATGGCTAGAAATAAAAGCATGGATTAGTGCTTCAGCAGCAGTCTGGGAAAGACATGGGTGGATTTTAGCTACAGTGTATCACAAAAGTGAGTACACCCCTCACATTTCTGCAAATATTTCATTATATCTTTTCATGGGACAACACTATAGACATGAAACTTGGATATAACTTAGAGTAGTCAGTGTACAACTTGTATAGCAGTGTAGATTTACTGTCTTCTGAAAATAACTCAACACACAGCCATTAATGTCTAAATAGCTGGCAACGTAAGTGAGTACACCCCACAGTGAACATGTCCATATTGTGCCCAAATGTGTCGTTGTCCCTCCCTGGTGTCATGTGTCAAGGTCCCAGGTGTAAATGGGGAGCAGGGCTGTTAAATTTGTTTGGTGTTTTGGGTACAATTCTCTCATACTGGCCACTGGATATTCAACATGGCACCTCATGGCAAAGAACTCTCTGAGGATGTGAGAAATAGAATTGTTGCTCTCCACAAAGATGGCCTGGGCTATAAGAAGATTGCTAACACCCTGAAACTGAGCTACAGAATGGTGGCCAAGGTCATACAGCGGTTTTCCAGGACAGGTTCCACTCGGAACAGGCTTCGCCAGGGTCGACCAAAGAAGTTGAGTCCACGTGTTCGGCGTCATATCCAGAGGTTGGCTTTACAAAATAGACACATGAGTGCTGCCAGCATTGCTGCAGAGGTTGAAGACGTGGGAGGTCAGCCTGTCAGTGCTCAGACCATACGCCGCACACTGCATCAACTCGGTCTGCATGGTCGTCATCCCAGAAGGAAGCTGACACACAAGAAAGCCTGCAAACAGTTTGCTGAAGACAAGCAGTCCAAGAACATGGATTACGGGAATGCCCTGTGGTCTGACGAGACCAAGATAAACTTGTTTGGCTCAGGTGGTGTCCAGCATGTGTGGCGGCGCCCTGGTGAGAAGTACCAAGACAACTGTATCTTGCCTACAGTCAAGCATGGTGGTGGTAGCATCATGGTCTTGGGCTGCATGAGTGTTGCTGGCACTGGGGAGCTGCAGTTCATTGAGGGAAACATGAATTCCAACATGTACTGTGACATTCTGAAACAGAGCATGATCCCCTCCCTTCGAAAACAGTTTTCCAACAGGATAACGACCCCAAACACAACCTCCAAGATGACAACTGCTTTGCTGAGGAAGCTGAAGGTAAAGGTGATGGACTAAACCCAATTGAGCACCTGTGGCGCATCCTCAAGTGGAAGGTGGAGGAGTTCAAGGTGTCTAACATCCACCAGCTCCGTGATGTCATCATGGAGGAGTGGAAGAGGATTCCAGTAGCAACCTGTGCAGCTCTGGTGAATTCCATGCCCAGGAGGGTTAAGGCAGTGCTGGATAATAATGGTGGTCACACAAAATATTGACACTTTGGGCACAATTTGGACATGTTCACTGTGGGGTGTACTCACTTATGTTGCCAGCTATTTAGACATTAATGGCTGTGTGTTGAGTTATTTTCAGAAGACAGTAAATCTACACTGCTATACAAGCTGTACACTGACTACTCTAAGTTATATCCAAGTTTCATGTCTATAGTGTTGTCCCATGAAAAGATATAATGAAATATTTGCAGAAATGTGAGGGGTGTACTCACTTTTGTGATACACTGTATATTGCGTAAGTGAAAGAAAGAGGTTTTAACAAGAGAGCTGACATGAGATTCTAGTTTGAGTGAGAAATCAAGGACACCTAAATTTCGAACCACAGATGATGAAGACAGAACAAGATCATCAATAGACAAAGTAAGTGGGCCAGCTTTATTAAGAGCAGTTTTTGTACCAATAAGAATGAGTTCAGTCTTGTCACTGTTTAACATTGGGGAGTTGCATTGCATCCAGTTCTTAATTTCTAGGAGGCATGATTCCAGTTACCAGTTTAAGTGAGGGGTTACAAGGGGAGTCTAACCGAAGATAATCTGTATATCATCCGCATAGCAATGAAAGTCAAGTTTAAAGCAGTGAATAATCTTGCCTAATGGGAGAATGTAAATAATAAATAGTAGAGGTCCAAGGACTGAACCTTGCGGGACCCCTTAAGTGACAGATGAGGTGAATGACTTGTTCCCAGAGAGGGTAACAAATTGCTGGCGATCAGTTAGGTAAGAGGTGAGCCAGTCAAGAGCAGAGCCACCAATGCCCAGCTCACTCAGCCTAGTCAGGAGGAGGGGATGATTCACTGTATCAAATGCAGCACTTAAGTCTAGCAGAACAAGTATGTTAATAGCACCAGCATCAGCAAACACAAGCAGGCCATTAACCACCATGGCTGTTTCAGTATTATGCTGTGATGGAAAGATGACTAGATTTAGCAGCACGTAGTGCATCTCTGTAAGTGCAAACGTGTTCTTTATAGGCATTGGCATTCACCACAAGTTTTGATTTCTTATAAAGCCTTTCAAGTCTTTGAAAGAACCGCAGTATGGGTTAAGAGAAACCATAGACAGTTAAAGCCTTGGTTGGAAGGAAACTTCAAACTGCATAGGTAGTCGTGGGTAATGCTTTATCACTACACAGGAAGTCAATAGTAACATTCAATAATATGCTTTATTTATATAGCACTTAGAAATAAAATCTAAAGATAAACATTTAATAGTGCAAATGCAACAATAAAAGCAGTAAAAGCAAAGAACCTTTTAAAAGTGCGAATTAGGTTGGTCTTAACCCTCCACTTGAATATGTAGAGGTCATCAGGAGGCCTCAGGTCATCAGGAAGGGGGTGCAATAGTTCTAACTATCTTGTTAACTTCTCTGCTGAATAACTGGTACGACCAGCAAGTATTTGAAGAATCTTAAAATCATTTCTAAAATGAATTTCTACACTTAAATAAGAATGCGTGTGATATGATCCCTCATTTTTGTGCATGCCAGGTTTTGCACCATCTGCAAGCTGGAATGAGAGCTCTTTAGTGAGTCAGAGAGAAAAGCATTACAGTACTGCAGCTTAAGACTATCTGCCCATACCCATCAGTCATGGCATGCCTTGCGGGTTAACATCAGATGGTACACATTAGCATTACATCATCATTTAGGAATGGCATTATACAGATTATATAAAGATTATATACCCATTTTTACTAAAAAACAGACATCATCCGTACCTGGCACCAGAGATAGGGTCTCGAATCTGAGTTGCACGTGAGTCGCACACACAGCAACTTCAGACTTGACTCGACTCTGTGACTCATGACTCGCAAAAAATGACAAAGTCAGCATGTGTTAACATTAGTTATGTTTTATATACAGTGAGGGAAAAAAAGTATTTGGTCCCCTTCTGATTTTGTAAGTTTACCCCCTTACAAAGACTTGAACAGTCTATAATTTTTATGGAAAGTTTATTTTAACAGAGAGAGACAGAATATCAACAAAAAATCCAGAAAAAAAACATTAAATTAAAGTTATAGATTAATTTGTATTTAATTAAGGGAAATAAGTATTTGATCCCCTACCAACCAGCAAGAATTCTGACCCCCACAGACCGGTTATGTGTCCATGAGGCACACAAATTAGTCCTGTCCCTGTATAAAAGACTCCTGTCACAGAATCAGTTTCTTCCGTTCAAATCTCTCGACCACCATGGGCAAGACCAAAGAGCTATCAAAGGACATCAGGGACAAGATTGTAGACCTGCACAAGGCTGGAATGGGCTACAAGACCATCAGCAAGAAGCTTGGTGAGAAAGAGACCACTGTTGGTGCGATCATTCGAAAATGGAAGAAATACAAGATCACAGTCAATCGCCTCGCTCTGGAGCTCCATGCAAGATCTCACCTGGTGGGGTAAGAATGATTCTGAGAAAGGTGAGGTCAGTCCAGAATTACACGGGAGGAGCTTGTCAATGATCTCAAGGGAGCTGGGAGCACAGTCACCAAGAAAACCATTAGTAACACACTTCGCCGTAATGGATCGAGATCCTGCAGTGCCCGCAAAGTCCCTCTGCTCAAGAAGGCTCATGTACAGGCCCGTCTGAAGTTTGCCAATGAACACCTGAATGATTCAGAGAAAGCTTGGGAGAATGTGATATGGTCAGATGAGACCAAAATTGAGCTCTTTGGCATCAACTCCACTCGCCGTGTTTGGAGGCAGAGAAATGCTGGATATGACCCCAAGAACATCATCCCCACTGTCAAACATGGAGGTGGAAACATTCTGCTTTGGGGCTGTTTCTCTGCTAAGGGTACAGGAAGACTTCATCGCATTGAGGGGCTGATGAACGGGGCCATGTACCGTAGAATCTTGAATGAGAACCTCCTGGCCTCAGCCAGAACACTGAAGATGGGTCATGGATGGGTCTTCCAACATGACAATGACCCAAAACATACGGCCAAGGCAACAAAGATCCTAGAGTGGCCTAGCCAGTCTCCAGACCTTAATCCCCTAGAAAATCTGTGGAGGGAGCTCAAACTTCAAGTTTCCAAGCGACAGACTCGAAACCTTCAGGATTTGGAGAGATTCTGTAAAGAGGAGTGGGCCAAAATCCCCCCTGAGATGTGCACAAACCTGGTGACCAACTACAAGAAACGTCTGACCTTTGTGCTTGCCAACAAGGGTTTCTCCACCAAGTACTAAGTCACGTTTTGCTAGGGGATCAAATACTTATTTCACCTAATCAAATACAAATTAATTTATAACCTTTATTTAATGTTTTTTTCTGGATTTTTTGTTGATATTCTGTCTCTCTCTGGCATGGCATCCCACTCTTCTTGAAGGGCGGCCCTCAGGTCATTGAGGTTCTGGGGTACAGAGTTATGAGCCTCTACACGGCGACTCAGCTGATCCCATAGGTTTTCTATGGGATTCAGGTCTGGAGAAAGTGCAGCCCACTCCATTTCAGGTACCCAGTCATCCCTAATGATGTGACCTCGATGAGCTGGAGCATTGTTGTCCATGAAGATGTGTTGTTCATACAGAGGCACAATGACTGGATTAATGATGTTATTCAAGTAGTATGGGCTTGTCACAAAGTGTAGGGCAGTTCTGTATTGACTAGACACACCTGCCCACACTGTAACACCACCACCATCAAAGGCTCGTCTGGTGACAACAGTGGCTGATGCATAGCGTTCTCCTTGACATCTCCAACATCGTTGGCGGCCATCATTTCTGCTCGCGTGAATCGACTTTCATCAGTGAACAGCACTGAGGGTCACTGGTCCCTCATCCAGCGTAACTGCTCGCGTAAATGACGCCTGTGCCTGGTGGTGTGGTCAGGTACCCTTGCAGGTCATCTAGCACGCAGACCACGCTGATGTAAATGGTTTCGAATGGTCTGACATGACACTTGGGTGCCTCTCACCTCCCTTAAAAGTACCTGGAGTGTGTCATTCATCATCCGGTTCCACAGAGCACTGTTCACAATGAAGCGGTCATCAGTGTGGGATGTGGATGAGGACGTCCACTCCTATGCCTTTCTGCGACTCTTCCAGTCTCTCTGTTGCAACCTGCTGATGATACTCTGTCACACTCTAAGCTCAGTGGCCACTTCCATCTGAGAACATCCTGTTTGAAGCTGTTGATCAATTGTTAGGTGTCGTCTTGGTCTCATGATGTCAAAATGTGAACAACATGATGAGGAGGACTGTTTAAATACCAATTCTAATTGAACCACGAAATGTATTGGCTGATTAATGGATCAAACACCTGTTGTGAATTTTGCCATTAAGCTCATTGTTAGAGAACAGCAAGTTGTGCAAAAAATACTGAAACATTGAACAGTTGGACATGTGCATTCAAAAGTTTAGAGAAGGTCACATTAAGTTCACCTGTAAAAGTTAGAGTACATTTTATCTTCATCCTGAAATTTAATTGTGAGTATACATATATAGGGTGGGCCATAAGTGTCCATACATACACGTTGGTGATACGTTCCTTAACATGTTTTGTATCTTTTCCTGATACATCATGTGACTGCTTCCTGACCCGGCCATCAGTATGATTTAAATGCGATGGCCTTTATTCAAACACATTTTTCTTTGAATATGAACCTCACTTAAAATGGTGGAATACCCTACATAGTGCACTTCACAGGAACAACTGGGGTGAATGAAACGCTCCTACAGAATCGGTGCAAATGAACCAATCAGAGCTTCTGATTGTAATTGTTAGTAAGAAATGCTGTTATTTGCATTTATTCAGTTTGCGTCACACAGATGACGTGATAATGAAACGCTTGATCGGCTTTCTAACGAGGTCGTGTTTTACTTCACAACAGGGAAAAGTTTGGAGGTTTTTAATTATAACCACATTTACAAAATAACGGATTCTATTCCTAATGGGTTATACACACGCTTATAAATTTAATAGCATCTGGAAGAACAGAAGCTCAGGTAAGCAGTGGTCATGATTTTTTTTGCTGTGTTTGGGATTTTGCCCACTGTGCCGTGATTTACTTTTTAAAATTACTAAATCAGTACTGTAATGCAATGAGAGTAAAGGAATTTAATGTGGTTTAGGATGTTCAGACTGAAACTGATCACAGCAGATATAATTGTAGTATGTGTGGTGTCTGAATCACTTTTGGTTTTGTTTAGAATGCTGGTGATTTTGTAATTTAACAAGATTACTTTGTTTAATATCTATAGACACTAAGAAACAATTAATACTGTTTCAAATTCATTGTTTCTTCAATGATTGCAAGCTTTCCCGAAACAGAGGCAGCAAAGCAGCTTAAACCACACCTATATGATTTATTATACTACAGAAGTCTAACATGTCCAGACAACTACTCAGAGTATCAGGCATGACTGGGAATGTTTATGATTAACATAACAAACACCTAAATTACATAACAAAACCTTATACACCATCACATGTTATGGACTCGGGTTAATCTGAGTCACTCGGTAATGTGACCTGGTTCACTTGAGTCACTTGAGTGTCATTTATTTCCAGCATAGCCTCGGCGTGAGGGTTTTGAATCCCTGGTTGTAGGCTTGTGACCTTAAAATCAGTTCAGGGCAGCACGGTGGCTAAGTGGGTAGCACTGTCGCCTCACAGCAAGGAGGTCCTGGGATTGATCCCCAGGCGGGGCGGTCCGGGTCCTTTCTGTGTTGAGTTTGCATGTTCTCCCCGTGTCCGTGTGAATTTCCTCCGGGTGCTCCGGTTTTCTCCCACAGTCCAAAGACATGCAAGTGAGGTGAATTTGAGGTACTAAATTGTCCCAAAAATTGTCCAAGACTGTGTTTGATAGAAACTTGTGAACTGATGAATCTTGTGTAATGAGTAACTACCGTTCCTGTCATGAATGTAACCAAAGTGTGTAAAACATGACATTAAAACATTGCGTTCATTTACAAATGCAGGGTTTTTCAATCGTGGGTCCAAAAGGGTGGCTTGTGCCAGTACATGGACCTTTTCAATCTGTCCAAACCATTTTTTTCAATTTCCGGTGAGTCTGCTCACTCGCCTTGTGTACATAGCAGCAGCCAGTCAGAGGACTCATAGGATCCGGGTTAACTGAGACCTCAGACTCGTGATTCCTGATTCAGTACAAAGATTCGAATCATTAACCCAGGTGATTCACGAACCGCTCAGCTCTAGTCGCCACAGCAGATCATTCTGGACCATTCCTGATTTGGTACAGTTTTTACACCAGATGCCCTTTCTTAGGCAATGATTCTTATTTTATTTGGGCTTGGGACTGGCACTGAAGGCACACTGACTGTCTGGCTACCACCCTTTAGACATAGCCAATCATGTTTCTGCAGATCAGTCAATATCACAGCTGAGATTCGATCGCTGAGCCACCACTGCCCAGTGGTTTATTACACTAGCCCACCACTGTTGAGATACAGGTTCAAATCCTGACAGTGCTATCGACCAGCCGGGCACATAGACAGACACGATTGGCTGTTGTTTCCCATCCCAACCCTCACCAGACAAATGAAATGAAAATGAAAGCAGAAAATGATAATGTGCTCTTTATCATAAGCATTTTTTGTGCTTCTGTCTTTCAGCAAATGGAAAATCTGAAGAAAAGACCCCCGCTGAAGCTTCATATTCCTCAGATGAATCAGGTTTTTGCTGGATCATGTTTCTGTTTTCATCATGTGTTTGTTTTATCTCTGTACTTATAAACATCATCTGCATGAGGAAGCTCTGTTTCAGAGAACAGGGTAAGAACTTCATGATACAACTCCTAAACTCATTTATCACATGTACAGTGCCTTGCAAAAGTATTCAGCCCCCTTGAACTTTTCAACCTTTTGCCACATTTCAGGCTTCAAACATAACGATATGAAATTGTAATTTTTTGTGAAGAATCAACAACAAGTGGGACACAATCGTGAAGTGGAACGAAATTTATTGGATATTTTAAACTTTTTTTAGAAATAAAAAACTGAAAAGTGGGGTGTGCAATATTATTCAGCCCCCTTGCGTTAATACTTTGTAGCGCCACCTTTTGCTGCGATTACAGCTGCAAGTCGCTTGGGGTATGTCTCTATCAGATTTGCACATCGAGAGACAGAAATTTTTGCCCATTCTTCCTTGCAAAACAGTTCGAGCTCAGTGAGGTTGGATGGAGAGCGTTTGTGAACAGCAGTTTTCAGCTCTTTCCACAGATTCTCGATGGGATTCAGGTCTGGACTTTGACTTGGCCATTCTAACACCTGGATACGTTTATTTGTGAACCATTCCATTGTAGATTTTGCTTTATGTTTTGGATCATTGTCTTGTTGGAAGATAAATATCCGTCCCAGTCTCAGGTCTTTTGCAGACTGCAACAGGTTTTCTTCCAGAATGGTCCTGTATTTGGCTCCATCCATCTTCCCATCAATTTTAACCATCTTCCCTGTCCCTGCTGAAGAAAAGCAGGCCCAAACCATGATGCTGCCACCACCATGTTTGACAGTGGGGATGGTGTGTTCAGGGTGATGAGCTGTGTTGCTTTTACGCCAAACATAACGTTTTGCATTGTGGCCAAAAAGTTCGATTTTGGTTTCATCTGACCAGAGCACCTTCTTCCACATGTTTGGTGTGTCTCCCAGGTGACTTTTTATAGATATCTTTGAGAAATGGCTTTCTTCTTGCCACTCTTCTATAAAGGCCAGATTTGTGCAGTGTACGACTGATTGTGTCCTATGGACAGAGTCTCCCACCTCAGCTGTAGATCTCTGCAGTTCATTCAGAGTGATCATGGGCCTCTTGGCTGCATCTCTGATCAGTCTTCTCCTTGTTTGAGCTGAAAGTTTAGAGGGACGGCCGGGTCTTGGTAGATTTGCAGTGGTCTGATACTCCTTCCATTTCAATATGATCGCTTGCACAGTGCTCCTTGAGATGTTTAAAGCTTGGGAAATCTTTTTGTATCCAAATCCGGCTTTAAACTTCTCCACAACAGTATCTCGGACCTGCCTGGTGTGTTCCTTGGTCTTCATGATGCTCTCTGCGCTTTAAACAGAACTCTGAGACTGTCACAGAGCAGGTGCATTTATACGGAGACTTGATTACACACAGGTGGATTCTATTTATCACCATCAGTCATTTAGGTCAACATTGGATCATTCAGAGATCCTCACTGAACTTCTGGAGTGAGTTTGCTGCACTGAAAGTAAAGGGGCTGAATAATATTGCACGCCCCACCTTTTTAGTTTTTTATTTCTAAAAAAAGTTTAAAATATCCAATAAATTTCGTTCCACTTCACGATTGTGTCCCACTTGTTATTGATTATTCACAAACAATTACAATTTCATATCGTTATGTTTGAAGCCTGAAATGTGGCAAAAGGTTGAAAAGTTCAAGGGGGCTGAATACTTTTGCAAGGCACTGTACATGTTTACCAGATAATCTTGCTTTCTGATTGCTTTCGGTAGATTGATTTCATAACGGCCGCTTCGTTCAGCGCTCGGCTTGAGCTGTAAAACATCATTAAAGTGTGAATATGAGACAAATCTGCATTTGGAATAAGCATCAGATTCAGTGTTACAGCTCCACATGTATCTGTGTTTATCTGGATTTTCCTCCCTGTTTCACTTTTAAACTTGTGTTACAGCTCGAGCTTCTGAGAAATTCTAAAAATCAGCTTTTATTTCAGTGTTTTTATATTATTATTATATATTTCAGTGTTTTTATATTATTATTATATACTGTATTTCAGTGTGTTTATATTATATTTGTGTTATTCTCAGTGTATAAGAGTTACCAATATGTCCCAAAAGCTCATAAAAGCCATATGATTAAAAAAAGAGAATAGATAAATAAATACAAGTGGCTCTGTGGCACAGGTCCAACAAGCTCATGGTCAGGTGTCCAAATACTTTTGGCCATATAGTGTACCTGCATACAGACAGCAATATTTTAGCTCTCTTGCAGATGTGTTCTGCAGCTGTAAAGGTCTGCATAATTACTCACATATATACCAAATAATTACTCACATACATAATACACACTTACACACACACATACAACTTACATGCACATACATTTTTGTACGCACACTCACAAACACACACACACACACACACACACATAAATCCACAAACATATACGTACATACACTAACACACTTAGATTCTGACACACAATCATGCTTACTCATACACACACACACACACACACACATACACACTTGCACAGGCACACTCACACCTACACATGAACACCCACACGCGCACATACACTCTCTCACACTCACATGCACACACACTCACTCACACCCACAAATGCACACACTCACACCCACACCCGCACATGCACGACCACACACACACACACACACACGACCACACACTCAAATAACACAGTGCCAAAGAAAGCATGATGCAGACTGATCTGCAGTGGTGATGCCTAAATACAGAAGCAGCTTTAAAACAAAAAAGTAAATGTTGGTTTTCTAAAGATCTGCTGTTAATGCACTCTCAGATGTTTGGACAGTGAGTTTTTGTTGTTGTTCTTTTTCAGGATCAGCATCACTTATGTGCTGCAGTGACTCCAACACCGCTCATTCAACTGAAAGGGTACAAGATCTATTCATTTATTTATTTATTTTCACTCATGACTGGTCAATTGGTCAGTGCCGCAGAGAGCCCACTAACATTCTAGGCATAAACTCTGTGAACATATTCAGACAGGGTACCAAATCTATTTCAGAGCACTATGCACTTACTTAAACATCCACTTATCCACACCTAGAGGCTGTTTAGAGCAATCTACCTACTGCATGTTTAAGTCGGTTAAAGGAAACTGGTGTACCTCATATAACTGACGTTAGGAACCTTTAGTTGTCTGTTTCCAAATGTGGGATCTACCGACATCTGTCGGTAAAGACTTGAATTGCAGTTTCTTTACTCAGTTCTGTTCAAGTTTACTTATTTAAATGTATTTATTTTTAAAGGAAAAGTATAGAGTATACATAAAAGTATACATTGTATATACGAACATACAACCGGAATATATTATTTAAGACTATATATATATATACAGTATATATATATACTGTATATATATATATATATATATATATATATATATATATATATATATACTGTATATATACAGTGTATATATATATATATATATATATACATATATACACTGATCAGGCATTACATTATGACCACATTCCTAATATTGTGTTCCAAAGGTCCCCCTTTTGTGCCCAGTGTTGGCACTTTCAGCTGTGGACAGGGTTCAGCATGGGCGCCCTGACTGGAAAGACGTACTTTCCTTCTTAAGTCTCACTTATAGTTGATAATAAATAGAAAGCGGACAGGGAATGATAAGGTCAGTGGGATTTAGTGGAGATTGGACATGTCACATTACACCATGTTAAGTGTTTTAGCATTTCTTCAATTTCTGTTATCATTAATATGTAAAGTAAAGGTTTTTATTATTACTGGTTGAATCTGCAGCCAATGTAACTTCAGAGCATCCAGGACTGACAAACCAATCTCGCCCCATATCCCCATTGACCAAGCCCAGGGTGATAGTGGCAAGTAAACCTTCCTTAAAATTATAAGGAGAAAAACTTGACAGGAACCAGACTCAGCAGGGAAACTCCATTCTCCTTGGGTGGCGTGAAGGCCTGGAGCATTAAGCTCAGACACAACCTGTTCTGGCAGTTCCACTTAAAAACAGTGGAAGCAAAATGTCTCCCAGTAAAATGAGTGCAGCAGAAGTTTGTTTTTATGCTTTGTTTGAGCCATGATTAGGTCTTATATACACACACACACACACACACAAAACTGTCATGTTGTACCTTTGACCAAATGGAGCAAGAGCACATGGGTATAAAACAGTATTCTAATGCCAGCCAATACTCAAAACAACCCGACACTGAGAGGAAAATGGGTAGCACAATGCAGTCAGTAGCTTCTGGGGGGTAAATGTATGTTTATGTACGTGTGTTTGGGTGGGGCTTTACCTACTTTCATGTTTTGTTTTTTTTTGTCTACAGGTAATGAATCTACAGTACGCCAGTCTTGCACACCAAAGGGAACCCAGAGAACCTGCTGACAGATACACACCATCAGAGCGGTACAGGGTGACGTACACCTCGATCAGGCGTTTATCAGCATGATGTAGAATGGTGGTGTAGCTTTTACCACATGTAGCACAGTTATTACATTTATTGTGAACAAAACTGTTATTTCTGTATCTTTCTATATTTTGATATTTATTTATTTTTTATTGATGTATCTGGTTGGTTTGCTTGTGATTGCAACTTCTTGTTATGCACAACCACAGCCTGAACCTTTCTGATGTTCGTGCCTACCATAGTCGCCGCGGGTAGACGCTGGTGCTAAATCATTGTACCATACAGATTATTCTTTGAAACATGAAATGTAGCTTCCACATGTAGCTTGTTGTGGAGATAGGCAGGGTGGCTTGGTTATGGAATAATGTCTATCTGCCTTCCCAAATTTGGCTGCCAGAGTGGGCACGGTGGCGCAGATGATTGACGTTTCAGTTCCTCTTAACTGACAGTCATGTGTTGTTGCCTTGTGAGCATTAATTCCATTCAGGTTGAAGTGTTTTTATTTATCACCAGCTCCTCTGTTGGCAACCTGCTTTTTCTCTGGAGCCATAATGCCAGACTTGGTCTGGCTTTTTTTTTTTACCTTCTTTCTATGGGCTGAGGCTGTGGCACTTTCAAGCCTGACACTGTCTCTTTCTCAGAGTGAACCCCACCTGTGAATGCCAGTTAGGTGCCAGTTGGTGGGTTTGGGGTGTTGCTCGTGCATTGCTGCCCTTGCCTTGTTTTGAGGGTTCCCTGTCTTTTCCTTTCCTCTGAGCAGCCTGTCATATCATGACATTCAATTATCAGTGCTTGCTGTCTGTGTTCTGTCCTCTTTCTCTGATGTGGCTGTGGACGTTTTGTGTGTCTTTCATTTGTTCCTTTATTATTTTGGCCACCTGATTTATATGTGATTGCCCCATTTTTGTTAGTGTTTTTTAGCTACACTGTTGTTTCACCTTGTTTCTTTTTTATATACAGTGGAACCTCGATTTAACAGATTTCGGATTTAATGTACAAAATCTGAAAAACCGATCGCCTGCTCCGATTGTTTATAATTGCCACGAGAAGTTATAAACGGCTGTGTTTTGCCGGGGGTCTCGCTTTGTTCTCGCCTTTTTCTTTGTGTTTTATGCTTCATTTATTCATTTCGTTTCATGGCAAAAAAACCAAAAAAACATGAAATTTCTCCCCAGCAGTACAGTACACCAATTGTAATATTTATTTACAGGTTTTATATTACATATTTATTCACGTTGTTCATTTCACTGTTTATCAGATGTGCATGTTAAGCACTTTTGTGGACATTAGTGCTGCGTTTCCGTATATTTTTGCCCCTGAAACAAAATCCTTGCTGTTTCGAATCATTGCATTTTATAGACCAGTGCTCCCTCCTTTTAGTTTTAGCTACTTTTTAGCTCTCTTACAATATTTATTGTTATAATTATTGTCATAATAATACTACTCTGTAATTAACATGAATAGTTTAAGTCAAAACACTTGCAATAACCTTTACATTGTATATGCTATCTTTATGTCATATGCCAAAAAAGACAGATCTACTTTAGAAAACTAATCAAACCCTGTTCTGTACCACAAAACTAGCTTGTGTTAATTTGCCAGTCAGAACTTGAGGAAGATGAGCATCAAGGCTCTTCTCTGTACCCAGGTAGTGGAATAAATCTACCTGTACCTTAATTACCTTACCTCAGATTTGTGTACTTGGACTGGTGTCTGTTTATACGGGAGTAAGAAAATGTTTACTGATGAAGCTTCTATAGGTCACTCTGAATAAGAATGTCTGTTAAGTACTGAAAATGTAAATATAGAATGTAATTGTCTTAGGATTTTAATAACTTCTGTTACTACCACTGATTATTCATATTGTCATATTGTGTGACTGAATATTTGGAACTTGTACTTATTTGTTAAAATAAATCAAAATATAAATACACCTCAACTAATTTGAGTTCTTTATTGTGGATTCCACTGTAACAATATACATCCAGGACCTTAGAACAACTGGTGGTAGACAGTGGTAGACAGTGGTAAACAGTGGGTCAGTGGTAGCTCAGTGCCGAAAATGAATATTAACACAACATGGCTCCAAATCAGCTGTTTAGAAAATACAGTATGAACTTCCCAAAAACACAGACCCTGAAATGCTGCTTGTTCAAAAATGATACTGACTCTGAGTTCATGTCTGAAGGATAACATGCTTTTTGGCAATTAAATTATTTTTTGAAATGATTTTATACTGTTCGACTGTAACCAACCAAATGCAGCCATGCTGCCCTAACACACTGACCTAATCAAACTGACAACCAAGAACTCACGGACACATATTACATATTACAAATATTACACATTTTTACTTTATACAACCCAGATTTGAAAAATAATGTATGTTTCTATTGTAAATATAAAGATTAGAAAACTTCATATACCATTATAGCATATACACTGTATTATTTACACAACTGATTGGCTCAGATCAGCTTCAGAACTCCACTGTAGTATAGGACTACATATATTCTAAATGTAGCAGGCCTTGTAGACAACCGTGTACCCTGTATTATGTAAATCAAGCCAAAACTTCAGGCCAAAATTTATTTATAGCACTGGTACTCAATCCCTCAAGAAACTGCTAGTGTAGCTGCAGGTTTTCACTCCAATTAGGCAGTGGTGGAGCCAGACATTTTTCATAGGGGTGGCCAGACTGAGATCATTGCTCACATGGGGTAAAACAGAAACTGATACCTTTTCTTATGTGGTCACTCACTCATTTACCCATACAGGCAGTGAGTGCCATGTAGAATTACATTACGAAGACCCGCATAATAAGCTTTTTTTCCTCTTCATTTTCCCCGACAAGTAAAAAACCGAAATATACCAACCTTAACATTATGAGGAAGAATTTCAAAGATATTCCTTTGCAATACTTCATCATTTGGCTACCAACTTGTGTGTACTAATAAGATTTAATTGAACCCCAGAACATGTTAGCGTGAATGTGTCTGTGTGGGCACCAGGTGTGGGCACCAGGTAGGTTCCATCTAACAGAAATGATTGGTGACTTGAAGACATAGACTAACCAATTAAACAAGTGGAATCAGATGTATCCTCTGCCTGGTTGGTATGTGCAACCATAACATTTGTGGATAAAAAATGAGTACCAGTGCTCAGATGATGCCGTCAACCAACCTGGTGCCCACACAGACACAATTGGCTGTGTCTGTAGGTGTGGGACATGGTCGAGCAGGAGTTCCTCATCGCTGCTGTATTTACGGCCTCTGTTAGGTGGTCAAAGCACCTGCACAAGGGGTTGTTGATCACAGACGGCAGTTCCATTTCAGTAAACTGTATGTTGATTTAAAAGCTGCTTGTTGTCAAATAGTACCTGCCAAATGAAAAAAGCTTAACTAAACCCTAAAACCCTTGCCCAGGATGTGAGGTGACTGGATATGCTAGAGGAAATTAGGAATTCTGGGAAGCACCAGAACAGTGATGGTGGCCTCTTCACTGGCCGCCTCCTGGATTAAAGCATTCATCAAAGTCCAGAATCTTCTATTACAATCTAATTAAAAAAAAGAAACACAAAAGTATGTAGACACTTACCTATGAGCTTGGTGGAGATTTCAAATATTTCAAAATCATGAGCATTAAAATGGAGTTATAATAATAATAAGTAAAACCCAAGGATGATTTACAAAGTAAATATTAGAAGAAAATACATAATAATATTAGACATAGAGAAAGAAGAATAGCCATATAGAAGGTTTTGTGTTGACCTTTGAAGGAAGACATTGAGGAATAGTCGCAGAGAGATTGTGGAAGAGACTTCCAGAGTTTGGAGGCTGTGGAACTAAAAGATCTGCTCTCTTCACTGGCTGCCTGTAGCTGCCTGATGCTCACCTACAAAGCCAAAAATAAACCAGCTCCAAGCTACCTTGCTCCTTACCACGCAACCTCCAAGCCACTAGTTTTGCTCGATTTGATCCTCCACTCAGAACTCAAGAAAGACAAGCATCAAGGCTCTTCTCTGTTCCAGCACCCAAGTGGTGGAACGAGCTTCTGCTGTCTGTTAAAACATCTGAGTCTCTAACTGCCTTCAAAAGACGATTAAAAATCTTAATGCTCTTATTTTAATTTTTTTTTATAAAAAAAAAAAATTTGGTTCTAACAGAGTTTTCAGCAGATTTGTATTCTTGGACTGTTGTACTTAAACTAGAGTAAGGTAATGTTCACTGTGGGAGCTCTTCTGTAAGTCGCTCTGGATAAGAGCGTCTGCTAAATGCTAAAATTGTACAATGTAAATGTAAGTGAATTGAGGTACGTAGAGACAAGACCATAAAGGGTTTTAAATTATTTAGTATTTGATACAGGCGGCTATTGGAAGCCAGTGAAGCTGGTGGAGGACAGAAGTGATGAACAAATTAAAGCTCCCAAATTCCCATCGACATTAGAGACATGATGCACTGATGTTTACTCACATGAAGAATGAAAAAGAGGGCACTGATGATTAGTCTCTGAGGAAAGTTTATTTCTCCATGGCCTTCAGGGAGACAGAAATATTTTGATCTAAAACATTTCTCACTACAGGCAGTCATTCAGTGTAAGACGGTCTGGTGGTTTTTAATATTTGTTCTACATTAAATAAAGCTTTTGGTTGTAAATCCTTAATTTTAGGTTTGTAATTCACTCACTTTTAGGAATCGAACGTTCTTCAGATTTTTCTGTGGGGTGAATAAAGTAAATTTAAACATTGATTTGGTTTGGTTGTTCTACATTAAATAAAGCTTTTTGTTGTAAATCCTTAATTTTAGGTTTGTGATTCACTCACCTGGAGGAGCCAAACATTCTTCAGGTGTTTCTGTGGGGTGAATGGAGTAAATGTAAACATTATGAAGATTTATCATCATACAAAAATGTGAAAAAAAAAAAGTTGTTCAAGTTGTTTATTGCAGAAAATATTTGTGACACTGAGTTAGGAACATTAAAAATATATGGTATTAAACATTAAACCATTACAGAAATGCTACTGTAGATCAGACACAGTTGTGGTTTTAAGTCACAAAATACACCTACACTTTGGTTACATTCATGACAGGAACACACAAGGTTATATAGAACACAGTCATGGACATTTTAGTGTCTCCATTTCACCTCACTTGCATGTTTTTGTACTGTGGGAAGAAACCAGAACACCCGAAGGAAACCCACACAGACAGAACATGCAAACTCCACACAGAAAGGACCCGGACCGGCCCACCTGGGGATCAAACCCAGGATTTTCTTGCTGTGAGGCAACAGTGGTAGCCACCGAGCCACCATGCCGCCACACAACATACATCTTGATTGGGTTTAAATAAAGACTGACTTATCCATTTTAAAACATTTGTTCTTTTTCTTTCAGCCATTAAGAATTGAACTTGCTTTTATATTTTTAATAACGGCAAGAATTTCAGGTTCTGTTGAAGCAAACCACAGTGGTATTGTGCTACAATCACATTCCTGGTGGTATGGTATAACGGTGTTCTTGGGCACCCAAAAATACTTCTGCTCATTGTGGCCAAACAACTCAACCTTTGAGAGCTTCATCTTAGTCCATGTGATTACCAGACTGCAATCAAGCTTTTGGGTGCTATTGGGTGTCAAGCTTATGCAACAGCCTTTATTCCCATGGCGATGCAAAGCTCGTTTGACTGCGGACAGTGACGGCTGCTTTTGGTGGTTCTTAACGTTTGAGCTATACCCCCTCATGATACGATGTCGGTTTTGTCTGCCACTATAACAAAAACCAGTCAAAACCATGCAAGCCGTAGCCTAGTGGTTAAGGTACTGGACTAGTAATCAGTAGGTCGCTGGTTCAAGCCCCACCACTGCCAAGTTGCTGCTGTTGGGCCCTTGAGCAAGGCACTTAACCTTCAATTGCTCAGACTAATGTAATGTAAGTCGCTTTGGATAAAGGTGTCTGCTAAATGCTGAAAATGTAAATGTAGAATAAATCAATGCTTTAGTCAGACACCAACACCGAAAACATAAGTAACAATAAGACACAATCTCCAATTATCTTTTTGTTTGGACAAGCCCCCAATTTATGTAACAACTCTTCGTTTCCATGTCTCAATGAAATTACAGCCATCCTTATTAGGTTTGGTAAAAAATTAGAAAAGAGGGTTGTAACACAACATAACATAACAAAATGATTATAATACAAATTTGACTGTGTCTTTAATTGATGCTTGTTATGTTCAGTTCATGTTCTACTGAAATTAAAATACTTACCATCAATGGAGAGTTCAACACTCTGGATCAATGTAGATTTATAGCTATTTCCCACCCTGCAGTCATATTTGCCTTCATCAGCAGTATTGACGATCTTGAGCACCAGAGAACAGTTTCCTTTCAGCAGCTTATCTTCAGGAACGTCCACACGACCCTTGTATCCTTTACCATGTTGCAGCACTTCGCCCGTCCGCTCAAACACTAGTCCAGATTTAGCGAGCCAACGAACAAAGGGGTTTGGTTTGTCCTTGTTCTGAGTGATACATTCACAGGGCAGGAGAGTAGTGGAACCCACTCGAGCGATGATTTTAGGGCCTCCAGGGGCATCTGGGTGGTAAAATATTACAAGCAGATTAATTTTTATTACAATTATAACAATGGTCTTATGTCAGGAGGTTCGTGTCTCATATGTCGTACTGAAAATGATTACTTACCTACACAGGGAAAAACAAAGAAGACTACCAGATAAATCGTGATCTTCATGGTTTTCTGAAACAATCAAAGATTTTAATAACAGTGACGCATTCCAGCTTACAATTTCATACATGGTTTAAAACAGTAACTTAATATTTTGTTTATTAATACTAGTAGCATTGGTAGAATTATTATTATTGTTATGTTATTATTCTTATTTTGTTATTATTATTGCTTATTGTTATAGTATTATTAAATTACATTATAATAAATGTATATACAAATAAATGTTTCTCACCTAATACAATGTTTTTAATGAATTCTATGATCATTTTAGAAATTAGACAAATAAATCTATTAAAGCATCGTATGATTTGATTTGATGTCAAACCATTTTTATGTACACACATCAGTTGTAGTGTGTTATCCATTTTCATATTCCTATGAATTGCAAAATGAGGTGTTTTTTCCAACACTGAGATGGACTGGAACGCTGGAGGAAACCCACACGGACACGGGGAGAACATGCAAACTCCACACAGAAAGGACCCGGACCGCCTCACCTGGGGATCGAACCAAGGCCCTTCTTACTGTGAGGCGACAGTGCTACCCACTTAGCCAACGTGCCGCCCTGTCATAACTTTATAATTCAGATAAATTAATCTATTAAAGCCTTGAATGATTTTATTTGTTGATGTCAAACCAAGCGTCAACGATCCGTCAACCAGAAATAGTATCAGAATATTCCGCATTAAGATAAAAAGAGCATCTAATGAAACGAATACAGGATGTTATCAAGTATAACCTGTTCTCCAGCCCAACTGCTTTTTAATTAATAACTAAAGCTAGAAAACATCTGAAATATATTCTATAGGCCAGTGGTCCCCAAAGTGGGGGCAGCAAGGCTCCATACATAGTGCACGTCATCTGTTAAAAAATTCCAGTGGACCCAGTGGAGGTCCTAAAATATTCTACAAAATATATCTGCATAAGCAGATGCACTGCAGAGAAAGCTTGAGCACCGCTGCTGTATGGCCATTTGTTATAAATTGAATACACATACAATATATAGCATAATTCTATATGATCATGGACATTATTATAAAAGCTGTGATTTATTATAATGCATTAAAAGTTTAATAAACGCGTTTACATGTGAATACATTTGTGATTTTGAATAATAATCGGAAATCGAGCTAAACAGCAAGAAATAAAGTGAATCTATTTATTAAAGTGTTTCCTTGTTTCATGAAAACCGGTTTTAAAGGGCTTCATAATGCTGTCGTTCTCATCACATTGTTATAGCTTCAGCACGAATTAATCAGCCCGAATCAGCTATGAATCTGTGATTTATTACATCCCCAACATGTTATATGAACATCAGTGAATGACAGTCTCTCTTTTTTATTTATTAAACGAATAAATGAAAGTCGGACCGATCTCACCTGATGGTGACTTGGCGAAAATAAGAGAAAGAGAAAGTAAAATGTACGTGAGAAGGTTTACCTGGATCATCAGCCTTTGTCATGTTTTAAGTCCTAAAGTCCTCATAATTACCTCTTTAAATTTCGTTTCAGAATCAAACCCACATCTTCAGGACAAAAGGAGGATTTCAGTACTACTTATGTGTTATGTTACTCATTTTTAAATACAATACACGACCAGATTAAACCTGAGGAGTTTATTTAACTTATTAAAAAGAAGAAATTCACAATAGTGTATCTATTTCATTTATATAAAATATTGAATGTATATATATATTTTTTTCTTATATAACACTGGTCAACAGAGATTTTGTTTCTTGAACACTTTTGGGTGTGTATTAGGTATTTTGAGCTGCTGATAACAAAAATCACCTCAAATTTTTCCTATCACGTACCATTTTATTGATTCATGCCTCAAGGCTGTCTTGTTATACAGTGACAATGTCTATCCTTCAGTACCTGTTGGTATGCTTTACACATGAAGGAAACATACCAGAACATGGAACTGTTGTTGAAACACATCAAGTACAGCAACAACAACTGAAACAGCTGGAGATTTAGAGTGGCACTGCTTCTTGGATTGCAGCTCAGATATACCAAGTATTGCTGCTTCATTTGCAATTGGGACAGTCATAAGAAGAATCATATTACACTAAAAATAACTGGCCAATTCATCAGAATTTGACCCCAGGGCAGAACAATATTGCACATAAACCACTTGTGGACCCAAAAAAAAAAGATATTCACTTCACTTAAAACTCGGGCTGATGAAAAGTTTTATAAAGGCAACGAACAAATAAAAAGCAAGAAGAGTTCGCAAGAATAACTAATATCAAGATTAGTGAAGGCATTTCTGTTGGTCCACAAATGCGACACATCATGAATGATCAGTTCAAAGAGCTGGTGGTGAGACCTGAGAAAATCACTTGGAAATCATTCCAGGATGTTGTTTGCAACTATCGAGCGCCAAACTTCATCAAGCTGGGTGACAACCGTCTTCAAGCTTACAAAGTGATGAAGTGCAATGTCACTGAAAATTCATTTCCTGCATTTCTTCCCTAATCTTGGTGCAGTAAGTGATGAGCATGGCGAATGCTTTCACCAAGACATTGCCACAATGGAAAAATGTTACCAAGGCCACTGGAATCCGTCAGTGCTGGCTGACTATTGCTGGACACTAATACGAGATGCACCAGATGTTGAATAGAAACGAAAATCAGCAGCAAAACACTTTTAGCTCAGTTGAACTAATGACACGTATAAGATTTAAATGTGTTATAATCAGTAAAGTTAATCTCATGTTTCTCAAAATTTCTATGTGATACAGACAATCAGAAACTACATTTGTGTTCAGATCAAATGGGTCTGTCACAATCACCAAAAAAATTCAAGGTAACAGAACTTTGGCAAAAAATTGTTGTCCAGTGTAATCTGTGTTTTATACTTTTTAGTTCACACAGTGGCAGTTTTTCATCGCAGAAACTCATTGCGGCAATGCTCCCATATCTAAACAACACACACATAACATTACAGAAGGATTTTTAATTGTTTTTTTTATGAGTAACGTGTGTTACTGATTATATTTAATGAGATAATAAATAATGCATTGTATTTATATAGCAGACTTTTATAAGAGACATTTTCAAGGTGCTTTTTCAAGGTAGATCACAAGAAACTTTAGAATAGCGAGTATAGCAATAGTTAAAAAATAAAATCAGTTTATTTGTTCGTAAAAGGAATGCAGTTTTTTTCCATTAGCAGAAGGCATTAAACCCTTCTTCAGAATGTATTTATTTATTAGGATTATAACATCATGTTTTACACTTTGGTTACATTCATGACAGGAACGGTAGTTACTCATTACACAAGATTCATCAGCTCACAAGGTTATATCGAACACAGTCATGGACAATTAAGTATCTCCAATTTACCTCACTTGCATGTCTGTGGACTTTGGGAGGAAACCCACACAGACACGGGGAGAACATACAAACTCCACACAGAAAGGGAATCGAACCCAGGACCGTCTTGCTGTGAGGCTCAGTGCTGCCCACTTAGCCACTGCTGCCGCTTCTTCAAAATAAAGCCACACATCAGCTGTTCATTACATCATCAAACCATCATTAAAAGAGTTGAATTCATTTTCATTTGCCTCCTTTGTAAATGTGAATTTTTATATGATTTAATAAACAATTTCATATTTAAAATTTAAATTGTTATATATTTGATAACCCTATTTTCCAGCCGATTGAGTCTTATATAATTAACTTAATAATATTAGCTAAATATTATATTCATAAAGTTAAAATGCTAAAAACAATTGCCACCTTTTATTTCTTTTATAAATTCAGATTTGAAAATATATTTATAAACAATAAATTATTTGAGCCCTAAATAAGGCTCAAATATTAATAAGATCAATATATATATATAACTATATATATATTACTATTAAGTAAATACTACTAGGCTTCATTTTGATTCAAAAGTAATCAATTATAACACTTTAAAAAATGCATTTAATTTGAGTAGAGGTAATACAATATATTAAATATTTAATTTCAATCTATACAAAAGTATTAAGTACATTCAAAGTTCAAACCAGAATTAGTACTAATAAAATTGAGTCGACTATAGAGGACTCAATTAGCCATATTTACTCAATAAAATTAAGCCAACAGAACAATAATATTAATGACATAAATAACTGTAAATGGAAAACATGAAAAAGAACTAATTCAGAGGTTAATACTTGATTTGAATACTCTTGCAGTGACTTAAAAATAAAGTTATCCCAGCTGAAATTTTAATTCTTTAACTGCTTAAACAAAAATGTCCTTTAATTTTTAAACAGAAAAGAGTGAAACAGGTTTGATCATTTAACATACAACAATTGGGACAGTACGGAAAATACAAAATGCAGTGTTTCTTACATTTCCTTTGATTTTATTGAATTGCAGACAGAATAAACCCAAGATATTTCAGTTTTTGCCTGGTCAGCTTTATTTCATGTTAGTAAACATCCATTCTTGCATTTCAGGGCTGCAGCACCTTCCAAAAAAGCTGGGATGGTAAAGCATTTACCACTTTGTAATGTTGCCATTGCGTCTCAACACAAAGATGTTTTGGCACCTTGAATACCTAGCAATGAAGTGTTCTGGTGTATTTTGTGCCATTGTTCCTGAAAACATGTCTTAAGGTGTGCAACGGTACACGGTTGTTGTCATAGTCACTTCTTACAAAATTATCCACACAGCCATGCCTTTGTAATGTCTGCCGGCTGGTATAACTGAGGTTTAGCACAGAGGTCAAGCCAAGGAATGAGCTTGACCATAGCATTATCTTTTAGTCCTGTGATGACATGCGCTCCCTCAATAATAATCATGATGTCCTTTGGTGTGTCACCTGCAGAAGCTCCCATGTTCATCATCACAACTACTGCCAATGAGGGCTGGTCCACTTCTAAACCTTCAGGGTCCTGCAACATCAATTATTATAGTATGAAAAGTGTCAAAAGTAATTTGTTAATACTTTAATTTGTCTTGTCAAAACATGCAGTTAATAAACATTACATTTTTGGACTAATTGTCACATTAACAAGTTTCATTTTAATTACGTTTTTATAGTTTTATCTATATTAGGATGAAATGTACCAAATTGGAATAATTAAAATATGTCTCACAAATGACTGAATATTAAGATAATTGAGGTTTGCAAAAAAAAAAAGACTCGTTATGTTGTGTAACCTGACATGAGGTTTAAATTAAGTTAACTATGTTTTCTCTAACAAGCTTAGCATGTTTACAGATGAATGCAAAACATTTTTCCAGCTTCAGATAAAACTTCATTCAGCTCCATCTGTGTGTTATCGAGTTTTAACTTTGCTCTCACCACTGGGTTAAAGTTGTTTCCTCAATGCATTAAAATGAGAAAAGTTTTTATTAGCTAGCTTACTTACCTCAGCCAACAGAGATATTTGCCAAGTTACAAAAAAGGCTGAAAAATGAACCACATAACTACCTCAGTTAACAAAATGGCAAGTCTGAAGAACAGTTCAACTTATTTTCAAATGAGAAAAGTGAGACGTTGCAATAAATCAAACTACAAGAATACTTCTCATCACTCGCATATAATGTCGTTGATTTAAAGTAAATGAAATAACGACATGCATTCCGACACATTCGTTTCACGTTCAACTTAAAACTAATTCTAAGTTTACAGTAATAAACTGTGGTAACTATACAGATTAATAGAACATAATTACTTACCTTATAAGATACCTTATTACTATAGTTAATTTGCTCCCAAACTGTGCAATCTGGATTCCGTTGTGGAGGTTCTTCAGAACCATTGTGGGTTAGATGAGGTGTATTAAAAAAAAAGACACAGACCGGAAGTGCTTGTAAATTGAAAGCAACTTATTTATATAACTTATTATTTTTATATTCACACGAATAAGATTTTATAGCATCTACTGTATTTTATAAAATCTACTGGACCACTGATTAATTTTTTACAGTGTATATACAGTATATATATATATAATTGGTAACTGTTTTAAAACACTTTACATTTATATAAGGATAACATTTAATGAGATTCATGTATTTACTTATTTATCTTTTATTGATTTTCATTTTATATGATATACTATTGGTACAGGATTTATTTTAGATGATTGTAGTTCCTCTGGCTTAGTTTTTTTCTCTTATGTTTTAGGGGCAGCTGTAGCCTAGTGGTACTGGACTAGTAATCAGAAGGTTGTCGGTTCAAGTCCCACCTCTGCCAGGTTGCCAGTGTTGGGCCCTTGAGCAAGGCCCTTAACCCTCAATTGCTTAAAATGTATACTGTCACAAACTGTAAGTCGCTTTGGATAAAAGCGTTTCCTAAATGCGTAAAATATAAATATATTTTATTTCTTTGCTCTTGTTCAACATGCTTTGTTTATTGTTAAATTAGTGCGATGTCATATTTTTGATAATGTGTTCATACTGTATATATGTGTATGTTTATGTAATATTGTTGATTGAAATAAAATAATATATATCAAAAACTCCTTTAATTTAAATGTATTTTCACTTTATATCGTCTGACTGGTGAAAATCAGCGCTGATGGAGAAAATGAATCTATTTTGCTGTTTTCATGTTGAAGGTGAGGCTGCAATAACTAAAAAACTTCAAATATAAATAAAAAAATAATAATAATAACAAATAATACAAATTGGAAACATGTGGATGTTTCTAATTGTCATATAATTGATTTTTTTTTTTACACCTTTTAGCAATTGTTGTGACTAAAACACATGAATTAAAAAATAGAAGGGGTGTCCCAATACTTTTGTCCATATAGTGTATTTTTAAAATAGTCTCCATGTTCCAATAAGCATTTTATTCTTTAGATTTTATTACATAAACATATAAACACATATAAATGTAATCAAATTCATCACCTCGCTCCTCTGAAAGGGCTTCTCTTAGGACTTTGAAGTATGTCTGTGGGAATTTGTGCCCATTCGGTTAAAAGATAATAGCGTTTGTATGGCAGGGCACTGATGTGGATGTTCCAGTTTATTTAAATCGAGCTTTTTTTCATGTTGTTATAGAGTTTGCATAATGCTGGAACAGAAAAGGGCCTTCCCCAAACTGTTGATGCAAAATTGGAAGCATATGGATGTATATATTTAATATAACTGATTTTACACCTATTAGCGGCTGTTGTGACTAAAACACATGAATTCAAAAATTAGAAGTGGTGTCCCAATAGTTTCGTCCATATAGTGTATTTTTTAAATACCCTGTTCCCATGTTTCAATAAGCATTTTCTTCTTTTGAGGTTTTTTTACCTAAACATATAAACACATATAAATGTAATCAAATGCATCACCTAGAAATGCACATTAACATGTTTTTATAAACGATGGATTGGCTTTCTTGGTGTGGTACTGCATAGCACTGAGTGATTCCAGAGCAACCGGACCCACCACGACCCTGCCCAGGAAAAAAAAAAATATATAAAAAAAGAAAATTAAACCTAATGCAGTCTGAATCAGGGTTACCTGTGTTAGTGTAGTAGACTATTTTTACTCTCCTCCATGCAGTCGAATAAATTCTGTTCTCAAATCAGTAATGAGAATAATGAAATAAGGATGTGCTGATAATCGAGCAGGTTTTATTTTACTGAAATATTCCAGCTCTGCTCGTACACGTTTATGGAACAAAAGACATGGAGCAGATGTGTGTGAGCTTAATACAGCACATTATATAGCCAAAAGTATTTGGACACCTGACCACGAGCTTCTTGGATGCCCAATTTCAAAAACATTAAAATGGTATTAAAATGGTGACCTGTGTGTGATTATTTCAGGTAAAACAACAGTCGCTCTTCTGAGAAGCTTCTCACAAGACTTAGTGTGTCTGTTCTAAAAAAATGACAGTATTTGTATGGTTGGGCACTGATGTCGATGTTTAGTTAATTCCAGAGCTGTTGGAGTTTCTTTAAATCGAGCTTTTCTTCATGTCTTTATAGAATTTGCTTTGTGCACAGGGACACAGTAATGCTGGAACGGGAAAGGGCCTTCCCCAAACTGTTGCTGCAGCATGTGGATGTTTCTAATTTTCATATAATAGATTTTTTTTTACACCTTATAGCAATTGTTGTGACTAAAACATATGAATTTAAACATTAGGAGGGGTTTTGTCCATATATTTTTGTATTTTTTTAAAAAAATACCCTTTTCCTATGTTCATGAGTTTTTTTTACCTACACACACTTGGGTGCAATTTAAATCTACTTAACGCATGAAGGTGAGTGGAACTCAATTAGAGTACCACTATATAAAAGTGAAGTTAAACACTATATAGCACATAGGATGTCATTTAGGACGCAGCTATAAGAATGTATGATTAAAACATACAGAGACACATGGTGAACATGCCAAATTCTCCACAGATAATGACGGAAATAATTAGATTTAAATGTAAATCATTTAAACACAAGACATGAGTATTTATTTTTGATAGTTGCATTTATTTGGCTATAAATCATACTGTTTTTAAGTGAAATTATGTTATTATAATCATTAAAATGAAGATTCACACGTAAATATGAGTATTACATCTGCAGTTTGTAAATTGTGGGATTTGGCGACTCCTCTGGTAATAATGTGACACTGCAGGCCAGTTGTTTTGCATAATATTTACTAGTCCTAAAAATGTCGAGTCTCCCGGGGGCCAAACTTTCACTCAAAGAAACTGTCTGGTCTGAATTTTGGCTTAATGATGAAACAAAACCAAAACAGCTCGAAAAGTAAAAATAAAGTGCGTTTACGATGACGGCTTTCAAGTAACTTTGTTCCAAACCACATACAACTGTACTCTATATCATGTCTCACTTTATCATGTCGCAGTACTGAAGTTAAACACTATATAGCACATAGGATGTGATTTGGGACACAGCTAGAAGAATCAGCACGTAAAAGTTCAGGTCACCTCAAGCCAGCGAGGAAACCACCGCCGTTTAATAAATAATGTTACTTTCTCTGAGTGAGTGTCGTGATAAATTACATCAGCCCACTACTGCTGGGATCCAGGGTTTGGTGGGGAGGTGTCTGAAGCCCCACAATGGTTTGGCGTTCTGTCTGCTGTGTTACTGCTTTGCGTTCAGTGATTTAAGAAAAGTCTGACCCACTGCGACCCTGACCAGGTTAATGCAAGGCAAAACATAAAAATGAAGTTAGTTTCTTTGGATGATACAAAGTTACAACAAGGTACTTTGACAAAGTAAATATAGGTAAAATTATACAAACACATCAGTGCATCCAAACACCTTGGAGAGAACTGAATTAAATGGTAAGTACATTTCTGAAACATTTAATTGAAATGTACAGTACCAGTCAAAAGTTTGGACACACTTTTCCATTCAGTTGAATGGAAAAGTGTGTCCAAACTTTTGACTGGTACTGTATATGTTATACAAATATATTTTACAAGTGTTTAAATGAAAGTTGTACATTTACAACATTTAGCAGACACTTTAATCCAGACTGACATACAATTCTAGAAACTGGGGGTTAAGAGCCTTATACAGGGGCCCACCAGTGGTAACTGAACTGACATCATGATTACTACTCCAGTACTTTAACCACTGAGCTACAAAAGTCCTGCAGTGTTAGAAATCTGGGGTGCGTTTCCCAAAACGTTCGTAACCTCGTACTTAAGAACATTCTTAAGTTGACGAGTGTTTCCCGAAACCTTTCGTAACTAACGTAATACTTAAAATCGTTTGTAAATTACGAGTAGTCTGATTTATTCGTAACTCACAGATGCACTGGTTCTATACACGCCAACATCACCTTTATAAAAATATTGAGTACATGAGATCATTTGTTTGTGTACACATCTAAATAAAATAAATCTAATGCTTGTTAAGAGGGCAGTATAGAAACAGATGACATTGGTTTGCTATAGCTTCATTGAAAGCTGCTTGGCTGAGAATACTAGGCCCTAAAGCCACTGAAGGGATATATAGGGGAGTAGATGTATGTTTTAACTTCCCATCTATCCCACCCCAGTCTACATCCCCTGTGCAACCTTCACTTTGCAGCAGTCCTGGGTATCCTGGAGCTTCCTCTGCACAGTCAAGTCAAATGGCCGGTTACTCAGGTGGAGCCATTTGTCTGGACAGTGCAGAGAAAAGCCCAGGAGACCCAGGACTACTGCAAAGTGAAGGTTGCACAGGGGATGTAGACTGAGGTGGGGTAGATGGGTATATAGGAACTTTAAACATACATCTACTCCCCTAGATATCCCATCAGTGGCTGTTCAGTGGCCTCGTATTCTCAGTGTTGCTTCCTCTTCCACAGTAAGACCTGTTGTAGATGACTGACCTCCACCTCTCTTTCCTAAATTGTGCCCCTGTTTGTGCTGTAGACTCGCTTTGCTTCTGGATTGATGCATAAAAGGTTCATTGTGCACTAATTTATAGATAGCGTTTGCAAATGTAATGTTTATATACCACTAATTTAAATAGCTATTGGTTATTAAAACATGTTTTCTTAATGAATGATTTGCTTTTTGTGATATAATAATGAGAAATTGATCATCGTATGATAATGGGTGATTCAGTTTTCGACTGGCAGTTTATAGCCCATTTTTACAATGACTTTCCCTAGACACTAAAAGTCATTAAGAAACTGGAGTGCTTAGGCTTTGGGACTCAATAGTTTGTTTAACTAACACTACCAAACTGTTTACTACCAAACGATTAAAAGTGCTTAGTGCATTAAAGCCAAACTACTGGACATAAAGGCTGCTGACCCTACAGTTAGCTACAGATAAAGAATTAATGACTCAGCCCGTCCACACTAGAAACATGATTGTTAACACTGAAAGACAGATTAAATAATCATACATGCTTTATATAATCATAATTATTTGTTATTATCAGATGTCAGTAGTCAGGACAGCCATATTGCACCATCCCTGGAGCAGTGAGGGGTTCCAGCACCTTACTCAGGAGGTATCTGCTCCATCATACCCCGAGTGTGACCGGTGCTGGGAACCCTGTGCGTTCGGAGCCGCTGCAGGACCCCGGAGGAGTAACGATCAGAGCATCGTTCATGCTGGAGATCAGGTTCATGTTAGAGGAGGTACGGCAGCATCAGGAGGAGAAAGGTGGAGAGATGGACAGAGTTTCTCCCAACACTGCTGTCTACACACACACACACACACACACTACAATTACAATACAGAAATACATTTAACTCATTCTCATTATCTCACTTTCATTTTCTCCATCCTTCTGACACGTGCAGAAGGTGGATTGGCTGGTTAAATTCTTCCTGGGTGCGAGTAAACGTGTGCCTAAAATTGAATAAATATTAGTTGGAACATTAATAGTGTTGCAGTACCACCTGCTGGCAATATTGGGTAACTGCAACATGAACGTATGCATTTATTCTTTCATTCGTCTGTTTGCCACAGCTTAATCCTGGTCAGGGTCGTGGTGGGTCCTATACTTTGAGCGAAAGGTAGGAAACACCCCGAGCAAATGGCCAATCTATCACAGGGCAAACACACACACACACACGTTTTGCTCGGCAGACTTGCAGATTTAGTTTTCTCCCACCCACTGACACATGCAGAAGGTGGATTGGCTGGTTAAATTCCTCCTAACTGAGTAAACGTGTGCCTGCGTTGCCCTATGCTGAAATTGAATAAAAACTAATTGGAACACCACCTGCTGGCAGCATTGTGTAACTACAACGGAAACTCATGCACTTATTTATTCATTCGTCTGTTTACCACAGCTTTACCCTGGTCAGGGTCGTGGTGGGTCCTTTACTTTGAGCAAAAGATAGGAAACACCCGAGCAAATTGCCAGTCCATCACAGGGCAAACACACACACACACACACACACACACACACACACTCTATAATAACAACAAAGAAATACATTTATCTCATTCTCATTATCTCACTCTCATTTTCTCCATCCCTCTGACGCGTGCAGAAGGTGGATTGGGTGGTTAAATTCGTCTGTGAGGATGGTGATGCCTCAGCCGGAATGTCGTCGGTGCCGGTCGCCTTCCCATTCTTCATCTTCTTGATGGGTGCAGCTACATCGATGGTGGTGATGGGTGGGATGGGTCCTTGCACAGACAATTCATGGTTGCAGATCCCTCAGAAGTATTCGCTCCAGGGCCACCGTGTTGATTTTCGTGTCCATCCCACGAGGTGCCGACGTGCCCATTCAAGTCGCGCAAGTGGTCCTCCAGCTGGTCCCAGAATTCTGCTTTGACATCATCGGGACAGCCGGGTTGTGGGTATCGGTATTGTGCCAGTATCGATCTTGATGGACACGAGGCGGTTGACCTCAATGACCCTGTCGCATAGCTTGCTACCGAGCACGATGTCCTCACCGTTCCTGCTTGCTTGGATGCCGTTGTAGTAAAGCTTGTATCCTTCTCTGATGTTTTTGGCCTTTGCTCCTTTCCACTTCTTTTCTTGAATGCATGCGATGTTGATGCGGTGGGTTTTAAGGGCAGCGACGAGTTCAAGGCTTCGTCCAGTCATTGTGCCGATGTTTGTAGTGCTAAGCCGTAGGTGGCTCGTTCTTTAGACCGCCCCCCTTCCGGCGAGGACGACACACGTCACCTGCAGGGGACGCCCTAGCACGTTACAAAGATCGTTGAGACCTTTCGCTCAACACCGCGGTTAAGGGCAGCGATGAGTTCAAGGCTTTGTCCCGCCATCGTGCCGATGTTTGTAGTGCTAAGTCATAGGTGGACTCCCTTCTTTAGTCCAACTTGTCCAGGGGCGGGTAGCCCTTGTCCACTTCTTGGGCCGTCCGGCGAGGACGATGTGCATCGCCTCGAGGGGACGCCCTAGCACGTTCCAAAAATCATTAAGACATTTCTCTCATCATAAATACAACCATACAATACATCGACCAGCGTCGCTCCTGCAATCGACGACCTTCACCGTTGGTTTGAATCCAGCCGGCACCGCGTGGAGTTGGTGATAGGGTTTGCCGACCAGGCACTGCCAATTATGCCCACCAAATGGCGCCCAGTCAAATTTCGAACCGAGGAGTTCACAATCTCGGAATATCCCGCTATCCGGGCTTGGGACCTGTACTGAGAGCGCATTGACATGCACACGTCCTAATAGCTAGACTGTTCAGCCACTCTCCTGTCTACAGATCATGTCTGTGTAGATGCCCGACTGGCCATTAGCACAGCTGAGATTCGACCCCGGATGTCAGCGATCGTGACCTGAAATCATTTACTGCTCTGTCACATGAGCCCTCCCAAGACATGAATGAATGAATGAAATTCAAGCTGCTTCAGGTAATTATACAGGTTAGTTTCTACACCCACGTCACTGTTTATTCTGTTACGTACCAGGTGCAATGTGGTTTCTGTGTCCAACACGCTTTTCCACCTTCACTGCTTCTGTGGGTAGAACAGGTTCTAAAAGAAAAAGAAATAATAATAATAATAAATTAGGGTTATTACTAGGGATGCATCGATACAATTTTTTCCCAACCGAGTACGAGTACAAGTACATGTATTTTTGTACTTGCCGATACCGATACCTATACCTATTTAGAGTACCGTTTTTTTTAAACAAAAACATACGTGAGAAGTGACGAGAGGTTTAATGATACCACGTCCAAAAATGCATGTCAACAAGTAGCGAGTGATCAAAGTGTTTGTGTGCTGATGTGATAAAATCAAGGACGAAAAATAAATGAATCTGAGTGGATTTGGCAACACGAACAGTATGGATTGTTCTATAGTGAGTTGGAGGTTAATTAATATTTTTGCAATGCAGCGTTGGTGTTTTGTAGAGAACGATAAGGTCAGAAATACTGTAAAACTTGTGTGTGTGTGCTGATGTATTCTGATATAAACTATATTATCCCCCTGTCCCACCTGTTTACACTCCTCTCCTGCGTTTCCCCTCACCCCGTATCTTGCGTTCTCATTGGCTGTTCGACATAGCACTCATTGCCAGTCGCACATCTCAGATCAGATATCTGACGTGCTAGAAAACTCGATCCGGTCGCCGAGCGCTCGGCGACCGGGCGGATCGAGTTGTTGGATAGTTCACACTTAGCGATCGAGAGCCGAGTTTTGATCGCCGAGTGAACGCCGAGTTGCTCCCGAGCCGGCAAATCTAGCGCCGACCGGCCGCCAAGCGAAAATCAGGGCAAAAATCGTGTAGTGTGAACCAGGAATAACGCAGCAACGTGCACTAGGCACACGGTATCGGGGCTGTTACTTTAGCCTATACCAGCTTTTCAATGGGCGCAAGGCACACAGTAACACCCTGGACGGACACACACACACACGCATTCACCTATATAGAAATTCAGTGTCTCCAGTTAGCCTGGCTGCATGTTTTTGGACTGTGGGAGGAAACCGGAGCTCCCGGAGGAAACCCACACAGACACGGGGAGAACATGCAAACTCTAAACAGAAAGGACCCGGACCGCCCCGCCTGGGGATCGAACCCAGGACCTTCTTGCTGTGAGGCGACAGTGCTACCCATCGAGTACAATCACTGACAGAATAAAACGACACAGTAAAAAAGACCCCATGAGAAGACTGTTAATGCTTTATTATGGTCAGGCTCGCAGTGGGTCCAGTGGCATTAAGGAACACCAAACGCCAGGCTCACTTATGTTTAGGGGAAATGTACAGCCATTCCACCTTCTGCATGCCAAAAGTATTCGGGCGTCTGACCATGGGGTTGTCGGACTAAAACAGAGTGACAGAGAAGCTTCTCACAAGACTTTGAAGTATGTCTGTGGGAATTTGCTATCAAAGATAGCAGCAACTGTATGGCGGGGTGCTGAACAGCCACAGTTGGGGTTCCGGTTCATTCCAGAGCTGTTGAGTAGGGTTGAGGTCAGGGCTCTGTTTAGTTAAACTGAACTATCCTTCTTGCACAGGGGCCCAGTCATGCTGGATCAAGGGCCGGCCTTCCCTAAACTGTTGCTGCAAAGTTGTAAGCATATAATTTCCTTTATATAACTGATTTACACCGATCAGCCATAACATTAAAACCACCTCCTTGTCCATTTTATCAGCTCCACTTACCATATAGAAGCACTTTGTAGTTCTACCATTACTGACTGTAGTCCATCTGTTTCTCTACATACTTTGTTAGCCCCCTTTCATGCTGTTCTTCAATGGTCAGGACCCCCACAGAGCAGGTATTATTTAGGTGGTGGATCATTCTCAGCACTGCAGTGACACTGACATGGTGGTGGTGTGTTAGTGTGTGTTGTGCTGGTATGAGTGGATCAGACACAGCAGCGCTGCTGGAGTTTTTAAACACCTCACTGTCACTGCTGGAATGAGAATAGTCCACCAACCAAAAAAATTCAGCCAACAGCGCCCCGTGGGCAGCGTCCTGTGACCACTGATGAAGGTCTAGATTAGATGACCGACTCAAACAGCAGCAATAGATGAGCGATCGTCTCTGACTTTACATCTACAAGGTGGAACAACTAGGTAGGAGTGTCTGATAGAGTGGACAGTGAGTGGACACGGTATTTAAAAACTCCAGCAGCGCTGCTGTGTCTGATCCACTCATACCAGCACAACACACACTAACACACCACCACCATGTCAGTGTCACTGCAGTGCTGAGAATGATCCACCACATAAATAATACCTGCTCTGTGGTGGTCCTGTGGGGGTCCTGACCATTGAAGAACAGCATGAAAGCAGGTTAAAAAAGTATGCAGAGAAACAGATGGACTACAGTCAGTAATTGTAGAACTACAAAGTGCTTCTATATGGAAAGTGGAGCTTTTAAGAACCTGTTAAGAACTGCTGTGGTTGCTGGGACGTCCCAATACTTTTGCTCATGTAGAGTTGGTACTCAGTATGTATTTACCTTTGACTGAAACCTTGACGGTGCTCAGGGCGAGACCTTCTCCATCCATCACTTTGTACGTTCCTTCATCTCTCCCTCTCACAGTCCTGATGATCAGCTTCCTGTTTCCCTCCTCCACCCGGGGGTCGAGGGAATCTTCGCTTCTACTGCGCTGCCACAGCTGGGTCCACATGGAGGCCTCGGAGCTCTGGAACACCACAACCTCAGCCTGGTCAGTGTACAGGTCCAGGGTCAGGTCCTTCCCTTTCTCCACAGCCTGCTCGCTCTTATGATCTGTACACAACCGGAGATGTGAAGATTATTATCCATGCATGTGTTCTCCTGATCTAGTCGTATCACTTGCCAACCGCTTGTTTTCACCTACCAGGGACGGGTTCAGACAGAGAGTGGTATCATGTATGGTCGGTTATTCCCCGTCTCCCCACCCAAAACTTGAGATGTGAATACTGTTAAAAGTGTCGTTTTGTTTATATTTCATTTCATTTACAAGTTTTTCCACTGCTTTATTCTGGTCAGGGTCACGGTGGGTCCAGTTTCCCAGAATCACTGGGAGCAATAGCAGTAACACGTCCTTGACAGGATGCCAATCCACTATACACTCTAAACTATAGTACATAGAAACTGAGGTTCCTCACCCAGGACCGAGAGCTGGACACTCTGGATGAAGATCCTTCTCTTGTAGCTCTCACCGTTGACCACCAGGTAGCTCTCGTAGACGCCGGCGTCGCTGAAGCGCACGTCCCTCAGGAGCAGGGAACAGTTGCCGCGCTCCAGCACCCCCTCGGGCACGTCGGCGCGCCCACTGTACGCCGCCGCCTGGAAGTTCTCGTGACCCATGCGCTCGAACACCACGTCGCTGATGGTCTGCCACTGGATGTACGGCAGCTCGGACGGGCGCTTCTCGTGCCGGTGCCACCTGCAGGGCAGTACTGTGTCCAGACCCACTTCAGACTGGGTGAAGGCCAGCTTGGAGGACGGACTCGAGCCTGTACGGAGAACCAGGTCATACGAGTCGAAAGTTTACGGACACTTCTCATAGAACAAACACCAAAAATAATTCAGTCATTATGTACTGATGTTTTGAAGCAGCGTCCCATGTTTATTGCAATGTACGTCAACAGAGTGTCTTCTGATTGGCAAATAAACATCCAATCACATTCGTTGTAGCCCTTTTAAGAAGAACAGCACCTTAGTTACCCTATGCTGCGGTTATGACTTTATACTGAAACTGAAGAGTCATTTGAAGACCAAGACTGACTGATTTAGGAACATCCGGTGCGTCTTGGTACCGACTGGCAGCACTTTGAGGATCAGAACGAGGCAAGCTGTGTCCAAATACTTTTGAATTTAGTGTAACTGTTTACAAAATAGAATGGACGATATGGGTAAAGCAAAGTCGAAACAAAAGTCGAAAACACACAAGTACAACAAGGTCACAAATGAAACAGGAAACAAAAATACATCAACTGAGCTCCGTCTACATACACCATATGGACAAAAGTATTGGGACACCACTCAACAGCTCTGGATTGAGGCTCATCAGCGCCCAGCCATACAAATGCCGTCATCTTTCGACTGAATGGGCACAAATTCCCATACACAGAAATACAGCAGTACCCTGAAACTCAACGTCAGTCGGTTTCAACTGTGGTGTTGAGTTTCAAGGTATTTTTTCCTATAGGAATGTTTGGGAAACCTGTTAATGTGTCCCACGGTAGTGCAGATATTTTGGGTTGTTTTTGACACTTATACACTGAAAATACCACAAATATAATATAAAAACACTGAAAAACAATTGAAAAACAGTTAAAATCTATAAAAAAATACAATAAAAGCTGCACTTTAGCTTCACTTCTTTATTGTTTCCTTATGCTTCTTAATGGTGGAGATGCTTGACCTTGGAATACCGTATTCCATTCAGTACCGGCGCATTCACATGAGAAGTGACAAAAAAACGCTTTTGCACTTTTCCATTTTTACCAGGTTAAGTTTTGTGCACTGCTATTTTGCCACTTTTCATGTGAACAGTGATGGCATAGTTACTTTGAAAAAGTAATCTGATGACTGATTACTGATTACTCCTTTAAAAAGTAACTTAGTTACTTTATGGATTACTTGATTTTAAAAGTAACTAAGTTAGATTACAAGTTACTTTATTAGTTATATAATGCGGAATATTTCAAAGATATTCCTTTGCAATACTTTATCATTCGGCTGCCAACTTGTGTGTACTGATGAGACTCAATTGAATCCCAGAACATGCCAGTGTGAATGCATGGAAAACAAATTTTAATTTTCTTTCAAGAATATGATACAGACTGACCAACACTATTACGCTAAATCAGCATTGAAAATTGACTTTACTTTTAATAGCCTTCTACAATGCTGGAGCTTCTTAAAACGGAAGATTTTCTTTTAAATAGAAGTGTTATTTACCTGCTATTAAATTGTTTTCCAACCAAATCCGCCCAATTTGGCGGATATTCACCCAATCTGGCAACACTGGAATGCGCAGAGCCAGCTGGCACTTTTGCTCGTAGCGCGCCACGAATACTACTAAATAGTAATAGTAGTACTAGTACTACTACTTCTGTAATGGTGTTGGTGGTTGACATTTATGTTGAGTGTATTACTGCACTGTTTTGGTGAAGAACTGCTCATCTGAGGTGCGCTGCTCCTGCCTGCAGAAATGCTTCCGCAAAAACATTGGTGGGGGGGTCAGAGGGGTGGCCGAAGATTACTTTAATCTGATTACTGGATTGGAAATAGTAACGCATTAGATTACTCGTTACTGAAAAATGTGGTCAGATTAGAGTAACGCGTTACTAAGTAACGCGTTACAGACCATCAGTGCATGTCAATGCGCTGGTACTGAACGGAATACGGTGTTCCAAGATCCATCATCTCCATGATTAAGAAGCATAAGCAAACGATAAAGAAGTAAAGCTTTTATTGACTAACTATTTTTAATAGTGTTTTAATATAGACTTAACGTACTGAAACGTTTCAGACTCTCTGGGAGAAGCTGATTCTGATTCACAATTTCTCAGAAGCTCATTTTAAAGTGTTTCTCAGAAGTTTTAAAGTGAAACAGTGAGGAAAATCCAGCTGAACACAGATACACGTGGAGCTTTCAGACTGGATTTGACGCTTCTTCCACACAAATGTAGATTCGTCTTACCCCACAGCTCTAAACAAAGCGACTTTTCATTGTTAATTTGAAATTAAATAAATAAATTTTTTTTTAAAGAAAGGTTGTAGGTACAAATTTCTCCCAGAAGTGCGTCGAGTTGGAGAAATTTCGAGTTTAGGGGATGTCGAGTTACAAGGTACCGCTGTACTTTAAAGTCTTGTGAGAAGCCTTCTATCTGAAAAGATCACACATAGCGCTTTTCCACAAAGAGAACCCTGGTTCTGGTTCTTGAACCAGTTCTGTTCAGGTTTCTTCAAACTTTGGTGTTTTGTAGAGAACCGACCCACGTTTCCACCAGTTTTTGGGAACCAAGCTGCGTCATCAACGGTGGGCGTTACATAAAGAAAGTACGGTTCGCACTGAAAAACCGAGTATTCTATGGGGCCAGATTAGACGCTAGTCTTTTTTTCGGTGGAAACATGTGGAACCGGTTCAAAATCAAGTTCGGGAACAGGAACCACGTCGGTGAAAAAGGGGTAACAGAGGTCACTCTGTTTTAATACCATTTGTTTTTTAAATGGGACGTCCGACAAGCTCACAGTGAGGTGTCCAGATACTTTTGGCCATCTATTGGCAAGACTTTCAGACTGATGTTCATGCTCAGGAACTCCTTTTTTATCTTTATTAAGTTCCATTAAGTTGTTTCTGACTCCTGGCGAGCACTCCTTTATTAAGCTGGCATCTTCTGGTGGGCACCTGTGGTGTGTACAACCATCTCCAGGCACCTCACCCCTGTTCACATACTTTTGGCCAGATCCTCTGTAATAAAGCGTCCAGCTGTCATTCAGGCCAAGCAAACGTTACCGACGCAAAGTTGACACAGTCTGTGACATCAACAGGTTGCAAATTAGGAGCCTAATGATGTGGCGACCAATAGAATTCGAGCACTGAGGAGAGCAGTACGAGCTTTATCTTCACCACCTCGAAACAAATCGTCCCAACTTTTCTGGAAATTTTTCTGGGGTTGGAAAGTTCGTGATGAAATCTCCGTACCTGTTTTGGTGGGGGGTCTTGATCTTGTTCTGTGTCCACGGCCGTGCAGGTTGGGAAATGAAGAATCCTGTGACAGATGTGTAAGTGATTAACGTTCTGCAGGTGTTACGAACAGCTGGTTTTCAACACATTTATTTATTTTATGTTTTGCAAAATAAGATCATCTGATGGTTCTGTTGAGGTCCATGTGTTACTTTGGGTTGTCGGGTTAGGTCCTCTGAGGGTTCTTAGGACTTCAGATTTGCTCGATAATCAACCGTTCATCTCCAGCGAGATCTTGATAAAAGCACCAAACCATTCCAGGCCATGAGTGCCCACCTCACTGCATTGTGCCGTCTTTCATTTAGCCGGCTTGTGTCTATTAATCGTCAATTTAAGGTTCAGTAGAGGCACCAGTGGGACTCTTCAGCTCTCTGACAGATAAAGGTCCTGCATTCCATTTCACTTCCATGTTCCTGTTTCCTTAAAACGTTGAACATTCGTGATGACAGTCGAGTTCTGGTTCTTTTGAGCTCTTGTTTTTTTTACATGCTGTGTTAACCTGTCACATATGTGTCCAGGGATTTCTTGCTACATTTCTAATAGTGGTGGTAAATCCGGTTCATTTTATGGACTCGGGTTAATATGAGTCACTCAGTAATGTGATCCGATCACTTGAGTCACTTGAGTCACTTGTACTTACATTCTGATTGCGATTGATTTACTGCATGAAAATGCATCCAAATATCACTCGACTTCTGTCCTCTCATCTCCTGTAAATAAATCCTTCTCTCTTAATTCTCCTGGCACCTCACACTTCTCTTGTCAGTGACAAGTTAACAGTTTTTTCTAAGTGGACTCTTGATCATGGGAAAGAGGGGGGTGGACTCTCCTACCAATCAGATGGGTATATTAATGGATCAAGGGTTCAAAAGGGATGGTCAACAACAAATTGCCATGTTAACTTGACCCAGTCAGGCAGCCACAGTGGCACCAAAACAAAGTCAATAAATTACCTTGGGGAAGAGCTGTGATACTCCCTAAGTGGTTCAGTCCTAAAGTAACCTGTAAGCATTTGCATTTTATTAATATAACTATATTTTGTTGTTGTTTTGCTTACAATAATGATGATAATAACAATAATAGTAATAATAATAATGATAATAATAACAATAATAGCAATAATAATAATAATAATAATAATAATTATAATTATAAGGCCAAAGCTGTTGAGTAGTGCTGAGGTCAGAACTATCTTTATAGAGTCATGCTGGAACAGGAAAGGGTCCTTAAATGGTACCTGCAAGGTTGTGATCATATCACCTTCTTTTATATGATAAATTTATTACAATTGTTAGCAATTGTTGCGTCTGGCACATATGAATTTAAAAACTAGAAGGGGTGTCCCAGTACTTTTGTCCATATACTGTGTGTTCCTGAGAGTACATTGAAGATGATAAAGAAGGAAACACTGGGACAAAAACACAATAAATATAAACTTTTTTGATGCTCAACCAGACAAAAACTGTCATCTTCTGACTGACCGGGCACAAATCTCCATACATGGTCACGTCAAAGTCTTGTGAGAAGCTTCCCAAAAGAGCGTGTGTTGTTCTAGCTAGACATCACACAGAGGTCACACTATTTTAATACCATTTGTTTTTTAAACAGGATGACACCAACAACCTCATGGTCAGATATCCAGTCACGTACAGGCTAGGAAACATTGAATCAATCAATTGATGAATCAGTGTAGTTTCATATTTTTATTAATTATATACCACCGTCATTGGTTTAACAAGGTGGTTTACAGCAGCAAAACAATAAACAACATACAGCAAAAATAGTCAGCTCCAATCAGACAGCTGCAACCAAACATGCTCCCCACTGGCTCTGTGTTGGTCACCTGTGGGAAGGTCCATACAAAAGCCCCGTGAGGTCAGTGTGGGTTCCTCACACCAAAAACACACGTAAAGAGCTGCTCACAAGCCCTTTCTAGTCCCAGAGTTCCTCAATTTTAGAGCATTTTTAAATGGTTTGGATCCTTAAATAGGCTGTAACAGAGGCGGAGGGATTTTTTGCTCTTTCCTTTGTAGAAGAGATTTAATTCTGGCACACTGGGGGGTTTCTGAGGCTTGATTATGATCCCGTTAAAGCATCTCAACAGGGTTCAGATCAAGACTTTGAGTGTCATAAAAAACCCCAAATAATAAATAAATAATAAATGTATTCATTTTGTGCGGAAGTTCAAAAAGATTAGAAGAGAGCGCCTTTATTTGTCATATACACATACACCAATCAGCCATAACATTAAAACCACCTCCTTGTTTCTACACTCACTGTCCATTTTATCAGCTCCACTTACCATATAGAAGCACTTTGTAGTTCTACAATTACTGACTGTAGTCCATCTGTTTCTCTACATACTTTGTTAGCCCCCTTTCACCCTGTTCTTCAATGGTCAGGACCCCCACAGGACCACCACAGAGCAGGTATTATTTAGGTGGTGGATCATTCTCAGCACTGCAGTGACACTGACATGGTGGTGGTGTGTTAGTCTGTGTTGTGCTGGTATGAGTGGATCAGACACAGCAGCGATGCTGGAGTTTTTAAACACTCACTGTCACTGCTGGACTGAGAATAGTCCACCAACCAAAAACAGCCAGCCAACAGCGCCCCGTGGGCAGCGTCCTGTGACCACTGATGAAGGTCTAGAAGATGACCCACTCAAACAGCAGCAATAGATGACCGATCGTCTCTGACTTTACATCTACAAGGTGGACCGACTAGGTAGGAGTGTCTAATAGAGTGGACAGTGAGTGGACACGGTATTTAAAACCTCCAGCAGCGCTGCTGTGTCTGATCCACTCATACCAGCACAACACACACTAACACACCACCACCATGTCAGTGTCACTGCAGTGCTGAGAATGATCCACCACCTAAATAATACCTGCTCTGTGGTGGTCCTGTGGGGGGTCCTGACCATTGAAGAACAGCATGAAAGGGGGCTAATAAAGCATGTAGAGAAATAGATGGACTACAGTCAGTAATTGTAGAACTGTGGTAAGTGGAGCTGATGAAATGGACAGTGAGTGTAGAAACAAGGAGGTGGTTTTAATGTTATGGGATTCAGGGATATCAGGGATTCAATCAATCTGGTAGGACGGAAGCATCAGCATCAGCGATTGTGAATCATTTTTACCTGCTTTGGTGTGAATGAAAGTGACAACTCCTACAGGATGGCTCAAGAGCATAGAGGAGATACCAGGACTTAGGGAGAGATGGACAGAGCCAAATCCAAGGTGCTTATGCCACCAAGGAGCACCACACACTGTCCAGGAGCTCAGTGATGCCCTGATCCAGGTCTGGGAGGAGATACAGTACCCTCTCTTAATTGTTTTTTTCTTAACAGTGGTACCTTGTAACTCAATGTCCCCTAAACCCAAAATGTTTGAACCTTGACGCCCTTCATTGAGAAATTTGTACCCTTAAACTCGACTTGAGCGGTAAAATGTCATCAAAGTGTGAATCTGAGCTGAATCTGCATTAGTGTGGAATAACTACCAGATCCAGGGTTACAGCTCCACGTGTATCTGTGTTCATCTGGATTCTCCTCACTGTTTCACTTTTAAACTTGTGTTACAGCTCGAGCTTCTGAGAAATGGTGAAAATCAGAATCAGCTTCTCCCAGAGTCTAAAGCTTCTGGTTCAAAATAAAGCTGAACGTGGTTTAATGTAGTAAAAGAAGGAGACAGAAGCACTAAACTTCTCTTCATTATTACTGCTCATAAGTTCCTCCACTAATCACATTCCTCAGTTGTTTTAGTACAACGTCATGTTAAGCTTTGTTTACCATCACACTTCATAGGAAATAATGGCACAGCAGCGCAAAAGTGGTTTTGTCACTTCTCATGTGAATGCGCTGGTGCTGAATGGAATACGGTATTCCAAGATCAAGCATCTCCACCATTAAGAAGCGTAAGGAAACAATAAAGAAGTAAAGCTAAAGTGCAGCTTTTATTGTATTTTTAATTGTATTTCAGTGTGTTTATATTATATTTGTGTTATTTTCAGTGTTTAAGTGTCAAAAACAACCTCATTATTTTACATCAGACTAAAATATATGCAGCTCCACGGGACCATGGACGCATTAACAGGTTTCCCAAACATCCTTATCCTTAAAAATACCTTGAAACTCAACGTCTTTTAAACTCGACGCCACTCCCAGAACCGACTTACGTTGAGTTTTAAGGTACTGCTGTATATTCAGTATAGTTCAGTATAATATATATATTCCTGATGCAACTAGTGCACCTTCCAACGGCTGGGCTCTTCACCTCCCCCCTCCCGACACAGCCAATCTCGTCTGTGTATTTGCTCATGACGCACATTTAAATATTTAAATATGAATGTAAAGTTAATTTATAAACTTACCAACATCCATGATGCACATGACATGCAGGCACAACCTAAAAAAAGAGAGATTTGGTTAAAAAGCATCACCAGGCACAGAGCAGATCACTTCATGTTCACCTCATGAGCCCTTGTGTAACCTGAAAATGTGGAGTGCCAGCTGGTGTCAGATGGCCTGGTATGAATATTTCAGGAAGTGTTGATGCCCGGAGAATGTCAACACAACCGTCTCTCGGAAAGTACCCAGAAAGCAGCAGTTACGCTGGCAGAAAAGCCTTGTTGATTAATAGGTGAGAGTGAGAGGAGACAGGAGACTGGTTTACCGAGCACTGAAATGACCACTGCTGAGCAGAAAAGCAACATAAAGAATCTGACGCTACAAACTTACCCAAACTAGACCCAGTAAAAACAGTGTAATCATCTAAAATTGATTTTAAGATTCCTTTATTGATTTTTAAATCTGTTAATGGTCTCGCTCAACAGCACCTCAGTCACAGGGTTATTAGGTACATCCCATCAAGAGCCCTCAGATCAGCCCACAGGAACATGCTGGCCATACTGGTCACTCTAATCTATGGGACTCCCATCGTGATAACTTAGCTTTTGTTTGTTTGTTTATTAGGATTGTAACGTCATGTTTTACACTTTTTGGTTACGTTCATGACAAGAAACGGTTTATCTTCACACAAGGTTCTTCAGTTCACAAGGTTATATCGAACACAGTCATGGACAATTTAGTGTCTCCAATTTACCTCACTTGCATGTTTTTGGACTGTGGGAGGAAACCGGAGCACCCGGAGTAAACCCACGCAGACACGGGGAGAACATGCAAACTCCACACAGAAAGGACCCAGACCGCCCCACCTGGGGATCGAACCCAGGACCTTTTCGCTGTGAGGTGACAGTGCTACCCACTTAGCCACCGTGTCACCCTAGATTAGCTTTTAATTAACGTTTTATTACCTTTAACATGATTACCTACACTTTTAAAATTGTTCTTTTATTTAAATTTACTGCTTTTAATGCTACATTTGCACTTTTAATTGTGTATCTTAGATTTTTATTGTATTGCTGTCGTTTGTTAAGCACTTATTTAAAAAAGCGCTATATAAATAAAGCTCATCATTATTATTAGGCTAGTGTTAGTGATGTAATGACGTAAAAATGTGGGACCCCGATATAAATTAATTTATTTATATATACAGTATATATACAGTATATATATATATATATATATATATATATATATATATATATATATATATATACTGTATATATATATATTTTTTTTCCTTTATGTATTTTCTCCCTTTTAGCGCATTCAATTGCCCGATTGCATCACGCTTCCTCTCCATCAATGCCGATCCCCGCTCTGATTGAGGAGAACGAAGCTAACCCACGCCCCCTCCAGCACGTGGACAGCAGCTGTATGCATCTTATCACCTACACTTTGATGAGTGCAATGCGGATCAGCTCTATGTACGGAGAGACACACCCTGACAGCACTATTATCCCTTCTCTGTGCAGGCGCCATCAGTCAGCCAGCAGAGGTTGTAATTGCATTAGTTATGAGAGAGTCCCTATCCGGCTTAATCCCGCCCATATCTGAAGGACAGGCCAATTGCTGTTCATGTGGCCGCTCAGCCCAGCCGGCAGGCAGAGCTGAGATTCGATACGATGTATTCTAGATCCCAGCTCTGGTGTTCCAGCGTGTGTTTTTACCGCTGCGCCACCTGAGCGGCCGGGGCCCCGATATTAAATGCACATGGTTTGAATGCCATAGCCGATCAGCTGATCATGTGCTTCCCATACTATCTTATGTAAGGCAGGTGTAGTCTAGTGGTTAAGGTACTAGACTAGTAATCAAAAGGTCTCTGGTTTAAGCCCCACCACTGCCAGGTTGCCACTGTTGGCCCCTGAGCAAGGCCCTTAACCCTCAATTGCTTGGACACTATATTGTCACAGTACTGTAAGACACTTTGGATAAAAACGTCTGCTAAATGCAGAAAATGTAAATGTAAATGTTATAATGGCTTCATATAGCGTCATGGTGCACCATGTTACATAGTACTGCTTCCACGAACATGCCAGTGCACTTCAACGGCCTCCCTAGTCACCAGATCTGAATCTAGAAGGGCACTTTTAAGATAAATGTTGATCACTTTGTGCCAAAAGGGTTTTAGGGACAGCAGCAGCTCAGCGGTTAAGGTACTGGACTAGCAATCAGAAGGCTGCAGGTTCAAGCCTCACCACTGCCAGGTTGCCACTGTTAGACCCCTGAGCCTTAACCCTCAATTGCTTAGATCAGTGGTTCTCAAACTGTGGTACGTGTACCACTGGTGGTACGTGAAGCAGCACGAGGTGGTACGCCAGATAATCTCGGAAAAGTAATTACATGCACTGAAAAAATAAATAATGTAATAATTATAAATAAAAAAAAATGAAACAAAATGTGGAAATTACTAATAAAATCTGTTTCAAAGTTCTTATAATTCTGTTTTAATAAAATCAGTTTAATTAAAACGAATGTGTTTTTAAAAATATTCGGGGCTACGCAGCCACCGTACTTCCTTACGTCTATACTTCACGTTCGCGGTTTCCATCTCGAAATTTCAGAAAAGTGATCAGTAAAGTTATCAGTAAAGTGATCAGTAAAGTTATCAGTAGCTCTCTCACTTTTGTCAGAGCAGATCTGCGTTTGAATCTCACTGATCTCGTTCCTGACATCACAAGGCTGCTCCGCTAAACACGCGCACTCACTGTAATGATGGATCGTTCGCGAACGATCCGATTCTATTGAACGGATCTTTGAAATGAACGAAAGGAACCGAGTCTTTTATTTCTGCGCAGTTCTAGACTGTAATCCACCCATTCAGCTTCACATCAGTAGAGGGAATTAATCGTAAATTGTAATAAGAGCTGTTTATTGTCGATATTCAAATCCGAAACACTTTCAGTATCACGGAGAGCGAGACACACACACACACACACACACACACACAGAGAGAGAGAACTAGTAGTGTAATGGCAAATAATTGAGAAATAAACTATAAACTTGTTTAATTGTATTAAATCTGATTATTTCATGGCGCTTATGTTTTAAAGCAGAAATAAACACAGGCACATCTCTGCACAAGAGAGGATTGTTCTGAAACTTTATGCGATGCAACCACAGTGTGTCTCTAACCTGTAGTTTTTTTCCTTTTGAAGTAACTTTTTTTTCTCATGTAAGTGTTGTTTGAATTAGGAATACATTTAAGGCAAGGTAGCAAAATTTGATATTAATATCGGGGGTGTCTTATAGTTTACCCAGTAGCGCCTCCCGAAGAACGAAGAGCCATTTCTTTGAACGGCTCTTTAAAAGGAACCGAGCCAAAAGATCCGGCTCCCTTCAAGAAGCCATAATTCCCACCACTAATATATACACACACACCTAATTAATGTGTGCCATATGTGGTTCTGTGATGAGAAACATAGGTGGTACTTGGAAGTTTTGGTTTGATAATGGGTGGTACTTGGTCTAAAAAGTTTGAGAACCACTGGCTTAGATAGTATACTGTAACTGTAATGAAAGCCGCCTTGGATAAAAGCATCCGCTAAATGCTGAAAATGTTTCACAGAATCCATAAAAGGCCGTGATCACTATACTAACATTTACATTTTCACCATTTAGTGGACGTTTTTCATCCAAAGTGACTTACAGTACTGTGGAAGGATACTGTCTAAGCAATTGAAGAATAAGGAAGCAACCTGGCAGTAATTGGGCTTGAACCAGCGACCTTTTGATTACTAGTCCAGTACCTTAACCACTAGGCTACAACTGCCCTCTTATATTCAGGTTTGCTCAAATGTTCCCATCAGTTTTTGAAATGTATGAGTATTCAATACAGTATTCAAATCATGGCACAAAATAGTTTTGTAGGATTGTTCTGAAAACAATCAGAGTCCTACCCAGTATTTGTTTGGTGTTCCTAATAAAGAGGCAAAAAACAGAAGCACAGGAGAAATGTATGTACAACAAAACAAGAAAAGAGAGAACAAAAACTCATACAGACAGAGAAAAACAGAAACAAGACAGTAGACACACACAAGTAGCATTTAGCTCAAACCACAATCACACGGTGAGAGAATAAAGCCCGGATAACGTCATGGAGAGAGAATAAAGCTCTGACCCATGCTCAGATTTACAGCTGTTTCTCCAGTAGGGCACAAGGCACACAGTAACACCCTGGATGGGGCGCCAGTCCACACACACATACACACTCCCATTCACCTATAGGGCAATTCAGTGTCTCCAATGAACCTGACCGCATGTTTTTGGACTGTGGGAGGAAACCGGAGCTCCCGGAGGGAAGAACATGCAAACTCCACACAGAAAGGACGCGGACTGCCCCGCCTGGGGATCGAACCCAGGACCTTCTTGCTGTGAGGCGACAGTGCTACCCACCGTGCCACCTTTAATCCTGTCACCAAGTCAGGAACAAACCCTGAACAAACCCAGTTTAGAGGGTGATTTAGAGCAGGAAAAATAATACAAAATGAAATAAAAAGAATTCTAGGCACATAAACACGAGTCTGGAAGTGATCTTTGACTCCACTCAGTCCCATATTAAAAGAACATTGCCAGGATCCGTCCCTTTATCTCATTTTGCTGCTGCTGCTAAGATTATCATCAATGCATTTGTAACATCTAGAATTGACTACTGCAATGCTGTACTTCCCTGCTTGGGTTTGGAACAGGCTGCAGTATGTGCAAAATTCAGCTGCAAGGATTCTAACCCATACAAGATCCTGGGAGCACATCACCCCAACTCTGAAACATCTACACTGGCTTCCAGTACAATATTAAATACAATATAAACTGCTGGTGCCGGTTTTTAGATCTTTACACAGCCTCGCGCCTTCATATCTTGGAAGTCTGCTTACATCATATTCTTCAGCTTGATCTCTTCGCTCTTTCAACTTGCATCTGCTCGAAGTTCCTTCCTCTAAATTACATACATTTTGTACTTGCTTGTTTTCCAACTGACTTTTGGGTGACCTAGAGCTGTGCCACATGTACAGCGTTCCCACGTTTGTATTGTGTACTCTTATTTGTATTTTTTTCTTTACTTTTCGAGTACAGTGCCCTTGGGTGTCACGAAAGGCACTTTTCAAATAAAATTTTATTATTATTATAAAACCAGATGAACCTGTTTCATGTTTTGCATGGATCACCAAACGTAAACACAGTTCATTCTTCATGGTAAAACCTCTCATTAAATGTAACAGCTAGTCTTTTTCTTTATTATCTTCTTTCTATCTTCTTATTATCTTTCTATAACCTCCTTATTATCTCACTATTTTGTCTGAGACATTCACAAAGACTGAGATCATGTGGGTGAGGCTCCACTCAGTCTGAAACTAAAACCCAGACAAACACACAAACACGCTACACATACCCAAACCCTATACATTCATACAAACACACCATATGTATATGTATTTTTTCTACACTCACTGTCCATTTTATCAGCTCCACTTACCATATAGAAGCACTTTGTAGTTCTACAATTACTGACTGTAGTCCATCTGTTTCTCTACATACTTTGTTAGCCCCCTTTCACCCTGTTCTTCAATGGTCAGGACCCCCACAGGACCACCACAGAGCAGGTATTATTTAGGTGGTGGATGATTCTCAGCACTGCAGTGACATTGACATGGTGGTGGTGTGTTAGTGTGTGTTGTGCTGGTATGAGTGGATCAGACACAGCAGCGCTGCTGGAGTTTTTAAATACAGTGTCCACTCACTGTCCACTCTATTAGACACTCCTACCTAGTTGGTCCACCTTGTAGATGTAAAGTCAGAGACGATCGCTCATCTATTGCTGCTGTTTGAGTCGGTCATCTTCTAGACCTTCATCAGTGGTCACAGGTCGCTGCCCACGGGGCGCTGTTAGCTGAATATTTTTGGTTGTTGTACTATTTTCAGTCCAGCAGTGACAGTGAGATGTTTAAAAACTCCAGCAGCGCTGCTGTGTCTGATCCACTCATACCAGCACAACACACACTAACACACCACCACCATGTCAGTGTCACTGCAGTGCTGAGAATCATCCACCACCTAAATAATACCTGCTCTGTGGTGGTCCTGACCATTGAAGAACAGCATAAAAGGGGGTTAACAAAGTATGCAGAGAGACAGATGGACTACAGTCAGTAATTGTAGAACTACAAAGTGCTTCTATATGGTAAGTGGAGCTGATAACATAGACAGTGAGTGTAGAAACAAGGAGGTGGTTTTAATGTTATGGCTGATTGGTGTATGTAAATATATATGTATATATAAACCCTACACACACACTATACACATACGTACATACACTATCTGAATCTCTCACTGTCTTTAAAAGATGATTAAAAACCCACCTAATTACTGAGCACTTAAGCTAAGATCTAACATGTACTTACTAACACTGTTATGTATTTCATATACAGTGTATCACAAAAGTGAGTACACCCCTCACATTTCTGCAGATATTTAAGTATATCTTTTCATGGGACAACACTGACAAAATGACACTTTGACACAATGAAAAGTAGTCTGTGTGCAGCTTATATAACAGTGTAAATTTATTTTTCCCTCAAAATAACTCAATATACAGCCATTAATGTCTAAACCACCGGCAACAAAAGTGAGTACACCCCGTAGTGAAAGTTCCTGAAGTGTCAATATTTTGTGTGGCCACCATTATTTCCCAGAACTGCCTTAACTCTCCTGGGCATGGAGTTTACCAGAGCTTCACAGGTTGCCACTGGAATGCTTTTCCACTCCTCCATGACGACATCACGGAGCTGGCGGATATTCGAGACTTTGCGCTCCTCCACCTTCCGCTTGAGGATGCCCCAAAGATGTTCTATTGGGTTTAGGTCTGGAGACATGCTTGGCCAGTCCATCACCTTTACCCTCAGCCTCTTCAATAAAGCAGTGGTCGTCTTAGAGGTGTGTTTGGGGTCATTATCATGCTGGAACACTGCCCTGCGACCCAGTTTCCGGAGGGAGGGGATCATGCTCTGCTCAGTATTTCACAGTACATATTGGAGTTCATGTGTCCCTCAATGAAATGTAACTCCCCAACACCTGCTGCACTCATGCAGCCCCAGACCATGGCATTCCCACCACCATGCTTGACTGTAGGCATGACACACTTATCTTTGTACTCCTCACCTGATTGCCGCCACACATGCTTGAGACCATCTGAACCAAACAAATTAATCTTGGTCTCATCAGACCATAGGACATGGTTCCAGTAATCCATGTCCTTTGTTGACATGTCTTCAGCAAACTGTTTGCGGGCTTTCTTGTGTAGAGACTTCAGAAGAGGCTTCCTTCTGGGGTGACAGCCATGCAGACCAATTTGATGTAGTGTGCGGCGTATGGTCTGAGCACTGACAGGCTGACCCCTCACCTTTTCAATCTCTGCAGCAATGCTGACAGCACTCCTGCGCCTATCTTTCAAAGACAGCAGTTGGATGTGACGCTGAGCACGTGCACTCAGCTTCTTTGGACGACCAACGCGAGGTCTGTTCTGAGTGGACCCTGCTCTTTTAAAACGCTGGATGATCTTGGCCACTGTGCTGCAGCTCAGTTTCAGGGTTTTGGCCATCTTCATGTAGCCTTGGCCATCTTCATGTAGCGCAACAATTCGTCTTTTAAGATCCTCAGAGAGTTCTTTGCCATGAGGTGCCATGTTGGAAATTTCAGTGACCAGTATGAGAGAGTGTGAGAGCTGTACTACTAAATTGAACACACCTGCTCCCTATGCACACCTGAGACCTAGTAACACTAACAAATCACATGACATTTTGGAGGGAAAATGACAAGCAGTGCTCAATTTGGACATTTAGGGGTGTAGTCTCTTAGGGGTGTACTCACTTTTGTTGCCGGTGGTTTAGACATTAATGGCTGTATATTGAGTTATTTTGAGGGAAGAATAAATTTACACTGTTATATAAGCTGCACACAGACTACTTTTCATTGTGTCAAAGTGTCATTTTGTCAGTGTTGTACCATGAAAAGATATACTTAAATATCTGCAGAAATGTGAGGGGTGTACTCACTTTTGTGATACACTGTATATATATAAACTTTGTTTAAACAAAGTTTTGCACATTTGTGTTCTGTATTTTAACTAGAGTAAAACAATGTCTACTGTGGAAGCTCTTCTGTAAGTCGCTCTGGATAAGAGCTTCTGCTAAATGCCTAAAATGAAAATGTAAAATATATACACACACACCCTATACTTATCCACATGCACACCTACAATCTACACACACACACACACACACACACACACACACAGAGGCCCTATTTAAATGTTAGGTTTCAGATTCCCGAGAAAGGAAGCCCACAGGCTTTACTAAATTGAAACAATACAAACTGAACTAAAACATGTTAATCAAGGGAAATTCAAAAAGTACTATATCATATTTTACACCACACTATATACCATACTCTGTGTGTGGTGTGTGTGTGTATAATATATACTGTGTGTGTATGATATATACTGTGTGTAAGTAGTGCTGTGTGGGGAAAAAGTTCACAACAATTTTAGTATATGTTATAATATATTATTATTATATATTGTACTATACTATATTATATTATACAATATATTTATACTGTAGTACCTTATAGAAACCAAAACTGTTGCAAACTCCAAAAAATAGAAAAAAGGAAGAAAAAAAAAACTATATGATTACAATATGATACATCTGCTATATATGCTTGTTATACTGATCTATATACTATCTGTACTATAGCTAGAAGACACACATGCAGACACAGGGAGAACATACAAAACTCTTTACAGACACTGACTGCAGGGAAGTATCAAGCCCAGGTCCTATATCCTATCAGGTGCACCACCAGAACACTCTTGCACTATTTTGTTCATAGTGTGTTTAAACCAGCATGCACATATACATTCTAAACCAAACTGCATTTAACAAAGAGGTGAAGCCAAATACTTTTATTTCAAATACTTTATTATTTGCTTGTTTTACTTCATTCTAAAGTCTAACATTGATTTAGTAATGTGCAAGAATTATAATAAAAACAAGAATATGCACAAATGAATTGGAAGTGTGCTTGCATATTGAAATATTCGTCCCAAAAGTAATACTTACCAAATATTTCTGGTGCTGGTCCTCATCCTGCCCAGTCCTGGACTCTGCCCTGTGCTGCCTCAGTTAGATGTAGATCTTCTCACTGAGGGAGTTTGCCCTATACATAAGCACTTGAAATGAATCAATGAATCGAACTGAGATTGATTCCCAAAAAAATATTATGACACCGATTTCTAGCCTTTTTTAAATACAGTTTAAAATGTCATCCTGTTAATTCGTCAGTATAAAACATATTTTGTTGTGTAAAATGAATTTCTTACTATTTGTAGGATTTTGTGTCGTATTTTATCTTAATAATCATGATTTTAAGTAATCGATGCGTAATAGCTACTTATAGATAGGGTATAAACGCTATAAATATTTACTTAATATGCTCTACTATCAAAGTAATACACAAAACAGTAAAAAAAAAAAGAGTATATAGCTTTACAGTAATAAAAATATGTAAAATTGCGCATTATCTATGAGAATCGACTCTGAACCGACTCGTTTAAACGATTCATTTAAAGGAAATAGCTCCAATTCAGCCGAAACGAAACTCAACTCGCGAACGATAGTTTATATAAATGCTGAATGTATTATTTTAAACTGTGATTATTGTACATTTTGAGTCATTTTGTTATTGAAATGTAAACAAACACGCGTAATTTTACTTAATATTAGTAAAATCAGTATAAACCCAACTGAAACCAGGTCACTATGACAACAGACCTGCCCCCTTCTAAACGGTCTGTGGACCAATAAATAAAGCAGCGCTCTCAAGTCTCACGCATTGAGAGTGAGACACACGCATTTCAACAAGCTCACACATGGCATGTCTCACGCTGAGAAATGATTAAACGAGTCAAAGGCAGATCTACTCCGCGCTCATACTGCTGTCTTAAATTAGCGACCTATCGTCAATCAGAAAATAGAATTTCTCAGCCAATCAGAAAATAGAATTTCTCAGCCAATCAGAAAATAGAATTTCTTGTTGCTGGGTGACTACCAGTTGATGGACATCCCCAGAGCCGTAGATAGAGAGAGTTGCGACACTCCTTGATCTCGCCGCTACGCGGTCACGTGGTTCATGTAACCCTCAATAGTTCCAAACAAACCCGGCGCTGTCATGTTCTCAAATGGGACAGGCAGCAGTAAATGAAATATTAAACGGCAAATAATAAACATTTGTACAATTTCTGGGTATTTTCAACTGCGTTTACATTTACTGCATCTGCTTTAATGTCAATTTGGTATATAAAGTGGAAGATTGATGTTTATAATGACTTGTTAATAGGTCGTTCTTGTTAACACACAGTACATTATAATAGCATACATTACATAATGCGATATCCTTAAGTAGTAGAGACAATATACAGTATAGACATTAAAGTTTTTTATGTTTTGTTTTTTGCATAAACTAATCTCCCTTCACTTTCCTGAGGATTCATAATAATAATCATTTTTGCTAAACACTAAGTCATGTGCTGGATTCATAAGGTTTACCTGCACTGAATGAACAGATTGATAAACACATTACCGTACCAAAAACATTATAGTGCAGGTACATGAAATAGCTTCATTCATCTCTTATTTCATGAGTGATTAATAATTGATTCCTACATGTAATACATTAATGAATTCATTATGAATATGCACTAGTTCATTTTGTCTAATGTAAGTGGTGGACAAGGTACACAAACCATGTAGGTGAGTTAAAGTAGAGATATCCAAGGTAACATATTACTCCAGTAAAAGTAGTAGTAAAAGTAAAAATACTCTTTACCTCCACTAAAGTACTAAACTAAATTTACCTTCAAATGTACTTAAGTATGAAAGTAAAAGTATAATGATTTATTGTGGTTCTAATGTTTTATGATCATTTCTGTAACAAGACTCTTGATTAATCAACTCATTTTAGGTGAAAAGACTCGTGTGTCATTAATTAAGCTTAACTGACTAAGCTAAATTGGGTTATACCTATTAATTAAGATAAACATGTAACATTTAGTGCTGAGCAAATGCTAAACAATAACAGTATTAAGTATATTAATGACATTAAATTCATAATTTTTTTAAAACAAAGCAACATACAGCTAAAAATGTTTGATAAGTAGTGGAAATGAATGGGGCTCTATGGGATGTTTGGAACTATACAGAGCTCCACAACCCGGAAGCTGGGCAGAAAAAATGTCCCGCCCCCTTTCCAACGGTTCCCTATGGGAGTGTCGCCACTCTGTTCTCTCTACCGCTCTGGACATCCCTATGCCCCAAGACCAAGTCATGTTTGACGTTGTATTTATAAGGGTGATTCTTCAATTGCGGGCTCTTTTGACCATCTTAACTTTTGAAAAATAAAATTAGTAATAATTTAGTATTAATTATGTCAAGATAATGCTTACATGCTTTAAAACAAAGACTTAATGATGGCTACAATTGAGCTTATATAGAATTGTAATATTTCATATTTATTTGCGAAGTGGCATAGCAAAATGTCATTATGTGTTGGTAATGACGTGTTGCGGTAATGACAAAAACTAGCTAGGCCATGGATTTGCTAAAGCTAGTCAACAGCTAGTACAAGATGCACTTTAAATACATATAAATAATGTGTAAATTTCTTTTTTTTTTTTTTTGGTAAAGTACGGCCATATTGATGTAAATGGTAATGACGCTGAATAAATATACTCTATGATCAGGAGGAATACATGATTAAATTACTCACATTTCCAGACATTAAAATGTTAATCTTCTCTCATGGCTGGCATGTGCTTCCTTGCGAGTCTTTGTTTCCATGGTTACAACATAAACAAGTGTTACCTTCAAATGATTCCCTACAGAAACCGTACACTGTTGCGGTAATGACGATAATGCCGGGGACAGTAATATATTGCTCAAAAATATGCATAGGTTGTACAAATATGAAAAAAAGTGATTATAAAACTCATATTGTGATTTTTATAATGAATGTATCACTTTATTAGAGCAGAGAAGTTTTAAAGTCTGGGTTGGGGACAAGGCCAAAGTAGCAAAATATTGATGTTTAAATCATCATAGAAAATGGAAATCATAATTATTTTGGTATGTAATTTTTTTAAGTGATGCAAAGAATGATCTTTTTAGTACCTAAAATATTTGTTTTGTAATAAAGTATTTTTAACACAAATTTATAACTTAGGGACGTAAAAGTTCCCCCAATTGAAGAATCACCCATACTATATATATATATATATATATACAAGAAATATTCAGCACACGCCCACTGACATGAGCAACTTAACAACTGCAAAAATATGTAGGAGTGTAATTAGGCTTCCTTGGTTCATTTCTTTTCAAAGGTGACTGGTATGAGCAGATTTCCGAGGCTGTCTACGATTGCCAAACTGGTATCAGTTCTGCCACACTCAGATACAGATGCAGAGAGGATTTTTTCCATGGTGGGGCTTAATAAAACCAAAACCAGGAACGCGTTTGGCGCAAGGATGGAACTCATTAATGGACATTGAACCACAGTGCTTTAAATGGGAGAACATCGGTCATCAAGGCATCAAAATCTGCCACAAACACTTACAATACACAACATCACTCATAAACACGAACACACACAGAGGGACAGAATAACCACCACTGTTCAAGGGGCCCATTGTTTTTTCTGTATTTAATTTGTCTGTTTTTTTGTTTGTTTGTTTAGAAAGGCATAGCTAAACAATTTATTTAATATTACAGAATTTAGTGTAAAGTGAAGAGACAATGACCACTGCTGTTCAAGGGGGCCATTTGAGGCAAATTGTGTTTATGCTGATGGGACACTGGGAGGGACCGCACACCTGCAAACCAGAACCTTTATTTGTTTGATGATATTAAGCACATGCAACACATTCAGAACATTTGCTAATTAAATAAACATTATTAAAATGCATGTTTAATCACTATTAATCACCATGCGCGACTATATTTTGATAAAAGGGTTCTTTTAATAAATAGAGCACGTTAAAACGATAAAGCTTTGAGAAATTACATTTGGCGTCTGAAATGATTCACCAGAATGATTCACTTTAAAGAGTCGGTGCATGTGATCCATTCCTGATTCTTCCAAATCGAAACTTTAGGCTTGTTTACTTGTGTGATTAGTGGAAAAGTTTTGATATTTCTTCAGTCATGAATCACACAACCACTGGGAATTACTTAAACACCCTTATCTTCTTCTTTATTATTGTCATTGTTTTAAATTTCATATTAAATCCATTTGTAAATAATGTTTATTGGCTTAGTTTATTAGTCTAAATCATGGTACAGCAGGGACATAGTCATGAATTTACCTTTCTTTTACTTGGGTGGGGGCATTCTAAAGCATTCCTGCCTTATCAACAACTGATGGGAACGCAGACGGATCCTAACATTACACAAAGCTATTGAGTGAATAAATTATTAATTCATTTACTTATCCAATCAGGGTCGCGGGTGGTGCTGGAGCCTATCCCAGCTTTTCAATGGGCGCAAGGCACACAGTAACACCCTGGACGGGACGCCAGTCCATTGCAGGACACACACACACACACACACACACTTATTCACTTATAGGGCAATTCACTGTCTCCAGTTAGCCACAAAGCCACTGTGCCATGTGGAATCAATTAATTAATGTTCATTTATCATTTTTGCATCAGGCATTTTAAGCAAATCTAAATCTACAGTCATGTGACACAGCACTGCTTGTCTAAATACTTGTATTATTGGAATTAAACAATGTCATCCTCACAGCAACATTGACCCTAACCCTGACATCAAAAACATTAAGACTTTCACTTTTATAAAACATCTGCACTAAAAAACTCCCTAGAGAAAATAATGACTGAATCCTTCCATTACGGGGAACATAGACTAAAATTAACCTCCATCAGCACTCTAGTGGGTGATTTTAGGATGAACTGTCTACATGGGGCTGTTATCAACACCTCCCACCTCTCATGTTCCACTGGCAGTGTACACAGTTTTCAGTTTCACCTTCACTTTAGATGAAATGTGAGAGAATAAGAGAGAGAGAGAGAGAGAGAGAGAGAGAGAGAGAGAGAGAGAGAGAGAGATGGGAGGAGAAGATTTAGGAGGAGGAGAATGAAGCGTGAGACACTCACTGTGTATCTGAGGCTTTAATACACACTTACTCAGATTTAAAGCAGTGCAGGGTCTCGGGCCCCTTCCTCTTCAAGATTTAAACTCACTAACCATTTACTGAAAATGTGCAGATTTATTAACGTTGTGTTTCTGTTATTCAGTAAGTATCACGTTTCCAGATTTCCATTCCAGTAGGTGCATTGTTTCAGTATTCTGTTAGTCTTACAATGAATTGTATTATAGTAATTTTATGAACATTGACATGTTTGTTTTATATCAGCACTTTGAGCGATTAATACGTTATTTAATTTGTGACTGATTAGTTGTTTTAAACATTGATTAACTGAATAATTAAAATGTTTTTATTCCTTACTAAGATTAAATAATTACAAAAGTATTAATTACATAAGTAATTAATGAACTAACTGATCAAGTGAGACATTTTTGGTTATAGCTTGACTAACTTTTTGAGTGATAAATTGTTAAGGAATTAAGTGATCGTGTAATTGATTGATTGATTACTAGTTGGTTTGTGGATTGATGAACCACACTGAGTGGTTAAATGATTTATTTATTAATTAATTAATTGATTAATAGTTGGTTTGCGGATTGATGAACCACACTGAGTAATTAAATGATTGATTTATTAATTGATTGATTGATAAATAGTTGGTTTGTGGATTGATGAACCACACTGAGTGGTTAAATGATTTATTTATTAATTGATTGATTAATAGTTGGTTTGTGGATTGATTAACCACGCTGGCCGATTAAATGTTTGATTTATTTATGAATTGATTGATTAATAGTTGGTTTGTGGATTGATGAACCACACTGAGTAATTAAATGATTGATTTATTAATTGATTGATTGATAAATAGTTGGTTTGTGGATTGATGAACCACACTGAGCGGTTAAATGATTGATTTATTAATTAATTGATTAATAGTTTGTTTGTGGATTAATGAACCACACTGAGCGGTTAAATGATTTATTTATTAATTAATTAATTGATTAATAGTTGGTTTGTGGATTGATGAACCACACTGAGCGGTTAAATGATTTATTTATTAATTAATTAATTGATTAATAGTTGGTTTGCGGATTGATGAAACACGCTGGCTGGTTGAATGATTTATTTATTAATTAATTAATTGATTTATAGTTGGTTTGTGGATTGATGAACCACGCTGGCTGGTTGAATGATTTATTTATTAATTAATTAATTGATTAATAGTTGGTTTGTGGATTGATGAAACACACTGAGCAGTTAAATGACTGATTTATCAATTGATTGATTAATAGTTGGTTTGCGGATTGATGAAGCACACTGAGTGGTTAAATGATTTATTTATTAATTGATTGATTAATAGTTGGTTTGTGGATTAATGAAGCACACTGAGTGGTTAAATGATTTATTTATTAATTGATTGATTGATTAATAGATGGTTTGCGGATTGATGAACCACACTGAGCGGTTAAATGATTGATTTATTAATTGATTGATTAATAGTTGGTTTGCGGATTGATGAACCATGCTGAGTGGTTAAATGATTTATTTATTAATTGATTGATTAATAGTTGGTTTGTGGATTGATGAACCACACTGACCGGTTAAATGATTTATTTATTAATTGATTAATTGATTAATAGTTGGTTTGTGGATTGATGAACCACACTGACCGGTTAAATGATTTATTTATTAATTGATTAATTGATTAATAGTTGGTTTGTGGATTGATGAACCACGCTGACCGGTTAAATGATTTATTTATTAATTGATTGATTAATTAATAGTTGGTTTGTGGATTGATTAACCATGCTGAGTGGTTAAATTATTTATTTAATAATTGATTGATTAATAGTTGGTTTGTGGATTGATTAACCACACTGGCCTGTTGAATGAATGATTTATTAATTAATTGATTGATTAATAGTTGTTTTGTGGATTGATGAACCACACTGGTCATATGACCGATTGATTTATTAATTGATTGATTGATTAATATTTGATTTGTGGATTGATTAACCGCACTGAGCGGTTAAATGATTTATTTATTAATTGATTGATTGACTAATAGTTGGTTTCTTCTTTTGATTGCTTCTCCTGTGTCTTATTTTATAAAGACCATTTCATTCAGATGACAATGGATATGCGATGTTGTAACCTGTGTCTGCAGGTCAGCTTGAATTTGTCTCAAGTTACTTAAGGTTTTTTATTCATAATTCAAATAATACATTGCAATTTTCTATCAATTTTCATCCATCCACGTACAGGGAGGTCAGCTATAAACTTCTTAATGATGTTGCGCAAATTGGACACAGGAACATAGAGTCCTCTGGAGATGGACTTTGTAATTGATCATGTTTTTGCACACTTTTGGTTCTCACATCCTCAGACAAATCTTTGCTCTTCTTTCTTTTCCTTCATGCTCAGTGTGGTACATACAGACACAAAAAAAACCTCCATTCAAACCAGTTCCAATCGTGATTTCTCAATTGCCCAGGTCATGTTATTCGGTACAGATTAGCATCACATAATAATAATAATAATAATAATATGACTACTACATTTAATATTTATATTAATAATAATAATAATTATTATTATTATAATTAATATTTTTTCATTATTTTTACTATTAGAACTAATATTTATAATAATAATAATAATATTTATAATAATAAAAATAATAATAACTACCTTACTTTCAATATTAATATGTATAATAATAGTAATTATTATTATATAATCATTATTATTATTATTATTACTATTAAGACTAATAATATTTATAATAAAAATAATAGTAATAATACTACTACTACTATTACATTCAATATTAATATTTATAATAGTAATTATTATTATTATTATAATTACTATTGAGTATCAATTAACGGCCACCCCCGACTTCCCACCTCAGACAGCACCCAGCCGTCAATAGACGCACCAACCGAGAGCTGGAATTTACATTCTGGCCAAAATTATTTGGGTTGTGTACAGGGTCACAGTCATGCTGGTGCCAAATAAATTCTGGCAATGTAGTGTTTGAATCAATAAGCTATGTGAATGGATGTCCAGGTATGTTTGGCAGTGGAGTTAAAGTAAATAAATTAGTCAGTCAGCCATAAATTAGGTGTGTCACTGGAGTCATGGAACATGGGTGACACTGCCCACAGTCAGGAAAGCTTAACCTCACTGTGGGATCAGAGGCTGAAAGAAAAAAGTACAAATGATCTTAGGTCACTGAGATCTGAACAGCACATTAAAACTTTGTTCCTTTGTTCACAACTGACCAGACAGACAGAAACCGATCTGCTAGACCTCTACTTTCCCCCCAGGCTTGTCTGAAACCAGTCCCAGTTCTGCATCTGCTGTGATCCTGAAGGTTAGACCTGGAGAGAACATCACGCTTTCCTGCAACATCACACCAAGTGTTGAAGTAGTCTGGTTACTCCAGAGGAATAATGAGCTCACAACAATTATATCAGCTACATACACACGGTTTAATAAAATCCCGATTGCTGTGAACCACAATGAAGATGAAAAGCGCTTCGATATGCAAAGTGTAAGTCTTTAAAAGTGTTATAATTATTTTTTTTAATTCATTTATTTATTTTCAACCATTTTAATCTGATTGGGGATCTTGCATCTGAAAAGCTTTATTAAGGCTTTACTAGTCTAGAGTTAAGGACCTTGCTTAAATGTCCCTCAGTGCCAGCTTGGCGTGGCCCTTAATTTTGTCATAGATTATTATTCTTGGCGGTGGTGCCGCAGGTAATGTTGGTGCAACATGGGTCCATTAACATAAACATGTTCAAAATGCAACACATGCTAAAAGTAACACGTGCTAATCAGTGTCCAGTAAAAGCAGGATTTATTTGTTTAAAATACAAAACTTGCTAGTCAGTGATAAATAAAACGAGGTAGTAATGAAAGTGCTGAATGCAGAAGACTCACCACCTAAATGATTTCTGACCCGAGTGCAGTGGCAAGCAGCTCCGTGTACCTTTGGTCATTTGTTTGTCACTTTAAATCTCAAAATTGTTCATTTTTCGTTTCAAGATCAAAAATCAGATAACAAACAAACAGAAGTCAGATTACATTTTAATTTTCCGAAATCAACATTTTCTATCAGTTAAACCGGAAATAAACACACAAGTGTGTGCACGCTCTGACATGTATATTTGCTTCATATATGTAGAGTGTAAATCAAGCACAAGTGTTGAAACAGTAATAATAACGTAACAATGCGTCCCCCGTTGTTCTGACTTTTGTGTTTGTATATTTGACGTGCATATATTTGCTGTATCTGCAAAAAAACAAACATTATGGGGAGTGATTTCTGTACTGGACGTTGTACACCACCGTGGTCATGTTAGTTTTACACTGAATAATCATCTGATGCCTGAGACTCATTTATTTATTTATCTTGTAGCTATTATAATATTTCTTGTTCTCGGCCAATGAACATACAAAATTTAAAAAAAATTGCATGAACTAACTCTGCAGTAAACAAGGAGCAACAACAATCAAATACATTTAAAAAAGTTGTTTAATTTTTAGTTAAAGCTATTTCTTATCTGCGATAATAAACTATGGTAGTGTTCATGAAGCAGAACGCTGATTAAAATGCATTATGTTGTAATAGTTACACAGTGACGTGTATGATTAGTTATAGCCTACCTGTATTACAGAATTGAGTTGTAAATGTTGTGATGATGGTAAAAAGTTAGTAAACAGCATTCTTTTTCTTAGAATAGCACTTTATTTAGGAAAAATAGTTCTAGTGTAAATTACAAGGGCAGGAAAAATTACGGCAGACACAAAAGTCAGACCAGGGAACGCGGCATAACGTTATTATTACTTTTTGCTCTGTCTTCTCAACACTTGTGCTTGATTTACACCATTTATATGAAGCAATTATACGCATGTGAGCTTATACACATGCTTGCACGTATATTTTTGGTTGAACTGATAAAAAGTTGTTGATTTTGGAAAATTAAAATACGATTCGTTTTTTTATTTTCTGCTTTTTTGTTATTACATTTTTAATCTTGAAACAAAAACGGCTCGTTTTCTTGTTTTTCAATTTTGGTTTTTGAAGTGAAAAACGAATGACCAAAGGTACACAGATCCAAGCATAACAAGAACTTATCAACTGTCCTTCAGCGGGGTCGAAACCAGAAGGTGCGAGCACACCACTGGTTGAGCAATTCGACTGAGTGACAAATAAAAGAGAGTTGAAGGCCTGATAACTAATGAGAACAAGGGAATCGACTCACTCAATGAATCAAAGTGAAGAGTCAACACACCATCTGAAAATAAAATGGGGAACACTAGGCCAAACTGTGACTGAAGCTACTTGGTCCACCAATGCATGCGATTACAGTCAAACGCTTCTAAGAAATATTAAAAGCAGTTGGGTGGCTGTTCCGGACTTGTTATTCTTTTGGAGAAACGGAAAGTGAAACTGGAAGTGGATCTGAAATCCTATTACAACTAACAAAAAATGTATATGCAGTTAATCAAGAGAGGTCTCTCTTAAATATAGTGAGGTATCACAGCTATAGGCGTCTAGCTCATCGGCTTAGTCAGTTGCAAAACAAAGGCTCAATGCAGCTGAGTTCTCCAAGCTTCTTGAGTCATTTATGGGTTGTGTAGTCTATTTATAACTACAACAGGTCACTGTGCACTTCCTACTATGGTAGGAAGTAGTTGGAGGAACCTGGGGTTACAATAAACTTCTTCAAAACACAACAAATGCTGGTCAGTGACAAACGAAAGCAACAAGTTAGGAAAGGTTTTTTCTAATCCTTTATTTCTGACTGTGCTCATGAACCCAAAGCAGCCGATTAGCTTAAAAGCAATTATCTGTGTAATGGAGTATGTAACCAGCAAGGATGCACCCAGTGGCCCGCTACAGCTTAACTCTGGCCCAAGGAAGCTTGCATATTGTATATGCCCGTTGTGTGCATGCATAGGCAAACACAAAATCCACTAAGGTGTCAAATAAGGCTGTCAATAAGGTGCCAATACAAATACATCGGCCTGTACAGGTCCAGTGCAGACTTGTTTTCTCAACAAATGTAATTTTAGCTCAAATTTCAATATATTTTTTTCCCCACTAGGTTTTGGGACACATGTATAATGATTCTCTAAGTCTCACCATCTTGGACGTCAGAGAGTCTGATCTGGGTCTGTATTTCTGTGGCACTAAACTGGAGGGAAGGATGAGCTTCACAGGAGCTTACCGTCTTACTTTTACAGGTAAGAAATAAGAACTTATGTCCAACTCATCAAAACTAATAATAAAACTTTTGCTAATGACTAGACAGGTTGAATATGATTTAGTCTAAGTGATCTTTTAGGGCAAAACTTGTGTATAAGATCGTCTGGAGAATCATGTGCAAGGATTTTAACTTTAAGGGTGCTGGTCTTATTGAGGAGAGCAAACAAAAAGTGGTGTTAGTAGGTACTCCAACGGTAAAATAAGCTGGCATACTCCGACTGAGATCTGGGGTTTGAATCTCAGCAGTGCTATTAGCTGGGTGGCCATCCACACAGACGTGATTGTCTATGTCTGAAGAGGAGATGGCCGAACAGCCGTCTCACAAGGTTAATCAGTTAACAAGGTTAATATCAAAAGAGGAAACCCACACAGACACGGGGAGAACATGCAAACTCCAGACAGAAAGGACTCAGGCCGGTTTGCTCTGCTCAATCGAGCCGGGGGTCAGCACCAGTAGAGAGGTAGCATAAGATCAACCGAATTGTTGAGCAGACAATGGCCCATCTGCTTTTTGGTGGTTCTTAGATTACATCTTCCCATCTGGATAAATGTCCTTCAGGCACGAGGGGACAGGTTGGGTTCTTCTCCTGACTTTTTTTTAAGAGACTACTGTTCTAGAGTACTTTGATATTGGGAGGGCACTCTGGTGGCGCAACCCATTTAAATGTACCAATTTTAATGTGTACGCTAGCCCATTACTGCTAAGAGTGAGTAAAGCAAGGTGCTGAAACTTCACAGTGCGCTCTCTATGCTGGCCCGAGGCAGATTAAAAAATACGAGTTGCGCCAGGAAGGGCGTCCATATTAATCTATGCCATGTCTAGTACAATAGAGTAGACCCTTAATATTGGAGTAAAAAAAGAACAAATGATCTAAGGACCTGACACTGAGATCTGAACAGCATATTTAAAACTTTTTCTTTGTTCACAACTGACCAGACAGACAAGAACCGATCTGCTAGCACCAGTAGAGAGGAAGCATAAGACCAACCAAATAGTTGAGCAGAGCATAAGTGATCTGTCCTGTGGAGTGCTCTAAATTTCCAACTGAGAGCTAACTACAGGTGAAGTCTAATATTTACATACACCTGTAATGTACATTATATATAATGTACATTTACAGAAAGAGTTGGGACATGTTTAAAACACAGTAATACCAGGAATCATTCTGTAAACGACTGTTGCTTTAATTGTTGCTGCATTAATTGCTGCATTTACACAGCTTGCACAATATATATATATATATATATATATATATATATATATATATATACATACACATATGTATGTGTATATACTGTAAGTATATGAGTGTATACAGTTTATATATGTGTGTATGTATAGATTTGTATTTGTGTATAGTAATGTCACTTTTACACACTTGTTCACTTTAAATTGCTCCATTTTTTCTAATTCTTCTACATTTTTACAATTAAAAAACATTTCTATATTTTTGTATTATATATATACACATATATATATATATATATACTGTATACTTCCAGTTGTACTGTGTGACAATTAATTGATTTAATTGTAATGTTCAGTACAGTGACTGCACATGTACAACAAACGCTGAATGATAATGTAGGTCATAGTGAACTACTATTCTCATCTGTTCATTAGAAATGGGACACCACGGAAGCTCGTAGCCCTCAGCCGCAGCGCTCAGAGTGAAACTGCGAGGCCCGTTTTCCTGTTGTGTCCTGCTCTTATAAAGAAATGCTCACACTTCTTCTACAGTTTCCAGTGAAACGCTTTCATTCACCCCACACTGTGGTTTTGTCTTTCAGCTGTGGTGGAGGGTGCATCAGACGCATCCGAGCTCTGCTGGACCACGCTGGTTCCGGTCTGCTGTACGCTCGCTCTGATGCTCACGCTCGTCCTCGTGCTGCTGTACAGACGAGGTGAGAGGTGACACATGCAGGGCCCGGGGGAAAATGTGTGGGTGTTTAACCTTTCATAAGAACAGATTTTACTTACTCTCAGAAAATCCCTGATTTCATTTTTAATGATTAAGCAACATTTGCTAAGCTAGATTTACTCATTCATTCCATAATTTAATTTAGTAATGATTATGAAAACTGATTTCTCTTTCAGGCTCTCCATCATGTTTCTGTAGAAAAGCCAGCTCCAACCTAAAGGTAATTTATTCTTAACCTATTATTATCTTTTTTTTTCTATAAAATACATGTACTAGATTTGTTTATTGTTTAATTATAAGTGCAGAATTTATTTGTATTTGTTATAAATTAAACTAGTTTTGGGATAAAAGCTTCTGCTAAATGCCATAGGTGTAAATGCAAACCACAGCATTTTGTCAAACCACAGCAGGCTGCATACCTTGCTGTTCTCATACAGCCATATACACTTCATTCAGCTGATGCAGGATTAACTGTAATAAAAGAATATAAAGGATTACTTTTATTTAAAAATGTATTGTAAAGTATTATTATTAGTAGTAGCAGTAGTATTAGTAATAATAAAAATAATAATATACTTAATAATAATAACATAAATCTTTATTAATTTATTATTAATGTTATTATTATTATTTTATTACTACTACAACTAATATTATTATTAAAACTACTATTATTATTAATGCCATTATTATTACTAGAATAAAACAAATTATTATTATTTTTATTAATAATAATACTGTTAGTATAACTTTTTATAATAACTTTATTATTGTTATTATTATTATTATTAGTAGTAGTAGTACTACTATTAGTAGTAGTAGTAGTAGTAGTAATACTATTAATATAATTAAATTAAGAATAATAATATTGTCATCATTATTATTATATTATTATTATTATTACTGTTATTATTATTATAATAATAACGTTCCTCATCTTTTTGCTGGGCAGGTTATCGATGCTATTGGCCCAACTAACGATCAGTCTCGACTGAAATTGACTGATGTTCAGTGGAAACGTAATGTGGTTTAATGATTCACTCTTTCAGACTGTTTTTGGAATTAATAAGAGTTACAGTGTGTGTGTGGGTGGTGTGTTTTAACACGACATCTGTTAATTCCAAACACAGTCGGAAATAATGAATCAGACCGTCATCCATGTTTCCATTCTGGGCGTTGTGCAGTTTAACTTGTGCTTGTGGATTAAGTGATATTTATGTTTATTTATAACGATTTGTTAAAAATATTTCCATCACAGACACATGCTGGTTTTTAGTTCAGCGCCATTAGAGAGATCAAACCTTACAAACATTCAGTAGAGGGTTTTATGGCCTTGTACCTTTCAGGCAGAAATTTCTCATTTTTAGAACCTTTTTCTGGTGTTATGCACTGTAGAGGTATGATGTCTAAAATCCTTGCAATCATTGAAGAATTATTTATTATTATTTATTTATTTATTGTTGTAAAGTGTTGTAAAACTCCAACTTATCCTCTCATACAGTCAAGCCAGAAAGGCTGCACACTCCTTTCACCTTCTCCACGTTTTATTACATTACAAACTCATTCTATAATAGACTGAGCTAATTTTTTGTCACAAAATGCTACACAAAATAGCCACAATGACAAAGTAAAAACAGGTTTTTAGACATTTGTGCTCATTTATTAAAAATCAAAATGTAAAATATCATTAATAATATCTTTAATATGACACCCAAAAGTGAGCTGAGGTGCATTTAGTTTTCACTGATACTGCTTGAGATGTTTACAATTGAATTGGAGTCCACCTGTGCTAAATTAAATTGACTGGACATAATTGGGGATTGCCAACACCTGCATATATAAGGTCCCACAGTTAACAGTGCACATCAGAGCAAACGCCAAGCCATGGGGTCAAAGGAATTATCTGCAGACCTCAGAACCAGGATTGTGTTGAGGCATAGATCTGGAGAAGGGTACAGAAACACTGCTGCAGCTTTACACATCCCAAAGAGCACAGTGGCCTCCATCGTTCATAAATGGAAGAAGTTTGGAACCACCAAAAATCTTCCTAGACCTGAAGCCACACGGCCAAACTGAGCGAGCGGGGAAGATGGACCCTGGCCAGGGAGGTGAGCAGGAACCCAAAGGTCACTCTGACAGAGCTATAGTGTACCCTTGTGGTGATGGGAGAACCTATCAGAAGATCCAACCTCCATCCAACCTGACAGAGCAGGCAGGGATATGCCAAGAGGAACGGGCAAAAATGTCCAGAAACAAGTGTGCCAGGCTTGTAGCTTCTTTCCCAAGACGCCTCGAAGCTGTAACTGCTGCCAAAGGTGCATCAAGCAAGTATTAGGCTCAGGGTGTGTACAGATACAGTATGTAACCCCTAAATAAACTATTTTAGTCAGTAAAATAAAAGTGCATCTTTTCTAAACCCTGTTTTTACTTCGTAATTATTGGTGATTGTGTTTAGATGTTTGAGACAAAAAAAAGAACTCAGTCTATTATAGAATGAGTCTGTAACGTAATAAAACGTGGAGAAGGTGAACGGGGTGTGCAGACTTTCCGACTTGACTGTACCCAAGCATGATTGCATCACTTGTTTAAAATGTACTGTAAATATACTGTATATATAAACACTGTTCTTAGTCTTAAATGTACTCTGTCCCAATATTTTTGCCATGTTGCAGATATCTATTTAAAAACACCAACATAAAACAGTGACACTCGAACAAAACAATAAATGTGGTTGATTTAATACAAGCTTTTATTTGCATCTTAACCCACCTTCCTACACTGGTCATAAATGTCATTTATGGTTCTGTTTCCTGTGTGTGTGTGTGTGTGTGTGTGTGTGTGTTGTAGGCAGACGCGGATGTGCAGTACGCCAGTCTCAGACACAACGCAGTAACTCGGGTGAGACCCAAACCGTCTCCTGACCACGATGTCACGTACGACATCATCTCCAAGAAGATGTCCAGCAGTCCTAGAGAGTAAAGCAGTCCTGAACCCCACAGCATGGTGATTACATGGTAAATAAAAACAAGCCAAAGTATTTACCCCCCCTCCCTCCTTTTATGGGTCTATTAACAGAAAGGTTGCTGGTTCAAGCCCTGCATTTGCCAAATTGCTACTGTTGGGCCCTTGAGCAAGGCCCTTAACCCTCAGTCAACTGCTTGTACTGTATAATCACTGTAAATGTTTTTTTTACATTTTTGTTCATATTGATGTTAATAAATGAAGTGTTTTTCTTCTTTTGTTCCCCTTTTGCTCCCACTTTAGCGCATCCAATTTCTGCCCGTCAATCATCCTCTCACTGATGCTGGTCCCTGCTCCTGATTAGGGAGGATGAGGCTGCTCCACGCCCCCTCCGACATGTGCACAGCAATCGAACATCTTATCACCAACACTTGACGAGTGCAGTACAGTACAGCGCTGTGTACAGACAGTCGCACTCCTTTCCCATCTCCGTGTAGGCGCCACCAACCAGCCAGCAGAGGTCGTAATCGCACTAGTCTGAGAGAGAGTCCCCATCCGGCTTAATCCCGCCCCTATCTGAACAACAGGCCAATCGTTGTTCATGTGGCCGCTCAGCCTCACCCGACAAGGCAAGGCAGAGCCGAACTTTGATACGATGTATTCGAGATCTCAGCTCTGGTGAATAGCGTGTGTTTTTACCGCTGCGCCACCTGAGCGGCCCAACAGTGTTCTTCTTAAAAGTGTTTATAAAGTTATCTACACTAAATGGCCAAAAGTAGTCGGACACTTGAACATGAGACTGTTGGACATCATATGATATTAACATAGAATGACTTCTACAGCCACCTAAATCTAAATATCTCTCCAGAGGGGTAAAGACATATCAGACATTTAATTATTATTTATTATTATTATTATTATTATTATTATTATTATTATTATTATTATTATTTTAGCAATACACTACATGGTAAAAGATTTATGGACACCCAACTGTGATTTGTTGAACATCATATCATAACTTTAGCATCTATAACAGCTCTCATGTTTTCTAAGAAGGTTTTACACAAGAATGTGAAGTGTGCCTGTGGGAATTTGTGCTCATTTATTAAAAAGAGCATTTATTAGGACGAGCGCTGATGTTAAATAAAAAGGCCTGGCTCGTTCATCCCAAAAGTGTCTCCAAACTGCTGCCACAAAGCTTAAAGAATATCATTTATTTCATAAAACTGATTTTATTCACCTAAACACAATGATAAGTAAGTTTCTCATTTAGTTTTACATGTACTGGTCAGAAATTATTGCTTTTGTTATTACAAATAAAGATTATATATATTATATATAGATTCAACTTTGTCATTGCTCAGTACAGGTACAAGACAAGTGAACATTTTATCCTCAAAGTTGATGTTAGAAGCAGGAAAAATGGGCAAGCGTGAGGATCTGAGCGAGTTTGACGAGGGCCACATTGTGATGGCTAGATGCATCAGATGGTCAGAGCATCTCCAAAACTGCAGCTCTTGTGAAAAATGCAAACTGCTAAAGAAGTTGATGCTGGTTCTGATAGAAAAGTGTCAGAATACACAGAGCATCACAGTTTGTTGTGTATGGGGCAGCAAAAGGGGACCAACACATTATTAGGAAGGTGGTCATAATGTTATGCCTAACTAACAGCAGCTAACTAACTGCAGCAGTTATGAGGACTCCCACTCTAGATTCCTGGTGTGTACAGTGTGTGTTGGTGTGTGGGTGTGTATGCTGTGTGTCTCGGGTTCAGCTGCAGGGTTGAGTAGATGACCTGCTGTCTGCTTTGCTGATTCCAGCCTCGGCTCCTCCAGTTCTGTTTCCCCAGAGATGCGTAGTGGATCTGAAACACACACACAATCTTTATCATCAATCACAGAGAGAACTGAATCAAATGCTAAGCCTATTTCTGAAACATGTCAAGGAAGCCTGTCATGCAGCCTGCGCTCGTTTTTAATGTTGTTCCAGATGTATAATCACGTTCCAGGTCCTGGCTTGCTGGGACCAGCCCACAGGAAACAGGGAACAGTGGTTTGGAGGACATGAGGGTTGATGAACTGGCTTTGTACTTTGTGAGAAGGACTTTCTGGAAGAAGGAACACACCATGGACAGGGTGCTAGTTTATTACCGAGCATCACAGGAGAGACAGAGCATGAGGAGTTGAGGCGGTAATGGGAGTCAAGTTTAAATACTTGGGGTGGAGGGTACAGATTAATAAAAGGTGTGGTAGAGAGGTGAAGCAGTGAGTGCAGAGGGTGGAGTGGGTGGCTCAGAGTGGGGGGAGTGTTTTGTGTTAGAAGGGTATCTGCCTGAGTGAAAGGGTGAGTCTACGTGACCGTAGTGAGGTCCGCTATATGGTAGAGCTTGGAGGCGGAGATGAAGATGCTGCGATTCTTGTTGGGAGTAACCAGGGTAAGTTTCTGGAAAGAACAGAGAGCTGCCCCTCCAATACCCCCATGTGTTTGAACAGTGTGCCACCTACAGGCCATCCTTGGTACTTAAAACAACGGTACTTTTGGTAGCACCTTTGGCGCCCACCTCAGGAATTTACATTTAGAGCAGTTGTAGCATAGCGGTTTTGGTACTGGATTAGTAATCAGAAGGTCACTGGTTTAAGCCCCACCACTGCCAGGTTGCACACTGTTGCGCCCTTGAGCAAGGCCCTTAACCCCCAATTGCTTAGATCATACACTGTCACAATACTGTAAGTCACTTTGGATAAAAGCGTCTGCTAAATGCCTTTTCTCCCTTTATGCGCGTCCAGCAGCTCGATTGCGTCATGCTTCCTCTCCACCGATGCTGATCCCCGCTCTGATTGAGGAGAACGAAGCTAACCCACGCCAGCCCTGACACTTGGGCGGCAGCCGTATGCATCTTATCACCTACACTTTGACGAGTGTAGTGCGGATCAGCATTGTGTACGGAGAGACACACCCTGACAGCACTCTTCTCATCTCTGTGTAGGCACCATCAGTCAGACAGCAGAGGGCGTAATTGCATTCGTTGTGAGAGAGAGACCTCATCCGGCTTAATCCCGCCCCTATATGAACAACAGGCCAATCGTTGTTTATGTGGTTGCTCAGCCTTAGCCGGCAGGCAGAGCTGAGACTCGATACGATGTATTCGAGATCTCAGCTCTGGTGTTCAGTGTGTGTTTTACCGCTGCACCACCTGAGCGGCCTTAAATGTAGATTTTGTAATTCTGGAGTGGACAGGATTGGGGGTTTGGCGCAGGTAGGGTATTTTGGGGATATAGTTATAGAGATGAGATTGAGACGGTCTGAGCATGTGCAGTGAAGAGTGTCTCAGTCGTGCCTTGCATCATCTAGAGAGAACTGAAGTAAACAGCAAGCCTATTTCTAAAGCCTTCGGGTCGAAGATTGGCGTCGTTCAGTGAAGCTCATCATGTCTCACTCTGCGAGACTAACCACGGGCGGCGGGTGATGAACATGTACTTTCGCGGTACCATTTCAACAGGGTGTCACACATCTCCTCAGACTGGGACCGGAGGTAAGGATGGAGCCCAGGACCCTGAAGCTGAGTGAGAGCCACACGTCCGGCTCCACACTCCAAAGTCATGAAAGTCAGATATTTAATGCAATGATGATGTCATACTCACATGCTCATCGTCATGGCGACTCCTCACACAATCCGCTGGTACACAAACACACACAAAGCAAATCAAATCAATCAAAAACGTATTATCTTTTTTATCTGAGCTGCTGAGTGATGGGTGTGTCTGTACGTACCATAAACTGGTGGTGCCTGGAGCTGCAGCTCAGTTTCTTCTGGTTTGGATGCTGTCGAACATGAGTAACGTTTAGGTGTTTAAGTACAGCCCAGCCCCCTCACCACACACACACACACACACACACACACACACACACATGTATATGAATCTATATATGTGTGTACACAGTATATACACTGATTAGTCATAACATTATGACCACCTCCTTGTTTCTACACTCACTGTCTATGTTATCAGCTCCACTTACCATATAGAAGCACTTTGTAGTTCTACAATTACTGACTGTAGTCCATCTGTTTCTCTACATACTTTTTTAACCTGCTTTCACCCTGTTCTTCAATGATCAGGACCCCCCACAGAGCAGGTATTATTTGGGTGGTGGATCATTCTCAGCACTGCAGTGACACTGACATGGTGGTGGGGTGTTAGTGTGTGTTGTGCTGGTATGAGTGGATCAGACACAGCAGCGCTGCTGGAGTTTTTAAACACCTCACTGTCACTGCTGGACTGAGAATAGTCCACCAACCAAAAATATCCAGCCACCCCGTGAGCAGCGTCCTGTGACCACTGATGAAGGTCTAGAAGATGACCGACTCAAACAGCAGCAATAGATGAGCGATCGTCTCTGACTTTACATCTACAAGGTGGACCGACTAGGTAGGAGTGTCTAATAGAGTGGACAGTGAGTGGACACGGTGTTTAAAAACTCCAGCAGCGCTGCTGTGTCTGATCCACTCATACCAGCACAACACACACTAACACACCACATTTACATTTTCATCATTTAGCAGATGCTTTTATCCAAAGCGACTTACAGTAGTGTGACAGTATATTGTCTAAGCAATTGAGGGTTCAGAGCCTTGCACAAGGGCCCAACAGTGGCAACCTGACAGTGGTTGGGCTTGAACCACTAACCTTTTGATTACTAGTCCAGTACCCTAACCGCTAGGCTACAGCTGTCCCCACCACCAGTCAGTGTCACTGCAGTGCTGAGAATGATCCACCACCTAAATAATACCTGCTCTGTGGTGGTCCTGACCATTGAAGAACAGGGTGAAAGGGGGGTAACAAAGCATGCAGAGAAACAGATGGACTACAGTCAGTAATTGTAGAACTACAAAGTGATCCTATATGGTAAGTTGAGCTGGTGGTTTTAATGTTGGCTGATCAGTGTATATGTGTACATGTATGCATATACAATTATATATTATTAATAAATTATATATGGTAGTATAGTATACATTATATATACATTTTTTATATAGTTTTAATTATATTGTGATATTAAGTGTTGGTGAGAAATATTCACCTTTGGCTTTTTTCTTTATGCCAATCCTCAGGCACAAAATGACAGAGACCAAAACCACTATAACCACAGCCAGCACACCCAGAGCCAAAATACCAACCAGCACCACTAACACAAACACACACACACACACACACACACACACACACACACACACAGGGGAACATTGGTAAATTAGCGTGCTACCACATCCACAATACAAAACAGCTGAAGTCAAACCAGACAGATCATCATCCTACACGAGACTGCATGTCCAAAACCACAAGCTGTTCACCATGAAGTGCACTGATTTATCTCTGAATGAACATCATAAAAACTCTGTTATTCAGTGAATATGGTGTGTGGTTTGAGACACGTCCATTAGACATATTAAAAAGGGTGCAAAGTTTGAGACTTGTCCACTATATGTTGAAGAGGGTGTGTGGTTTGAGACACTTCCACTATATACGTATATTGAAGAGGGTGTTTGGTTTGAGACACTGAGTCCACTAAATATATTGAAGATGATGTGTGATATGAGACATGTCGAGTATATTTTGAAGAAGGGCGTGTCTCAAACCACACACCCTATTCACTGTATATTAGACATTGTTGAAATTTACTCTGATTTTCAGACTGCCAAAATAGTGCACTTCATACTAAATAACTTGGTTTGAGACACATCCACTATATATTGCATTGTGGAATTATGATTGTGTTGATGGAATTATATGGTAAGTAGGTTTTGTCATTTGGGACACGCCCACAGTGGAATGATGACGATGACGGTGAAGCTAGATGGTGAATAGTGGACAGTTTTGGTAATTTGGGACACGCCCAAAGTGGAATGATGGTGGTGATTGATGTTTGTACCATTTCCAGAAGCTGGAGGGACGTTATTTCCTCTATTTGTTGATTCTGAATGGAAGAATCAGATACAGAACGTATCAACAGCCATATATTTGTGGACGCTTCATTAAAATGATGTTTAGTGATGAGTATTTATGAGTGGAGATGAATCTTCAGTACCTGGAGTAGGAGTTCGGAGTGTGGACTGCTGATTCTCTGTAGAAATCAATGAAGTGAAGTTATTTGGACAGTCAGCTTCAGTATATTTGCACATGGGTAAATAATAAATGGTACCTTGGCCTGTTTTTGGGTCAAGAGTAACATCTTTTGGGTCAAAGGTATGTTTAGGTAAACCTTATGGCTGGCAGTAGTATGTGGACACTCCTAATTATTGAGTTCAGGTTAACATCCATTGCTAACAGGTGTATAATATCATTCATTCATTTATTTATTTTTGTGTTTTACCTCCACTTTATCCTGGTCAGGGTCACACTGGGTCCAGCTTCACAATTCAGTAAACACACCCTGGACTGGATGCCAATTCAAGGCCTCAAACCCCCCACTGAATAAAACCAACCGTCCAAAAGCACAGCTGGGCATTCGAACCCTAGATCTTGTAATATCAATGATATAAAATACATGTTATGCTTCCAACCTTGTAGCAACACTTTGGGGAAGGTCCTGTCCTGTTCCAGCGTGACTGTACCCCTGTGCTCACAGCAAGGTCAATAAAGACATGATTTGGAGCAACTCCAGTGGCCTCCACAGAGCTTTGACCCCAACCCGGACCTGTCCAGCATCAGTGCCTGACCTTATAGGGAATTCAGTGTCTAAATGAGCCTTCACAAAATATTGGACCCTTTTATAGCCACAATAGAGGTAAATATCTATACATAAAGAGTGGGGCAGCATCCAGTGGCTTGTCATGTGGTTGTCATATAGCACCAGGGTCCTTGGGATCAGGATTCAAACCTTCTCCATGGTCACTATTTGTTAGGAGTTTGGCTTGTTCTCCTGACTGCTTTCCTCAGGGTACTCCAGTTTCCTTCCACTTCCCAAAACCTTGCAGAAGACAGATTGGCTGCCTTATGACTGTGTGATGCATTTTGACAAACTGGTACCAGTGTGTATTCCTGCGTTGTGCTTTTAAGTAGTGCTAGACCCACCACAACCCTGACCAGGACAATACAGTTACTGAAGATAAATAATTCAATAAAAGGATTTAAAAATCTGATGGCAATGTTGTTCAGTGTAACATAACATTCCTCCTCGACCCTCCCAGTCATCACCATGATGCCTCTACATTATCGTGTTAACTTTTCTTTATGTCTACCTTGTATTTTTGTAACCCCGCCCATGTCCGCTATTGGTCACCTTTTTATGGCTTACTTACAGACCTTGATTAGTCTGTGTTTACCCCTGCACTACAGAACCTTCCCTAGCGTAATAATAATAATCTTTTTTTGCACCATGGTCCGGTTTCATATAAGATATAATTTCACGGACTGGCAGGGACAGAAGGATTTAACAATACTAGTCACAAATGATTGAAAATGTCCTTTTCTCTCTGCAACAAGACGCTGCTCCCACCTAGGGGTGAAACGAGACAGTAACACCCTAAATGTTTTGAAAATGGAAGCAGAAAAACTACTTTTCTAGCAATCTCTGATTATTTATTCTTTCTGTGCGGCCCGGTAATAAATGACCCACAGACCAGTACCAGTCCGCGGCCCGGTGGTTGCAGACCACTGCTTTAGACCCTAGCAGAAGCCATCTGAGAGTCCTCACCCGTACGCTGGACGGTAACAGAAGCCACGTCCTTCCCGTTGCAGTAGTAAGTACCAGCGTCTCTGAGCTGCAGCTGGAGGATCTGTAGATGATCCGAGGTGTGGATGAACCTGGACTCGGGATCTGCTCGCTCTTTAATAACAGTTCCGTTTTTGTAGCGTGTGGAGATGAACTCTCGCCTTGAGCTGACCGTCGGTTTGAAGGCCCAGCGCTGTTTAGGGATTTTACAGCGCAGGTACAGGGTTCCTCCTTCAGAAACCATTACGTTATTATCTGTGCAAATAAACATACAACACTGACAGTGTAAAAAACAATTCTTTATTTAACTATTTAATGCCTAAAACACTTAAAACTTGGGACAGGGCAGAATATGAGTGAAAAGTTGATAGAATGTTGAAGGTACAGTGTTTTATAACATTTCACAATGAGCAGGTGAATTGGTAACAGGTCCAAAGATGGGTCATGGCTCATCATCAATCTATCATCAAACTATTTAGGTCTTACACCATCTACTGTACACAATATTGTGAAAAGATTCAGAGACCATTGTTGAATGTGTGAACTGCACTGCATGAGATAATTAGGGCAGTTGTAGATTAGGACATACGACACAGGACTAGTAATCGAAAGGTCAGTGGTAAGAACCCCATCACTGCTAGGTTGCTACTGTTTGGCCCTTGAGCAAGGCCCTTAACCCTCAATTGCTTAGACTATATACTGTCACGTACCGTAAGTCACTTTGGATAAAAGCGTCCGCTAAATGCCGAAAGCATAAATGTAAATCGTAAATAATGTAATATATTGTAATATATAATATAATGTAAATTATAGCCACATGGGCTCAGGAGTACTTCAGCAAACTGTTGTCACTGAACACAGTCCACCGCTGTATCAAGAAATGCAACCTCCGAGTTCTCTGGGCTCACGCTCATCTTGGACGGTCTAAAAGACAGTGGACACTTGTGCTGTGGTCAGATGAGTTATCCATGTGTATAGTGACAAGGACCATCTAGCAAAAGTGAATGTCTGTGATGGTATGGGGGGCATCAGTGCCCACTACATGGGACATGTCCACAGTGGAATGATGATGGTGATGTTGGAACTAGATGGTGAATAGGGTTTGTAATTTGGGAAACGTCCACAGTGTAATGATGACGGTAGTGGTTGGACTAGATGGTAAATAGTGTATAGTGACAAGGACCATCCAGCAAAAGTGAGTATCTGTGATGGTATGGGGGGCATCAGTGCCCACTACATGAGTAACTTGCATCTGTGTGAAGGTATAGGAGCAACGTGTGGCTTGTAGTGTGGATGCCATATAGCACCAGGGTCCTTAAAAATAGGGTTCAAACCTCAACCATAGTCACTGTTTGATAGGAGTTTGGCTTGTGCTCCAGTTTCCTTCCACTTAACTTGCATAAGTCAGATTGGTAAACTAGTACCAGGGTGGATTCCTGCATTGTGCTTCTAGGTAGTGCTAGACCCACCACAACCCTGACCAGGAGAGTTATATATGTATATATGTATGCCCACGACATGAGTAGCTTGCATCTGTGAGAAGGTGCCACTGACGTGGAGGTGTATGTTGGGATTTTAGAGAGACACAAGCTGCCATACCAGGCCTCATTCTGTATATTTTATTCATTGTAGTCAAAGTTAAAATAAAAATCAAGGTTTAAGGTTTTAAGAGTGTATTTATTTAATTCTAAATCCAATTTACAGACTAATGACTGATTATTAAGAGAATCAAATGCTTGTGTTGCCATTTTGGACTTTTGTGAGTGTATGCCAAACTTGTAGGCAAAATCATCACCCTCTAATCCTCATTACTGCTGTATTTGTGATTCTACAGTTGAAATCTAGGACGTACCTCTGTCTGTTAACACTGTGACGTCCACAGCCGGTTGGTTATTACAGTAATACCGTCCAGAGTCACTCATATCCAGATCCGTGATGTACAGAGTCCCATCTAACAGGACGTGATGATGGCTGGTGTTCACCTTCATGATTTTTGTATCTCTGTGTCTCCAGGCTACATCTGATTGGCCTTGACACATCAGGAACAGGTAATGATCTTCAGGTACGTAGACTCTCTGCACTGAAATCAGAACATACACAGATCTCAGTTCAGCGCTTGATAGATGGGAAAGAAATGAACATTTTGATTTACTTCTAGCGAAGCCTCTAAGGTCGTGTTTCTACTTTTCAGCTTTGCTTGGATTAAAACGAACCCTGGTGTGATTGCTCTGTTGCTTTGTTGATTTTGAACCGGTTCTGATTGTTTCCACCGGACAAAAGAGGTTCGAGACAGTGAACTAGCGTTCTAATCTGGCACCACAGAGTACTTGGTTTTTCAGCGCGAACCGTGACGTGGCTATTTGTGCCGAGGGTCGTGGTGAGAACGAAGCGCAAAATGCTTCTCATGTCAATGAACTAAAAAACAACAACAACTGCGACAAACACGTGACGTCTTCTTATCACCGACAGCTGATCGATGCTTTTTACACAAACACAAATGAACATCTGTAACAACAGCACAAATCCCCACAGACTATAACACGACTTTATGTAGAGGGACGTGGTTGCAATATTTATTTACTCCACTAGGTGGCAACCTTGCATGACTGTAAGTTAAGCACTTCAAGCTCAACTCAACATTCCTGACTGACTGGTTTTATAAAGGTCTCTGGTTTTACTTCACCCTGTTGTGTTTCTGTGTTTTCTCTGTGTACATTTCCCATGTAAACACTATAATCTTTTCTGGCTGGTGTTTCTGGACCTTGTTTAGAAACCAAAACCAATTTTCACATTTTCATTTTGCAGATGCTGCTGTCCAGTGCTACATACAGTTTATTTATTAGGATTTTAACGTCATGTTTTACTCTTTGGTTACATTCATGACTCATTCACTGATACTCATTACACAAGATTCACCAGTTCAAGATTTATCAGTAAAACAGTCATGGACAGTTTAGTGTCTCCAATTCACCTCACTTGCACGTCTTTGGGCTGTGGGAGGAAACCCACGCAGACACGGGGAGAACATGCAAACTTCACACAGAAAGGACCCGGACCACCCCACCTGGGGATCAAACCCAGGACCTTTTTGCTGTGAGGCGACAGTGCTACCCACTTAGCCACCCGCTACATACAGCTTAGACCAGGGGTGTCAAACTCATTTTCCCCGAGGACCACGTCGGCATTATGGTGGCCCTCAAAGAGCCGATTGTAACGTATCCTGCTGTGATTGCAGTCGCCTTTTGAGTTCTGGACAATTTGTTGTTTTTCTTGGAGGCTGAATTGCCAAATTTATTCTGTATATTTATAATCTATATCTACATTTATATTGTTCTCCTTTACCACAGACACGGCCTCATAACACAATAGACGCACCGGTTTCTCTTTCTGAAGCACAAACCTGTTTTCACTTTCACATCATTCATTAAATTTCCTCATTCTGCTTTAGTTTTCTCTTCTTGCACAGTTTGGGATTATTTGAAAATATTTCTCCACATCATCATCGATTGTGATTTTGTGACACTTTGCAGGTCACAAAATCGGCATGCATTGTGGGAGATGCAGTTTATGTACGATTTTACAGTGTATTTTAACACAAGTGTTCTGCCCTCGCTAAGAGTGCTAAGACAGACAGACAGACAGACAGCTCCCTCCAAAATACAGTTAGGTTGGTTTTATTTGCTTCCCAGCTGTACACTGTGTGCATCAGAATGAAGTAAAACTACAAAATACATAACCAAACATAAAATAGCGCTAACAAGTTAGCGTTTGTGTAAAAATACTAATTGCTATAGTAACGGTAACAACCGTATTTAATTACTTTTGTAACTGAAACACTGTAACGTACTCACTAAACATTTACAAACAACTGCATTATATACGTCTGCTACTTACAGACGATGCTTCTGTATCGGCTTGCAAGAGAATTAACTTCTATTTATTATTGTTTACGCGACTATGCTACCCCGCATTCTTTTTCCGCCATAACGTAAAAGTGACACGGCTTCTTAGCAAAGGTCAAAGTCAGTCAAAGTTAGTGCCAAGACTACAATGTCAACGGTTGTCACTTAAAGGCAATTATAATACGTGTCTGTAACTACTCGAACCATCACAACAATCGTACGTCTTTTAAGCTCTCGCGGGCCACATAAAATGACGTGGCGGGCCGGATTTGGCCCGCAGGTCTTGAGTTTGACACCCCTGGCGTAGACGTTATACAGTTGCAGCTACACAGTTTTAAGAAGCTTAAGAAACAGTGGCAGCTTGGGCAACAGTTAGTGATGGATTTGTTGGACCTCTGAGCAAAGACATTAATGCTCAATTGTTCAAACTTTATTCAGTCATAATTGTAAGTCAGTTTGGATAAAAATGACCACTAAATACCATAAGTGTTGTTAAATACTGTTGACAGTTTACGAACTGTAATTCACAGGAAGGTCTAAAACTAAACATTTGAATCATTATCGTGATTTAATTGTTCTCTAAATGAACGGTTGTATAAATTCATTTTCATATTTCAGCTTTTTCCTGAACAATTTACAGCAAAAGGCTGAAAAAAAAGGCTGAAGGTTTTAAAACTGTGTTTGTTTCATTCTGGTCAATGTACTGATTAATGATTTATTAAGAGAATTTAAAGCTTGTGTTTCCATGATGCACTTTTGTGAGTTTTGTACGTCAAACTCATGTTTCATCCAGAATCTTAATTTTGGCAGCTTTTCGGCGACAATGTTAGAAAGAAAAAAGTCTGAATAGCTGCTGCAACAGTCGTGAATAAATAGAAAAAAAGGAAGTTTTTGAGTCAAGAACAATTTTAGCTGAACATCTTCCTGTTTCTATTTATTCCTCTATGTATTTAGTAACATGCACCTCTCCGGCTCCATCTCTGAGCTTAAACTTTCCATAATTATTAACAGAGCTTTTGCAAAATACGTTACTATTTTAGTATCTTATTTTTTTTTGTGAAATCATGTTTTGTCTGATGAACTAAAACGTTCAGTGTGACAGTAATGCAATTAAAAAAGACAATCAGTAACAGACAACAGTTTATTGCAGCAACAGGCAGTGATGGTGCAGGTCTGTAGGTCTTAGGCATTTTTCTAGGAATGTTGGTTTGTTTATTGTTTGTTTATTAGGATTTTAATGTCATGTTTTACACTTTGGTTACATTCATGACAGGAACGGTAGTTACTCATTACACAAGATTCGTTATATCAAACACAGTCATGGACAATTTAGTGTCTCCAATTCACCTCACCTGTACATTTTTGGACTGTGGGAGGAAACCGGAGGAAACCCACGTGGACACGGGGAGAACATGCAAACTCCACACACACACTTCTTAGTGTGAGGCAACAGTGCTACACACTTAACCACCGTGCCACCCAATAGGAATGTTGGAGTTTAAAAGAAAAGGGATTTTGATGTTTTACAAACAGCATTTTTGTGTTTCCTTCAGTAAATTTATTAAAATGAAGATATGAAACAGTTAAATGTGAGGAATTAGCGAATACTTTATTTTCTCAGCCGTGTATTTGTGTATTTGGGAGTCGTGTCTGTTTCCTGTGTGGCTCGTGGTTCCCCTTAATCAGGAGGAAAAGTGGTGCTTAAAACACACACACACACACACACACACACACACACACACACAGCAAAAATTGACACCAGAGAACTTTATTACACAACACAAACAAAAAACGTCTCCAACTTCCAGATAAAACTTTAACCTGAATATTTCATTAATTATTATTTAATTAGGTGCTTCAATATATAATTATATATTTCTTTATTAATTTGTTTTTATGTATGTATTATTTATACATTTATTTATTTCTTTATTTATTATTCTATCTATTATTTATTTACCTATTTATATATTAATATATATATAATAATTTTTTATTAATATATGTATTTATTTATATATTTATTTTTTGTTTATTTATTTATTATTTACTTACCTATTTATCTATGAATATATATATATATATATATATATATATATATATATATATATATATATATATATGTGTGTGTGTAAAATTATTTTTTATTATAGTATGTATTTATTTATATATTTATTTATTTGTTTATTTATTTATCTATTATTTATTTACCTATTTATCTATTAACATATATAATTATTTTTTTATGAATGTATATATTTTTCATGTATTAATCTGCAAATCTATTTATTTATTTATTCGTTAATTTGCACAATACTGAATGTAATTAGGGCGGCACGTTGGCTCGGTGGGCAGCACTGTCGCCCCACAGCAAGAAGGTCCTGGGTTCGATCCCCAGGAGGGGCGGGGTGGGTTTTTTCTCAGTGGAGTTTGCATGTTCTCCGTGTGTCTGTGTGGGTTTCATCCGGGAGCTCCGGTTTCCTCCCACAGTCCAAAAACATGCAGTCAGGTTAATTGGAGATACCAAATTGGCCATATAGGTGAATGGGTGTGTGTGCGTGTGTGTATGTGTGTCTGCCCTGCAATGGACTGGCGCCCCGTCCAGGGTGTTACTGTGTGCCTTGCGCCCATTGAAAAGCTGGGATAGGCTCAAGCACCCCCCGCGGTTAAATGTGAATGAGAGTTTATTTTCACAATACTGAAGGTAATTGATAACTGGGGTGGTAAGAAACTACAAGCCCCATGATTTATTGCACACTTCTGCAGATCACCTGACAATCCCCACATCACCTGTACCACATTCCTGACCTCATCAGAACTTCTATGAAACAACCTCTCACTGTTTGTACAGCTGAGAAAAGCACAACGCTGTACAAACAGTGAGAGGTTGTTTCATAGAAGTTCTGATGAGGTCTTGTTCCTGTCATTGTCTAGTGCTTCCTCGATTTTGTAGTTAGTTTATTATGTTCTTTTGTTAATATTTGCACAATTTAAACTCCAGTTTCCTGCACAGTGCCCTGACCTCAGCCTCCAACTACCTAGTTGATCTATTGCTGCTGTTTGAGTTGCTCATCTTTTAGACCTTCATCAGTGGGCACAGGACGCTGCCCACGAGGTGCTGTTGGCTGGATATATTTGGTTGGTGGACTATTCTCAGTCCAGCAGTGACAGTGAGGTGTTTAAAAACTCCAGCAGCGCTGCTGTGTCTGATCCACTCATACCAGCACAACACACACTAACACACCACCACCATGTCAGTGTCACTGCAGTGCTGAGAATCATCCACCACCTAAATAATACCTGCTCTGTGGTGGTCCTGTGGGGGTCCTGACCATTGAAGAACATGGTGAAAGGGGGCTAACAAAGCATGCAGAGAAACAGATGGACTACAGTCAGTAATTGTAGAACTACAAAGTGCTTCTATATGGTAAGTGGAGCTGATAAAATGGACAGTGAGTGTAGAAACAAGGAGGTGGTCATAATGTTATGGCTGATCGGTGTATACATTTATACACCGGTTTGGAATGACTGTGTTGGAAACATCCAGACTCTACATACTACATACCAATCAATACGCAGTATTAAGGTTTAAGCAAATCGACAAACCCCATTTCAGAAAAGTTGGGACACAGTAAAACACAGTAAGAAGAATCAGTGATGTGGTAATTCTCTGATAAAAGTAGAAAGAAAAAATTCTCAATGATTTTGTAAATAAAATAAAATAAACACATTTAGAGTTTGATGCCTGCAACACACTCCAAAAAAGTTTAGACAGAGGCAAAATAAGAGTAAAAAGTTACACCACACTGAAACTATTCACAATCAGCACGTGAAGTGCTAACGGGTGAGGGAATCTCGACAATGCAAACTTTTACCATCTACTGTACATAATAGTGTGAAAAGAAACCACTGTTAAATACACCGATCAGGCATAACATTATGATCACCTTCCTAATATTGTGTTGGTCCCCCTTTTGCTGCCAAAACAGTCCTGCAACTGCGACACACTGTGTATTCCGACACCTTTCTATCAGAACCAGCATGAACTTCTTCAGCAATCTGAGCTACAGCAGCTCGTCTGTTGGATCGGACCACACGGGTCAGCCTTCACTTCCTTCGAGCATCAATGAGCCTTGGTCACCCATGACCCTGTCGCCGGTTTACCACTGTTCCTTCCTTGGACCACTTTTGATAGATACTGACCACTGCAGACCGGGACACACCCCACAAGAGCTGCAGTTTTGGAGATGCTCTGACCCAGTCGTCTAGCCATCACAATCTGGCCCTCGTCAAACTCGTTCAAATCCTCACGCTCGCTCATTTTCCTGCTTCTAACATCAACTTTGAGGATAAAATGTCACTTGCTACCTAATATATCCCCCCTACTAACAGGTGCCCTGATGAAGAGATAATCAGTGTTATTCACTTCACCTGTCAGTGGTCATAATGTTATGCCTGATCGGTGTATGCTTGACCTTTGAGCTTTCAGACAGCATCACATGAGAAACCGTCATGTTACTCTGATAAAGACAGCAACATGGACTCGGGAGAACCTCAGAAAACCGTCGTCACTCAACCCGGTCCGCCGCTGCATTTACAAATTCAACCTGAAACTCTGTTAAGCTAAAAGAAAGCTGAACATCAATTCTCTGGACCTGAGCTTATCACAAGCAAGAATGAACACGCCTCTGTCCCAACTTTTTCTGAGTGTGTTGCAGGCATCAAATTCTAAATGTGTTAATATTTACACAAAAGCATGCACTGGACTAATCAATGTAAACAAAACAGCATGAATCACATTGTTCACTCATGTATCTATTCATTTATTTCCACTGTTTTAACCTGGTCAGGATCGCAGTGGGTGCAGTGTAGTCACACACTCCTGACAGGATGCTAATCCATCATGTTGAATCACAGCAATGCTTGAATAATATAGAAGGTCTTACCTGTGGTAGCCACATGAGTGATTACTAATGCAGTATGGAGACAGAAGCAGGTCTGCAGGAGCTTCCTCATGATAGATCTTCAACTGACTGACCGGCTGCTTCCTTTCTCTTCATCAACACTTCCTGCTGCAGCTCATGATGATGCACTGGCATCATGGGATTATTTTAGGAAAGTCACTCAGCGCTGCATTTAGCATCACTTATAAACAGAACAGTCATGTGAGGAGAAACGTGGAACGTCTACCTGACAAGGACTAAAGTATGTGGACACCAAATCTATTTATTAATTTCAGGTTTTTCCAGCATGATTCTGAGTACAGAACTGACTATATATATAAAGACTGCAGGGTTGGTCGGGTTTGGTGTGGAGAAACTCCAGCAGTCTGGTGTTGGTCTGTAACAGTGTGGTAGTGTGTATGAGACCCTACAGGAAACATGAAGCACAAAACTGTGGTCAAAACTGGAAACATACAAACCCAGAGATAAAAGAACCAGGAACACAGACAGACCGGGTTCTTACTTCACTTTTTATAAAATACAATAAAAAACAGTTCAAGCAATAATAATAATAATAATAATAAATACAACATTAATAACAGTAGTGATAATAATAAGAATATTACTACTAATAGTAATTAATAATAAGAAGTACTGATAATAACAATAACAATAATAATAATACAACCTCAAAAAAGTTGGGACAGGATGGAAAATGCAAATAATAAAAACACAGAGTTTCTTACATTTACTTTGACTTTTATTTGATGTCAGACAGGATGAAGCTGAGATATTTCATCTTTTATCTGCTCAACTTCATTTCATTTATTAATAAACATCCATTCCTGCATTTCAGGTCTGCAACACATTCCAAAACAAGTTGGGACAGTAAAGCATTTACCACTTTGTAATGTTGCTTTTCCTATTTACCACTTAAAAGAGGTTTTGGCACCGAGGAGACCAAGTGATTTAGTGTTTCAGCTTTTATTTTGTCTCGTTCTTCCTACAAACACGTCTTAACATGTGCAACAGTAGAGGGTCGTCGTTGTCGCATTTTTCCTTTTAAAATTCTCCATGTTTTTTCCCCCCATAAAAGACCTGGAATGCTGATTCATCTGACCACAATGCACGTTTCCACTGTGTAATGGTCCATCCTAGATGCCTCCGAGCCCAGAGAAGTCGACGCCACTTCTGGTCATGGTTAACATAAGGCTTCTTTTTGCACAGTAAAGTGTTAAGTATGATTTGTGCAGTAACTCTGTATTGTAGAGCTGATAAAGGTTTGATAAACTAATCCCTCACCCATGTGGTTATATCAGCTAGTGTTGAGTGGTGGATCTTGATGCCGTCTGAGGGATGAAAGATCACGAGCGTTCAGATTAATCTTGTGTCCTTGGCCTTTACGCACTGAAATTCCTCCTGATTCCTTGAATGGTTTAATGATATTCTGCACTGTAGAGGGAGAACATGCAAATCCCTTCCAATCTTTCTTTGAGGTTCATTGTTTTTAAACATTTCAATCATTTTCTCACACATTTGTGGACAAACTGGATCCTCTGATCATCTTTATTCATCAGAGACTCTCAGCCTTTCCTGGATGCTGCTTTTGTACCAAACCATGATTACAATCACCTGTTTACAATCGCATCATTATTTAGTTGTCCCAACTTTTTTTGCAATGTGTTGCAGGTCTGAAATGCAGGAATGGATGTTTATTAATACATGAAATGAAGTTGAGCAGATAAAACATGAAATATCTCAGCTTCATCATGTCTGACATCAAATAAAAGTCAAAGTTAATGTAAGACACTCTGTGTTTTTATTTTATTAGCATTTTCTATATTGTCCCAACTTTTTCTGATTTGGGGTTGTACTACTACTACTACTAATAATAATAATAATAATAATGATAATAATAATAATACAACCCCATATTGGAAAGAAAATTCTGAAAAGACATAAAATGCAGAAATAAATGAAAAATTAAAGTACAGTTGAACAAATGAAACAGTCCACAATGAAATGGTGTCAAGTTACTCCAGATTTAATCTATGAAAAGGCTCCAGGGTTAAATAATGAAAAACAAACATTACAGTTCAGCACAACGCTGCTCACATTCAGTCGGTGATTATACAGCATTTATATAAACAACTAATAATAATAATAATAAAAATAATAAAATAGCTTCAGGTTCACAGGTTTACAGGGCACAAGAGTATTACAATAAAAAATAATTCAAGATAAATTCAAAACAATAAAAACACTAAAATAATGATGAATAAAATGATGAATCCACTTATTTTGTGGTATGTTAGATGTGTGTGTGTGTGTGTGTGTGTGTGTTTAGCATTGAGTTTCAGCTGGTGTGATCTTATTATCTGGTTGTATTGTGTAATACACCGGCTCCACCTGAGGTACAAAAGAGAACATATTATTATTATTTGTCATACTTGGAGCCTTTGTGTGCTCCAGTGTACGTATGTGCCACACCCCTCTCTCACTGGGAGCACATGCTGTCTCCTGCTACACCCTCTCTCACAATTAATTCATTTGAACTAATTAGCTCCAGCTGCTCCTGATAAAAGGAGGCAGCTTCTCCACAGACTCTGGGAACTATTGGACTTTTGTTTTGGACTTCTAGTTTGGCTAGGTTTGGCTCGGTTTGGCTCGGTTTGGCTCGGTTTGGCTCAGGTCTGGCTCAGGTCTCTCTTCTCTCTTCAGGTTAACTCCTGTTTCTAACTCCTGTTTCTAAGTCATGTTTCTAAGTCATGTTTCTAAGTTATGTTTCTAGCTCTTGCTCATGTTAAGTTCTGTTCCTAGCTCCAGGTTGTTCCTAAGCTCCAGGTTTCTAGCTTCTGTTCCTAGCTCCTGTTTGTTCCTAGCTCCTGTTTGTTCCTAGCTCCTATTTGTAATTAGTAGTGATGGCATAAGTGGGGCTTTTGAGAGATCGAAGCAAATGAAACAAATGATTCGGAAAAAGATTCGAGCTTGTGAAACGTTCGAATCATCGCACCACAGTGACATCTAGTGTCCAATCAGTGGTCTAACAGTAACATCTGTCTTATAGATCACTGAAAGAAGTGTGTTTTGATAGTGGTATGAAACATCATTCCGTCATACTGTATAATGAGTGTCCTTGACACTGACCATTATTTATTATACAGTCAAAAGGGAAAGTGCTTGTGCAACCAGGCTGTGCAATATTATTACACATTGACACACAGTTGATCAGTTTCGAACCATTTCGAAACAGCTTGACATAATGAAACCTTTTCCGGGACAGTCACATGACTTTTTCATTTCGATACGGACTTTGAAGCAAAGTTTCGAAACACTGAGCTTCAAATGAATCGATTCAGTTACGAATACGAGTTTCGAGGTTGACATCACTAGTAATTAGCTCTTGTGTTTAGCTCTCGTTACTAGCTATGTTACTAGCTCCTGTGTTTAGCCCTCGTTACTAGCTCTTGCGTTTAGCTCTCGTTACTAGCTATGTTACTAGCTCCTGTGTTTAGCCCTCGTTACTAGCTCTTGCGTTTAGCTCTCGTTACTAGCTATGTTACTAGTTTTTTTGTTTAGCTTTTGTTAATAGCTATGTTACTAGCTCTTGTGTTTAGCTTTTGTTACTATTAAATATTTGTTGAACATCTCTGCGCGTGTGTCCACCCCTTTTGTCTTGCCACTTAGCCCACGCCCGTGCTACATTATTATTATTATTATTATTATTATCATCATCATATTATTATTATTGTTATTATTATTATTTTTATCATCAATATTATTATTATTATTATTATTATTATTATCTTTTAATTATTATTATGATCTTTTTATTATTATTATAATCAATATTATATTATTATTATTATTATTACTATTATTATTGTTATCATCAATATTATTATTATTATCTTTAATATTATATTATTATTATAATTTGTATTGCTATTATTATTATTTTTATTACTATTACTATTATTATTATTATTATTATTATCAATATTATTATTATTATTATTACTATTACTATTACTATTACTATTATTATTATTATTATTATTATTATTATTATTATTATTATTATCAATATTATATAATTAATATTACCATCAATATTATATTATTATTATTATTATCATTATTATTATTATTATTGTTATTATGATATTATTATTATATTATTGTTATTATTTTTTGTACTAATATAGTAGTTTACTATTTATTTATTAGGATTTTAACGTCATGTTTTACACTTTGGTTGCATTTATGACAGGAACGGTAGTTACTCATCACACAAGATTCATCAGTTCACAAGGTTAATATCAAACACAGTCATGCACAATTAAGTATCTCCAAGACTTGCACGTCTTTGGACTGTGGGAGGAAACCGGAGCACCCGGAGGAAACTCACACAGACACGGGGAGAACATGCAAACTCCACACAAAAGACCTGGACCGACCAACCTGGGAACTGAACCCAGGACCTTCTTGTTGTGAGGTGACAGTGCTACCCACAGAGTCAGTGTCCCCCTGTAATAGTAGTAACAGTAGCAGTAGTATTTCTATTTATAGTATTACGACTATTTCACACTGTACTTCTTGACACAGCCTTTTAGCTTTAGCACTTCAGCATCCTGACTAACTCAGGGTAAGTGCACATTAGCGTTTATGTGTTAGCTACTACACAAATAAGGATTCTAACTATAAGTGCTGTAAATAAAACTCCAGTGTCTGGACTCTGGACTCCTGAATATTAGGATGTCATGATCCAGGTCCTGTTCAGACTTTCACGAGCCATTAGTTCACATATACACTGTATGGCCAAAAGTATTTAGACTCCTGACCTCCTTGACTGCTATAAAAATAGAGTGACTCTTCTGGAAAGGCTTCTCACAAGATTTTAAAGTATGTTCTGGGTCTCAGTTGATGCTCCAGTTCATGAAGTCAAGGCTCTGTGTGTCCCAATACTTATATAGTGCAGATGTTCAAAGTAAAACATGAATGTAATTGAATGTAAGATGATTTAATTTACCGGAACTTGGGGTGGTTGTGTGTTTGGTAGAAATGTGGAAAATTCAGTCTGGTTCTTCTGAGCTAAAATAAATGATAGAACAAAAGCACAGTTAGTCCTGGAACCTCAGTGATTCCTACAGCTGTTTAAAAACATGTACAAGTTTATTGTTTGTTTTTTTCTAGGTTAAAATATACACACATCAGCTCAGACTGGTATTTATGTTCATTTAAACCACAAATGAACAGAACAATAAACCATGTTATCAGCTCCACTTACCATATAGAAGCACTTTGTAGTTCTACAATTACTGACTGAAGTCCATCTGTTTCTCTACATGCCCCTTTTACCCTGTTCCTCAATGGTCAGGACCCCCCACAGGACCACCACAGAGCAGGTATTATTTAGGTGGTGGGTCATTCTCAGCACTGCAGTGACACTGACATGGTGGTGGTGTGTTAGTGTGTGTTGTGCTGGTATTAGTGGATCAGACACAGCAGCGTTGCTGGAGTTTTTAAACACCTCACGGTCACTGCTGGACTGAGAATAGTCCACCAACCAAATATATCCAGGCAACAGCGCCCCGTGGGCAGTGTCTAGAAGATGACCGACTCAAACAGCAGCGATAGATGAGCGATCGTCTCTGACTTTACATCTACAAAGTGGACCGAGTAGGTAGGAGCGTCTAATATAGTGGACAGTGAGTGGACACGGTATTTAAAAACTCCAGCAGCGCTGCTGTGTCTGATCCACTCATACCAGCACAACACACACTAACACACCACCACCATGTCAGTGTCACTGCAGTGCTGAGAATCATCCACCACCTAAATAATACCTGCTCTGTGGTGGTCCTGACCATTGAAGAACAGCATGAAAGCAGGCTAACAATGTATGTAGAGAAACAGATGGGCTACAGTCAGTAATTGTAGAACTACAAAAGGCTTCTATATGGTAAGTGGAGCTGATGAAGTGGACAGTGAGTGTAGAAACAAGGAGGTGGTTTTAATGTTATGGCAAGCACTGTGTTAGAGTGGGCGTGGCTATTCTGGCTCTCCCAGAACAACTTGTGCCACCCTCAGGTGTGAACGTTTAATTATTCAGTTTTTGCCTATCAGTAATTGTGTTGGTGTTGATTAAGGTACAATTTGGGACCCGTTGTGTCAGATTTGGTGTAATTGTGTTGCTGTAATCTTGTCATGTATTGATTTTAGTTTTTAGTTTTAGTTGTAGCATGTTTATCATATTATAGAATTGATTTTATAGACCTGTTACGCCTCTGACACATTACATGATTTTAAGCGAGGTCAGATGGTGGTCAGATTACTGTACTGTTCACACTACATGACTTGATCTCTTGTAATAGGACGTCTTTAAGTTGTGGTTTGCACACTACAATCACTGACTGATCAGCGATAAGTGTGTCACACATTTAATCATCTTTCACCAAGAGTAATCACTGATGGGTGTGTCTGGTCTATAAATTATGCATCATCACAAAAACGTGAGAAGTGATGAGGGGATGACAGGACATCATACATGAGACATGTTTTTTCCTTTTAACAAATGATCCAAGTTGTTTGTGTGCTGATATGCAGCAAAAAACAAGAGGGAAAAATAATCTGGGTAAAGGAGTGGATTGGGATACGCGGCCAGCAGGAGCATTTTTGTAATGAAAACGGGGGTGTTATGGTGTGGCATGGACGATGAGGTTACAGATGAAGTGAAGCTTGTGTGTGTGCTGATGTATTCTGATGATGATATAAACTATATCATGATGATGATATAAACTATCATTTGCCTTAACCTTCACAGCCTTCACCTTAGCAATGATTGTTAATAAAACACTTTGACTAAATAAGTAAATAGTGTATACATACATTTGGCTACATAGTTTATTTAAGTTTATGTTATATATTTTAAAGAAATTAGGAAGTGAAACATCTGCACTGAACTCAGATTCTCATGTTTGGATATATTCCCATGTGTGCATTTGTGGATTTACCCAGATTCAGTATCGCTGGATCTCCTGCCAGGACGTAAATACCTTCAGATTTCTTCTTACATGCTGTAAACACACACAAACAAATAAACTCTAATAATATGCAGACCAGACATAACATTCTGAGCACTGGTTATCTCTTCATCACGGCACCTGTTAGTAGGGGGGGTATATTAGGCAGCGAGTGAACATTTTATCCTCAAAGTGTTAGGGTGCCTGCGGTAGCTGGTGAACTTACCCCGGGTTCCCGGCGAAGCAGGCGTTACAGAACAAAGCAAAGCGAGGCCTCTTGTAGGAGGCCTGCTAATTAGGGCGATTGCCTGCAGCTGCACCTGGCCTATTTAGGCCACTAGCGTGCAGCAGCGGGTGTCGCAACTTTTGTTTCTGTTGGTCTGTGTGTGAGAGCGTCTACTCACCCTTTTTAGGGTCAGAAGGTAGTCCGGACGCTTCTAGGTCATTCGGATATGTAGGCTGAAAGGCTGAGGTAGTTAGCCCTTTGTTTTTGTGAGGGAAAGCTTGGTGCGACTACGTTCAGCCCTCGCGCTGAAGTTTAGTTTTTAGCGTGTAGCGCTAACACTCCTGCTACATTAGCAGGAGGTTGGTTTCCGCCATTTTGCCGTTTTTTTTTCGGCGCTTCAAAAGGCTTGTGGTAAAGTGGTTCATAGTATCCTGAATGGCGCAGCTGGTGGACGCTCCCCTCTGACACCAGCATCCCCGGTTCTAATCCGCCTAAATAGCCCTCTCTAATGCACCTCTTTTGTGCTTTACAGGTCGGCTGACTCCTTTCCCCAGATACGGGCTTCAGGAGCGCTCACCGATACTGATCTCCCTGTTTTGGGAGCATTTAATTATTATTATTTTATTTTTTTTCCGTCTCGCCTCCAGCGCTTTTGGTTTACTCACCGTTAGCCAGTGTTTGGTGTAACGGGTTGCGCATACGCTCCGCGCCTGAGCGACTGGGGTTCGCGTCCCTGCCTTGCATTACCTTTTTTCTCTTTTCCAGTTATACCCCCGGATCCAGCGGCTCAGTCGGGGTTCTCCCGATTTGCTGGTTCTGTTAGAAAGGTGTCAGGATACACAGAGCAGCACAGTTTGTTGTGTATGGGGCAGCTAAAGGGGGACCAACACAATATTAGGAAGGTGGTCATAATGTTATGCCTGATATATCTTTTCTGTCTATACATTTTTTGCCCAACACTCGAACTTCCATATATGATAAAGAAAATAAATCTACTTATAGCATCCACAACATGGCTATTTATTTATTTTATTTATTCATTTTCTTCCCTTTATTCCAAATTTATCGTAGCCAAGGACTCCTCCACTGATGGGGACCCCAGTGGCACTCGAGGGGGGTATATGTGCCTTACACACGCTCCCTCTAATGCATGCGCAGTCTACTAACCAGGGTCCTTACACAGCGTTGAAGACCCCAAACCCGTCTTAGTCCAGCAGACTAGTGGCCAATTTTGTCTGCTCCAGGCACTGCCAATTGTGTCTGCTAGGGGGCGCCCAGACATCCCTGTTCCAGCATGACTGTTTATGCGGTTTAAAGAAACTCCAGCGGCCCTAACAGAACCCGGACCTCAGCCCCAGATTCCATGAATACGTTAAATATGTATTTATTGTGGATTTACCCAGATTCAGTATCGCTGGATCTCCTGCTAGAACGTAGATACCTTCAGATTTCTTCTTACATGCTGTAAACACACACAAACACACACACACACACACACACACACATACACATACACACTTAAATATCTATAATAATTAACACATAGATATGTCATTTTGTCTTCTACTATTCATTTTCTTTTGCTAAACATTATCTGATTGACATCCATACAGAGAGCTACCTTTCTCTCAGAAATGTTAGAATGCCTGTAAACTGGTATCCCTGGTGCACTATCAACCCAACCCCAACCATAGAAGCCTTAGACTTTGTTGAGACTTATTGATGTGCCTCCACATTTTGAATTTGAGAGACTAGATCTCAGCTCCTCCACTAGTAAGCTGTGCACCTATACAGGCAATGGTGGACAAAAATAGCATCTTGGGGTCACCAACCAACTACCATCAGACGCCACCTCCATACTGACAGATTATTTTGTGTTTCTTTGATTTCACTGTCATCTAACCACAAAGCAACTGGAGTTGAATAAATACGACTGGGACTTTGACAGGAACCAGGGTCTCATATGCCCATTGGTGACTTTGGTGGAGGGTTTATGATATTGTGGGGCTGTTTTTCCTCCAAAGTCCCCGGGAACCTCGTTAAGTATTCACTCACCCATCCAAATCATTGAATTCAGGTGTTCCAATCACTTCCATGGCCACAGGTGTATAAAACCACATCGGCATGCAGACTGCTTCTACAACTTTGTGGGAACAGTTTGGGGATGGCCCATTCCTGTTGCAACATGACTGCGCACCAGTGCACAAAGCACAAGGTCCATTAAGACGTGGATGAGCCAGTTTGGTGTGGAAGAACTTGACTGACCTGCACAGAGTCCTGACCTCAACCCAATAGAACACCTTTGGGATGAATTAGAGTGGAGACTGTGAGCCAGGCCTTCTCGTCCAACATCAGTGTCTGACCTCACAAATGCGCTTCTGACTGAATAGGTACTAGTATCCACAGACACACCCCAAAATCTTGTTTGGAGACCTCTCAAGAGGTTGAGCAAGAGTTGAGACTTATTTAGTCTCTGGTAACTCCATATTAATGCCTTTAGTTTACATTTTTTAGCGTAAAAAAAAATGTACGCCCCCCCCCCCCCCCCCCCCCCCAATGACAGCTTTCTGCACATTTAGTACTTGGACTCTTAAGTACAAGAACAGAACAATGTTGCTCACTGGGTGATGTCGATGGTTCCACGTCCTTTATGGTCTCGTACAGATGATCAGTCTCTCTGGCTTTAGCATCTGAGAAGAGCACAATCAACAACACAGATCAGCACACACAGAGGTTAAAGGTTATTTCTTTTTATAAAAACTTTCCTCACTTTTAGTTCGGCGACACCTCCACAGAGCGGTGAAGATGATTATGATGATCACCACTCCAGCCGAAACACATACAGGAATCACGATATGAGTTAAAATATGAGCT